>NW_028318186.1:10790000-11393750 GCF_062004578.1 Staurois parvus
ATCTGATCTGCAGCTGTCCTTTACAGCCTCCACTTCTTCCCCCCAACAGCTGTGCAGAGTCGCTGCTCCCAAGCCCCAATTCCTGGCGTAATCTCTAAATCTGTGCTATTTCATTGGCTGCCAGAACTGCCATCATTGTAGCAACCAATCACATGCTTGCCCCAGAATTCAGAGGAGGATGGAGCTTCCTCTCTCTCTGGACCTTCTCATCCTCCCAACTCCCACCATGCTTCTTCATCCCTCTGTAAGCCTAATTACATAGGTAAGGGGATCTCTCATGTAAGGGGGACTTCAACTGGAACACTGATATAAGGGGGGGCTCTGATGTAAGGAATACTTTGATGGGGACGCTGATGCAAGGGGGGACTCTGATGGGACACTATTGTATGATGGGGACATTGATGTAAGGGAGACTCTGATGAGATGTAAGGGGGGGGGGGGGCGCTGATGTAAGGAAGACTTTATTTTGGGCTCTTGAATATTTGTAGATTATACAATGTGGCCCTAGTACTAAAAAGACCCGTGATATCGAAGATCCATACTGTTGCTCCTTCCCTGTTCCTATCTCTACCCGTACATTACTGCTGAGCCCGTTAGTGTTGTAGGTGTCATAGGAAGGAACCCACATGTCATGGAGGACTCAGGCATCCCATACTTCTTGAAGACCCCTGATATAGAAGATTCAGGAGGAGCTGGTGACTCCAACCATACGGTTGCTCCTTCCTTGTTCCTATCTCTACTCATATTACTGCTGAGTCCTTTAGTGTTGTAGGTGTCATAGGAAGGAACCCACATTGTGGCGGAGGACTCAGGCATCCCACACTCCTTGAAGACCCCTGACATAGAAGATTCAGGAGGAGCTGGTGACTGCAACCATATGGTTGCTCCTTCCTTGTTCCTATCTCTACTTGTACATCACTGCTGAGTTCTTTAGGGTTGTAGGTGTCATAGGAAGGAACCCAGGCATCATGGAGGACCTAGGCATCCCACACTTCTTGAAGACCCCTGATATAGAAGATACAAAAGGAGATGGTGACTCCAACCATATGGTTGCTCCTTCCCTGTTCCTATCTCTACTCGTACATCACTGCTGAGTTCTTTAGTGTTGTAGGTGTCATAGGAAGGAACCCACATGTGGTGGAGGAGCCAGGCATCCCACACTCCTTGAAGACCCCTGACATAGAATATTCAGGAGGAGCTAGTGACTCCAACCATACGGTTTCTCCTTCCTTGTTCCTATCTCTACCTGTACATCACTGCTGAGCCCTTTAGTGTTGTAGGTGTCATAGGAAGGAACCCAGACATCATGGAGGACCTAGGCATCCCACACTTCTTGAAGACCCCTGATATAGAAGATACAAAAGGAGATGGTGACTCCAACCATATGGTTGCTCCTTCCCTGTTCCTATCTCTACTCATACATCACTGCTGAGTTCTTTAGTGTTGTAGGTGTCATAGGAAGGAACCCACATGTGGTGGAGGACTCAGACATCCCACACTCCTTGAAGACCCCTGACATAGGAGATTCAGGAGGAGCTGGTGACTCCAACCATACGGTTGCTCCTTCCTTGTCCCTATCTCTACTCGTACATCACTGCTGAGTTCTTTAGTGTTGTAGGTGTCATAGGAAGGAACCCACATGTGGTGGAGGAGCCAGGCATCCCACACTCCTTGAAGACCCCTGACTTAGAATATTCAGGAGGAGCTAGTGACTCCAACCATACGGTTTCTCCTTCCTTGTTCCTATCTCTACCTGTACATCACTGCTGAGCCCTTTAGTGTTGTAGGTGTCATAGGAAGGAACCCAGACATCATGGAGGACCTAGGCATCCCACACTTCTTGAAGACCCCTGATATAGAAGATACAAAAGGAGATGGTGACTCCAACCATATGGTTGCTCCTTCCCTGTTCCTATCTCTACTCATACACCACTGCTGAGTTCTTTAGTGTTGTAGGTGTCATAGGAAGGAACCCACATGTGGTGGAGGACTCAGACATCCCACACTCCTTGAAGACCCCTGACATAGGAGATTCAGGAGGAGCTGGTGACTCCAACCATACGGTTGCTCCTTCCTTGTCCCTATCTCTACTCGTACATCACTGCTGAGTTCTTTAGCGTTGTAGGAGTCATAGGAAGGAACCCACATGTGGTGGAGGACTCAAGCATTGCACACTCTTTGATGTGTCAAAGAGTCTTTCATTGGTCGTAGTGCTGGAATGAAGGGGAGGAAGGACACTTGGGCTGCCTGAGTGAGCATAAATGAGCATAATACCTCTTTTATGGCAATGATTTGCCCTTTTGATTCAGGGTCTCTTTAAATGTCTATCTGAGGAGAGCCATAAACGCAAGGTGATGAATCAGTTATCTCATAGAGCACTGCTCTCGTTGTGTAACAAAACATCAAAGTCCTGCCATCGTTCTCAATTCACATCTTCTGGCTCGAAGCAGCCCAGGGCTCAGAGATTCTAAATCAAATCTGAATGTTCTGCGCTGTTATCAGATTTTTAGCGTTTTAAGTCAGTTGGGCTTGATGGAAATACTGATAAGTAACAAAACCCCCATGGTGACAGGCACACAGAACAGCACACAGCTATTATGTAATGCTTATTAACTGGTCACCGGAGGGGCCTGCTAGCTGCCAGGCTTAACTCACAGCTGTAATAGACTAAGCTTTTCACAAATAATTACATTTGAACATTCTTTGAAGGTGGCTGTTGTTGTTTCTTGTCTATTATTCTGTTCTGCTTGAAGTAAACCTTTCCTTTGATAAATCTAGAGGCCCTCGTCAGTGACCTATTTTTGAAGATACTAGTTGCCTGACTATTATGCTGTCCTTTGGGCATCTTGGAGCTCAGGAAAGATGGACAAAAGTCTATATACTTGTTCTGAGTCAGTGGGGGTCAAACTGACAGCCAGGCAATTGACATTTTGAAGGATGAAATGCCCAGCCTCATTCTTCAAGAACCCCCAACAAGCCACATTTTTGGAATTTTTTGCCCAGAAAAAATAGCTGTCATAAATACAAAGCCATGGAGATTGATTAAAAACGCCTATTGTTAAGTGAAGGAAATCCTAAAACATGACCAATTGGGAATATTTATTTTTTATCAGATATTTCTAATTCCCTGAAAGCACTTCTCGCTGCACCTTTCCATACTGAGTTCACAAACTCTTGGCTCACACTTGGCTCTTAGTGTGCCCGATCCTGAATGATTCCTCTCTCTTTCTCTTGGATAGGACCCCAGTAAACAATGGGCTCCTCACCATTCCACCTGCGTCTTTTCTACCAAATAGCATGTTACCCATCTCCCTCTGTGGGCCTCTGCTGCTCCTTTTGTGGTCTCAACCATATTTGTCCTGTTGACCCCCTGTAGCGAGTGTTAGCCTTCCTCACTTCCTTAAGTATTTGCATTACTTACAGACCTGAGTTGTTTAATGATGTTTAGGAGTGGTCAATGTCCAACCAACTGTGGTTAATTGTCGTACATCATTACTTCACAGGATGGACCACTAAGTCTTTCTCCAGTCCTCAACTCCACGAAGAGGCATGTTTAATGACCACCATAAAGAGAGTATAGGCAATGATACTATTATTTTCTGAACTGGGGGAACCCAAATACACATTGTTTCTTCCACCAGTTCTGCACTTGAGTTCACCATACCTTTTTACTTTAGAACTTGAGAAAGAGGGACACATTAAGAGTACAGTTCCCCAAAAACACTTGTGTTCAGTGGATGCTTTCCTGAGATCCTCATCCGTACCTGATCTTGAGATTCTCCTCCTGTTCTGCTGCCTCTATCTGCCTCATCCTGTTGCTGGAACTATCCAGATACTGTAGGGGAGGAGATCACTCGGCCCAACACTACACCTCCCTGTAACGAGTTTCAGCTTTCATCCACTCAATGGTACTATTCTTCTCTGGGCTGGGGGAACCCAAATACACATTGTCTCCACCACCAACTCTTCATTTGAGTTCACCATTCCTCTCAACTTTAGAACTTGAGCAAAATGGATACACTAAGAGTACAGTTCTCCTAAAACACTTGTGTTCAGTGGATGCTTTCCTGGGCCTGAGGTCTTCGTCCTTACCTGAGCCTGAGATTCTCACTATGTGCTACTGCCTCCATCTGCTTCATCCTGTTGATGATTCTGTCGAGGAGGAGATTACTCTGCCCAACATTACCAGCTTAGATTAGAAGAAAAACACTTGTGTTCAGTAGATGTTTTCCTGGGCCTGAGGTCTTCGTCCTTACCTAAGATTCTCATCCTGTGCTACTGCCTCCATCTGCTTCATCCTGTTGCTGATGCTATCGAGGATGAGATTACTCTGCCCAACATTACCAGATTACATTAGAAGAAAAGCACTTGAACAAGTGTTCCAGTGCTTGGCGCAGGGAAATTTCCTGGACTTTCAGTACCCTGGACTTTGTTTAAATCTCAGGACAGGCCTAGGGGATATGGGATGGTTGGGGATATAGAATCCACCAACTTCTCAGTAGAGAACATGGACACAACCTCTTCCTCTTTAGGTTTCCACAGTTCTCCACCACACCATGCCAGACAGACAAATGTGCTTTCTCTCTTCATATGAAAATCCACTATTCACAGAGAGTCCAGGCCATACATAGAACGTCATAAAGTATATATGAAGTCAAAACTTTTGTTTTTCTTCTTCTTCTTCCTCTTCTCCTTCCTCTTCGCCTTCTTTTTTTTTTTTCTTTCTACCATCTATGTTTAAATTTCTCTTAAAGCGTTATCAAACCCCAAACCAAAAAATTTAGTATGTTGCTTACAAATCCTTACATGTAGTGGCTGCATTGGTTTTGTTTTTTTTATGTTCTTTCCCTCTATTTTAACCTGGTGATCTGGCCAGTAACACACCTCCTGTATTAGAGTGCCTCCACTATGGACGAAGGAGCACAGGGAGCATGTTTGGACAGCAGTATTGTCAATCTGCGGGGAGGGGAGTGTTAGATGTATTAGAAGATTTTGATATACAGTAATACCTCGGTTTATGAATTTAATTTGTTCTGCGGGAATTTTCATATAGCGGAAAATTCGTAAACCGAAACACCGTTTCCCATAGGAATGCATTAAAAACCAATTAATCCATTCCTGAGGTCAGAAAAAAGTCAAACACAAGTCTTTTATCTGTTCAAAACTCTTTATAAAGTGCACTTTTTAAAGGCATTAATACTGTACAGGGACAGGATTACTCAAGCAATAACATGCAAACGACAAAGCTCACCTCCCTACCTTTCCATAGACTCCAGCATGAATGGTGCTAAACCTCCCAGGCGCAACACAGACTCCAGCATGCATGGTACTAAACCTCCCAGGCGCAACACAGACTCCAGCATGCATGGTACTAAACCTCCCAGGCGCAACACAGACTCCAGCATGCATGGTGCTAAACCTCCCAGCGCAACACAGACTCCAGCATGCATGGTACTAAACCTCCCAGGCGCAACACAGACTCCAGCATGCATGGTGCTAAACCTCCCAGGCGCAACACAGACTCTAGCATGCATGGTGCTAAACCTCCCAGCGCAACACAGACTCCAGCATGCATGGTGCTAAACCTCCCAGGCGCAACACAGACTCCAGCATGCATGGTGCTAAACCTCCCAGCGCAACACAGACTCCAGCATGCATGGTGCTAAACCTCCCAGCGCAACACAGACTCCAGCATGCATGGTGCTAAACCTCCCAGCGCAACACAGACTCCAGCATGCATGGTACTAAACCTCCCAGGCGCAACACAGACTCCAGCATGCATGGTACTAAACCTCCCAGGCGCAACACAGACTCCAGCATGCATGGTGCTAAACCTCCCAGCGCAACACAGACTCCAGCATGCATGGTGCTAAACCTCCCAGGCGCAACACAGACTCCAGCATGCATGGTGCTAAACCTCCCAGGCGCAACACAGACTAGCATGCATGGTGCTAAACCTCCCAGCGCAACACAGACTCCAGCATGCATGGTGCTAAACCTCCCAGCGCAACACAGACTCCAGCATGCATGGTGCTAAACCTCCCAGCGCAACACAGACTCCAGCATGCATGGTGCTAAACCTCCCAGGCGCAACACAGACTCCAGCATGCATGGTGCTAAACCTCCCAGGCGCAACACAGACTCCAGCATGCATGGTGCTAAACCTCCCAGGCGCAACACAGACTCCAGCATGCACGGAGATATAAACCTCCCAGGCGCAATGCATCCTGGGGAAACTTGCTTCGTATTGCGGTAAAAATTCGTAAACCTAGGTATTATTATCAATGGATTTTCATTCGTAAACCGAAATTTCTGTTAACCGAGGCGTACGTAAACCGAGGTATTACTGTATTGACAAATGGAAGCCGAACTTCAGCTAACACTGCAGTTACACAGGCAGTTGCAATCACTTTTGTTTTTCTTTTTGGATAAAGGTTTTACATGAATAACTAAAAGTTGATCATTTTAAGCACCCCTGTCAGTGGTAATTGGTTTGTCTCAACACTCTAACTGCTACATTTTCAGGAGAGTTGTTCTGTTGAAAAACAACAGACTTACTGGCTGGATCACCAGGTGAAAATCAAGGAAAGAAAGCCTTAAAAAAAAATCTAATGCCGCCATCACTTTTAAGAATTTGTAAGCTGCAATATAATACATTTTTGAAATGGGCCAAGGAAGCTCCAAAACCTTTTTAGGCATGGAGCGTCACGTGTTTCAATTGTAGCCCAGTTGTCATGCAACAAAACGTGCAGCAAAACATGCGTTTGCTAACTGCATTTGGTGTGTCATTAACAATTAATGGCCCTGCAAGTGTGATATGGCTTTACACCCACATGCCGCACATTCGCAACCACTGGTAGTGGAGCTTTCTGTGCTGAAAGTGCACTCACTGCACGCACCCAACAAAGTGATTGAGCTATCAAGGACAGCTCTCAGTCCTCATTAATTATCGGGAGATGTTCACATGATTGGCTGATCCTTCCCACCCCTTGGGTGTACACACCCTTTTATAGGGATGTCGGGTTCAATTTGTTCAGGTGGGCAAGCAGTTTTGCTTTTACCGAAAAGTCAAACTTAAAGAACACTCAGTTGTCCAGGGATCCAGCGCCATCTTCACCCAGGCTGGTTCTTTGCTAACTTTTGAGTCCCTGCCACTAGCTGTGGCAAGCCAGCTGTGATTCCGTTGTAGTTTTGTACTGCACATGTGCGAGCCACGCTGCACTTTGTGAATGGTCTCACAGCCTTCTGGGACCTACGTTGTGTCCGAGAAGGTCACAGGCGTTGGGATTTAGAACATCTGGTGGAATCGGCACAGAGGTCTAACCGGAAGTGGGAGAGGGTAGCTGTCAAAACAAGGTACCTGCTCCCCCCGTTCAAAAAAAAACCTAAATGCCAAAAGTAGAAGGGAAGGGGGGGTGTTAAGACAATTTTTTTTTTTTAATTTTGTTTTGCATGGAGTCAGAAAGGACTAGAGCTAGAGACTGTCAGGTTTTTACTGCTGTCTTGATTCTGAAATGGGGCAGAACAGGTACTCTTCTTCCTGAAATATAAAGTGTACAGGAACGGGACCTCATGGTGGCTTCTCCTGGGCTGGGATCCAGCATGATCATATCAGACACTGGCTAATAAAGTTTTATGAAGTAAAATGTAATTTGTTATTTTAGTGCAGCAAGACGTCCATTGCCACAGTGAGATATCTTCACAGAAGATTGAGTAACTGCAAGCCATGGTATTTAATCCCAAGCGTACATAGTGTACTCTGTTCATACTTTTCAAGCACTGCCTCAGTGGTCTCATTAATCTATAGCTGAGAAAGAATTTTGTGATTAATGACAGGTTGGGCAAAAATTAATTCTTGAATTAACGGTGCAAATAATATTTGATCTGAGCTTGTAAATGAACTTTACTAAAAAATGGATACATTATCTTTTAAACACATCTGCACTTTAAATGCATTTAGAAACACCGAGTATCTTTGCAAATATAATATCTGGCGTTTTTCTTTCCTTGTGTTGACTCACCAGACCAGAATAACTTTAGACAAGGGTTAAGATTCAATGTCCTCACTGGCAGGAGGCATAAATGATCTTTTCTATTTTGCAGTGCACTCACGCAGCCTTTGGAGATCATCAACTGCTAGGTACAAGTAGCCCCTGCAATAATTTAGCTCCATTATAATGAGCACATTCATCCAGAAAAGGACTGAAAGCAGAGAAGGCTACAAGGATCCCTCAAGATGTTCACTCTGCTTTCCACAATTGGCTTTCTGGCATTCTATGTAATGAAAGGATGGGCAAGGCATAGCTAAGCTAAGCTGATACAGGGGCTGCCTCTAAAAATTGCAGTGCACTCACGCAGCCATTGAAGATCGTCAACTGCTAGGTACAAGCAGCCCCTGCAATAATTTAGCTCCATGATAATGAGCACATTCATCCAGACCAGGACTGAAAGCAGAGAAGGCCACAAGGATCCCTCAAGATGTTCACTCTGCTTTCCACAATTGGCTTTCTGGCGTTCTATGTAATGAAAGGATAGGCAAGGCATAGCTAAGCTGATACAGGGGCTGCCTCTAAAAATTAATTATATCAATGATAAATCAATAAATCATTCATATTTAGTGCACAGTTCATAGGTCCCATTTGGACAGTTGCAAGTATGTATGTTCCAAACCTGGCTGATCCTTACTACAGTGATCATGGCTAGCCACCAAGTCCTGTGGTGAGTGGTTGTTCAGCTGCATTGTTACTTGAATGGGTGTTATCCCAGTTTCTGAATAAATGCAAAGCATTCTCTGATTAAATGAGGTGCACAGGTGGGGCCTTCAACTCGTCCAATAAGAGAATGCTTTGCATGCATTGAGAAAATGCCAAATGCTCTCTGAATGGCATCTGTGCCAAGCAAGTGACCTCCTGTGTTCACCAAAGAGCAGGGCAGCTGCTCGGCACAGGACCTGGAAGCTAGCGGTGCTCACTCTAGTAGGGGTGCCTACAACAGTGATTTTCAGCTTCAGCATGAATTGGTCAATTATGGTGCATACAGTTGTGCTCAAAAGTTTCCATACCCTGTCAGAAATCATGAAACCGTGGCATTTTTATTGAAAATATGACTGATCATACCAAAAAAATGTCTTTTATTGTAGGATGATGATTATATGAAGCCATTTATTATGAAATAGTTGTTTGGCTTCTTTTTAAATCATAATGATAACAGAAATCACCCAAATGGCCATGATCAAAAGTTTACATCCCCTGGAATGCTTGGCCTTGGTACAGACACACAAGGTGACACACACGGGTTAATATGGCAATTAGAGGTTAATTTCCCACATCTGTTATTTTTAAATTTCAATTTGTGTCTGTGTATAAATAGTCAATGAGGTTTTTTTTAAGCTCTTACATGGCTGCACTGAGCAGGCTAGATACTCAGCCATGGGGAGCAGAAAAGAACTGTCAAAAGACCTGCATAACATGGTAATGGAACTTTATAAAGACGGAAAAGGATATAATAAGATATCCAAAGCCTTGAATATGCCAGTCAGTACTGTCCAATCACTTAAGAAGTGGAACGTTCAGGGATCTCTTGATACCAAGCCAAGGCCAGGTAGACCAAGAAAGATTGCAGCCACAACTGCTAGAAGAATTGTGTAAGATACAAAGAAAAACCCACAGGTAGCCTTAGGAGAAATACAGGCTGTTCTGGAAAAAGATGGTATGTTTTTTTTAAGCAGCCCAATATTACAATACTTGACCAAAAGTGAGGTGCATAGTTGAGTTCCCAGAAAGAAGCCTTTACTGCGCCAATGCCACAAAATAGCCCAGTGAGGCATGTCAGGGTGCTGTTGGGCATATTGGAACCAAAATCAACAAAAGGTGCTGTATGCAGAGAATTCAGTGTATTAACACCATCTGTGATAACCAACATATACTGCACTCACCAAACATGTTGTACTCTCAGTGAATAAGAGTCAAATGTGCTTTGTGGATATTACATATCCTCCCAATAGGGGTTCACACTGCTCAGTGGAATGCTCCAACAGAAGGATTTCCCACACAAATCGATCAGTGTAATAAAAAGAAAAAAAAACTGATAGTGTAATATTGTCAAAAGAATTTAATCAGTAAAATCAAATGCATTAAATGCACTCATATATTTAACATGAAAAAAACGCCTTTGGGCCAATTTCCTAAGACACTTAGATTGCTTTCTGCCAATGAAGAGTTCCTATAGCATATGAACTGGCAGCTCAGATGGATACAGACACAGCAAGGATGGCTACGGAACGCAGCATCCAGTGTGCGTTCCACTCACCGGATATGACGTCACGGCGTAGCAAAGGAAACCAGAAGTTACGTCGACGCGTTTCGCCCATCGTCCAGGGTGTTATCAAAGACACTAAACTCCGGTTATTCCTTCCTAAAATACTCCCTTAACAGTCCACTTCCTGCTAACGATTGGACAATCGATTCCCCATTAACTAGATGGTAAAACCGCTGCCAGTTCTCATCTATTGGATCCTTCACAACCAGCCAATGGGGTACAATCGATTTACAGACCAAAAACAGAGGGATAAAGCATACAATCAGGTTAAACATATTTGGTGCCATGTTAGCAAAATCCCATAATAAATATTCATTTCTGAACTCAAAAAAAAAAAACAATATGAAACAATAATAATAAAAAACTATTCTTTTGCAGTATGAAACATTAGGGAAATGTTTGTCCAATAAACCTAGATTTATTTATAGAAGACCGCCCACACTTAAAAATAGACTTGTAAAAAATACTCCGGATCCACCCTTGAGGAGGGTCACTTTTTTTTTTTCTGGCGCAGGTTTTTGATTTATATATTGTATCTAGGCTTTTTTGTCACCATACCGGATATCGTATGTACTCTCCAGCGCCTCAGGATATGCACAGCCAAAAGGGAAGCCAAGGGTACCAGGACAGCGACAACCAAAGGAAATGCTCCAGGGGTGCAGCCCTCCTCAGACGGGAAAATCAGCCACTGGATAGAGAGAAAACAGGTGGCGCACACACCTAGTGCATTATCCAAGGTTTATTGTAGGAGTAAAAGAATAAAAACATACTCACAGACGAAGCATGTATCTAAAAAGCATAGAAAAATGACAATGGCCACAAAGGCAGGCAAGGTGTTCTCACTGTCAGTGCGGTCAAATACTGACGCGTTTCGGGGACGAATCCCTTTCCTCAGAGCTGATGACCAACCTCTGATGCTGATGTATGATGAATGGGGAGCAACAGCAGGGCTCTTGCTCCCCATTCATCATACATACTCCTACAATAAACCTTGGATAATGCACTAGGTGTGTGCGCCACCTGTTTTCTCTCTATCTTTTTTGTGACCATGGTGCAGTAAAGGCTTCTTTCTAGCTACTCGACCATGCAGCTCATTTTTGTTCAAGTATTGTTGTTGTATTGTTATGTTCCTTAAAAAACCCGTGAGGTTACCCATGGGTTTTTGTTTGTATCTTTCTATGTCCATCTGACTTTGGTATGATCACTATCCTTAAGTAAACATACAGCTTTTCTTTGGCATGATCAGTCATATTATTATTATAAATGCAAGCATTTCACAATTTCTGCCAAGGTATGCAAACTTTTGAGCACAAGTGCGCATACCTACATTGGTCCAGTCTGGACCAATATAATTATGCAAAAATTTCCACACCTGGAATTCAGCTTAAATTTCTGTGCTACCCAATTGGTCTATCTCTTTAATGAGTGACCTGAATGACCAACAAACAGGCAAAACGATACACTTTGAAACACTATCTAGAAGTGTTCGGGTTACTGGGCTTTAGGGAACCAGTGTAGAGGCCTGTGCTCAGATAAAATCTCTTTTCCAGTGGCAGGTTTCTTAAAAAAATGAAGTGTAGTTTCTCTTTAAAATAAAACTTGAAGATATTAATAATTTTGCTTTTTGGAGAATAATGATTGCACTTCTAAAGCCTAAATATATGACGAGGCTTGAGAGATGATCCAGATTGAGGCTTGTTCAGCAGGTGGGAATAAGCCGCTTTATAATGAAAATACATGGCATGAAGATTAAGTTATACAACACCGGCAAAGGGATGATTACAGGAAGAAGATGAGCCACAGACAGGTTGTCAGGACTAAGGAGGAATAAATCTCATGATAATGTGTGAATACATCACATCATAAATCTCACCATTTTAGGGATGAAGGTACAAATTGCTGTAAGTAAATTTTCAAAGTCAGGTTTCCAAGAAATGGAAAAAAAATGAATGGATCTAAATCCAATTTGCCCATTTTGGGTGGAATTGGCCTTTAGGAATGGACTTTTAACACACCATTTAGTTATAAAGTCATATTTATTTTCAAACTATGTCATTATGTGACATCTGTTCTTCTTGAGCTGGCCCAAAGCAACTTGAAAGATGATATCAGGCTTGGGGTGGGAGCGACTGCTGTCTAAGCTGATGGATGGAAGGGGGGGGTATTTAGGTGTGCTCAGGGAGCGATCGGGGAGGAGATGATCACTAGTAGCCCAAAGAGCATACAGGAGGCGGGACAGTGTCATGGAGGGTGCAAAATGTTGATCTCTTTTTGCAGTCATTCAGCACAACAGAGGTGAGCCAGTCACAAAGTATGGGCGACACTCTGCCAGTCTGGGTATTCAACTGTTTGGTTGGAGTTGTATAGCTTTTGAGTACTATCAAAGGAAAACTATAGCCAAAGCTTGTTTAGGCTTTACTTCTTTTATGGATCACAGGAGTGCAGTTTGTTCTGCACTCCTATGATTCCATTTTCAGCCGACAGCGGGCTAAAGCCTACTGTTGGCAGACATCACTCAGCTGATCTAGGCTCTGAAAAGATCTATATCCACCCAGATACCTAGATTGACAGCTGGCTCAGCCTCTTAGCAGCTGCTCCCATCCTCTCCACAGCCTGGTGCTCCAGTGGGTGCTGGAGGAGCAGAGCAGAGAGCTGGTGACTGACAGTCAATGATCTGTGCTCAGAGCAGTGGGGAGAACTGAGCGATAGGTTTCTTGATCACTCAGTTCTCAGTGAAGAGCCAGCATGGGACAGATGTAGCATCGGACTGATGATACATCCACCTAGGAGAGTATATTTTTAATATTTTTAGGAAGAAAGGAAGAAAGAGAGAGAGAGAGAGAGAGAGAAAGAGAAAGAAAGAGAAAGAGAGAGAAAGAAAGAGAGAGAAAGAGAAAGAGAAAGAGAAAGAAAAAGAAAGAAAGAGAAAGAGAAAGAGAAAAAGAAAGAGAAAGAAAAAGAAAGAGAAAGATACAAATGTATCTCCTACCTCCCTATCCTCCTATAGAGCATGTCCTGGATTTATTTTTATCTCTTACCTATATTTTAGTCCAGCAGGCAGGGCTGACAACACTGGTTGGGATTTAAGTTCAGGAAAGACACAGCGTTGTCAGTCCAAGCAGGAAATTAGGATCGGATTGGATTTCTGGCAGATCAACTGGTATTTTTGTGTACTTGTCACTAACAACCAAGGTTGTGGTGACTTGATCCTCCCCAAAAAAATGGACCCTATCAGCAGATGAATTGGGGACAGTAGAGGAAGGGGAGGATCAGAGAAGACAGGATCAAACAGCCTTTTTATATGATGCAAAGGATTAACTCCTTAGGTCCCACAGTGAGTATAACTAGCATGCTTTACTGCATATACAGACTGATTTTACTGTCGTGGGCAGGGGCGGACTGACAACTCATGGGGCCCCCCGGGCAATAGGGGATCATGGGGCCCCTGTGTCCTTGCCCAAACTCAAAAAAGCCTATGAAAAAGGTACCAGGGGCATCTCCTGGGGCCCCCTATTGACCCCAGGCCCTCGGGCAGTGCCTGAGTTTCCAAAAGGTCAGTGGGTTTAGTAACACTTTAAGCTTGAGCAAGTATGCAGATCGGAAATGCTTGAGAAATGTTATTTTCTGCAAAATTGTTCCTTCGCTAGAAACAGGCCGGAAAAAAGGCATTACAGCCAGGAACTAGCATGTTCATAAGGAAGGGTCAGCAGTGAGGTGTGGGTCCCGGTACCTGTCGATGATGAATGATTTATCACATACAGTGAAGCTTTTGCTCTGCAATAAAACATCAAAGTCCTAACAATATTCTTGGCTCACGTCTTGCAGTGTGGAGCGGACGAGAGATCAGAAACTCTAAATCTAATGTGGCCGCTCTATGCGGTTATCAGATTTTAGCATCCTAACTCAGTTACAAGAGCTGAATGGTGCACATTACTGGAGCTTGATGAAAGCACGATATAAAGCAAAAACCTCTAATAGTGATAATGAAGTCAGAGAGATCAGGGGCTACAGATCAGCGGGTTCTGACAATGGATCCACCTGCCTTATCATACGCATAGGGAAAAGTCTGTGCAATCCGGGTCCATTTTTTTTGGGGGGGGGGGTAAAAATCAAGTCACCACAACCTCAGTGGTAAATGGGGGCTCTCTTAGTTAGTGACAAGTACACAAAAATACCAGTTGATCTGCCAGAAATCCAATCCGATCCTAATTTCCTGCTTGGGCTGACAACGCTGTGTCTTTCCTGAACTTAAATCCCAACCAGTGTTGTCAGCCCTGCCTGCTGGACTAAAAATATAGGTAAGAGATAAAAAGAAATCCGGGACATGCTCTACAGGAGGACAGGGAGGTAGGAGATACATTTGTATAATGACTGGACCAGGGGCGGACTGACAACTCAAGGGGCCCCCGGGCAACAGGGGATTATGGGGCCCCTGTGTCCTTGCCAAACTCAAAAAAGCCTATGAAAAAGGTACCAGGGGCATCTCATGG
This sequence comes from Staurois parvus, assembly GCF_062004578.1. NCBI lineage: Eukaryota > Metazoa > Chordata > Amphibia > Anura > Ranidae > Staurois > Staurois parvus. The sequence goes on from NW_028318186.1 coordinate 10,804,808, forward strand.
GGCCCCCTACTGACCCCGGGCCCTCGGGCAGTGCCTGAGTTTCAAAATGGTCAGTCCGTCCCTGGACTGGACATACACTTAAAGTGATACTAAACCCACAGCAGTAAAATCAGTCTGTATATGCAGTAAAACATGCTTGTTATACTCACTGTGGAACCTAAAGGGTTAATCCTCTGCATTGTGTAAAAAAGGATGTCTGATTCTGACTTCTCTGACCCTCCCCTTCTTCTACTGTCCTCAATCCATCTGCTGATAGGACAGAGCCTTGGGAGCAAGCTGCAGTTGCTCAGTTTGGTGTGTATTCCCATATAGAAGAAAAATATATTTGAAATATATTTTAAAAATATTCTTCCCAAATATATTGACATATATTTGAAATGCTACAATGAGGCCATATTCAAAAAAAATAAAAAAAATCTATATATATATATATATATATATATATATTTCTATATATATATATATATATATATATATATTTATATATATATATCTAGATATATATCTTGATATATATCTAGATATATAGTGGCTTAGTGGTTAACACATCTGCCTTGCAGTAAATGGGTCATAAGTTCGATTACCGACCATGGCGCCTCCTGCATGTAGTTTGCATGTTCTCCCTGTGCTTCCTCCGGGTGCTCCGGTTTCCTCCTACACTCCAAAGACATGCTGGTAGGTTAATTGGCTCTTGTCTAAATTGTCCTAGTTTCATCCCTGGCCATGTGGGATCTCCTGGATGGTAGGGGTTGTGGAAAGACCTGGCAACTTACCCTGTAAAAATAATTGCTAAGAGAATTCATGGAAAAAGTTGCTTAGGAGTGACGGTCCATGCAATCGCCAAGGGTCAGATACGACTGAATGGATATATATATATATATATATATATACTCAATGTGAAACCTAAGGGGTTAATCCTCTGCATTGTATAAAAAAGGATGTTTGATCCTGACTGCTCTGATCCTCCCGTTCTTCTACTGTCCCCAATCTATCACCAGTGACATTAATACAGCAATCAGTGATAATACTATACACTGTCACTGTACTAATGGCACTGGCTGGGAGGGGGTTAACATCTAGATCAGTGGTTCTCAAGCTTCCTAATGCCGCGACCCTTTAATACAGTTCCTCATGTTGTGGTGACCCCCAACCATGAAATTATTTACCCAGTAATTATAATTCATGAGTGTCGTTTTACCTCCAATACTGCTGCTTTCAACGCAGCAGCTGCTTTCAACACAGTAGCTGCTCTTTACACATCAGAAATATGTGTTTTCCGATGGTCTTAGGCGACCCCTGTAAAAGGGTCATTCGACCCCCAAAGGGGTCACGACCCACAGGTTGAGAACCACTGATTTAGAGAAATCAAGGAGTTAAATGTGTGCCTAATGATGTGTAGTGCCTGTAAGGTGTGCTGTTTGTACTCATAGATCTCTAAGTTTCTCATCCCTGCTTTGAGGGGATGAGAAACAGAGAGATCGATTCCTCTGTACAGATCTTTGTGTTGATGGTCAACACAGAGCTCTGCGCTGTGACTGGACACAGCCGATCAGCAGGTCCCAGCCACGAATCATTGGCTGGGACTTGCTGACAGGTTCCCGCTGTGTACAATCACAGCCTGTGCCATGGACCCGGAAGCAGGCAGCGACATACGGGTGCGTCACTTTTGCCGCCCATCCGTATTACATTCTGGGCAGGAACTGGTTAAAAAATTGTCTAAATTGAAGGGAATTAGAGAAATGTCACAGGAATATTTGATAATTTTTGTTTCCTTCATAATGGCCATCAGGACAAATAGAGGGTGAATCTCCCCAGATGGAGCTCAGACAGCAGAGGTTCAAACCCAGGCATTGCAAACTCGAGTTCAGCGGTGGGCCATGAAGGCAGAAACACCTTCCTCTGTTCTGACAGATTGAAATGGTGATTGGAAATGATTTAAATACAAACTTTTATTATTCAAACTCAGTGGCCAGATACATCCTCCTAAACCCAAATTCATTTTGCCTGTTTCCAGTAACGGCACTGCAATAAATCAGTTACTGTCAAATGGCATGATCTGTACTGGACAGTACAAGGCCCGGCATGATCCAGGAGAGAAACAGCAGCAGGGGAGCTCATGATCAGATTAGTAAAACCACTGAAAACCAATGTTTGGCGTTTCATTGAATTAATAACTAAATTAGTTTGTTTTTTTTTACTCAATTTTGAATTTCTCCAATCGTTTTGAATCAAAAATATTGAATCGATACAAATTTATTCTGCAGCATAGTTGCTTCTATTATATTTAAAATTCAAATTTTAGAAGAAGGCTATATTCTTTCTATTCTATTCTCTATTCTTTTATATTCTTTGTTTTCTATTCTATTCTTTTATATTCAATTCTTTTATTTTCCATTCTATTCTATTCTGTTTTACTCTATTCTTTTCTATTCTATTCTGTCTTACTCTATTCTATACTGTTTTATTCTTTTCTATTCTTTTTTGAAATTTCAAATTTTGGAAGACGGTTATATTCTTTTTATTCTTTTCTATTCTATTTTTTAATCTATTCTATTATTTTCTATTCTATTGTTTTTTTATTCTATTGTTTTTTATTATATTCTTTTTTTCTGTTCTATTCCTTTATTTTCTATTCTGTTCTATACTGTTTTATTTTATTCATTTCTATTGTTTTGTATTCTTTTCAAAAATTCAAATTTTGATAGACAGCTATTTTCTTTCTACAAAAAGGTAATGTTTGAGGTTAATAGTGCAAATGCATATGCCAGCACATTTTATTAAAATTTGAGCATTGTCACTGTAACCAAAAAATATTAGAACAAAAATATTCTTACTACTTTATTCTATTCGAAATTTGAATTTCAAAATTTGAATTTCGGAAGACAGGTATATTATTTCTATTTTATTCTATTTGTTTCTATTCTATTCAGTCCAAATCTATTGGGTTTTTTTTAAATTCTATTCTTATCTGTTCTATTTGATTCTTTTCTGTTCTGTTCCTTTATTTTTTATTCTATTCATCAATATTTTATTCTATTTTTTTTTATTCTATTCTGTTCAAAATTGGAATTTCATAAGACGTCTATATTCTAATACATGCAGGAGAAGATTTACTAAAAATGGAGCACTCTGAATCTAGTGCAAGTGTGCATGGTAGCCAACAGGGGCGTCCCTAGGGTTGGTGTCACCCGGTGCCGGAACACTTGGTGACACCCCCTTCGACGATCCTCGCAGGATGCATCGGATCTGCAGATTGAGCATAATGAATTGGAGTCTGATCCATTATCCTCCCCAATCTGCAGTTCTGATCTATCCTGCGGGGATCTTCGGCTTGCAACCTATATGGGGTTAACTGATCTCTCCACAAGCTGCACGAAAAGGTAAGTTTTAAGGCAAGCCGACGATCCCCGCAAGATGGATCAGATCTGCAGATTGGGGAGCATAATGGATCGGACTCCGATCCATTATGCTCAATCTGAAGATCAGATCCATCCTGCGGAACTTACCTTTTCGTGGAGCGGGTCCGGTGTCACCCCATACAATAGATGTCACCCGTTGCGGTGCGCACCCCCGCACCTGCCTAGGGACGCCCCTGGTAGCCAATCAGCTTCTAACCTAAGCTTGTCCAATTAACCACTTCCCGATCGGCCGTTGTATATAAACAGCCGGACGGTGGCAGTGCAGGGTCGGGTGGCAGTTTATAAACGGCCTCCCCGCACCCTGCTTGTGCGCGCTCCCCGGGAGAGCGCAGCACCGCGATCCAGTACCCGCTGTGTCCTCCGGACACAGTGGAACACAGATCGTCATACGGGACCTCTGTACGAGGTCCCGATCATGTGATCACTGATTGGCCAATCAGTGATCACATGCAAAGTAGTAAGCAAGATGTCACTTGTGACATCATTGCTTACTACGTGTGAAATCTGTGAATGATCACAGAGGTCACATGGTACAAGGCTATTCACAACAGCCTTGTACCATGTGACAAGCTGTGACCAATCACAGCTCACTCAGTAGTTCTCAATGGCTGCAAGAATGCAGACAGAGAGAAAGAGAAATTATTGCTTTTACATCCTATATGGGTGTAAAAGCAATCAGTGTAAAAAAAAATCTTTATCACCCCCCAAAGTAGTACAGTGTCACCATGGTGACACTGTACTGCTAGGGCGACATATAAAAAAAAAAAAGAAAATGTAAAACAAAAATGTTTAAAAATTATAATTTTTGGTTATAAACTAATTTGGCTTATTTTTTTTTTATTAAAAAGATAAAAGGAATAAATTTTGGCTAAGATTTATGATGAAATATTATTTATTTGCAAAATTGTATAAGAAAAACACCTTTTTTCAAAATTTTTGGACATTTTCATTTACATAGCAAAAAAAAAAACCTCAGCGGTGAATAAATACCACCAAAATAAAGCTTTATCTGTCTCAAAAAAAATGGTAAAAAATTCATTTGGGTACAGTGTTGCATGACTGCACAATTGTCATCCAAAGTGTGATAGCGCTGAAAGCTGAAAATTGCCCTGGTCAGGAAGGGGGTAAAAGTGTCCGGACCGGAAGTGGTTAAGCTTTGTCAATAAAACCTGGAAGCTGATTGGTTTCTATGCAGAGCTGCACCAGATTTTTCAACGCTTCAGTTTTAGTAAATAACACTCAAAGGCTTTGAAGGAAATCAGCAATTGTGAGCAATATGTTTACATTTTAAATTTGTTTTCGAATTTCATTTCATTTTCAAATTCGATTCAATTCACATTCGGATAATTCATTATCGCGGACAAAATTTTGTTTTATTATTTTAGATTTGTTTAAATTCCTTACTATTATAACTCGGAAATTTGGATACATTGAAATCTCAGAATGAAGAAAAATTTGTCCGAATTCTGATTCGGAAGGAAAAAAAACGTACATCAGGGGCTTCCCTAGGATTGGTGTCACCCGGTGCGATGACACTTGGTGACACCCCCTCTGACGATCCCCGCAGAATGAATCGGATCTGTGGATTGAGCATAACGGATTGGACTCCGATCCATTATGCTCAATCCGCAGGTCTGATCCATCCTGCGGGGATAGTTGGCTTGCTTTACAACTTACCTTTTTGTGGAGCGGGTCCTGTGTCGCTCCGTATAGGTTGTGTGACGGGAGTGACTTTGGGTGGGGGGCCCATGGAACACAGCTCACTTTGGAGAGGTGGGGAGACCCCTGTCTCAGCTCCCCATATCCCTTCTATGTGTAAGTCACCCTGTGCCTGTTAGGGGTACAGGGTGGAATGTCCTGATATTGTGTAGACATGTATAGGTGGGGTGTGGGGGTTGTTCATTGTTTACTGCCATGTGGTGCATTCCATTGTTTTATTGTGTGTCTTGCTTGGGAGCAAACTATTATGGGATGTGTGTGTTTGTGTATTGGCTTGGTGGAGGGTGTCTGCTGATGTGTCTTTGGTTGCTAGATTTGGTTTGCTCCGCCCTGTGTCCATATGCAGGGAGGGGGGTTGTTCCCTTGAATGTTTATATCTTGTGTCTGTGTTAAAATAAAGCAGTATATTTCCTGATTTATTTCAAGACTGGTCATGTCTAGTCTCGTATGGTGGTGTCTGTGGATCTATGTTCGGACAGGGAAGCGGGAGTCTAACGGAAATACCCTAGTGCAGTCGGGGTCCGTTACAGATTGCATGCTGACGATCCCTGCAGGATGGATCGGATCTGCGGATTGAGCATAATGCATCAGAGCCCGATCCATTATGCTCCCCAATCTGCAGATCCGATCCATCCTGTGGGGATCGTCAGCTTGCTTTACAACTTACCTTTTTGTGGAGCGGGTCCGGTGTCACCCCATGCGGTAGGTGTCACCCCATGCGGCCTGCACCCTCCGCACCTGCCTAGGGACGCCACTGCCGTACATGTCTACTGCCAATGACCACAGATGTGGTGGGGGTTAACAAGGGGGTTTAATAACACTTCCAATGACCATTAATAAGGAGAGGAGAGTATTACATCACATTGCCACAGACAGCCAGTGCAGCGGGGGAAATTTATACAGTAAAGACATAAAAAAGAAACTTAAATGATTATTAAATACCACCAAAAGAAAGCTACATCTGTTAAAAAAAAGAGCTAAAATTATATGGGTACAGAGTTTCCTGTGGAGTAGTTGTTATTAACGTGGTAATGAAGGTGTCATGTAGACAAGTACTAAGGAAAATTCCTTTTAGGTAACCCTTTATGTAAATGTCAACTTTAAGCTCCACAAACCATTCTTGGCCATTTCTTTTTTAACATATTTTATTCTCATCATCATATCATTAAAGTATATCTAAAGCTTTTTTTTTTTGGATAGAGTAGGGAAGGGTTAAAATCTAAAACAGACTTTATAATCCCGAGTGACACCCTAAGAGTTCCCAAGTCCTGTACATGACGATGTATCGCTGTCAGATGCACAGCTTTAAGACATAACTTTCAGAAGGATGGAAAGTTCAGTTGTAGCAGCCAGAATGGTGGCGAGGAATTCATCAAATCTCTGGATAAACACACAAGACGTTAGTGATGTTCCATCTTCTGGAGTTACAAGGAGCGCTGCGGTCTACAGAAGGCTGCTGAGTCACTAAGTAGGGGAAAACATTGCTCACCCGTCCCTCATTCATTGTTCATGACTTGGATGGATTTAATAACTACAGACAAATGGATCCTCTTTGTTTCTCTAGATGACTTTTGAAAAGCTGCTATAGCATTGGTATTATATATTTTGTTTTCTTTATTTTTCGCTGTACCAAAAGTAATGCAACATGGATATAGCTTTTATATTAACTTGCATAGGTCATTCCAGTTTCACAGGTTGGTAGGGTAACTCTTCCTTGTCTATAGCAATGGTCTCCAAACTGTGGTCGAATGTGGCTCTATGCTTGCCTTTGTCCGGCCCTTAGGGGACTATTCTTCACACTGATATGAGGAACTGACACCAACGATGGGGCACTTTTCCTCCTACTGACACCAATGATGAAGGACCGTTCCTTCCACTCTTCCACTGACACCAATGATGGGGTACTATTCCTCCCATTATCACCAATGATGGGGCACTATTCCTCCCATCAATACCAATGATGGGGCAGTATTCCTCTCATTATTACCAATGATTGGGGCACTATTTCTCCCAATAATACCAATGATGGGGCATTGATCCTCTCATTATTACCAATGATGAGGCACTATTCCTCTCATTATTACCAATGATGAGGCACTATTCCTCTCATTATTACCAATGATGAGGCACTATTCCTCTCATTATTACCAATGATGAGGCACTATTCCTCTCATTATTACCAATGATGGGCACTATTCCTCTCATTATTACCAATGATGGGGCACTATTCATCCCAATAATACCAATGATGGGGCACTATTCCTCTCATTATTACCAATGATGGGGCACTATTCATCCCAATAATACCAATGATGGGGCACTATTCCTCTCATTATTACCAATGATGGGGCACTATTCCTCTCATTATTACCAATGATGGGGCACTATTCCTCTCATTATTACCAATGATGGGGCACTATTCCTCTCATTATTACCAATGATGGGGCACTATTCCTCCCATTATTACCAATGATGGGGCACTATTCCTCTCACTATTACCATTGATGGGGCACTATTCCTCTCATTATTACCAATGATGGAGCACTATTCCTCTCATTATTACCAATGATGGGGCACTATTTCTCCCAATAATACCAATGATGGGGCACTATTCCTCTCATTATTACCAATGATGGGGCACTATTCCTCTCATTATTACCAATGATGGGGCACTATTTCTCCCAATAATACCAATGATGGGGCACTATTCCTCTCATTATTACCAATGATGGGACACTGTTTCTCCCAATAATACCAATGATGGGGCACTATTCCTCTCATTATTACCAATGATGGAGCACTATTCCTCTCATTATTACCAATGATGGGGCACTATTCCTCTCATTATTACCAATGATGGGGCACTGTTTCTCCCAATAATTCCAATGATGGGACACTGATCCTCTCATTATTACCAATGGTGGGGCACTATTCCTCTCATTATTACCAAAGATGGGGCACTGTTTCTCCCAATAATACCAATGATGGGGCACTGATCCTCTCATTATTACCAATAATGGGGCACAATTCCTCCTCCTACTGACCACAGGTACTCTGTAATTGTTTACTCCTACTGACCACCAAGCCTGAGATATTGTGTACTCCCATACTCTCACTGATGCTGGGGTATTCCTGCTCCCACTGACCAAAGTCTGACCCCCCCCCCCATGTCTAAAAGACAGTAAACTGGCCATTTATTTGGAAAGTTTGGAGATCCGTGCTCCATACTAGCTCTTTTTTTTCATTGCAGGTAAATAACAGATTCCAAGCTGATGCAACATGTCATCATAGAGTTCTTGCCAAACAAGGGATGCAGGCTGTCCAACATCCACAGATGACTACAGAATAGTGATGACACCATTGACATGAGTAATGTCTGGTCATTGGTGACTCTTGCCAATGGTGTCATCTCCATAAACATTCTGTAGTCTTCGTGGATGTCAAACTGTCTGCACCCCTCCTTCGTCAAGAACTCAATGATGGCACAAAGCTTCTGCTTGCAATCCATTATTTACCTGCAATGGAAAATATAAAGATGAAGAGTTATCATTGAAGAAGCAAAATACCATGTGGACCTCGCATAAATTAAGTGCATTAAATTTGACAATACATGAGAAATAATGCTTCACATATACAAAGTGAATAATTATAACATTCAGTCCCAATTCGGAAAAATAAAGTGCCCAAGTGTTGAATACTAATCGGTGAACTTCGTGCAAAAAATGACAGGTGCTCCTCTGTGCCTTGATGACGATCCATTGATTGAAACCAGTCGAGGTTTGATGACGCAACTTCTGCTGACATCATTTCCACCCTTTGGTACGCACAGGCTCATGTCAGGTTTACATCAGGTTCAGGACAGGATTAGCTCAGGATCTTATCCTGCTCACACATATTTTTTAGGAACTGTTCTCATAAAAGTCAATAGCCTGTAATCCGCACCTGAATCAGACTGCACTGCTTATAAATCGAACATGATTCTTTTAAAACTGCACTAAATCTGCACTGAATCTGCACCAGCCGTGCACCAGACATATGTGAACAGGCACCATAGGAAGCAATGTTATTTCACATGTCATGAGGATTGGATGCGGTTCAAACTGCATCCAATCTGCATATACACTATATTGCCAAAAGTATTGGGCCCCCCCTCCAAATCATTAGATTCATGTGTTTCAATCACCTCCAGGGCCACAGGTGTATAAAATCAAGCACCTAGGCATGCAGACTGCTTCTACAAGCATTTGTGAAATAATGGGTCGCTCTCAGGAGATCAGTGAATTCAAGTGTGGTACCGTGATAGGTTGTCACCTGTACAATAAGTCCTTCCGTGACATTTCCTGGCTACTAAATTTTTCACGGTCAATTGTTAGTGGTATTATAACAAAGGGGAAGCAACTGGGAACAACGGCAACTCATGTAAGGCAAGGCACAGTGTGCAGAAGTCCCCAACTGTCTGCAAAGTCAATAGCTAAAAAACTTCAAACTTTGTGTGGCCTTCAGATTAGCACAACAACAGTGCGTAGAGAGCTTCATGGGGAATGGGTTTCCATGGCCGAGCAGCTGCATCCAAGCCTTACATCACAAGTGCAATGCAAAGCGTCGGATGCAGTGGTGTAAAGCACGCCACCACTGGACTAGAGCAGTGGAGACGTGTTCTCTGGAGTGACCAATAATGCTTCTCTGTCTGGAAATCTGATGGACGTGTCTGGGTTTGGCAGTTGCCAGGAGAACGGTACTTGCCTGACTGCATTATGCCAAGTGTAAAGTTTGGTGGAGGGGGAATTATGGTGTGGGGTTGATTTTAAGGGATTGGGCTTGGCCCCTTAGTTCCAGTGAAAGGATCTCTTAAGCCGTCAGCATACCAAGACACTTTGGACAATTTCATGCTCCCAACTTTGTGGGAACAGTTTGGGGATGTCACAAAACAAGGTCCATAAAGACATGGATGAGCGAGTTTGGGGTGGAGGAACTTGATTGGCCTGTACAGAGTCCTGACCTCAACCCGATAGAACACCTTTGGGATGAATTAGAGCGGAGACTGTGAGCCAGGCCTTCTCATCCGACATCAGTGCCTGACCTCACAAATGTGCTTCTGGAAGAATGGTCAAACATTCCCATAGACACACTCCTGAACTTTGTGGACAGCCTTCCCAGAAGAGGTGAAGCTGTTATAGCTGCAAAGGGTGGGGCCAACTCAATATTGAACCCTACAGACCAAGACTGGGATGCCATTAAAGTTCATGTGTGTGTAAAGGCAGGCAGACCAATACTTTTGGCAATATAGTGTATGTGAATGGGCACTTAAGATACTGTAGGTTGTTGACTTATTGACTGTCTTTGATTTCCCATTGGGCGTTTATTTCCACATCTATTTGCACCTGGTTTTTTGTCATCATTATCATTAAAGAAGTAATAATTAGAGGAGGCAATTTTTTTTAAATTTTAATATATCCAAATTGTTTTGGTAGAACCAATAATCAAGGATGAGTGGAGCATTTGACAAAATTGATTTTGTTGTGAAATTACCAATTTTATTGCCTAATTGCACTGGAGAGGAAACTCTCTAAGTTGTTTAGGCCAAATCTGCTTGAAGTTAAAAAAAAAAAAAAAAATATATATATATATATATATATATACTGTATATATACACTGTATTTGTTTTAATAGTTATTGAAGAGTGTTTTTTTTTGGGGGGGGGGAACAAATTATTAGTTTAGCTCAGCTTAGTTCATAGTTTCCTTTACTTATTTATATTCCTTTTTCCCATTTACTTATTTTTTTATTTATTATCTGATTTTAGTTGTCTGCGTTCTTTTTAAAATATGTTGCTGTTTTGTTTTGTTTTTACCGTAAAAACATATAAAATACTGTGGCTATTAAGGGCTATTTTTGGCACAAAAACAGTTCCAGGATAGTTGTAAAATTATTAATGATAATAATAATAATAATAATATAACAATGATAATAATAATAATACTATAAATTATAATAAGAATTTAAACAAGTAACAGGAAAATAAATCCATGCCTTTTGACAACAATTAGAATCCTCCTTTGGTTAATGATTCTGGATCTATTGATAGCATTCCTCGTATTGCCTTTTACATTTGGCGATCTATTCATCCCTGTTTGTCTTGGCTGACTATTGTGCGGTGTAGCCTCACCAGATGTTGCTTTGTGTTACATGCACCTCCAGCCAACAGAGGTACATCTGTGTAGCCAAGGAGATCTATATTCAATGTAAGGTAAAGTCAGGTCAGAGCTTTGTACCTTTCCACAGAATTTGAGTTGTGTTTCCAAGCAGGGGCGGACTCACAACTCACGGGGCCTCCGGGCAATACGGAATCATGGGGCCCTTGTGTCCTCGCCCACACTCAAACCACACCAAAAAAAGCCTATGAAAGGCACCAGGGGCATCTCATGGGGCCCCTTACTGACCTTGGGCCCTCGGGCAGTGCCCGAGTTCCCAAGTGGTCAGTCTGCCCCTGTTTTCAAGTGTACCTGTACCTAAAGTAGTATTAAACTCTAAACCAAAAATGTAATATATTGCAGCTTACCAATCATCAGATGTAGTGGCTGCATTCGTTTTTGTTTTTTAGGCTTTTTTTCCCCTCTGTTTTCACCTGATGTGACAAGTGACACTCCTCCTGCATTAGAGCGCCCCACTCTGGAGGAAGGAGCCTAGGGGGCACCTTTAGACAGCAGCATTGTCAGTCTGGGGGGGAGGGGAGTGTTAGATGTACTAGCAGATTTAAATCCACTAACAAAATGAAGCCAACCTCCAGCTAATACTTTATAAGCAGTTACAGCAAACATTTTTTTCTCCTTTTTAGGATAAAGGTTTTACATAAATAAATAAAAGCTGATCATTGTAAGACACCTCTGTCAGTAGTAAATGCTTTGTCTCAACCCTCTAAATGCTACATCTGCAAGACAGCTTGTTCTTTTGAAAAACAACAGACTTACTGGCCAGATCACCAGGTAGAAATAAGAGTCTTATAAAGAAAACTAACTTAGCAAAGACGCATCTGTGTAACCAAGGAAGATCTATATTCAAAGCAAGGAGTAGCCAAGGAGATCTATGTTCATAGCAAGGAACCGCTAAAGAAAATCTATGTTTAAAGCAAGGAGTAGCCAAGGAGATCTATGTTCAAAGCAAGGAGTAGCCAAGGAGATCTATTTTCAAAGCAAGGAGTAGCCAAGGAGATCTATGTTCAAGGCAAGGAGTAGCCAAGGAGATCTATGTTCCAGGCAAGGAGTAGCCAAGGAGATCTATGTTGAAAGCAAGGAGTAGCCAAGGAGATCTATGTTCAAGGCAAGGAGTAGCCAAGGAGATCTATGTTCAAGGCAAGGAGTAGCCAAGAAGATCTATGTTCAAAGCATGGAGTAGCCAAGAAGATCTATGTTCAAAGCAAGGAGTAGCCAAGGAGATCTAAGTTCAAGGCAAGGAGTAGCCAAGGAGATCTATTTTCAAATCAAGGAGTAGCCAAGGAAATCTATGTTCAAAGCAAGGAGTAGCCAAGGAGATCTATGTTCAAAGCAAGGAGTAGCCAAGGAAATCTATGTTCAAAGCAAGGAGTAGCCAAGAAGATCTATGTTGAAAGCAAGGAGTAGTCAAGGAGCTCTATGTTCAATGCAAGGAGTAGCCAAGGAGATCTATGTTCAAATCAAGGAGTAGCCAAGGAAATCTATTTTGAAAGCATGGAGTAGCCAAGAAGATCTATGTTGAAAGCAAGGAGTAGCCAAGGAGCTCTATGTTCAAAGCAAGGAGTAGCCAAGGAGATCTATGTTTAAAGCAAGGAGTAGCCAAGGAAGATCTATGTTTAAAGCAAGGAGTAGCCAAGGAGATCTATGTTCAAGGCAAGGAGTAGCCAAGAAGATCTATGTTCAAATCAAGGAGTAGCCAAGAAGATCTATGTTCAAAGCGAGGAGTAGCCAAGAAGATCTATGTTCAAATCAAGGAGTAGCCAAGGAGATCTATGTTGAAAGCAAGGAGTAGCCAAGGAGGTCTATGTTCAAAGCAAGGAGTAGCCAAGGAGATCTATGTTCAAGGCAAGGAGTAGCCAATGAGATCTATGTTCATAGCAAGGAGTAGCCAAGGAGATCTATGTTCATAGCAAGGAGTAGCCAAGAAGATCTATGTTCATAGCAAGGAGTAGCCAAGGAGATCTATGTTCATAGCAAGGAGTAGCCAAGGAGATCTATGTTCAAGGCAAGGAGTAGCCAAGGAGATCTATGTTTAAAGCAAGGAGTATCCAAGAAGATCTATATTCCAAGCAAGGAGTAGCCAAGGAGATCTATATTCAAAGCAAGGAGTAGCCAAGAAGATCTATGTTCAAATCAAGGAGTAGCCAAGGAGATCTATGTTGAAAGCAAGGAGTAGCCAAGGAGATCTATGTTCAAAGCAAGGAGTAGCCAAGAAGATCTATGTTCAAGGCAAGGAGTAGCCAAGAAGATCTATGTTCAAATCAAGGAGTAGCCAAGAAGATCTATGTTGAAAGCAAGGAGTAGCCAAGAAGATCTATGTTCAAATCAAGGAGTAGCCAAGGGGATCTATGTTGAAAGCAAGGAGTAGCCAAGGAGATCTATGTTCAAATCAAGGAGTAGCCAAGGAGATATATGTTCAAGGCAAGGAGTAGCCAGTGAGATCTATGTTGAAAGCAAGGAGTAGCCAAGGAGATCTATGTTCAAGCAAGGAGTAGCCAAGGAGATGTATGTTCAAGGCAAGGAGTAGCCAAGGAGATCTATGTTCATAGCAAGGAGTAGCCAAGGAGATCTATGTTCATAGCAAGGAGTAGCCAAGGAGATCTATGTTCATAGCAAGGAGTAGCCAAGGAGATCTATGTTCATAGCAAGGAGTAGCCAAGGAGATCTATGTTCAAGGCAAGGAGTAGCCAAGGAGATCTATGTTTAAAGCAAGGAGTAGCCAAGGAGATCTATATTCCAAGCAAGGAGTAGCCAAGGAGATCTATATTCAAAGCAAGGAGTAGCCAAGAAGATCTATGTTCAAATCAAGGAATAGCCAAGGAGATCTATGTTCATAGCAAGGAGTAGCCAAGAAGATCTATGTTCATAGCAAGGAGTAGCCAAGGAGATCTATGTTCAAATCAAGGAGTAGCCAAGGAGATCTATGTTGAAAGCAAGGAATAGCCAAGGAGATCTATGTTCAAAGCAAGGAGTAGCCAAGAAGATCTATGTTCAAATCAAGGAGTAGCCAAGGAGTTCTATGTTCATAGCAAGGAGTAGCCAAGAAGATCTATGTTCATAGCAAGGAGTAGCCAAGGAGATCTATGTTCAAATCAAGGAGTAGCCAAGGAGATCTATGTTGAAAGCAAGGAATAGCCAAGGAGATCTATGTTCAAAGCAAGGAGTAGCCAAGGAGATCTATGTTCAAGGCAAGGAGTAGCCAAGGAGATCTATGTTCATAGCAAGGAGTAGCCAAGGAGATCTATGTTCATAGCAAGGAGTAGCCAAGAAGATCTATGTTCAAATCAAGGAGTAGCCAAGAAGATCTATGTTCAAAGCAAGGAGTAGCCAAGAAGATCTATGTTCAAAGCAAGGAGTAGCCAAGAAGATCTATGTTCAAATCAAGGAATAGCCAAGGAGATCTATGTTCATAGCAAGGAGTAGCCAAGAAGATCTATGTTCATAGCAAGGAGTAGCCAAGGAGATCTATGTTCAAATCAAGGAGTAGCCAAGGAGATCTATGTTGAAAGCAAGGAATAGCCAAGGAGATCTATGTTCAAAGCAAGGAGTAGCCAAGAAGATCTATGTTCAAATCAAGGAGTAGCCAAGGAGTTCTATGTTCATAGCAAGGAGTAGCCAAGGAGATCTATGTTCATAGCAAGGAGTAGCCAAGAAGATCTATGTTCATAGCAAGGAGTAGCCAAGAAGATCTATGTTCATAGCAAGGAGTAGCCAAGGAGATCTATGTTGAAAGCAAGGAATAGCCAAGGAGATCTATGTTCAAAGCAAGGAGTAGCCAAGGAGATCTATGTTCAAGGCAAGGAGTAGCCAATGAGATCTATGTTCATAGCAAGGAGTAGCCAAGGAGATCTATGTTCATAGCAAGGAGTAGCCAAGAAGATCTATGTTCAAATCAAGGAGTAGCCAAGAAGATCTATGTTCAAATCAAGGAGTAGCCAAGGAGATCTATGTTGAAAGCAAGGAGTAGCCAAGGAGATCTATGTTGAAAGCAAGGAGTAGCCAAGGAGATCTATGTTCAAGGCAAGGAGTAGCCAATGAGATCTATGTTGAAAGCAAGGAGTAGCCAAGGAGATCTATGTTCAAGGCAAGGAGTAGCCAAGGAGATCTATGTTCAAAGCAAAGAGTTGCCAAGGAGATCTATGTTTAAGGCAAGGAGTAGCCAAGGAGATCTATGTTCAAGGCAAGGAGCAGCCAAGAAGATCTATGTTCAAAATACAATACTTTCTCTTAATTTCCCCCGTGCCAAGGACCAACCTCCTGTGTTTATAATGCAGCAGGGCAGCCACTTAGCACAGGACTCAGAAGCAAGTGAAGATCATTCGATGTGATGCCTACAACATTAATTTCCATCTTCTAGGGGGATCTCACAGGTATGGTATATACATAGTTACATTGGACCAATGGAACTATGTGTAAAATTCCATAGCTGGAATTCTTTAATTACTTAACCATCTACTTCCTAAACTGAGATGGTGGCTCAAAGACAACAAAACCATGTAAACTCTGATGCCTGTACAGTTCTTGGCTGTGTTCACAAATGTCTGACGCACATCAGCCCCTACTGCAGCCTCTCAGCTTGTAACTTTTTCCCAGTATGATCCCATCCAGAGTCTTATAAAGAAAACTAACTTAGCAAAGACGCATCTGTGTAACCAAGGAAGATCTATATTCAAAGCAAGGAGTAGCCAAGGAGATCTATGTTCATAGCAAGGAACCGCTAAAGAAAATCTATGTTTAAAGCAAGGAGTAGCCAAGGAGATCTATGTTCAAAGCAAGGAGTAGCCAAGGAGATCTATTTTCAAAGCAAGGAGTAGCCAAGGAGATCTATGTTCAAGGCAAGGAGTAGCCAAGGAGATCTATGTTCATAGCAAGGAGTAGCCAAGAAGATCTATGTTCATAGCAAGGAGTAGCCAAGGAGATCTATGTTCAAATCAAGGAGTAGCCAAGGAGATCTATGTTGAAAGCAAGGAATAGCCAAGGAGATCTATGTTCAAAGCAAGGAGTAGCCAAGGAGATCTATGTTCAAGGCAAGGAGTAGCCAAGGAGATCTATGTTCATAGCAAGGAGTAGCCAAGGAGATCTATGTTCATAGCAAGGAGTAGCCAAGAAGATCTATGTTCAAATCAAGGAGTAGCCAAGAAGATCTATGTTCAAAGCAAGGAGTAGCCAAGAAGATCTATGTTCAAAGCAAGGAGTAGCCAAGAAGATCTATGTTCAAATCAAGGAATAGCCAAGGAGATCTATGTTCATAGCAAGGAGTAGCCAAGAAGATCTATGTTCATAGCAAGGAGTAGCCAAGGAGATCTATGTTCAAATCAAGGAGTAGCCAAGGAGATCTATGTTGAAAGCAAGGAATAGCCAAGGAGATCTATGTTCAAAGCAAGGAGTAGCCAAGAAGATCTATGTTCAAATCAAGGAGTAGCCAAGGAGTTCTATGTTCATAGCAAGGAGTAGCCAAGGAGATCTATGTTCATAGCAAGGAGTAGCCAAGAAGATCTATGTTCATAGCAAGGAGTAGCCAAGAAGATCTATGTTCATAGCAAGGAGTAGCCAAGGAGATCTATGTTGAAAGCAAGGAATAGCCAAGGAGATCTATGTTCAAAGCAAGGAGTAGCCAAGGAGATCTATGTTCAAGGCAAGGAGTAGCCAATGAGATCTATGTTCATAGCAAGGAGTAGCCAAGGAGATCTATGTTCATAGCAAGGAGTAGCCAAGAAGATCTATGTTCAAATCAAGGAGTAGCCAAGAAGATCTATGTTCAAATCAAGGAGTAGCCAAGGAGATCTATGTTGAAAGCAAGGAGTAGCCAAGGAGATCTATGTTGAAAGCAAGGAGTAGCCAAGGAGATCTATGTTCAAGGCAAGGAGTAGCCAATGAGATCTATGTTGAAAGCAAGGAGTAGCCAAGGAGATCTATGTTCAAGGCAAGGAGTAGCCAAGGAGATCTATGTTCAAAGCAAAGAGTTGCCAAGGAGATCTATGTTTAAGGCAAGGAGTAGCCAAGGAGATCTATGTTCAAGGCAAGGAGCAGCCAAGAAGATCTATGTTCAAAATACAATACTTTCTCTTAATTTCCCCCGTGCCAAGGACCAACCTCCTGTGTTTATAATGCAGCAGGGCAGCCACTTAGCACAGGACTCAGAAGCAAGTGAAGATCATTCGATGTGATGCCTACAACATTAATTTCCATCTTCTAGGGGGATCTCACAGGTATGGTATATACATAGTTACATTGGACCAATGGAACTATGTGTAAAATTCCATAGCTGGAATTCTTTAATTACTTAACCATCTACTTCCTAAACTGAGATGGTGGCTCAAAGACAACAAAACCATGTAAACTCTGATGCCTGTACAGTTCTTGGCTGTGTTCACAAATGTCTGACGCACATCAGCCCCTACTGCAGCCTCTCAGCTTGTAACTTTTTCCCAGTATGATCCCATCCAGAGTCTTATAAAGAAAACTAACTTAGCAAAGACGCATCTGTGTAACCAAGGAAGATCTATATTCAAAGCAAGGAGTAGCCAAGGAGATCTATGTTCATAGCAAGGAACCGCTAAAGAAAATCTATGTTTAAAGCAAGGAGTAGCCAAGGAGATCTATGTTCAAAGCAAGGAGTAGCCAAGGAGATCTATTTTCAAAGCAAGGAGTAGCCAAGGAGATCTATGTTCAAGGCAAGGAGTAGCCAAGGAGATCTATGTTCCAGGCAAGGAGTAGCCAAGGAGATCTATGTTGAAAGCAAGGAGTAGCCAAGGAGATCTATGTTCAAGGCAAGGAGTAGCCAAGGAGATCTATGTTCATAGCAAGGAGTAGCCAAGAAGATCTATGTTCAAATCAAGGAGTAGCCAAGAAGATCTATGTTCAAAGCAAGGAGTAGCCAAGAAGATCTATGTTCAAAGCAAGGAGTAGCCAAGAAGATCTATGTTCAAATCAAGGAATAGCCAAGGAGATCTATGTTCATAGCAAGGAGTAGCCAAGAAGATCTATGTTCATAGCAAGGAGTAGCCAAGGAGATCTATGTTCAAATCAAGGAGTAGCCAAGGAGATCTATGTTGAAAGCAAGGAATAGCCAAGGAGATCTATGTTCAAAGCAAGGAGTAGCCAAGAAGATCTATGTTCAAATCAAGGAGTAGCCAAGGAGTTCTATGTTCATAGCAAGGAGTAGCCAAGGAGATCTATGTTCATAGCAAGGAGTAGCCAAGAAGATCTATGTTCATAGCAAGGAGTAGCCAAGAAGATCTATGTTCATAGCAAGGAGTAGCCAAGAAGATCTATGTTCATAGCAAGGAGTAGCCAAGGAGATCTATGTTCATAGCAAGGAGTAGCCAAGAAGATCTATGTTCATAGCAAGGAGTAGCCAAGGAGATCTATGTTCATAGCAAGGAGTAGCCAAGAAGATCTATGTTCAAATCAAGGAGTAGCCAAGAAGATCTATGTTCAAATCAAGGAGTAGCCAAGGAGATCTATGTTGAAAGCAAGGAGTAGCCAAGGAGATCTATGTTGAAAGCAAGGAGTAGCCAAGGAGATCTATGTTCAAGGCAAGGAGTAGCCAATGAGATCTATGTTGAAAGCAAGGAGTAGCCAAGGAGATCTATGTTCAAGGCAAGGAGTAGCCAAGGAGATCTATGTTCAAAGCAAAGAGTTGCCAAGGAGATCTATGTTTAAGGCAAGGAGTAGCCAAGGAGATCTATGTTCAAAGCAAGGAGTAGCCAAGAAGATCTATGTTCAAATCAAGGAATAGCCAAGGAGATCTATGTTCATAGCAAGGAGTAGCCAAGAAGATCTATGTTCATAGCAAGGAGTAGCCAAGGAGATCTATGTTCAAATCAAGGAATAGCCAAGGAGATCTATGTTCAAAGCAAGGAGTAGCCAAGAAGATCTATGTTCAAATCAAGGAGTAGCCAAGGAGTTCTATGTTCATAGCAAGGAGTAGCCAAGGAGATCTATGTTCATAGCAAGGAGTAGCCAAGAAGATCTATGTTCATAGCAAGGAGTAGCCAAGAAGATCTATGTTCATAGCAAGGAGTAGCCAAGAAGATCTATGTTCATAGCAAGGAGTAGCCAAGGAGATCTATGTTGAAAGCAAGGAATAGCCAAGGAGATCTATGTTCAAAGCAAGGAGTAGCCAAGGAGATCTATGTTCAAGGCAAGGAGTAGCCAATGAGATCTATGTTCATAGCAAGGAGTAGCCAAGGAGATCTATGTTCATAGCAAGGAGTAGCCAAGAAGATCTATGTTCAAATCAAGGAGTAGCCAAGAAGATCTATGTTCAAATCAAGGAGTAGCCAAGGAGATCTATGTTGAAAGCAAGGAGTAGCCAAGGAGATCTATGTTGAAAGCAAGGAGTAGCCAAGGAGATCTATGTTCAAGGCAAGGAGTAGCCAATGAGATCTATGTTGAAAGCAAGGAGTAGCCAAGGAGATCTATGTTCAAGGCAAGGAGTAGCCAAGGAGATCTATGTTCAAAGCAAAGAGTTGCCAAGGAGATCTATGTTTAAGGCAAGGAGTAGCCAAGGAGATCTATGTTCAAGGCAAGGAGCAGCCAAGAAGATCTATGTTCAAAATACAATACTTTCTCTTAATTTCCCCCGTGCCAAGGACCAACCTCCTGTGTTTATAATGCAGCAGGGCAGCCACTTAGCACAGGACTCAGAAGCAAGTGAAGATCATTCGATGTGATGCCTACAACATTAATTTCCATCTTCTAGGGGGATCTCACAGGTATGGTATATACATAGTTACATTGGACCAATGGAACTATGTGTAAAATTCCATAGCTGGAATTCTTTAATTACTTAACCATCTACTTCCTAAACTGAGATGGTGGCTCAAAGACAACAAAACCATGTAAACTCTGATGCCTGTACAGTTCTTGGCTGTGTTCACAAATGTCTGACGCACATCAGCCCCTACTGCAGCCTCTCAGCTTGTAACTTTTTCCCAGTATGATCCCATCCAGACTCTGCTTTGTGATTGGCCAGGAGTAGAGGGGGCAGAGGCTCACATCCAAAGTGGCAGCTGCACTAATCCATGTAAATAAACTGATTTTCAGGACCTAGAAGTATGCCCGCCTGATGACAATTGGCTTTTGAGGAACCAGAATGTTTGTCTGCTGTTAACCTGCTAAGGCGATCAAACATGGAGTTAGGCTTTAACACTTCTCATCTCTGAAGTACTGTTGTCAGAACACACAATGTCCCACAGCTTAATCATTCCCAATTAAGGGATGTCTGCCTGAGGTGAGCTGAGAGCCAAGCCCCAGGCGACGTTTTATTAATGAACCTAATTACCTGTCACAGGCACAGGCACAGGCTGCTCCCTGGTGTCTCTCCGACAGATCACTTATTCATTGCAGATGGATCAGTAAATTACTGTTCATGTTACTGCCTGACGGATGGCTGACATCACAGCTGTGACTAGAAAAGGAGAGGTGTACACGTCACAGATGACATATCCCCCCCCCCCCCCGCTAATAAAATTCTAGAGGCTGTCAAGGTACCGCATTCACATCAATGGCAGAAATGTTGGTGATTTTTTTGGATGACTAAACTTTGTTCAGATTTTTCAGATTCAGATTTTTCCAAAAAAAGTTTTTTTCTCTTTTTTTTAATAAATAATATACAACATTGAATGCTTTTATATCCCTATTCTTTAAAAAAAACACTTTCCATCCAGGCCAATTCTAACATTTCTCGCACTAAGTGTCCGATCACACTGGTGCGATTTCAGGTGCGATTTGGGAATTGAAATTGCATCTAATGAATGTGAATGTCAGTGTCTTAACATGTGCGATTTGCTGCAGTGAGGTTTCTAAAGTAGTTCGTGCATGAATTTTTCTGCAGTTTTGTTGTGATTTCACATACATAGAATAAAATGGAAATCGAAATGCAAATCGCAAGAAATCTTTGAAATCTTCACAAATATCAATAGTCTTCAGAAATCGCACCTGAAACTGCACTCAAATCATGCAATTTTAAATCGCAGCGGTGTTACCAGTGACTAAAGGTGGGAATACGCGATTAGAAAATTGACCAATCGGTCGTCCGACGATCGAGAGGCATTCGTTCGTTGGTTGAAATTGTGGCCCACATTAACCAATCTAAAAAAATCATTTGTCAGGCAATACGTAGTGTTGATGTCTTCCATACAAGTGGAAGTGATGCGGTGTGCGTGTGACCTTGTAGCCACGCCCTTCCGGCCTAAACGAGCGATATACACAATTACCAGCAATGAGTATAATATAGTTTATTACATGACCTATATACATAAATAGTGATACATAAAATATAATATGTATAATTCTGGTCTCATTATCTCATTAGGCCAATCTACTTTTAACATTTGGATTTTTCGTTCGTGTTTACGAAGATTCCTTGGACATAAACATCCGGGTCATCTTCTATTTCCGCTCATGCGTGATAACACTTGATAGATTTTTTTCAAACGACAGTCATACCACTGCATAGAAAATCGGTCATTCATATGCAAAACGACAAAATGTTTCACTGTTGTTCAACCGGATTTTTTTGTTCACAATATCGTTATCGGTTAAAACATCCTGCTCATCAACAAAGGTAAAAATCGTTTGATCAGTCGTTCTATGAAAACTTTCGTATGATTTTCTTATCGTGTGTACGGGGCATTAATGATGGCTTTACTGAATCTGGTGAATGCAAAATCTGGTGCAGCTGTGCATGGTAGCCAATCGGCTTCAAAATTCAGCTTCTTTAAATAAGCTTTGACCAAAAAACCCCCCAAAAATTGGAAGGTGGTTGGTTTATATGCAAAGTTGCACCAGATTTTTCACTCTCCAATTTTAATAAATCAACCCCACAGTGCATTTATATAGTATTCAGACCCCCTTTACTTTTTTCAGTTTTGTTAAGTTGCAGCCTGATACTGCAGTTTTTTTTATTTTAAATATTTTTTTCCTCCCTAATCTATACTCAGTACCCCATAATGACAAAGTTAAAACAGGATTTGAGAAATGTTTACAAATGTATGAAAGGAAAAACTGAAATATCGCATTGACATAAGTATTCACACCCTTTACAACAAGACTTGAAATTTAACTCCGGTTCCTCCCATTTCTCTTGATCATTGCTGAGATGTTTCTACACTTTGATTGGAGTCCAACTATGGTAAATTGCATTGATTTGACATGATTTGGAAAGGCACACGCCTCTCTTTAACCAGTTGACGCCCGGCTTATGGCCAAATGGCGTCCGCAAAAATGTATTACCTTTCCGGGAGGCCACCATATGGCGTCCTCCCGCACATGCGCAGTTCGCGCGCTTGCAGAGCCACGCAGCGGCGCGATCTGCCACCGGCCGTGTACCTTGGACACGGCCGATGACAGATCTGAGTACCGGCCCACATTGCCGGTACCATGTGACCTGCTGTGACCAATCACAGCGGGTCACATGACAGTTGTATACAATGGATGGCTTCATTCATGCCACCCATTGTATACTAGTGTCTAGCTGTGAATGATTACAGCTAATCACATGCACATGTCATGTGATTAGCTGCGGCCAAATCACAGCTAAGCACAAAAAAAAAAAAACCCTGAATGAATCGATGTCATTGAGGTAAATGCTTGCTTATAGCAAAGTAATTATTTGCTATAAGCAAATTGTGTAAAAAAAAAAAAATCACTTACCCAAAGCAGTACAATGTTACTATGGTAACATTGTACTACTTTGGACATAGTGAAATATGAAAAAAAAAATCTTAAAAAAAAGAAAGAAAAATTACTAAAAAATGTAAAATAAAAAAAATTATATATATTTTTTTCATACTGTCACCAGTCAGTGTCCCTGATCACTGCCATGCCAGTTATATGATGACGCTGTACTGCACTGGTGACAGTATGTAAAAAAAAAATTTAATTGGTTAAAAGGCCTCACAGCTGACAATGCATACTGTATCAGAGCAAATGCCATGAGGTCAAAGGAACTTTCTGCAGAGCTCAGAGATAGGATTATTGCAAGGCACAGATCTGGGGAAGGCTACAAAAAAATGTCTGATGCACTGAAGGTTCAGAGCACAGTGGCCTCCATAATTCTCAAATGGAAGAAGTTTGGTACAACCAGGACCTCTTCCAAGAGCTGGTTGCCTGGCCAAACTGAGCAGTCAGGGGAGAAGGACCTCAGTAAGAGAGGTGACCAAGAACCCGATGGTAACTCTTACTGAGCTCCAGAGATCCTGTGTGGAGATGGGACAAAGTTCCAGAAGGAAAACCATCATGGCAGCCCTCGTCTGATCTAGGCTTTATGGCAGAGTGGCTAGACAGAAGCCTCTCACATGAAAGCCAACGTGGAGTTTGCAAAAAAGCACCTGAAGGCCTCTCAGCAGGATTTAATGAATTTTATTGCACACATACACAATAAAATACCCAATTATTTTGTAAAATATAAAAGATGATGTTACGCCGAGTAAATCGATACCAAACATGTCACCTTTAAAAATTGTGCACACCCATGGAATAGCGAAAAACTACAGTACATTAAATTGTCCACAGGAGACACTTTGACCGTTGGTTCACATCTGTGCAGTCGTCCGGGCCGTGATTTGCACAGACACGAGAGCCCATTCATTTGAATAGACTCCCATGCACCGGGACAATCGGAAGAAGTCCCTGTACTACTTTAGAAATCGCAGCCCGCACGGGTTCCCAGCACGGTTGCGATTTCCAGTGTGAATAGCGTGCCATTAGAATTAATGGCTCCTGCCTGAGGGTCCCGCATTCCTCTGTGTGGGTGGTGCAGCTGCATGTATTTGTGCGGGTCCCACAGCGGCACCACCCTCACAGATGTGAACCAGGGGTAAACTGGTATGCTGTAAAGGCTTTTAGTGTGACACAGGAGAACTGGTAATAGAATTATCGCTTTCACTCTGATGTTCATGGCACTACCTCACATGTGTGGTGTGATCACCATTTACATATGCGTGCGGGATCTACATATACGCTAACATTTGGACTTGAGCATGGGGCACTTTAACTTTGTTTTTGTGGGGGTTTTTTATACTGTCTCTTTAATTTATTTGGGATCAATTTTATTGCTGTCATAAGGGAACAACAACCATTGTGATAGCATGGGCAGTGACAGGTACTTTTTCTGGAGAGATCTGGGATCTATTAGACCCCAGATCTCCTCTCTGCCCTCAAAAGCATCTGATCAAACCAAGAATTGCTCTGCAATGTAAAGGCCACATTGCTACATTTGCAGTCATCACAGCAATCACCTGGTACAGAGCCACTCAGATCTGCTCTGTACACTGTCAGTGAACCATGTCACCTGACCACGGATCAGTTAACAGCCACTAATGGGTGCATTGGCTGCTGAGGGTGATTTCTGCAGTGCCTTTTCTAAACGGTACTGCAGAAATAAACATCCACCACTTTACTGTTCATAAAGGAATGGCGATAGGTAAGTGGTTAATCTTTAAGTCCTGATCTGACTCTGGCTATGACTCCAACATAACATCTAGACAGTTAGCATTTTTACCAGCTTAAACCAAAATTCTACTTTTGTTACAAAAATGAATACAACATATAAAACTGCTACACGAGCCATTTTGTAATTTAATGTTATGAAAAATGACCTTTCTGTTTTCATCTGCAGCCGCCACAACTTTCTAAAACTGCCAAAAAACGTAATGCATTATGACAACCTGGAGGCGTTCTTTACACCGCTGGTCTACAGAAAGCCGCCAGAAATGTCATTTCCTGCTTCTGTGATTGGCTGATTGATTTTCTTAGACATCTGCACTAAGACACAAGTCAAATCGGCATTTTCTGCAAAATGGATTTCATTTGTGGTGAAATTTTCTTCAAGGCTTATTTGTTAAAGGGATGCAGATGTGATGTGAAGGGGTGGGTTCTGATGTGAAGGGGAACCCCTGATGTGATGGGAGGCCTCTGATGTGATGGGGTCATCTGATGTAAAGATGTGGGTTCTGATATGAAGGGGTCCTCTGCTGGAAGGGGGGCCTTTGGTGTGATGGGGACCTTTGACTTGATAGAGGACCTCTGATATGATGGGGGATCGCTGATGTGATGAGAGACCTCTCATGTGAAGGAGGGGGGGGGGCTCTGATGTAAAGGGGTGGGTTCTGATATGAAGGGGGCTTCTGATGTGATGGGGGTCTTTGATGTGATGGGAGACCACTGATGTGATGGGGTCCTCTGATGTGAAGGGGTGGGTTCTGATGTGAAGGGGAACCCCTGATGTGATGGGAGGCCTCTGATGTGAAGAGGGATCACTGATGTCAAGAGAGGGCCTCTGATAAGATGGGGGGTCCTTGATGTGATGGGAGGCCTCTAATGTGAAGGGGAACCTTTGATGTGAAGGAGGACCTCTAATGTGGAGGGGGCGTCTGATGTGATGGGGGATCTCTGACATGATGGGGGATCCTTGATGTGATGGGAGGTCTCTGATGTGAAGGGGGATCTTTGATGTGAAGGAGGACATTTGACATGATGGGGGACCTCTGATGTGATAGGAGACCTCTGATGAGATGGGGTCTTCTGATGTGAAAGGGTGGGCTCTGATGTGAAGGGGGACCTCTGATGTGATGGGGGACATCTGACATGATGGGAGAACCCCTGATGTGATGGGAGGCCTCCAATGTAAAAGGGGACCACTGATGTGGGGGCCTCTAATGTGATGGGGGATACTTGATGTGATGGGAGGCCTCTAATGTGAAGGGGGACCTCTGATGTAAAGGAGGACCTTTGACATGATAAGGGACCTCTGATGTGATAAGGGACCTTTGATGTGCAGGAGGACCTTTGACATGATGAGGGACCTCTGATGTGATAAGGGACCTCTGATGTGATAGGTGGCCTCTGATGTGAAGGGGAATCTCTCCTGTGAAGGGGAACCTTTGATGTGATAAGGGACCTCTGATGTTATAAGGGACCTCTGATGTGCAGGAGGACCTTTGACATGATGAGGGACCTCTGATGTGATAAGGGACCTCTGATGTGCAGGAGGAGCTTTGACATGATGGGGGACCTCTGATGTGATAAGGGACCTCTAATGTGATAGGTGGCCTCTGATGTGAAGGGGGACCTCTCCTGTGAAGGGGGACCTTTGATGTGATAAGGGACCTCTGATGTGATAAGGGACCTCTGATGTGCAGGAAGACCTTTGACATGATGGGGAACCTCTGATGTGATAAGGGACCTCTGATGTGCAGGAGGACCTTTGACATGATGGGGACAGCACAGTGGCTAAATGGTTAGCACTTCCACCTGGCAGTACTAGGGTTGTTGGTTCGTATCCCAGCAACACCTGCCTGGAGTTTGCATGTTCTCCCTGTGGCTGCATGGGTTTCCTCCAGGTACTCTGGTTTCCTCCCACACTCCAAAGACATGCTGGTAGGTTAATTGGATCCTGTCTAAATTGGCCCTAATATGTGTATGAATGTAAGTTAGGGACCTCAAATTGTACACCCCTTGAGGGTTAGGGACTGATGTGAATGTACAATATATATGTGTAAAGCACTGCGTAAATTGACAGCGCTATATAAGTACCTGAAATAAATAAATAATGAAATAATGGGGATACCTTTGATGTGATAAGGGACCTCTAAAGTGATAGGTGACCTCTGTTGTGAAGGGGAACCTCTCCTGTGAAAGGGGACCTTTGATGTGATAAGGGATCTCTGATGTGGTGGGGTCCTCTGAGGTGAAGGGATGGCTTCTGACATAAAGTTAAATCAATCAAGACAGTTTGATTTAACTTTATGTCAGCATTGTCAGCATTGTCCCAGGCTCAGGTTTCCCATTGATAAGGGAAACTTATCAATGGGCCAATCAATGCTGAGCATTGTCCCAGGCTCAGGTTTCCCATTGATAAGGGAAACTTATCAATGGGCCAATCAATGCTGAGCATTGTCCCAGGCTCAGGTTTCCCATTGATAAGTAACATTTACATTTTTTTACATATTTGACTGCGGTGCCTCTGGATTTTGCATACTTTTAAAGGGTGCAGCGACTGAAAAAAGGTTGACGGATTAAGGCTGGCCATACACTATTACATTTTCTTACAATCTTCTGTCCAATTTCTGCCCCATTTCCTTTAGATTTACCTTCAACTATGTAGCGCAAGGGCTGCCAAATTGGATAGAATTAAAAGTGTTGTTAAGAAAATTGTATAGTGTATGGCCAGCCAAAACACTGCTTTATGTAATGACAGGTGCCCTTTAATACAGTGACCCCCCATGGCAGTCTGTTTGTATTTTGTCCTCCCCTTGTTTTGTATTGTCCAGGGGCGGACTAACCATTTGGAAACTCGGGCACTGCCTGAGGGCCCGGGGTCAGTAGGGGGCCCCATGACATGCCCCTGGTACCTTTTTCATAGGCTTTTTTGAGTTTGGGTAAGGACACAGGGGCCCCATGATCCCCTATTGCCCGGGGGCCCCATGAGTTGTCAGTCTGCCCCTGGTATTGTCATAAATAAAGCATTAAGGACTAGCAGCTCCTATTCTCTATTGTTACTGTATGGAGTAAGGAGCCTATTCACACGTCTGGCGGTTGGTGAGGGCCATGCCTCGCAGGGGGATATTCATTTGTTCAATGAGCTGTACACTCCTCTACTGCGCCTCTATGTCTGCTATTATTCACTTTTCCATCTGTACTATTTTAAGGTCTTCAGGATCTAAATTTAGGGCAGGAAAATGTAAACAATCAATGCTCTAAGACGCGACACCTGCAATGTGTTAAATGGACCCGGGAGCCTTTAATGTAGCCCTGAGATGGAGAGGGGTCAGCTGAGGTGAGACCACCAGCACGCTGCAAACCATTCTCATGCATGGCTAGGATTTCTCCTGACATGTCCTATTAGATCACATACATGTCATTGGAAACACACTTTATATTTTCACTTTGTACAACGCCACAGGACATGACGGTGCTATATGAAACCCAATCACCAAAATATCATAAAATCTTTAACATACTTATACAGTTTAAAGGGCAATTTGATATTTTTAAATCTGAAGCTTTCATTAACTCTTGGCGCCAGTGTCTCCCAGCCCTTTAAGGGGTATCTGATGCCGGGAGGTGGGGCAGGGTTTAGGGTCATGTGAGCGCTGGGATTGGCTGTTACAGTGGCCACATGATCGGATAGCAATTTGTGATTGGGAGCTTTCCGTGAGGCATCAGCAACTGTGCCGGGAGCACGCAGGGCATGCACTCTCAGCACATGTTTTTGTACATCAGGCACGCAAATATACAACCAGGGGTGGACTGACAACTCATGGGGCCCCCGGGCAATAAGAGATCATGGGGCCCCTGTGTACTCGCTCACACTCAAACCACACCCAAAAAAGCCTATGAAAGGTACCAGGGGCATCTCATGGGGCCCCCTACTGACCCAGGGCCCTCGGGGAGTGCCCGACTACTCAAATAGTCGGTCCGCCCCTGTATACAACCTCTCCGCATCAAGGCCCAGCTGCTAAGAGGATGCATATTTGCATACCGCCAGTGCCAAGTTAATATAATGCCTGTCAATCCTGCCATGCAGGTCCTCTTCCTAGCACTTTCTGCCTCTAGGGTGACAACTCTTTGTCCCTGTCTCCTGATTGTTCTTCTTTGTTGTCACCCCTTCACATTGGCTTTTGGTGGAGACTAAAAGTATCTATTCCAACACAAGTGACATAAACATGATTGACTGTTGGTGTGACAACATACTGTCTCTGTTTCCCAATGGTGTATGCAGGTTGTCACCCTGTCACAGGGGCTTCCGATGGAGAGGCAATTTGCATATCATCACATGAGATGATAGACCTACAGTAATGTATGTTTAAAACCAATTGCTAAAATCTCATCTGAGCTTTTAAGTTTGCAGCATTTATTAAAATTGTACCTGGTGACCCTGCCATGAGGGGCCTTGTTTGGGGCACTTCCTGTTGTAGAGTGACACCGCTCTGTCTCCCAAGTGTTCTGTTTTGTTGTCACTCTGTCACATTGACCTTTGACAGAGATTAAAGCTGGCCATACATGGAACCTTTCTTTTTTTTTTTCAGCCAGCTCTCTGTATGTAAAAATTCAATGGGTTCCCCATTGCTCAGGTACTTCCTGTTGTAGGGTGACAACACTCTATCCCTGTCTCCCAACTGTTCTGTTTTGTTGTCACTCTATCTCATTGACCTTTGACAGAGATTAAAGCTGGCCATACAGGGAACCTTTTTTTTTTTTTTTTTTAGCCAGCTCTCTGTAAAAATTCAATGGGATCCCCCATCCACACAAGTGAGGTGGGTAGAAACGTTCGACGTGTGTTAGCATGTCTAAACGAGTGTTAACACTAGGTGTGTTTAGTGCTTGAGCTTTACTTCATCTCAATGGCCAGAACAAATTATTATTATGGCCAGTTAACCAGTTGCCCTCGGCTCTATAGCAGAAGTCCTGCTAGAGGGCAACAGGGCTGTGCAAAACCATGTGTATATATATATATATATATATATATATATATATATATATATATACACATATACATGATCCTGCATTTCTGGGTAGGGAATGCCTGTGCACACACGCTCTCTACCTGTGCCACCATTGGCGGCTGGAGATGTCAATCATCGGGTACCAGCTGGAGATTCTCTGCCGCCACTCGGCAATTGTCAGGGAAAGCCGACAGAGGTGTCTCTCCTGTCGGCAAGGGCATGATGCTTTGTATTTGTACAAAGCAGCATGTCTCAGTAGTAAAACACACACAGCTCACAGTTAACCCTTTGATCTCCCAAAAGTTAACCCCGTCCTGCCCAGTGTCATCAGTACAGTGTCAGTGCTTTTTTACTAGCACTGATCACTGTATTAGTGTCATTGGGGATGTCAGTGGCAGTTAGTCAGTTCCCACTGAGTATCAGAATGCCCGCCACAGTCCCGCTATAAGTCGCTGATCGCCGCCATTACTAGTATATAAAAAAAATTAAAATTCCAGTTTATATACCGCCATTTGTAACGCCTTTAAGTTTCATATAAAGTAATTCATTGACACGTATTGGGATTTTTTTTAGCAAAGACATGTCGCAGAATACATTTTGGCCTAAATTTATGACGAAATTAGATTTTTTAAATCTTTTTTTTTTGGATATGTTTTATACCAAAAAGTCAAAAATATTGTTTTTGTTTTCAAAATTGTTGATTTTTTTTGTTTATAGTACAAAAAAAACTGCACAGGTGATCAAATACCACCGAAAGAAAGCTCTATTTGTGGGAAAAAAGGACGTACATTTCATTTGCGTGCGGTGTAATTGTCAGTTAAAGTAACGTAGCTCCGTATCGCAAAAAATGGCCTGGCCAGGAAGGGGGTAAATCCTCTGCAGGGCAAGTGGTTAAATGAATTAACGCCCAAGCGATTTATGTGTCCAAACCAGGGGTGGACTGACCGATTGGAAACTCAGGCACTGCTTGAGGACCTGGGGTCAGTAGTGGGCCCCATGAGATGCCCCTGGTACCTTTTTTCATAGGCTTTTTTGAGTTTGGGCAAAGACACAGGGGCCCCATGATCCCCTATTGCCCGGGGGCCCCATGAGTTTTACATTCAACATAGATTCAACAAGGTGCTGGAAACATTCCTCAGAGAGTTTGGTCCATATTGACATGCGTTAAGCAGGCTATACATGGGTCGAATTCCGAATGATTTTTCGATAAACATTGTTCGTTCTGTAATTCGATGGTGCTACCAATGAGTTAAAAAATCGGTAGTTTTTCATGAATTTTCCAGCATGCCCGATAAACGAAATGGGGAAGGACCACGAAAATCGGCCGGTGCCAGGGGACAGGGGATATGCAGCCTCAAAGGACAGTCAGGAGAATGAAAACTCCTCCTACAAGTTTAGCCAGTGCTCGACAGGGCGCTGATAGAAGTCACAAGACTGCTCTAACTGCTGATGAGAAAAGGCATTTAGCAGTTTATATTTACTAAATTAATTGCATTTCCATGTTGTGTGTACTGTGAGACCAGATATAGTGAATGCAGGGTCCGGGGAGACCAGATATAGTGAATGCAGGGTCCGGGGAGACCAGATATAGTAAATGCAGGGTCCGGGGAGACCATATATAGTGAATGCAGGGTCCTGGGAGACCAGATATAGTGAATGCAGGGTCCTGGGAGACCAGATATAGTGAATGCAGGGTCCGGGGAGACCAGATATAGTGAATGCAGGGTCCGGGGAGACCAGATATAGTAAATGCAGGGTCCGGGGAGACCAGATATAGTGAATGCAGGGTCCTGGGAGACCAGATATAGTGAATGCAGGGTCCTGGGAGACCAGATATAGTGAATGCAGGTTCCGGGGAGACCAGATATAGTGAATGTAGGGTCTGGGGAGACCTGATCTAGTAAATGCAGGGTCCTGGGAGACCTGATATAGTGAATGCAGGGTCCTGGGAGACCAGATATAGTGAATGCAGGGTCCGGGGAGACCAGATCTAGTGAATGCAGGGTCCGGGGAGACCAGATATAGTGAATGCAGGGTCTGGGGAGACCAGATCTAGTGAATGCCGGGGTCCAGGGAAACCAGATATAGTAAATGCAGGGTCCAGGGAGACCAGATATAGTGAATGCACGGTCCAGGGAGACCAGATCTAGTGAATGCAGGGTCCGGGGAGACCAGATATAGTGAATGCAGGGTCCGGAGAGACCAGATATAGTGAATGCAGGGTCCTGGGAGACCAGATATAGTGAATGCAGAGTCAGGGGAGACCGGATATAGGGAATGCAGGGTCCAGGGGGAAACCAGATCTAGTGAATGCAGGGTCCTGGGAGACCAGATATAGTGAATGCAGGGTCCGGGGAGACCAGATCTAGTGAATGCAGGGTCCGGGGAGACCAGATATAGTGAATGCAGGGTCCGGGGAGACCAGATATAGTGAATGTAGGGTCTGGGGAGACCTGATCTAGTAAATGCAGGGTCCTGGGAGACCTGATATAGTGAATGCAGGGTCCTGGGAGACCAGATATAGTGAATGCAGGGTCCGGGGAGACCAGATCTAGTGAATGCAGGATCCCGGGAGACCAGATATAGTGAATGCAGGGTCTGGGGTTTAGTAACATTTTAAAGTAACCTGTTCATTTGAATGGGCTGCCTTAGGCGCCATACTGCACCGAAAAAAGATGGATGGACCATTTCTGGCAGTGCAATGCATTATACATCGGCAAGGTGCGTCTTTTGGAATGAATGGCACCACATCCCACTAATGCAACACATTGTGTTACTGCAATTCAATATTGTAAATGGGCCCCAAGTATGGAATCCACAGTGCTGGCCTCTAGGTCGCCATGCTGAGCTCTGTTGTCCTCTCTGCCATGTGTGGTCCTTTCCTTCTCCGCTTCCATCCCTCTTTTATTCTTGGGAAAGTAAATAATGTGAATATCTGATGCAGATTTAGACGCGGTCTTGAATCCAGAACGCCGTGATTTGGAGAATTTCCAAATGGTCATTATGAGCCTGTCCTCACACACCCATATAAATCTCCATTATTGATATGCAGGTCATGTTGATCCTCCGGAGCCTAGTCAAGGGCATATCTATATTTATAACAGCTGATGGACAGGAGGCCCCCGCTACACACCAAAATAATTTCCCCCACCCCTATCTCTGTCTCCCTGTTTTTAGATTTATCCCTGCAATAATTTATAGCAGCATCAATAGCACCTGAAACATGTTTAGCATAAAATAAAAATATATAAAATTTATGACCCGATCCTTATTCCTATGGCAAGTTGTAACTGTCGGTGACAAATTTTCAGGATTAAAGAAACATCCTCCACTTAAAAGTAGTAATAAACCATCAGTGGACATATTGAGCACAATAAAATCTACATTCCTCGAGAAATTGTTAAAATTCTTACCCCAGCACCTGCAGTTGACAACTTTCAGTGCTGCTGGCTCCTGTTCTCTCGGTGCTGTTTCCCTGAACTTCCAGTCTTCACAGGAAAGAGAACAGTGGGCAGTGCAGTCTGGAGTGATTCTGTTAGCTTGGAGGAGGGAGGAGAAGGGGAGTGTCTTGCCATTCTACGCTATGAGGCTGTGTGTTTCTATTGATGCACATAGTGTAGGAAGACACAATTCTAGTCCCTGAATACAAGGGAAACAGGAACCTGAGACAGCAGTCATGGCACCAGCTTAAACTAGAACATAGGAAAGGATTAACAGATAAGGAAGCTGCATATTCAGTAAGTCATTACATCAGCTGCTAAAGGTACTAAAAAAACTGAGGGTTTAATATCACTTTAAATCAATGCAGTTCAGAATCCTCAAATTATACCTATTTTATATGGATCAGAAAATTACCTGTTGAATTACTACTAAACAGGTCCCTCCTATTGGCCCAAAGCCACACAGTATCCGACATTGTGGGTATTTTACATTATTAGGGACTGCCCAGAGTCTATAATATTCAGTAAGGTCAGTTTAGACCAGCAATGGGCAAACTACGGCCCGCGGGCCGTATACGGCCCGGCGGACCTTTTAATCCGGCCTGCGGAGCGTGGCAAACATTGGCTGTCAGAATGTGTGTAGGCGGGGCAGCGTGAGGAACGTGAGGGGAGCTAGGCTCCTCTCACAGTCCGCCCTGAAGACCGGAACGGCGCGGGAACACGGCGAGAGGAACGCGCGGAGCAAAGGTAAGTGAATTGACACAGGGGGGACTTGGCTTACTACTTGGGGGGGAATAGTACTGTGGGGGATGAAATACTATATGGGGGATGAATTAATATGGGGAATGAATTACTATATGGGGGATGAATTACTATATGGGGGATGAATTACTATATGGGGGATGAATTACTATATGGGGGATGAATTACTATGGGGGATGAATTACTATATGGGGGATGAATTACTATATGGGGGATGAATTACTATGGGGGATGAATTACTATGGGGGATGAATTACTATGGGAGATGAATTACTATATGGGGGATGAATTACTATATGGGGGATGAATTACTATGGGGGATGAATTACTATAGGGGGGATGAATTACTATGGGGGATGAATTACTATGGGGGATGAATTACTATATGGGGGATGAATTACTATGGGGGATGAATTACTATATGGGGGATGAATTACTATGGGGGATGAATTACTATATGGGGGATGAATTACTATATGGGGGATGAATTACTATGGGGGATGAATTACTATATGGGGGATGAATTACTATATGGGGGATTAATTACTATGGGGGATGAATTACTATGGGGGATGAATTACTATATGGGGGATTAATTACTATGGGGGATGAATTACTATGGGGGATGAATTACTATGGGGGATGAATTACTATATGGGGGATGAATTACTATATGGGGGATGAATTACTATGGGGGATGAATTACTATATGGGGGATGAATTACTATGGGGGATGAATTACTATATAGGGGATGAATTACTATATGGGGATGAATTACTATGGGGGATGAATTACTATATGGGAGATGAATTACTATATGGGGGATGAATTACTATGGGGGATGAATTACTATATGGGGGATTAATTACTATGGGGGATGAATTACTATGGGGGATGAATTACTATGGGGGATGAATTACTATATGGGGGATGAATTACTATATGGGGGATGAATTACTATGGGGGATGAATTACTATGGGGAATGAATTACCATATGGGGGATTAATTACTATGCTTACTATGGGGGAATATTACTATACTTACTATGGATGACACATACACATCATTCATCTACTCTTGGTCCAGCCCCCGGGTCCAATATATGAAGCCATTGCGGCCCTCAAGTCAAAAAGTTTGCCCACCCCTGGTTTAGACTGATAGACGTACCTGGTACTTTCTAAATCAGTGGGAGCGAGAAGGGCCCACCGGAGGTAAGACGGGTGAGAGGGCGGAGTAGGGGGGACAGGTTAACTGCGTCACGCATAGACGAAAGGATGCTGAGCTCCACCCTGTTATAAAAGACACAAATGAATGTCTTGGTGAACCCAAAATATATTATTCAGTATACTAGTCATCATTCCTCACTGTATACAACCTTCTTAAGTAAATATTTTTTTTACAAAATTGTTGCAAGGTTTCCTACCTGGAGATCCTGCCAGTAACAGCACTTCCTGTTTCAGGCTGACAACGCTAAATAATTGCCCTGCAATTAGCAGCAGTGTTGTCAGCCGTCATGTGATCCGTCATATAGGAGTTTTTATTGTTTTGTTTTGTCCCCCGTACTTTATTTTGGAGAGAGAATATTGTTGCATTGGCAACTGTGCTGAAAACAAAGTGGTAGCTTGGTAGGTAGCATGTTTTCCCTTGCAGCACTGGGATCTTCCGTTCAAAACTGTATAAAACATATAAACAGCTGAGTAGGTTAACACTACATGTCTGGCAGGATCAACAGCTATTTTTATGCACTTATCAGACGGATATCACCAAAATGCTTTCAATAGTATATTTGATAGACCAAAAGGAAGCAGCTGAGAGAAGTTCTTTGTTAGGGTTTACATACACTTTAATTCCCCCAGGTATAGCCATGTTTCTGCGGGTTCCAACAAACAACCTGACAGCATGTGATTAGAGTGCCAGTGTTTCCAGACTGGACTGAGATGATCTGTTTTTATGTGTAGTATATAAAGTCAATATATGAAATAATAAAAATAGTCAATGCACAGGGGGGGTCGCAGTGCTGCAGGACATCTGGTTGTGTCTCCAATGCTGCAGCCACTATCACATTTGGTTGTCCTCCTTTTCCTTAGGTGATTATTGAGGTTGGTTGAGTTTCAAGCACTTAAAATCCAAATGTAAACCACCAGCATTAGAAATGCTTTCTATTAATGAGTGCACACTAAGTGGCTTTATTGCTTCACTTAAAGGTTCAGCTAAAGTTTAAAGTCAAGTCATATGTAGCACCCCTCTAGGTAGCTAGGGGGAGCTAGATCACAAATTGTTAGACAGGGACTGAGTAGCAGCCCAGGTGCAACAATCAGAGTGGGGTTAAATTGTGGTCAGAGCTGATAGGCTCTGCAGATCAGTTCTCTGAGACTTCCCCCTGTTCTAGAACTTTGGAGAAAGTTCTAGAAGCAGTAGGCGGAGGTAAGGAGTGGCTGATCTGCACTTTTGAGGGATCCTGGCCAAACTCCAACAAGAGGCTTGGCATGGGGTCAGGACAACCCTTAAAAGTGACAGAGACGGTTCAGTAGCGGGAAAGTTCAGGTGGAGATGGAGAAGTGAGGCTGGAGAGCAGGAGCCTGCGAGGGATCCCAGATGGGAAGGGGCTCACCTACAAGCAGGGAAGTTTGTAAGGAGGAAAGCTCAGGACTTTCCGGCCCCCAGAACGAGGACCACCTATGCAGCAGGGAAAGAGTGACCCAGCTAGAAGGCCTGGTAGCAGCCACCGACCCACCAGCAGCACAGGAGAAGGACTGAGTTAGTAGACCTGCCCCCCCCCTGGGCCAGTAAGGGGAAGGAGCACTTCAGTGGGAAACTGGATGAGCTCATTACCCAGGACTGTCTTCTTTTAAAGTGGCAGGTACTGGATCCCTTTCCCAGGGATTCACCCAGAACAGCTGGATTAGGAGAATCTGGGGTCTGGGGTGGTACTACAGGAGATGCTGAGTAGCTCTCCAAAAGAACATTTTTGCTGTAAAGACTTGTTTATAGTTCCAGGAAAGTTTTTCCTCTGTTGCCTTTACCCTTGAGCATCCCACATACCCTTTACCCCATCCAAGTTGAATTCCCCTAATAAAAATTCAAAAAAAAAATCAAGGACTGGTCATTGTCTCCTGGATGCAAGCCTGTGTGGAACACGCATGTTGCCTGGCTGTGCAGGACTATAGGGGGACTCAAACTTCAGTGACTCCTACAGGGTTAGTGCTACACATATTTTGTATTAGTGACCGTCACTGTACTGTGGCTTACCTTTCTTATTCCAGATTAGTAACTCAGAGAGTATTAAAGTCAGAGACAGGTAGGTTGCTGGAATGGAAAAGGGTTACTGTCACCCTGTTCATGGAAGGGTAAAGTGACAGTTTCTCTGCAAAGCTGCAAGCTCCAATCAACAATACCCTAGCTCCCTGAGCAATGCTGTTGATTGGAACAGTGTCTCTTTAGAGCCCTCCTAATACACACCTCCTTAACAGTCCTCCCATCAAAGAGCTCTAGCTCTCTGAGCATTGGTGTGATTGCATCAATGCATCTGAAAAGCTCTTTACACACCTCCCTGCACACTGCTCCAGTCAACAGTGCTCTAAGCTCCCTGAGCAGTGCTTTTGAGTGGAGCAGTGTCTCTGCTAAGTCCCCTTATACAAGCCTCCCTGACACTCCTCCAATCAAAGTACTCTAACTCCCTCCTGAGTAATACTGTTGAATGGATCAGTGTCCCTGCAAAGGCTGTGATACATGCTTTCCTGCACACTGCTCCAATCAACAGTGCTCTAACTTCCTGATCAGTGCTGTTGATTGGAGCAATGTCTCTGCTAAGCCCCCTAATACACGCCTCCCCGCACACTGCTCCAATCAACAGTGCTCTAACTCCCTAAGCAAGGCTGTTGATTGGAGCAGTGTGTCTGCTAAGCCCCTAATATACTCCTCCCTGCACATTGCTCCAATTAACAGTGCTCTAACTCCTTGAGCAATGCTGTTGATTGGAGCAGTGTGTCTTCTAAGCCCCTAATATACGCCTCCCTGACACTCCTCCAATATACAGTGCTCTACCTCCCTAAATAATGCTGTTGATTGGAGCAGTGTGTCTGCTAAGCCCCTAATATACGCCTCCCTGACACTCCTCCAATCAACAGTGCTATACCTCCCTAAGTAATGCTGTTGATTGGAGCAGTGTATCTGCTAAGCCCCTAATATACACCTCTCTGACACTGCTCCAATCAACAGTGCTCTACCTCCCTGAGCAATGCTGTTGATTGGAGCAGTGTGTCTGCTAGGCCCCCTAATATACTCCTCCTTGACACTGCTCTAATCAACAGTGCTCTAACTCCTTGAGCAATGCGGTTGATTGGAGCAGTGTGTCTGCTAAGCCCCTAATATACGCCTCCCTGACACTCCTCCAATCAACAGTGCTCTACCTCCCTAAGTAATGCTGTTGATTGGAGCAGTGTATCTGTCTCCTAAGCCCCTAATATATACCTCTCTGACACTGCTCCAATCAACAGTGCTCAACCTCCCTGAGCAATGCTGTTGATTGTAGACGTGTCTTTGCAAAGCCACTGATACACGCCTCCCTGCACACTGCTCCAATCAACAGTGCTCTACCTCCCTGAGTAATACTGTAGATTGGAGCAGTGTGTCTGCTAAGCCCCTAATATACGCCTCCCTGACACTGTTCCAATCAACAGTGCTCTACCTCCCTGAGTAATACTGTAGATTGGAACAGTGTGTCTGCTAAACCCCTAATATACTCCTCCCTGCACACTGCTCCAATCGACAGTGCTCTAACTCCTTGAATAATGCTGTTGATTGGAGCAGTGTGTCTGCTAAGCCCTTAATATACGCCTCCCTGACACTCCTCCAATCAACAGTGCTCTACCTTCCTGAGTAATGCGGTTGATTGGAGCCATGTGTCTTCAAAGCCCATGTTAGACGCCTCCCTGACACTGCTCCAATTAACAGTGCTCTGACTCCTTCAGCAATGCTGTTGATTGGAGCAGTGTCTTTGCAAAGCGCAGGATAGACGCCTCCCTGACACTGCTTCAGCCAACAGTGCTCTGATTCCTTGAGCAATGCTTTTGATTGGAGCAGTGTTCAAGTAAGCATATTGGACCACTGGAGACCAAGGCCTCTGCATTATGTAAGAGAGCAGAAGTCTGATTCTTCATGGTGTTGCCAACACATGGCATTTTATCTATTACTGTAACACTCAGACCTCATCCACATGGACATTTATTTGCTCCAAACCCCTGGCAATCGCAGATGCCATGTACAGCCACCAATACAAATGAATGGCTATACCCAGCCAAATATCATGTGTGCATCAGCGTTGACCTGTGCATGGCACATACTGTGTTTTTCCCTAAATGCGCCCCGTAGGCATCCTCAAATCACACATGGTTCTGTTATAAATCCAGTCTAGCTTCATTGGATCTCTTCAATGCTCAAAGAAGAGAGTTTCTTGTTCTCCGCAGTTCATCTCTCAGCAGCAATAGATAGTCTGTGCGGTTTGCAGTATTTGTGTCTGCCTGCGAATTCCCATAGCGAGACCTCAAATAGCACAGTGACCCCATTCAGTCTCTGGCGCTTGGCCCATAATCTGCCCACCGAAGTCACTTCACAGAACCTCCTCCTACGAGTCCCCTCCGAGCGATTTAACGTGGTAAGACTCTGCAGATTAACACATAGTAAAAATGACTAGTTAAACAAACAACATTCTTCTGTAATACGGAGAAGAGGCTCGCAGAGGGAAAGCTGCAGGATCTGATCTGCCTCTGTGAACACTGGTGTCCTCTGCTCTCTGATAGGACTGGCCATTTTCAGTCTTCGGTCCCATTCTCCTTGCTGCGGTGCAAGCATTTTTTTTTTTCATGCATTGCTGCTTGTTGCATTAGGGTAGCCCAATTATTTAGAAAAGGTTATTAACGCACCACAGTGAACAAATAACTTTTGGTGATGCAGGGCACCACAAATCACATCTGAGTATTACAGTATAACCATAACCATTAGATTGCAATCTACCAGTAGATCTCGGCCAGGTGACTGGTAGATCGTGGTCTTGGCTTGCTGCCCTGCCATCCTTGGCCATCAAACAGAATACGATGCAGAAGACTACTTGAAAAGTTGGAGCTGTAGTAGGGGGCAAGAGCCGCATAAGCCAATGCTTCCTCTGTAGTGCCGGCTCCTGTCCAGAAAAGTCGCGGATGCACTGCGCCAGGGGGGGACTGACAACTCATGGGGCCCCCGAGCAATAGGGGATCATGGGGCCCCTGTGTCCTTGCCCAAACTCAAAAAAGCCTATGAAAAAGGTACCAGGGGCATCTCATGGGGCCCCCTACTGACCCAAGTTTCCAAATGGTCAGTCCGCCCCTGCACTACGCTGCCACCGCGGTGCAGGTAAACTGTAGCACATCAGTGTGAAAACTGCCGTATAGGAGGCTCAGAACAATATGGGTTCATTAACAATTGCAGTTTGAAGGGTGGTAAAACCCCATAGTTAAGAAGTGTTCTTACCACCCCTGCTCCAACCGCACCCCCATTAGCTGCAGTGGCCAGGGGTGTACACATGTTGCAGCTGCAGCAGGCCCTGTCATGGTTGGTGGGTGTAGCACCTGCTAAGCATGAGCCATTCAAGTGAATGAGACTGATCTGCAACTGCCCTGCAACCTTGTGCAGTACAGCAAACCATGGGTTAAAGCTGGCACTGTTGTGTTGCTTTCTCACCATCTTTTTTAACCCCTTGGACCCCGCAGAAGCATGCAGTTACGGGGAGCTTGCAGAGTGGCCCTTTACTTGAATGTCCCAATTGGCAGGAGGTAGCACCCACCGAAAGCAACAGTGGGTTTAATTCCTGCTGTGGCATGTATAAACCTTTGACTGCTGATATTTAAAAATATTATTCCCAAATATATTGACATATATTTGAAATGCTACAATTTTGGCCATGTTCAATATATTTCAAAATATATTTCAATATATATATATATATATATATATATATATATATATATATATATACAGTGAAGGAAATAAGTATTTGATCCCCTGCTCTAAAAATCTATTTTTTTTAAATG
The DNA here is from genome assembly GCF_062004578.1 of Staurois parvus. Taxonomy (NCBI): domain Eukaryota; kingdom Metazoa; phylum Chordata; class Amphibia; order Anura; family Ranidae; genus Staurois; species Staurois parvus. The sequence continues at coordinate 10,845,878 of NW_028318186.1, forward strand.
TAAATATATCCAAATTGTTTTGGTAGAACCGATAATCAAGGATGAGTGGAGCAATTTTGACAAAATTGATTTTGCTGTGAAATTACCAATTTTATTGCCTAATTGCACTGGAGAGGAAACTCTAATTAAGCTGTTTAGGCCAAATCTGCTTCAAGTTAAAACAAATAAAAATAAATAAATATATATACAGTGAAGGAAATGTGTATTTGCTCCCCTGCTGATTTTGAATGTTTGCCCACTCACAAAGAAATGATCAGTCTAAAAATCGATTGGTAGGTGTATTGTAACACTGAGAGACAGAATAGCAACAAAAAAATCAAAAGCAATGCATGTCTAACAAATGATACACTGATTTGCATGTTCATGAGGGAAATAAGTATTTGATCCCCTATCATTCAGCAGGATTTCTGGCTACCAGGTGTCTTTCATACAGGTAACAAGCTGAGATTAGAAGCAGTCTCTTAAAGGGAGTGCTGCTAATCTCATTTTGTTACCTGTATAAAAGACACCTGTCCACAGGAGCAATCCAGCAATCAGATTCCAAACTCTCCACCATGGCAAAGACCAAAGAGCTGTCCAAGGATGTCAGGGACAAGATTGTAGACCTACACAAGGCTGGACTGGGCTACCAAACTATCGCCAAGCAGCTTGGTGAGAAGGTGACAACAGGTCATTCTCAGATGGAAGAAACACAAAACAACTGTCAGTCTCCCTAGTCTGGTGCACCATACAAGATCTCACCTCGTGGAGTGTCAATGATCATGAGAACAGTGAGGAATCATCCCAGAACTACACGTGAGGATCTTGTCAATGATCTCCAGGCAGCTGGGACCACAGTCACCAAGAAAACAATTGGTAACACACTACACAGACAAGGATTGAAATCCTGCAGTGCCCGCAAGGTCCCTCTGCTCAAGAAAGCACATGTCCAGGCCCATCTGAAGTTTGCCACTGAACATCTGGATGATGCAGAGGAGGACTGATTGAAAGTGTTGTGGTCAGATGAGGCCAAAATCAAGCTCTTTGGCATCAACTCAACTCGCCGTGTTTGGGGGAGGAGGAATGCTGCCTATGACCCCAAGAACACCATCCCAACTGTCAAACATGGTGGTGGAAACATTCTGCTTTGGGGGTGTTTTTCTGCCAACGGGACATATATGTTAAAATTACTTTATTACTAATTATATGTTATATATTCTTCAGATTTGTTTTAACATCTAAAAAAGTCATTTTAACACATATTTGTAAATGCATTCCAAAAATGTAGATTTGTATTTTTAAAGACATACAGTATATTTAAAATGAATTTTTATAAATATTTTTCATCAATTTTGTAATAAAACCGCATTTTAACATACAGTGTGTATATATATATATATTTATTGAAATATGCTTTGAAATATATTGAATATGGCCAAAATTGTAGCATTTCAAATATATTTTTCTTCTATATGGGTGGAGGTGGTAAAGCTGCAAATCAACCGCAGGAGTTTACCACCCTCAACTTTACATGTCAACAAGCCCGAAGGGTGCCGCAGGCGAATGCAACTAAGGGCTCATTGCTCTGAAAAGCAATCTGAGTGTATTTGATAGGTGGTGCGGAGGTGATATGTTGCCTGTTGCCTCCTCACCACCTGATTTAACCCCCCTGGCGGTATTCCCGAGTGTAGCTCGGGGTAGAGTTTCAGTATCAAAAGCGGTAACCCCGAGCTACACTCGGGCTTACCATGCGGCGTTGCACAGGGATTCCCTACAGCGCTTACCTTGTCCTTGGCTCCCGCGATGCGTCCCCTGCAGCGTCCCCTGCCATCTCCTCTGGCCGATGCCGGCATCTGGCTTCCGTGTTCCGGTCCCTGTGACGTCGGGACGTACGGGTGCCGGAACCGGCGGCAAATTTGAAATTTTTTAAAAATGTCATTTTTTAAAAAATGATTATTACATAGTAAAACATTACTGTATCAAAGCATTTCATATACATTTTGTCCCGAGTGCTTTGTCCTGTCCCCTGTCTGCATTTTGACTGTTCTTTCTGCCTGGAAACTTAGAAAAGTCCATGGTGTCCAAAAAGTGTCCCTTTAGGTCAAAAGCGGTTTTAGACCGGCTAGAGAACAGCGATAGTAAATGAGAACTACTTGCAGAATTGAGTGATAATGATTCGTGGGGAAATTCGTCATCAGACACTGAAAACGATTGTGCGAACTTGGCGCTATATTTCAAATTTCAGTGTTTTTGGTTTGATTATAATATTTAATTAAATTTATTATTATTATATTATTATTTTTTATGATTATTTATTATAATTTATGATTTTGTGTTTCAAGTTTTATCCTACCCGGAATGTTTACTAGACTCTTGTTCGGACAGATTTCAGTGAGTTATTCCTAAATTACAGGCCTACAATAAAAAAAAAAACATATTTCCATGCAAAAAAAATGGTACCTCTTTCAGCACCAAAAATCTTAAATAATCATACCGCCAGGGAGGTTAAAGCCAAGATTGCCATGCAATGCACATGATTGCGACACGGTTGTACGCAGGGGCGGACTGACAACTCATGGGGTCCCCGGGCAATAGGGGATCATGGGGCCCCTGTGTCCTTGCCCAAACTCAAAAAAGCCTATAAAAAAGGTACCAGGGGCATTTCATGGGGCCCCCTACTGACCTCGGGCCCTCGGGCAGTGCCCGAGTTTCCAAATGGTCAGTCCGCCCCTGGTTGTATGACAATTAGAGGTTTACATCAGGTGTGAAGTGGCACCCCTGTGTCCGGTGATCTTTGACTTCTCCCATGTTGTTCAGGTAGATCTCCACCTCTTTAAGGTTGACTACCCCTGCTCTACAATGATACCTCATCACAGCACACACATATACCCCAGCAATAAGGCACATTGGGGTAACAAGCTGTAAAATATGTGCTTTCTCATGTGTTATTATCATGCAGATGTGCAAAACCACCCTTAGGCTATACTGATGCCTCTCTGAAAAGCATTATGTGGCAGATCGCTTTTCAGAGGTCTTTGGCAGGAGGTGAGAAGGCAACATGTCACCTCCTCACTGCCTGCTGTAACATTCTAAATACTGACCCATTGCGCTACAACTTTGTGCACTGCACGTGGTTGAAGGATGGTTGTGGCACAGCCCTAGTCACTTGAATGAGTTGCATTCAGCGCCTGCTAAAGGCAACATTCTTACGTTTTTGCCATGGCTATAGCATGGTTACAGCCCTGAGCAGCTGCATTTCTGTGTTTAGGTAGGCAGTTGGTGCGACAATAAAAGCATGGTTTAACTGCCTGCTTTTATCGCTCACCTATAAGTGCCTGGATAGGAGAATTTCCTCATCGGATCTGGCTGGTGTTGATGATTATCAGATGATAAGGGTACAGATATTTACAAGGTGTGGCCATATTCCTCCCATTGGATTTCCTCCAGGACCACCAACAGTGGTCCTGGAGGAAATCTTCCTCCAAGTAGGAGCAAGGATCCAGTTGCAAGGCAATGAAGATTATTCTCAGATGCAATCAACAGAGTAAGGAAGTGGTCTCTAAACTGTGGCCCGAGGGCTAGATGCGGCCCTTTGCTTGCTTTTATCTGGCCCTTGAGGCACTATTCATCCATTGATACCAACAATAGGGCATAATCCCCCCCCCACTGACACCAATTATGGGGCACAATTCCTCCCAATGATGCCAATGATAGGTCACAATTTCTCCCAATGACAACAACAATGGGGCATAATTCCCCCCACTAACACCAATTATGGGGCACACTTCCTCCCAATGATGCCAACGATGGGTCTCAATTCCCCCAACTGACACCAATTATGGGGCACAATTCCTCCCAATGATGCCAATGATGGGTCACAATTTCTCCCAATTATACCAACAATGGGGCATAATTCCCCCTCCCAGTGACACCAATTATGGGGCACAATTCCTCCCAATGATGGCAACGATGGGTCACAATTTCTCCCAATAACAAGAACAATGGGGCATAATTCCCCCCACTGACACCAATTATGGGGCACAATTTCTCCCAATGATGCCAACAACGGGTCACAATTTCTCCCAATGATACAAACAGTGGGGCCCAATGACACCATTGATGGGGCACAAATCCTCTCACTGACACCAAAGTTGTGGCACAATTCTTCCCACTGACACCAAAGATGGGGCATTGATTTTGCTCCACGGACATTGGAACCTTTTCTGTTCTCAAAGGTCACAGTCTCGACCCCCTAAAGTCTGAAGGACAGTAAACTGGCCCTTTGTCTAGAAAGTCTGGAGACCCCTGGAGTCAGGGTTAGTGTTAATGGGGAACTGGAGCTAGCCCTCATGTGCATTCAGTTTGCATTTGACATAAGCTCCCTCTTGCTCTTTGTTCTAACTTGCTGTCCATGATGAGAAAGCAGACATGGTAATGCATGTGGTCAGAATAGCACCAGTTGCACAGCGACCAATGTACACAGGATGATGTCTTTTGGCACATTGACTCATGAAGGTTGGTGCTCCCTGTGACTGTGTGGGCAGCCTTGTGCTGACATCTGTTGGCGTGTTTCAAAATTAGTCTCAAAAACTTTTTGATACCACCTCGTAATGTATGTGCACTAGATGTTCACCCTGCTATCTACATGTCCTAGCACAAATCAATATGGGCATCATTGAGGTCTTTAGCTGTGGTGACCTGACACCCATTGTAGGCACCTTTTCCTGTGCTGTGCACGCAGACAGCAGTATAACCAGGTGTGATCCTCTGCTGATGTGGCCTGTCCTTTTCAAAGTCCAGTGTGTCGTATGTTCAGATATGGGCTTTTGCTGGTTTGAAATGGGATGTTTGAGCAGTTTTAGACTTTCCATCAGCTAAAAGCAGACCTTGTATCAAAGTGCAAGGTCTGCTTATCCTGTAGCTCCATGTAAAAAAGCACAGTACAAAAAAAAAACAAAACAGCAAAAAGTAAAAAATAGGAACCTTAAACCCAGATTTCCAGTGGTGTCACTGGGTCTTCACCCAGGATCCTTAAGGAGAGTCCAGTGGTGTCAGTGGGTCTTCTCCCAGGATCCTTAAGGAGAGTCCAGTGGTGTCAGTGGGTCTTCTCCCAGGATCCTTAAGGAGAGTCCAGTGCTGTCACTGGGTCTTCTCCCAGGATCCTTACGGAGAGTCCAGTGCTGTCACTGGGTCTTCTCCCAGGATCCTTACGGAGAGTCCAGTGGTGTCACTGGGTCTTCTCCCAGGATACTTAAGGATGGTGTGGTGTCACCAGTGCTTATAGGATGTAACTAGGAAGTAACTGGAAGCCAGGGTTTAATGTAGTAATAAACCCTCCGCATTTTTGTAAGCTACCCATTTGAGCACAAACAATAAACATTTCCCAGTAAACTATTTTTTTAAACTTCTTACCCCAGGACTTGCAATTTACAACTTTCAATACTGCTAGCTCCTGCTCTCTTAGTGCTGCCTCCCTGAACTTGTGTGCACAAAATCACATATATATATACATGATTTTGTATTTCTGGTAGGGGGCACGCGTGCACCCGTGCATGCCACCCTACCCGCGCAGCCATTCACGGCTACAGATGTCAATCACCGGGTCTCGGCCGGAGATTCTGGCAATCGCTGAGCAACACTGACATGGGAGAGGTCTATATGTAAACAATACAGATCTCTCCCCCATCAGCACCAGCATGATGCTTTTGTTTTGCTCTTCATAGCACAGCCATACAAAGCAGCATGCTTACCCTGAAAAACACACACAGCACACAGTTAACCCTTTGATCGCCCACATGTTAACCCCTTCCTGCCCAGTGCCCTTAGTACAGTGTCAGTGCTTTTTATTAGCACTGATCACTGTATGAGTGTCACTGGGGATGTCAGTAGCCGTTAGTCAGTTCCCACCCAGTGTCAGAATGTTCGCTGCAGTCGCTGATCGCCACCGTTACTAGTATTACATTTATGACGAAATTAGATTTTTTTAAATTTTTTTTACTGGACATGATTAATAGCAAGAAGTCAAAAGTATTGGTTATTTTTTTCAAAATTGCCATTTTTTTTCTTTATAGCGCAAAATATAAAAAAACGCACAGGCGATCAAATACCACCCGAGAGAAATCTCCATTTGTGGGAAAAAATGGCATAAATTTAATTTGGGTGCAGCGTATGGGCCCATAGAACTGCCACCATTTGTTATCACATATAAATTCTATAAATGCCCCATGTTTCCTGCTCGGCACTCTGATCAGCAACACATGCACAACCCAGCAGATACAGTTGTGCACAAAAGTTTGCATCCCCTGGCAGAAATTGTGAAATTTTGGCATTGATATTGAAAATATGACTGATCATGCCAAAAAATGCTCTTTTATTGAAGGATGATGATCATATGAAGCCATTTATTAGCAAAGAGTTGCTTGGCTCCTTTTTAAATCATAATGATAACAGAAATCACCCAAATGGCCATGATCAAAAGTTTCCTTCCCCTGGAATGTTTGGCCTTGGTACAGACACACAAGGTGACACACAGGGGTTAATATGGCAATTAGAGGTTAATGTCCCACATCTGTGGATTTCTAAATTGCAATTAGTGTCAGGGTATAAATAGTCAATGAGATTGTTAGCTATTACATAGAAGCACTGACTAGGCTAGATACTGAGCCATGGGGATCAGAAAAGAACTGTAAAAAGTCCTGCGTAACAAAGTAATGGAACTTTATAAAGATGGAAAAGGACATAAAAAGATGTCCAAAGCCTTGAATATGCCAATCAGTACTGTAAAATCACCTATTAGGAAGTGGAAAGTTCAGGGATCTCTTGATACCAAGCCAAGGTCAGGTAGACCAAGAAAGATTTCAGACATAACTGACAGAAGAATTGTCCGGGATTCAAAGAGAAACCCACAGGAAACCTCAAAAGAAATACAGGCTGCTCTGGAAAAAGATGGTGTGGTTGTTTTTAAGGAGTACAATACGGGGATACTTGAACAAAAATGAGCCGTTTGGTGCCAGAAAGAAGCTTTTACTGCACCAATGCCACAAAAAAGCCCGGTTACAATATGCCTGACAACACCTTGACATGCCTAACCCAGCCTTTTTGTGTCATTGATACAGTAAAGGCTTCTTTCTGGAACCTCCAACATGCAGCTCATTTTTGTTCAAGTGTCATCATATTGTGCTCCTTCAAAACAACCACATTGTCTTTTTCCAGAGCAGCCTGTATTTTTCTTGTGGTTACCTATGGGTATCCCTTTGTATCCTGAACAATTCTTCTGGCAGTTGTGGCTGCATTCTTTCTTGGTCTATCGGACCTTGGCTTGGTATCAAGTGATCTCAGAACTTTCCACTTCCTAATAGGTGATTTAACAGTACTGATTGGCATATTCAAGGCTTTGGACATCTTTTTATGTCCTTTTCCATCTTTATAAAGTTCCATTACCTTGTTACACAGGACCTTTAACAGTTCTTTTCTGATCCCCATGGCTCAGTATCTAGCCTAGTCAGTGCTTCCATGTAAGAGCTAACAAACTCATTGACTATTTATACCCTGACACTAATTGCAATTTAAAAAGCCACAGATGTGGGAAATTAACCTCTAATTGGCATTTTAACCCGTGTGTGTCACCTTGTGTGCCTGTACCAAGGCCAAACATTCCAGGGGAGGGAAACTTTTGATCCGGGCCATTTGGGTGATTTCTGTTATCATTATGATTTAAAAACAACTCTTTGATAAGAAATGGCTTCATATGATCATCATCCTTCAATAAAAGAGCATTTTGTGGCATGATCAGTCATATTTTTAATATCAATGGCAAAAATTAACAATTTCTGCCAGGGTATGCAAACTTTTGAGCACAACTGCAATTCAACTCAACAGTGTCCCAAAATCGGGTTATTAGTTGTGGATAGAGATGCCGTTTAAATATTTCACTCTACTATATAAGAGAGCTTTATCAAATCCCAGGCTGGGTGACAGTGAGCAGGAATTTGCTTTAGGGAAACAAATGAGACCGTTGCGCAGCGTGACACTGATGGATGCGTAAAAAGTTACGTTGTTGATGTTTTATGTGCTCAAGAGTTATTATCAAGAAAATTAATCAGCATCAGACAGAGAGAAGAGCGTCCTTAAAGCAAAAACAATTTAATTCTCCGGGCAGAAATAAAGCGATTTATCAGCCTTTCCGTTGTCAAGTTATCATTTTGAAGTGCGCTAATGGGATCCTTGTGCGGTTTAAAAGCCAGACAAAGCAAACATTTATATAGGGCCGCTCGTTCCTTGCAGTGCGCTCCATTTTCCATCATTTTCTATTTGTCACTGCACAGACATAATAAAAAGCTTCACGAGTAAAGAGTTGTCTCTGGCTGGCGATGACCATTGTACTTTTCTACTCCTCTGGTTGAATTTATTACAGATTTGATCCTGCGCTAGGCGTATTTATAAAGACATTTGTTGCACATTCGTCACACAGTCACCAGTGACACATTTGGGGTTATTTCCTACAATGGTGCAAAATCTGGTGCAACTCGGCATAGAAACCAATCAGCTTCTAGGTTTTATTTTCAAAGCGTAATTGAACAAGCTGAAGTTAGAAGCTGATTGGCTGCCATGCACAGCTGCACCAGTTTCGGAGTGAGTAAATCTCCCCTATAGGTTGCATTCATGAAGCACATTTGCCAATCAAACCTGCCTATCCAATGACCTATAGAGATTTTTCTTTTCATTCCCCTCTGTCTGATACCTGTTACCAGAACAGGAAATGAGAGGGAAATCTCCCTTCTAAGAAATTCTGACAGATACTCTACTACTTTCCCAGTCTATTGAAAATGTGTATTTATTGCCATGATCTTATAAGAGGAAATTTCCCTTTCTTCCTCCTTTCTCTGACACTGGGACAAGGGGTGGGCGGAAGGAAGGGGCAGCTACCCTGGGCACAATGGTTTACTGTAGGAATGGAGGCACCTTCCTTCTGTGACAAGAGTTCCTGTCATTTCCTGTTCTATCTAACATGTTATATAGGAAGCTGGGAGATTTCCCCTCGCTTCTTGCTCTGTCTTATATCTGTCAGACAGAAAGTTAGGAGATTTCCCTTCATATCCTGTTCTGTGTGACATCTGTCAAACAGGAAGTTATGAGATTTCCCCTTACTTCCTGCTTCTTCTCACATCTGTGAAATAGAAAGTTATAAGAGATTTCTCAGCACTTCCTGCTTTGTCTGTCATCTGTCAGATAGGAAGTTATAAGAGATTTCCCCTTACTTCCTGCTTCTTCTCACATCTGTGAAATAGAAAGTTATGAGATTTCTCAGCACTTCCTGCTTTGTCTGTCATCTGTCAAACAGGAAGTTATAAGAGATTTCCCCTTACTTCCTGCTTCTGATGACATCTCTGAAATAGGAAGTTATAAGATCTTTCTCCACACTTCCTGCTTTGTCTGTCATCTGTCAAACATGAAGTTTCCCCTTACTTTCTTCTGACATCTGTGAAATAGGATGTTATAAGAGATTTCTCAGCACTTCCTGTTTTGTCTGTCATCTGTCACATAGGAAGTTATAAGAGATTTCCCCTTACTTCCTGCTTCTTCTGACAGCTCTGAAATAGGAAGTTATAAGAGCTTTCTCCACACTTCCTGCTTTGTCTGTCATCTGTCATATAGGAAGTTATAAGATATTTCCCCTTACTTCCTGCTTCTTCTCACATCTGTGAAATAGGAAGTTATAAGAGATTTCTCAGCACTTCCTGCTTTGTCTGTCATCTGTCACATAGGAAATTATGAGATTTCCCCTTACTTCCTGCTTCTTCTCACATCTGTGAAATAGGAAGTTATAAGCGCTTTCTCTACAATTCCTGCTTTGTCTGTCATCTGTCAAACAGGAAGTTGTAAGAGATTTCTGCTTACTTTCTTCTGACATCTGTGAAATAGGAAGTTATAAGAGATTTCTCCACACTTCCTGCTTTGTCTGTCATCTGTCACATAGGAAGTTATAAGAGATTTCTCAGCATTTCCTGCTTTGTCTGTCATCTGTCACATAGGAAATTATAAGAGATTTCCCCTTACTTCCTGCTTCTTCTCACATCTGTGAAATAGGAAGTTATAAGCGCTTTCTCTACAATTCCTGCTTTGTCTGTCATCTGTCAAACAGGAAGTTGTAAGAGATTTCTGCTTACTTTCTTCTGACATCTGTGAAATAGGAAGTTATAAGAGATTTCTCCACACTTCCTGCTTTGTCTGTCATCTGTCACATAGGAAGTTATAAGAGATTTCTCAGCACTTCCTGCTTTGTCTGTCATCTGTCATATAGGAAGTTATAAGAGATTTCTCTTTACTTCCTGCTTCTTCTGACATCTGTGAAATAGGAAGTTATAAGAGATTTCTCCTCACTTCCTGCTTTGTCTGTCATCGATCATATAGGAAGTTATAAGATATTTCCCCTTACTTCCTGCTTCTTCTGACATCTGTGAAATAGGAAGTTAAAAGAGATTTATCAGCGTTTCCTGCTTTGTCTGTCATCTGTTATATAGGAGATTATAAGAGATTTGCCCATATTTCCTGCTTCTTCTGATATCTGTGAATTAGGAAATTCTACGAAATTTCTCCACACTTCCTGCATTGTCTGTCATCTGTCATATAGGAGATTATAAAAAATTTCCCCTTACTTCCTGCTTCTTCTGACACCTGTGAATTAGGAAATTATAAAAGATTTCTCCATACTTCCTGCGTTGTCTGTCATCTGTCATATAGGAGGTTATAAAAGATTTCCCCTTACTTCCTGCTTCTTCTGACATCTGTGAATTAGGAAATTATAAGAGATTTCTCCACACTTCCTGTTTTGTCTACCATCTGTTATATAGGAGGTTATAAGAGATTTCCCCTTACTTCCTGCTTCTTCTGATATTTGTTTGGAAAGTTTGGAGAGGGGGTCTGAATCCGCAAATGTAGCGCTGCCACTGGGTCAGGGTCTTGAAATCCCAGCATGCCTTGCTGCGTTTCCCACGTCTATGGGTCAACTGACAACCATGCCACTCTTTGCCTGCAGCAGTATACACTGTGCCATGGATCCAACTTGGCAGGGCAAGCCGATAGGTGTGTGCATCACCATAACGTACAGTGAAGGTATCTCGTAACCAGGGGCTGACTGAACATTTGGAAACTCGGGCACTGCCCGAGGGCCCGGGGTCAGTAGGGGGCCCCATGAGATGCCCCTGGTACCTTTTTCATAGGCTTTTTTGAGTTTGGGCAAGGACACAGGGGCCCCATGATCCCCTGTTGCCCGGGGGCCCCATGAGTTGTCAGTCCGCCCCTGCTCGTAACCATCGTGTCCTATCATTGTTGGCTCATTTTCATTTCTGTCCATTTAGTCCTGAGATTTACAAAGCCCTGCCAGACAGCACAGGCAGGCCGTGGACCTGATTTTTTTCTACTGCACTTATAAAATACAACTAGATTTCCTCCTTGCCAGGGGCAGACTGACCATTTGGAAACTCGGACACTGCCCGAGGGCCCGGGGTCAGTAGGGGGCCCCATGAGATGCCCCTGGTACCTTTTTCATAGTCTTTTTTGAGTTTGGGCAAGGACACAGGGGCCCCCATGATCCCCTATTGCCCCGGGGGCCCCATGAGTTGTCAGTCTGCCCCTGATCCTTGCCTATGATTGGACAACGATGAAATAGAAGCAGATTGATGATTAATGATGCACTATCAGCATGTTCCTTGTCAATATATTTGCTTGCAGCACACCTGATTGGCTGCTAGTGCTGCCTCTCCCTCTCCAGACTGACTACAAAGGGATAATAAATAGACAAATTCAGATACATACACTGCTTGAATTTAAATCGTAACAAATATTTTTTGAATGAGCAGACAGCAGAATTACTGTGCGCTGGTTTCATATCTGCTTGGAGTTTACCATTAAATCAGATGCATCATAACCGTCTTCAGAACCATCCTACGGGACTTGTGATTGGTCCTTGTTGATCAAGCTTCAGATTTATACGTGTTCCCTGCAAATCCTGCCTCTAATAAAGAATCACTACATCCGACGTCAACCAGGAATGACATTACAAAGCTCTGTAATTGAATGACGCATTCAGCTAGTGGAGCTGGCCACTCGTAATATAATAAATGAGAAATAGCCGCACAGGAATGATGGGGAGATGATTTGCGCACAAAGTGCATTGTGAGAGGAACCATGGGATGTCACTGGTGCTGACAGCATGAAGACAACCATTGACACATACGTGAATAATCGGCCTGCGGGGAATTGCTACAAAAACGCTGCCCGCTGACCTTTACGCGCCGCCCGAGACTTTCGGAAAGGTAGTCATTTAAGAATCAAACACGCTGTACGTTTTCTCTCGCGAGGAGAACTGAGTTGACCTACGGAGGAGATGAGAGTCTAATGTTTGACGACTTTGTTAAATTGATAATAAACACTCAGATTTTTAAGTATTTACAACAACTGATTTAATCACTTACTGAGTATACAGCTTCTTTATCTTTTCTTCCTTGGCTATGTTCTAGTTTAAGCTGGTACTATGACTGCTGCCTAGGTTACTGTTTCAGGGTGGCTACTTTCTCTTGCAGCATCCTATGGAGCCACTCTTGCATGCAGGGACTAGAGTTGTGTCTCTCTACCATAGTTACATAGTTAGTCTGGCTGAAAAATAACAAAAGTCTATCCGGTTCAACCATAGGAAAAAAAAAAAAGTTATAATCCTACACCCACAGTTGATCCAGAGGAAGGCAAAAAAAAACAGCAAAGCATAAACCAATTTGCTCCTGCAGGGAAAACAATTCCTTCCTGATCCCCGAGAGGCAATTAGATATTCCCTGGATCAACTTTACCTATAAATGTTAGTATCCAGTTATATTCTGTGTATCTACCATGTGTTCATAAATAGAAACCAGGGCTTTTTCTGAGAATAGATGCAGATACTCTCCTTTTCTGAGTCACCCCTTGTCTCCACCTCCAACCCACCTATGGCCACCATCCCTTGGTTCAACCCCCTACCCACCTCCCAGGACAGCCTCCTTTAGAAATAACAGAACCAAGTATCATTTTATCGGGCTAAATAATTTGTTACTGATAACAGGAAAGGCAGTAAATTAGATTCCCTGCAGCCAGGGACAATAAATCCCCCAGCAACAATAGAACCCCCCCAATAACTATAGACCCTTTTAAAAAAAAAATTGTTTTTCATTTTGGGTAGAGAAAGGGAGGGTTCTAGCCCCTGTTTGGCCTTTTTTGCCATAGTGTGTCCCATTGGGGAGATTTTTCTTTACTTGCTGTCTTATAGTCACAACAGGAAGTAAAAGGAAATTCCTGGTCACGAGTGTCTCTATTGAAAAATGTTTCCTCTATTCCTGTTCTGGTGACCACTAACATTTTGCATTTTTTTTTTCTATCTGTTATAATAGTCACCAGGACACAGACATTAATTAAACTTCACTTAATTGAACTTCACAGGTGTTCCAATACCTTTGTACTCTATCTACATGTGGTACTACCCTCTTGGAGGCCTCTGGATTTGTTTTGGGTCCCCCCCAAGTTCTGCACGTCCAGGCAACACTCATATTCCACACTTGCACACTTGTAGTCAGTAAACAGTCCTTGAACTGGTTTTTTTTAGGCGCTTTTATTAAGGGTTCCAAAACATGGATGGGGTCTAGAGGTATATGGGATGCCCAAGGAACTGCAAACTTCTTAGCAACATTACTGTACAAAAATGTGGATCAAAAATAAAAATTGTCTCTGTTAAATAGCACTGAAGTCCCCTTGGTGTACCTCCTCAGACCCCAGATCCCCCTCTTTACCCAGGTGCACTGAGGGTATCCCTGGGCAAGGGATTACAAAATCTAACAATGAAGTCATCCCAGATAAGAACTAGTTGGGTCTTGCACCTGACCTCCTTCTCCTTTTATCTATCCCAGAGGGTGTAGGAGTACTCACTGTCCTGGCCTGTCAGCGAGGTGGGTTGTAGCTGCATTTCTCCCACTGACACCAACGACGGGGCACTACTCCTCCCACTGATACTAATTATAGGGCACTATTCCTCCCACTGATACCAATGATGGGGCACTATTCCTCCCACTGATACCAATGATGAGGCACTATTTATCCCACTAATACCAATGATAGGGTACTATTCCTCCCACTGATACCAATGATGGGACACTATCCTTCCCACTGATACCAATGATGGGGTACTATTCCTCCCACTGATACAAATCACGGGGCACTATTCCTCCCACTGACACCACTGATGGGGCACTATTCCTTCCACTGCTACTAATGATGGGGCACTATTCCTCCCACTGATACCAATGATGGGGTACTATTCCTTCCACTTATTACCAATGATGGGGCACTATTCCTTCCATTGATACCAATGATGTAGTACTATTCCATCCACTGATACCAATGATGGGACACTATTCCTCCCATGGATACCAATGATGGGGCACTATTCTTCCACTGATACCAATGATGGGGCACTATTCCTCCCACTGATACCAATGATGGGCACTATTCCTCCCACTGAGACCACTGATGGGGCACTATTCCTTCCACTGATACCAATGATGGGCACTATTCCTCCCACTGAGACCACTGATGGGGCACTATTCCTTCCACTGATACCAATGATGAGGCACTATTCCTCCCACTGATACCAATGATGGGGCACTATTCCTCCCACTGATACCAATGATTGGGTACTATCCCTGCCACTGATACCAATGATAGGGCACTATTCCTTCCATTGATACCAATGATGGAGTACTATTTCTTCCACTGATACCAATGATGGGGCACTATTCCTCCCGCTGACACCACTGGTGGGACACTATTCCTTCCACCGATACCAATGATGGGGCACTATGCCTCCCACTGACACCCAGGGATTTTTTTCAGCAGGAACGTGGATGAATGCAGTTCCGGCACCTCCAGCACAGAATGTATGTAATGACAAGGGGTGCTGGGATGTTCTGGAGGATCTATTGTTGCTGGCAGTTTGGGGATCTTTTGTCACTGAAGGGAATCTATTTTTGTGTGGTAGTCTATTGTTGCTGGGTTGGTTTATTGTTGCTGGTGGGGGATCTGTTTTTGATGGGGGTCAACTGTTGCTGGAAGGGATCTGCTGCTGAGGGAAGGGTCTATTGTCTATTGTTGCTGGCTGCTGGAGAGTCTATTGATGCTGGCTGCTGGGGGATCTGTTGTAGCTGCTGGGGGTCTGTTGTTGCTGCGTTGGTATTTTGTTTCGGGGGTCAATTGTTGCTGGAAGAATCTATTGTCACTGGTGCAGCATGGACTGTGGAGCATTGTCTGAGATTAGGGTGCAGCATGGTCTAACATGAGGGTGCAGCATGGGCTGAGATGAGGGTGGAGCATAGGCTGTGGCGCATAGGCTAAGATGAGGGTGGAGCATGGTCTAAGATGAGGGTGGAGCATGGGCTGTGGTGCATGGGCTGTGATGAGGGAGGAGCATGGGCTGAGATGAGGGTGGAGCATGGACTTTGGAGCATGGGCTGTGATGAGGGTGGAGCATGTGCTGAGATGAGAGTGGAGCATGGGCTGAGATGAGGGTGGAGCATGGACTGTGGAGCATAGTCTAAGATGAGGGTGGAGCATTGTCTAAGATGAGGGTGGAGCATGGGCTGTGGAGCATGGTCTGAGATGAGGGTGGAGCATGGTCTAAGATGAGGGTGGAGCATGGGCTGGGATTAGGCTAGAGCATGGACTTAGATGAGGGTGGAGCATGGGCTGAGATGAGGGTGGAGCATGGTCTGAGATTAGGGGGGAGCATGGACTGTGGAGTATGGTCTGAGATGAGGGTGGAGCCTGGACTGTGGAGCATGGGCTGAAATGAGGGTAGAACATGGTCTGAGATGAGGGTGCAGCATGGTCTGAGATGAGGGTGGAGCATGGGCTGCGGAGCATGGGCAGAGATGAGAGTGTAGCATGGTCTGAGATGAGGGTGGAGCATGGGATGTGAAGCATGGGCTGAGATGAGCATGCAGCATGGTCTGAGATGAGGGTGGAGCATGGGAAGTGGAGCATGGGCTGAGATGAGCGTGCAGCATGGGCTGAGATGAGTGTGGAGCATGGGCTGAAACGAGGGCAGAGCTAGGGGCAGAACATGTGCAATGGGTGGTTCAGAATGGGATTCTAAGACTCCTGAGTTCGGTAGAAGAGAACTACAGTGGGAAAATACCAAGCCAGCAGTTGGGCGAATAGAGGGCACGTAGCCACCGCTGTAACATAACAGGTGTGTAGGTGAATCAAACCTGCAAAGCTGGAGAATAAAAATGAATATCTCAGGGTCAGTATGAATAATAAACACACAACACCACATTTGTTGGTAAGAAAAGCACCATTAACATTTCCATCTGGAGTTCAGCTTTAAATCTTGTGAATTGAGGACTTTCTGTGGTCTTGTTGGAGTGGCTTGCCAGTGCCTGACAGCTCAGGCTCACAGGAGGTAAGTACAGTGGGACTCCATGTGGTTTGGAGGGGGTCCAGTGTTAAGTCGCCTTACAGATTTTCTGTAACTTTAAAGAAAGCTGAGAACAATGCAACTGAGGCAGCAGAGGTGAAGAGCACAGAAAGTCATCAATTCACAAGATTACCGATAAGGTTAACAGGGATTTTTTTCTTCTTTTTGCACCTATTAAGCAGATGTAACAAAAACACATACAATTATATATTTAACAGACCAACAGGGGACAAATAAGAGAAGTATATTCCCAAGCTTTACCCTTTAAAGTATATGTAAACCCTCATCTTGCAAAACACCCATTCAGTTTAAAATAGAAACGAAAGACAAAATGTTTGTAAATATATAGTATATTAAAAACTATGCATACCTTTTTATATTTTTTTTATACGTGTGCACATAATCTCTGTTCTCAGCTGCATAAGGGGCTTGGAGAGCTGGGGGTGGAGATGCAGCACACTGATCTTCCCAGTGAATGACTGTGCGGGATTGGGGGGGGGGGGGGGGCATCACAAGTCTGATCACTGGAGGACAGGCAGGCTGTGCTCTTTGTAATGTCAGAAAATTGACCACGCTGGGATGGATGTGCTCTCATGTCTAATGTGGTCAGTTTTAGCCCTGGTTCACACCAGTGCGACTTGTCAGTTTAAAATCTCTCGAGAAGTTACACCCTATTGTGCACAATGGAACTGGTATTATCGGTGCAACTCTGTGTGTGTAACTGGGGGCACAGTAGGGACATATCCTTTGCTTACATACTCTGTTATCATCTCAGAATCTTGGTAGGTATGTTGTAAATTAGGATTAAATTTTCCCCCCACCATCCCATGGACTCAGTAATGTTTGTTAGTGCTGCCATCACTCTTAGAGGACACTTCAAAATGTCAGGCAAAGTCAAGTTTTGTGATGAAAACTACCAGCACACAGAGCCACTTTATAAGCTCCACGTCTTTCCAAACCCCTGACACTTTTTGGCTTCTTGTTCAAACATTTCTGCAAGCTCAGCCAGAGCCATGAGCATGAGAAGAGAAAAATCCGAAGTTACGACAGTGTGGTGCAAGAAAGAAGCACTGGACGAAGAACTGAGAAGAGGCATGTCTGGATGACGTCTAACACGAAGCTAAACTGCCAGTTCTGGTGAACTCTGTGCCCCGGCTTCTGCAATTTTCCATGATGCCGGCCAAAGTTTTATTGTAGTACTACCAAGTCAAGGTACCAGAATTCTCGGATCATTTATGGCCTTTTAGAGAGCACTGGGATGAAGAATCCTGTAAAAAGTTGATTGAAAAGTTTAAAGTCGAGATGATTTCAAGCTGAATTTCCAGGAAAACATCTAAATACATGAATATATTGTATTTTGTATATTGTGAGAATCAACTTCAAACCATAGAGCATTAAGGATTCCCTTAAATCTTTTTTTTAAGGAATTTCTTGGCCACTTTTATTAATACAAAGTTCTAACACATGGGGTTCCCTCACAGGGTTTTTCAGCATTTTTTGCCACAAGACAAACACCTTTCCTAAGTGTTTTGGCCTGCTACCTACTCTGGGGTGAAGCTCTGAGCCATAGTCAGCAGTGAGTAGCTCTCTCTATTAGGGATGATTAATAGGGAAAAGATATCCTACCAGGAAGCTGTCAAATCAGGCAGTCATAAAGTGCCTTGCCCATGTCAGGAACCTTGCTCTTTGGAGGTTGGACCAATATTGTACCCTTGTGCATGTTTTTGTGTGATGTGATTTCACAGCTCACTTTTTTGTTCATGGGAGCTTGGCAACCATTGCACTGCAGAGCACTGGAAAATACTCCCCTTGTATCTGTGCACCTGCAGGGCATGCCTCCACTACCTGTGACTGGTTGCCCACTTTAATAGCTTCCTGGCGGGAAAGCTCAGGCAAGTTTGGATACATGTCCGAACCCACCTCGGCTCATCTCTAATAGTCACATCTCTGATAAAAGTCCTGCACATACCTATACAATCAGTGTGCTGGTTGTTCAAAAAACCTGGACCCAGGATTGGAGACTTCATCCCTCCCTCAAGTCTCTACAGAACCTCCAGACTCCAGGTCTCAAACCAGGTTTTACCAACCAAGAATGGGTCGCTCTCAGGAGCTCAGTGAATTCAAGCATGGTACTATGATAGGTTGCCACCTGTGCAATCTGTGCAGTCCATCCATGAAATTTCCTTGCTACTAAATATTCCACGGTCAACTGATAGTGGTATTATAACAAAGTGGAAGCAACTGGGAACAACAGCAACTCAGCCATGAAGTGGTAAGCCATGTAAATTGAAAGAACAGGGTCAGCACATGTTGAAGCGCACAATGTGCAGATGTCGCCAACTGTCTGCAGAGTCAATAGCTAAAGACCTCCAAACTTCGTGTGGCCTTCAGATTAGCACAACAACAGTGCCTAGAGAGTTTCATGGAATGGGTTTCCATGGCCGAGCAGCTGCATCCAAGCCTTACATCACCAAGTGCAATGCAAAGCATCGGATGCAGTGGTAAAAAGCACGCCGCCACTGGACTCTAGAGCAGTGGAGACGTGATCTCTGGAGTGACGAATCGCGCTTCCATGTCTGGCAATCTGATGGATGTGTCTGGGTTTGGTGGTTGCCAGAACGGTACTTGCCTTTTTGCATTGTGCCACATGCGAAGTTTGGTACAGGGAGATTATGGTGTGGGGTTGTTTTTCAGAGGTTGGGCTTCACTCCTTAGTTCCAGTGAAGGGAACTTTTAAGGCATCAGCATACCAAATAATTTTAATCAATTTCATGCTCTGAACTTTGTGGGAAGAGTTTGGGGATGGCCCCTTCCTGTTCCAACATGACTGCTCACCCGTGCACAAAGCAAGGTCCATAAAGACATAGATGAACGAGTTTGGGGTGAAGGAATTTGACTGGCCTGCACAGAGTCCTGACCTCAACCCCATAGAACACCTTTGGGATGAATTAGAGCGGAGACTATGAGCCAGACCTTCTCATCTGACATCAGTGTCTGACCTCACAAATGTGCTTCTGGAAGAATGGTCAAACATTCCCATAGACACACTCCTAAACCTTGTGGACAGCCTTCCCAGAAGAGTTGAAGCTGTTATAGCTGCAAAGGGTGGGCCAACTCAATATTGAACCCTACGGACTAAGACTGGGATGCCATTAAGGTTTGTGTGCATGTAAATGCAGGCGTCCCAATACTTTTGGCAATATAGTATATATACTATATATATAAATCAAACACAACATTACTAGGAAGCCCATGTAACACCTCTGGCGTTACAAACTTTTAATGGGCCATTTCTCACCCACTGTAAAGTGTTACCCTACAGTACATGTTAATTTCTTTATAATTGTTTAAAGAATTCTCACTGTAGTTTTTATTAATGTGTTGTGTGTGAAACACAACACATTAATAAAAATTACAGTGAGAATTCTTTGCATTAGACAGCACCTAGGATGATGGGTAAAGTACTATATCTACATTGTCCCCTGTGAAAGGGGACAATGTAGATGTAGTACTTTACCCATCATCCTAGGTGCTGTCTAATACTAGTTGTGAGGTTGATCAGGGTTTAAACAACTGTCCAGCAATGCAGCTAGCACTTTGCCTGCTTTCCTGGAACATTTTGCTGACCCCCATCCTCCCCCTGTATTCGTTGTGAGTAGCTGGTCTCTGGAAAGTGCTTGGAGATGGAGAAAGTTCCATCTGTCAAAGCAGCCATCTCCTTAGTAGCTCATTGTTGGACAACTGTGGGGGTGTGCCATGTCCAACCTCACAGTTAGCCCTAGGCAGCACCTAGGAAGACGGGACAAGGTACTACACTTACTTTGTCCCCTGGGGAATAACAGAAAACATTGATAAAAATCAAGGTGAGACTTTCTTCTTTAAAATGCAGTCAACTTTATTTCTTAACTGTGCGCAAATATCCTGGAAAAATGTATGTTGTTTTAAAATCAAAGATGTACAAACACAAAATACTGATTTGGTTTAGTTTTTTTTCTGTTTATGTACCTTGTAGGTTGTTCATTGATATTTAAAAACTATTGGTTTAATTAATATTAAAAGCATCCTCACGTTATGGCGTTTTCACAAGTGCTTAAAACATTTGCACAGTCCTGTAGCTCAGGACTCTTAAGGGTGTCCTAGTTACCAAAAATCACAGAACTGTCCATCCTGTCAAACTGCATGTACATTTGTTCTGTGTAAAAGGGGGAAAATGAATGCAAGTAGGCTATTTTCTCTCCAGGTTGAATAGTTTTCATCCATACAAAATAATTTACTGATTACAGGTACTTATACTCTCCGGACACTTTATTAGGTACACCTATTCAATTACTTGATAACACAAATTGCTAATCAACCAATCCTATGGCAGCAAATCAATGCATTTCGTCATATAGAAATGGTGAAGATGACTTGCTGAAGTTCAAATCGAGCATCAGAATGGGGAAGAAAGGGAATTTAAGTGACTTTGAACGTGGCATGATTGTTGGTGACAGACAGGCTGGTCTGAGTATTTCAAAAATTGCTGATCTACTGGGATTTTCACGCACAACCATCTCTAGGGTTTACAGAGAATGGTCCGAAAAGGAGAAAATATACAGTGAGCGGCAATTGTGTGGACAAAAATGCCTTGTTGATGTCAGAGGAGAATGGGCAGACTGGTTTGAGATGATAGAAAGGCAACAGTAACTAAAATAACCACTTGTTACAACCAAGGTACGCAGTATACCATCTCTTGTATCAACATTCCAGGCTGATGGTGGTGGTGTAATGGTGTGGTGGGTATTTTCTTGGCACTAGCAAGGTGTACTTAATAAAGTGGCCGGTGAGTAGACATATTATACATTTACATCAGTCCCTGCCTTCAAAGAGCTTATAATGTAAGCAGGGGCGGACTGACAACTCATGGGGCCCCCGGGCAATAGGGGATCAGGGGGCCCCTGTGTCCTTGCCCAAACTCAAAAAAGCCTATGAAAAAGGTACCAGGGGCATCTCATGGGGCCCCATACTGACCCCAGGCCCTCAGGCAATGCCCGAGTTTCCAAATGGCCGGTCCGCCACTGACTGTAAGGTCCCTAACTCACATTCATACATACACATATAGGGCCAAATTAGACAGAAGCCAATAAACCTACCAGCATGTCTTTGGAGCGTGGGAGGAAACCAGAGTACCTGGCACAGGCAGAACATGCAAACTCCATGCAGGTAGAGCTGTGGTTGAGAATTGAACCAATGACCCTAGTGCTGCTAGGCCGAAGTGCTAACCACTTAGCCAATTCTTATGTAAAAAATCCCACATTACCAGATGGAGTTAATGATCATAGTAAATAGGTATTTTTTTCCTCTAGTCATCAGCTCCATCTAGCAGCCATAATGAAGTATCTTCTTGATTCACTCTATTCTGTATGAATAGTTACATTCAACCTGAAAAGAAAATAGCCTGTGCACATTTGATTTTTGCCATTCCCATGGAACAAATGTGCAGTTTCACAGGATGAATAGGTCTGCAAATGTTTATATAAACACCCCTAGGTTATCTGACAACCCATGAGAATATAATATCAGGTCTTATTGCTCAGTCATACATTGATTTTGTTTTTTGGTCCCATCACCTCGTTTTTAGCAATTCATAGTTTTCAGGTAGCTGAAGACCAAATATTTTTCCCATTAAGGCATATGCATGATTCCACTCTGTCGGGTTGTCTTAGTACTTTACTAGCTGTTTTCATTCTGCTGGGACTTGGCCAACTCCCAGCAAGGCAGATAGGGAAGATGCAAGGACAATCGCTAGTCCGTTTTTTAGAGAATTTTGTGACTTTAATATACAAACGACGTTACATTCAATGTCACAATGTGTGTCACAAGTGCGCCTTTAAATTCATGGTACACATTTATTCATGAGTACTTCATTTGTTAAAGGATTGAACTTTCAGAGTGAAGGGTGATCATTTGTTCTCATATAAGAACAGTCTGTCTGCATAAAAACAACTTCTGTATTGCTGGAGACATTTGTTACCTTTCTTGTCAGTGGGATGAAAACCATAATTGGAAATAGTCTCAGTACCTAAAGTGGAGACCATTGCAAGTTTATTCCTGCAGACCTGATCCTGACCTACTTGACAACTTGCCTATGAAACCAATGTATACAAAAACCTATACCCAAACCAAACTTATATCCAAGCCCAACCTATGTACCCAAACCCCCCCTGAAACCTTCTTTGACTAATGTGATTTTGCAAGAGACTGCCAAGTTACAGAGACTACAGAACATTACAAGAAAGGGCTTGTAATTATTGATCCATTTAAGTTCACCCTTACATCAGTCAGATTCTCTCTGTGAGTGATAGAGAAATGTTGTGCATTGTGAACCAGAGAGAGAATGTAGCCAGTGTGAACCTGTAAGCATGTGCTTCCAAGAAGGTCTAAAGTAGGGGTCTCCAATCTACGGCCCGAGGACCGTATGTGGCCCTTTGCTACCCGTTATCCGGTCCTTGGGGCACTATTCCTCCCACTGAGACCAACAATGGGGCAGTACTTCTTCCCATGAAACCAATGATGGTGTACTATTCTTCCCACTAATACCAATGGTGGGGCACTACTCCTCCTACTGACCAACAAACCTGAGGCCATGTTTTTTCTCACTGATGCTGGGGCCAGTACATTTTCTATCCTCACTGGTCCTAATCCAGCCCTCCTAAAGTCTGAAGAACAGTATACTGACCCTTTGTTTGAAAAGTTTGGAGACCCCTGGTCTAAAGGGTTAAACATTTTAGTTCTGTTATGTTCTTGCTTTGAAAGGTCTACTCTAATCAAGTGCAGGATGTAGCTGTTACAAAGTATTTGTTTGCAACATTTGTCCTTCCTGTACGATAAATGACAAGATGGCCCTCTTGTGGGATCCCAGTCAGGGGTCCAAGGGTTCTGAATCTACATGGACATATTCTAACATCTATTGGGCTCTATGTGGATACTTTCTTCCTTGCGGATTACTGCTTGTTGGACTTTTGCTTGTTATGGATTACTTTATGAACTTTGCTGCTAAACCAGGGATGACTACCTCCTGGGCACTTACAGAACTCTGTACAGGGAAGATGTCCTTTGAGAGCTGTTCCTCTGTTACCTTGAACTACTTCAGTAAAGCTTCTTTTGTTGTTCATCTACTTTGTCTGGTCTCAAGTCTCCCAGAGGGTGCATGCATGACATATCAAAAGACAGGGCTTGCAAACGGGGACCATGGGTTAGAGAATATATAGTACAGAGAAATCCAGTATGTAGGATGTTGTCTAGTGTAGGCTATATTGCCATTGCTAGAGACTACTGTAGTTGTATCACTTGCTAAAGGCTGTCAATCAGCCAGGGAATGGGTGACATGGATGGACACTCAGGTAGTGAGGGAGTGTTATACATGGCCCCTTCACTAGCTGTTGGCTCCCCACATACTGTAAATGGATCCATGGCACAGAGTGCCTAGGGACCCAGTCTGGAGTCACGGGAATGAGATGTAGTGGGGCCCCGGGAGAAAGAACAAGTATAGAATAGTACAGTTGTTGAAGAAGTGCATTTCCTGTATCCAGTAGCGACAGTGGGACATATCACTGGGAGCAAGGTGATAGGATTGCTGGGTTGGTGGAGACAAGTACGTGCTCCGTGCAGGGGCGGACTGACCATTTGGAAACTCGGGCACTGCCCGAGGGCTCGCGGTCAGTAGGGGGCCCCATGAGATGTCCCTGGTACCTTTTTCATAGGCTTCTTTGAGTTTGGGCAAGGACACAGGGGCCCCATGATCCCCTATTGCCTGGGGGGCCCCATGAATTGTCAGTCCGCCCCTGGCTCTGCGGTACTGGCTCAGAAATGCTGCACACCTGGAAACACCTGGAAAGTGGTGTTCTCTAACAGGGCTTAGTGTTAACAGTGTGAAGAGTATGGCCATGGGTTACAGAAGAGTTAAATGTGCAAGTTGCTGCTCGCTTCTGAGTTGGGAGACCTGCCCTAATGTTGATTTCACAAGACTGGAGCTCCCTGACTATGGTTTAGGCATTAGTGAGTTCAGTTCCACATTGTCCCTACTAGGGTGCCTTAAGACCCACCCTCAACTCTTCCATAGCATAATTACGCATTAGCGGACGTGAACTGCGTCAGCCGGGTTTCTCTGTGTAGCTGTACTGGTGTCCAAGGATTTTAATTATTCTATTAAAGAAGCTGGTTTATCCTTTGGTGTGCGGTAATCTACCTTCATTTCTTGAACTAATTTCAGTTACAAGCCGTAGCTGCACCAAGGCCTAAAGAGGGGCATTAGATGGTGGACCAACCTGGATTAGTGTTTCTCTTGCTATGTATTACCAGCCGTCATATGGCACTTGGGGAAGTGTGTGGCTAAATCCTATATTCTGGGGGTATTGTGCTAAGTGCCTCCAAAGTCAGGTAATGATGGACTGTAATCTTTGTTATGCCTGGGGATGCAGTTTCACAGCTATATAATACCCTTTAAACCAGTGTTTCTCAATCTTTTTCCAGTTGGGGAGTCCTTGAAAAGTATTTTCAGTCATGAGGCACCCCTGTCCAAGGCTTGGTTCATATTACTGTGTGTTACGGAACTCACGCAAAATCACGCTCATTCCTGACACGCAGACAAATGCTGTGCTCTTTAGAGGTACCCCCATACATTGGCAAACGCGGGGTGTGTTTGGTCTGTTGCAACTTTTAAAACAATCGTCAGGGACTACTTTCCCTTCATTTCTGCAGGTAAGGCAGCCCATTGAAATGAATGGGCTGCCTTACACACAGCCACATAAATGTGAACCAAGGGCCTGTTCACCTGTGAGGTTGGAGGTCAGTAAAACCACGCAATTGAGCTGCTTTTACCACCCCAACTGCTCCCCCTTTAGCTCCAGAAGCAGCAGCTGGGGGTGTACACATGTTGTGGCCACAGCTGGAGGTATACCTCCAGGTGAATGGGGTTGAACTACAACCACCCCACAACTGTGTGTACACTGCATGCAGTTGTGGTGTGGTGATGCTGCTTTTTAAAACATGTGGTGAGGAGGCAACATATTGCCTCTTTACCACCTGTCAAATGCCTGTGAAAAGTGATCTGAGCATGGATTGCTTTTCAGAGGAACAGCATGTGTACAAACACACACACATGTACACACACACGTACACACATGTACACACAGAGGCACAGACACATATACACACACACAAAAACACACATATACATACACAGAGACACACAGGGACACATACACACATACACATATACATACACAGAGACACACACAGGGACACACACACACACATGTACACTTGTTCACACAAAACACACACACAGACACATGTACACACACAGACACATACACACAGGCACATGTACACACACAGAGACACATGTACACACACATACATACACACACATGTATACAACCCTATAAAAAGTTCCAGTACCTTAGCGTCTATCACACAGCTGGGTACTGCACTCTAGTGGGAGGCAAGGAGCACAGAAGACACTCCTCTTTCCTTTGATTTCACTTTGCACAGCGGTCTATCGGCTCCCAGTGCCAACATACAGTGTGGCTAGGGATCAGTAGCTCGGGCTCAACTGACAGCCATTTTCCTCATGGCACCCCTGAAGACCTTTGGCAGCACCCCGGTTGAGAAAGGCTGCTTTAAGCAATCTGCTCTACCTAGAACAGAGTTTGCCATCTTTTGTTGGAGCTTGCTAAATTAAATTTGGTTTAGTTAAAGCTGAATTCCAGGTATGGCAATTTTTACAACATAGTTACATTGGTCCAGCTTGGAAAGGTGGAGTGGTGGGGCAGTTTTGTCAAGATCTCCACCTCTTTCAATCAGAGAACACTTTGAATTCATTGAGAAAATTCAAAGTTCTTCCTAAATGGCAGCCTTGCTGTGCAAGCGTGGGAGATCACTCTAGTATAGGCACATAGCACATTCAGTACCACATCTTCTCCCTTCTTTGATGGAGAGTAAGAGGGGCACAGACTATAGTGCTGGATCCAATATACTAGAAGTAGTGCTGGCAAGGGACCTGACTTGGAAAGTAATGCAAGCATAATGTGGCGCTCACCCCCTAAAGGACCCATTGATTTGATCCCAAGATTCTTTCCCTAATAAGTGCATTATCAGCCAGGCACACAGTCTCAGTCACTCTGCTGGCTCAGTGATTTGTCTAGGGGTATGCTTTTTTGAATGCTTTGTTGAAAACGAACTTGGGTGCGGGGTAACAATGGGATACTCCAGTAACGATAAGCAATAACTCGAGGACACCTATCTTTCTCCTAAAGGTTCTTAACACAGTTCTTGCAGCAGCAAATGTTGAGCTGAGCTACACAGGGACATCATGAGCAGTGTCCACTTTTAGTATGAACTGACTCTGATGCAAGAAAGATAGCAGCAGCACACTGGGATCTCACACATGTCCCTGGATAGTTAAATGCCTCCTTCCAGCATCAGCTGGACATTTCTCCTGTGGCTTCTTCAGACCAGATCCCCAAAAGGAAATCCCTCAGTCACCTCCAGCAAAGTTCAGTTGAATATGCCCCCCAAGCTAGCACATCTGGCACCTCGACGTGTAAAGGATAAAGTATGGCTGGACTGCCCAGAAAGATAACAGCTTTTCAGGCTGGGATCTTCACCTCCTAGACAAGAACCCCTCTACTGCAGGCCTCAAACTATTTATGCACTCTCCCAGCCACCTACTGGGCACCCCTCCAGGGATTGGCTGGGATCACATAGATATTCAGGCTATAGATTTGACTCTCCCAGCCCACGGCTCTCCAAAACCCTCCAGAAAACAGGGGAATGCAGTCATATCTGCAACCAGTAACACACAGAACAGCCAAAAACAATCAACTGATTATTGTAGAGCTAAAATAACTATATTTACCTAGCCTAGCCATCAGCCTAACTAGGAGGGTGCGACAATAACAAAGGATTAAGAAGGTCTTTATAACGCTTTCCATACCCAGCATCCCTTTTAACTGTGCTTCTAAGGCCAGGGGGTGGGAAGCCCGCCTCTTATCATGTGACCACTGCAATTTGCTGTCATATAGGCCAGGAACTGTCTTTGACAGCTTGATCACTATGCAGGGAACAGAAACCTTGACCGCTCATTGACACATATGTGTAGCATGTGAGCATTAAAGCCCACTCTTTTTTTGTTATGTGGGCAGCAAGAGTTTAATAAACCATGAAAAGATGGAAGGGAGGTGGGTAGGAGTGGAATATCCCTGTCCTGGATTCAGGTTTAATGGTAACTTGTGTTGACAACCTTGCTGCATTGATATGAGACTATCAGGCAAAGGAAAATTCTAGATAATACAATGGATTCATTATGTGGAAATATCAGTCCATTAGAGACAAATTTTACCCAGCGGACACAATTAGCTATTGTACCTGATGAGATATCTGCACACAAGCCTACCCACCCTCCTATTCTCAAATTGTCCGCCCCATATTGATATGTAATTCATTACCAGGCACAGTGAAAACAATAGTGATCATTCTCCATTGTCTGAAATTATTAATAGTCAGAATGTTTATTCTACATTCTGTTGAGAGCAGAGACAGCATTGTTCAATGTTTTGTTTAATTATACCCCACCTTTTCACAGCCAATCATTGTCAGGGTATCATTAAATGTCCCCATCCCAGTCATCCAAGGACAAAACGGCAAGTTCTATAAAATGTAGTCTCTGCCAAATAACAAAATGAATTTTAATGAATATCTGAATGAAGACCTTCCTATAATTGTCTGGTATCTGCTGTAGTGTCCACTGTGCATAATGATAGCTGCAGGTTGACAAGACATTGTTGTAATTGGAAAATGTGTCTGATGAAGAAAAATGTTTTCTGATCCCCATCATGGTTTTTCTTTTTGTGTTTGGGGATGAGCTGAGGTATTTCTACAAAACTGATTTTACTAAAAATTATCAATTTCATCATCTGCCAAAATTTGCTTAAAGTGGAATTCCATTCATACTCCTAACTACTATAAGCCTAAATCTACTCCCACCCCCATTCTAAGACTATCCTATCTATCCTGTAAAGGGAAATATGTCTGTGTTTATCTGTTCTGAAGCTACTCTGGTCTGATCTCATGACTGGCTTCCAACGCCAGCTTCAGTGTAGAGGAAGGACAGCAATTGTCGGCTGTCCCATAGTAAGCTTATAGGTGATGTCGTTGCCCAGGCTCTGCAGACGTTGTTGCTGCCTCTCCTCTACACTGAAGCCAGCCATGTGGCCGGACCAGAGCAGCTTCAAGATAGGTAAATATAGACATCTTTTCTTTTACAGGGTAATTAGAATAGTCTTAGAATGGGTGTGAGAGTAGATTTAGGCTTAGGTGTCCGTTTATGAACCAGCGGTAATAGATCGCTGCTCAGTTCTCCGGCATTCTCGGAGAACACAGTTCTCCTGTGAATGCCTTTTATGCAGCAGTTCTCCGAACGAAGGGAGAACGGTCTCCAAACGCTGGAGAACGGTCTACAAACTCTGGAAAACGGCTGATTTTACTATAACCTCGCGAGATTACAGTAAAAGATCAGTTTACTAAGCAGAGGTAAATTATCTCTGCTTAGTTTGCGGTCCCTCTGATTCTCCAGCTCTGGGCTGGAGAATCTGCAGGGAGAACACAGATCTCCAGTGAAGGGCTGACATGATCTCCTGAGTGTCATAAACTGTGAATGACCAGAGAATAGCTGAGATCCGTTGAATCGCAGCTATTCTCTGTGTCATAAACGGACACCATAGTTAGGGTTTGACTGGAATGCCACTTGAGGAAAAAAAGTCTCAAATTCGCTCAGTACGGTATTAAAGAGTATATATATAAAGGGTAAGGTAAGTGAGCGCAAACTAGCGGGATAAGCAGCTAACATACAGGGTAATCCTCAGAAATAAACGTGAAATATATCAAATGGGGTATGCAGCGCTAGAAGTAAATATCAAACCAAGAGAGTGTCACCATATACAGTAACAATAATATCGGACATGAATTGTTCATATGGTGTATCTGGAAGGCAAATGGATATGATTCTATGTTGTTCCAAATCCAACTCGATAGAATGGAAAAATAGTGCGGTTATGCGCTTACCACAAATACATACAGTATAGGCATTGTATGTAAATCCTCAGCAACAAGGCATCATGGTCTGGTCAGCAGCTTGAGCAGCATGTGGTCACATCAAGACATCAGGGTCTGGTCAGCAACATGAGTAGTATCTGGTTACCATAGCGGGCATTCAGGGATGGTGGTGCACATCTTTTTAGGGGTCATTTCAGACTCACCAGTAGGTCCAACGCTGTCCAGGCATCCAATGAATCCTTATTCCAGATCACCACCTTGCTAAGCTCATTAAAAACGAGCCAGGAGGCAAGAAGGTATCAATGGTGAAATACGTTTATTCAAAGTAAAATAAGCAGATAAAAGGAAGGAACTCACATCAGCATAAACCGATATATCCAGGTCTCACACATAGGTTCCCTGGTGGCTAGTGGTTCCATCGGCATAAAGGACATGCATCCAGGTCTGTTTTATATGTCCCTGGTGGCTAGTGGTTTCATCAGTAGAAAGATATATATGACCAGATTCTCAGCCACCCAGGTCTAGTAAAAGATTCCCCTGGTGGTTAGTGGTTCCCTGGTGGTGTAGGCGTCAATTGGGTGGATCCCCTAACATGTTTCGAGCGAACGCTCGTTTTCATATATTTGATATATTTCACAGTATTAAAGAAGTTGGGTTTAAAAAAAGTTCTGCGAAAAAAGAAAATTGTTTCTTTGCTGGTTAAAATTTCTGTAAAAAAAAAAGAAAATAATGACATGAATGAAAGACCATTTTTGACACAAGAAAATGTCTATGAAAGTTATGTAACCTTAGGAGCCATTAAATGCCCATCGCACCTTAAATAACACCTTCCTTTTGCCTTCCCTGTTGGTGAAAATTCATTTTGAAGAAAATGAAAAATTGTGCCAAAATCTCTTTCACTAAAATTTCAGAAAAATGACAATTCACTCATCCTTAAAAAGGTTGGCCACTTTTCCTGACAGTTATTGGATGGCTTTTATTCAGCACTTCCATAGCACCTGTTCTAGAAGAAGATGGTTAACACATCGCCAGGTTTATTTAATGTCTGTGACTCCATAGGGGCATTTCCATCTTCTACTTTCCCTGTGGTTTCAGGACAAGAAAGAGGGGAACGAGGTTACTGGGGCCAGGGCTGCTGATGTAGGAATGGGATACAGGCAACCCTCCTATACAGAGTCCAGGTCCCTAGCAGGTCAGCAAGAGGGCTCTTACAGTGGCTGCCTGTAGGCATCTCACAGTCCACCAACTTCCTAAGCCCATGTCCCCCCTTTCTCCACTCCTCATCCCTGATTAATTCATGGAACATATGGGGTGTAGCACTACCCCTGTAGGAGCTGCTTGAGAATTGCCTGAGTATTCCTTACTACTATGCTGACAGACAGGCACAAGGTATATCCAACCGCCAGGTGAATAAGTCAAAGACCAATCTAGGGGAGTTGTTTTTTAGTTTTATTTTAGAGGAATTTGGACAGGGTTAGGGGGTTGCAGTCGGATACTCCAAGACAAAACTATTCACAACTTGAGGACACTAGCTGTTCTAAGGTGGAACCTTAGGTGAAGTCCCTTGCTGGGAGCAGATGGCAGACTTCACCTGTAATGGCAGTATAGTAGAAAAGAAGCTTGCTTGCAGTAAGTGGCAGGTAGACAGAACTCTTCAGATCACAAGCTGCTGAGTCTTTAGCTGACTAAAGGATAGCAGAGGGAGTTAACAGCACCAGGTCGCTGAGATCCCACAATGCATGTACTCAGGGGTGGACTGACCATTCAAACACTCGAGCACTGACCGAGGGCCCGGGGTCAGTAGAGGGTCCCATGAAATGCCCCTGGTACCTTTTTTATAGGCTTTTTTGAGTGTGGACAAGGACACAGGGACCCCATGTTCCCCTATTGCCTGGGGGCCCCATGAGTTGTCAGTCCGCCCCTGTATGTACTCACAGGCTTCTGTAGAGAAACTGGCAGCCTCTTTTAGTGATACCAGATGGATCCTCAGCGGACTCCCCCTCAGCTTTTAGGAGAACCAGGGCCACTTGTCGCTTCCAGTTTCAGACCCTCAGATCGCCCACCTGAGGCCTCTTGACAGCAGATGCCAGATGAGGCAAGCGTGCCTCAACCCTGGCTTGGTGTACACAACTCTGGGAAGGACACTGAGCCCATTTGCTCCCAGAATGTAAATACCAGCTCCCAGCATGCAGTGGAGCTATCTTCCACTGTAACTGGCAAGAGCTGTTCACCTACCTAGTTCCCATCTATGTTCTGGAAAGCTCTAGTGGTTTCCAGAAGGCAGGAGGAGTTCCAGGAAAACTTTAACAGCACCAGACCATCATGACCAGCCCTGACTAATAGATTACAGCACTGTGTTAAGCAGAATGCCAAAGATAAATGTAACTATTAGCTCCCCTGTGAAACAGAAGATTAAACTACACTAATCTAGCTATGTATGTCCTAGCACCTGTACTAGGAGGGAGCAACAGAGAATGCAGAGTATAGAGTATTGGGAGCTGCAGGTGGTGCAGAGTGCAGTGTAAGAGGGAATGCAGGAGGTATAGAATAAGGTGTAAGGGGGATGCAGGGGTGGGAGGTAATTGGGGTGCATATGGTACTGGGTAGGTAGGCTGATAGGGGATATTGGAATGCTGGGGCCCTGTCAGGTAGGCTTTTTGGGTCCAAATCATTTCTAACGATGGCCCTAAATTGGGCAAGAAGACAGCAATAGAATTCTCAGTGAAACCTTTAGACACTGCTATATGACTTTACACATATGTAGCAAACTCCTTGAAATCTGAACCCCTTCTGACCAGTCTATACTCTACCAGCAATTTCTATCACTTTTGTTGCATAAACATCAATAAAACCAGACAGAGGAGCTAAACCTTCACTTACTCTGAAGCTAAAAAAAAAAAAAAAGTTTTGGTTGGAATTGGTTTCTTCAGTTGTTGGTTAAATGCTAACAGGTGTTGTAAGCCTGCCCAGAAACTTCGTCTGTACATACTCCATCCTTTAAAGTTTCTCCAGAGCACTCTATAAATTTAAAAGGTCAGCTCTAATGAACTTCTCTGTGTATGTGAAAGAAGACGGGAGGATAGCCAGCTTTTCAGGTGGAAAAAAAAAATGTTAGTCGTTCTTAGAAATAGGAAAGAAGAAAAGCTGGGGAGAAGGAAATAAACCAGAGAGGATAGGAGAAAAGAGAAGATATATAGTGGAGAGAAGAGAAGGGGAGGGGGAGATGCAGGGAGGCAGAATGAGATGAGAGGAAATATAAAGAGAAAAGATAGTACAGGTGTGAAAGAAGAGATAGAGAGGGAAAGTGAAGAAAAGAGAAAGATATACGAAGGGAAGGGAAGAGAAGAGGAAAAAGAAAAGGAGAGGAAACATAAAAGAGGGCGGGTGAGAAGAGGAAAAATGAAAAAGAGAGGAAATGTAAAGGAGGGCGGCTGAGAAGAGAAGAGAAAAAAGAAAAAGAGAGAAAAACGTAAAGGAGGGCGGAAGAGAAGAGAAGAGGAAAAATTAAATAAGAGAGGAAACGTAAAGGAGGGCGGGTGAGAAGAGAAGAGGATAAGTGAAAAAGAGAGGAAACGTAAAGGAGGGCGGGTGAAAAGAGAAGAGAAAAAATGAAAAAGAGAGGAAACGCAAAGGAGGGCGGGTGAGAAGAGAAGAGGAAAAATGAAAAAGAGAGGAAACGTAAAGGAGGGCAGGTGAGAAGAGGAAAAATGAAAAAAAGAGGAAACGTAAAGGAGGGCGGGTGAGAAGAGGAAAAATGAAAAAGAGAGGAAACGTAAAGGAGGGCGGGTGAGAAGAGGAAAAATGAAAAAAAGAGGAAACGTAAAGGAGGGCGGGTGAGAAGAGGAAAAATGAAAAAGAGAGGAAACATAAAGGAGGGCGGGTGAGAAGAGTAGAGGAAAAATGAAAAAGAGAGGAAATGTAAAGGAGGGCGGGTGAGAAGAGCAGAGAAGAGGAAAAATGAAAAAGAGATGAAACGTAAAGGAGGGTGGGTGAGAAGAGAAGAGAAGAGGAAAAATGAAAAAGAGAGGAATTGTAAAGCAGGGCAGGTGAGAAGAGAAGAGAAGAGGAAAAATGAAAAAGAGAAGAAACGTAAAGGAGGGCCGGTGAGAAGAGCAGAGAAGAGGAAAAATGAAAAAGAGAGGAATGTAAAGCAGGGCAGGTGAGAAGAGAAGAGGAAAAATGAAAAAGAGAGGAAACGTAAAGGAGGGCGGATGAGAAGAGGAAAAATGAAAAAGAGAGGAAATAAAGGAGGGCGGGTGAGAAGAGAAGAGAAAAAAGAAAAAGAGAGAAAACGTAAAGGAGGGCGGGTGAGAAGAGGAAAAATGAAAAAGAGAGGAAACATAAAGGAGGGCGGGTGAGAAGAGAAGAGAAAAAAGAGAGAAAACGTAAAGGAGGATGGGTGAGAAGAGAAGAGGAAAAATTAAAAAGAGAGGAAACGTAAAGGAGGGTGGGTGAGAAGAGAAGAGTAGAGGAAAAATGAAAAAGAGAGGAAGCATAAAGTAGGGCGGGTGAGAAGAGAAGAGCAGAGAAGAGGAAAAATGAAAAAAAGAGGAAATGTAAAAGAGGGCAGGTGAGAAGAGAAGAGAAGAGAAAAAAGAAAAAGAAAAAGAGAGAAAACGTAAAGGAGGGCGGGTGAGAAGACGAAAAATGAAAAAGAGAGGAAACATAAAGGAGGGCGGGTGAGAAGAGAAGAAGAAAAAGAAAAGGAGAGGAAACAAAAAGGAGGGAGGGTGAGAAGAGATACAGTGGGAGAGGAAAAATAAATAAAGTAAGAGAGAAAAGAAAGAGGAGAATGAGAAAGCACAATTACTAAGGAATTATATACACAAAGGGGTAGATTTACTAAAACTGCACTCAGAATCTGGCATTAGGCAATCAGCTTCTAACTTCAGCTTTTTCAATTATGCTTTGGCAAGAAAACATGGACGCTGATTGGTTTCCATGCAGAGTCGCACCAAATTTTGCACTTTCCGGTTTTAGTAAATAACCCCCATAGTGTATGTAAAGCCAAGGGTTTTTTTTTTTTTTAGGTTTGGATAAAGTAGAAAAGGATTATACCCTTTGTCTGGTTTTTATTACATCTCTATTTCGCATGGTGACCACTGTCACCGAGACAGAAAATTATGGGAAATCCAAAATGTTTTTGTTGTCTCTAGGAGAGATGGGTGTTAACCAATTGGGACACTTGTTCCAGTGACACCTGTCTAAGATGTGATTTCCACTCACTTTGCATCTCTTACTTCCGGTTGCCTTTCTGGACCAAGACGTAAAGCAGTGAAATCTCCTCAACTGGACATCAGCAGCTACAAACATCCTGACAGGTGTTTTAACCATTCCATACTTAAAGAAAACCTTTTGGCTATAAATTTACTTTAAATGATTAATTTTTTTTAGCTTTCTTACTTTTATTTCATGTTTGCCTTCTGGAGAAACTAATATATATGGAATGTCTGGAAGAGAAGAATGACTGTAATTACATTGATTCTCTGGCACACAATATACGCAGTGTCTATGTGGCCCCCCTTTCCTTTACCTCTTATTGTTACTATCTGAGCAGTGTTTTCAATGATCACAGCTTTTGAAGAGAAGAATGTAATCAATAAAGGAGTAAAAATACATACAAAAGAGAGGACATGTATGTTAGCTCAGCAGAAGAAAAGAGAAGTAAAAGCTGCATATCTTGTAGAAATAAATTGTTGGAATTGTACAATGTTCTATAGAAGTATTTTTAGACACGTAGAGCAGATCTTCCATCATCAGCGGCAGGAAAGAAACCTAGTGACATCACCATGTCTGCCGTGACTGTATATACCTGTGCATCAGTGTTGCACTACCGCACA
The DNA here is from genome assembly GCF_062004578.1 of Staurois parvus. Classification (NCBI taxonomy): domain Eukaryota; kingdom Metazoa; phylum Chordata; class Amphibia; order Anura; family Ranidae; genus Staurois; species Staurois parvus. The sequence goes on from NW_028318186.1 coordinate 10,881,284, forward strand.
TGTGCAGAGATGGGGCCATTTTCCTTTCTGTGGCTGCAATTTTGCTATAATATACATATATACCTGAAAATATCAGTTCCCCGGCAGTTATGCTGTACCAGTGGCTTCAGTGTTTCAGAATCACTGATCAGAAACTGATCTACATGTGTGCTTCAGACCAGGGATTCAGAAAACATCCAAGGCAGAAACAGCCAAGCATAAAAAAATGAAAAAGGCATTCACAAATGTCAGAACCTGGGTTTCTCCCAGTACCACTCCAGTCAATTTTTCAGACAAAGTGGTATAGGGTTAGAACCTCTGCCAACATTTTATTGATGCCTCTGACTTTGCAAGAGAGACTTATTCCTATTTCCAAGGCATGGTTCAATTTCTGTGGTAAACTTCCTTTAGCCCACTAAAATTGGTTACCATGAAAGGGCCGGTTGGGTGCAATTTCCCCCATGACAAATGTTCCCAGTCCAGATCCCTGAACTTGGCACAGTTTACTGATAGAATCCCCGAGAGATAGTCAGATATATAGATAGATTGAGAGATAGAACAAAGTTTCCAACTAAAAGATTTCTGTGTTACTGTCTTGGTGACAATTCAAAATTTTAGATTTTCTCTCACTTTCTGTCACCAGGATAAATAGAGAGGATGAATCTCCTCTGCTGTAACACAGACAGCAACAACGCAGACAATGGTTCTAACCCTTCCGTACTCCATCCAAAGCCCAAAAAAGATGGTTTTAAATACACTTTATTACTCATAGATTAGGAGCTAACCTGCATCGGCAGTATCCATTGTCACATATGCTCACCAGCCACTTTATTAGGTACACCTTGCTAGTGCCAAGTAAATATCCCCCACACCATTACACCACCAGCATGAACCATTGATACAAGGCAGGATGGATCCATGCTTTCATGTTGTTTATACCAAATTCTGACCCTACCACCTGATTGTCACAGGAAGCAGTTTTCCCATTCTCCTCTGACATCAACAAGGCATTTTCATCCACAAAACTGTCACTCACTGGACATTTTCTCTTTTTTGGACCATTCTCTGTAAACCCTAGAGATGGTTGCATGTGAAAATCCCAGATGGTCAGCCGTTTTTGAGATATCCTGACCAGACCATTTGGCACCAACAACCATACCACATTCAAAGTCACTTTCTGTGCTCGGTTTAAACTTCAGCAAGTCGTCTTCACCGCGTCTACATGCCTAAATGCATTGAGTTGCTGCCATGTGATTGGCTGATTAGCAATTTGTGTTACCAAGCAATTGAGCAGGTGTACCTAATAAAGTGGCCAGTGAGTGTAGATTTCCAATATTTTGAAAATATTTGTAATGATTTACTGATTTCCTTTCTTCATGCTAATATCAGCCAAGCTGGGAAGAATATTTGGGGTAGTACAGGGTCAGTTTGAGTTGGAGATAAAAAATAAAAGCAGGCAAATCTTCATCTTCCATCTATGAAATATCTGCCTTTCCATAGTGTCCTAAAGCTGGCCATACACCGTTCATACTATATTTTGGTTTGTTCCTGAAGAACCAACCATAATCCACTTCATGGGTGGCCCTGTTGATGCCTCCTTACCGACATCCTTTAGCTGAATAATCTAAGAAACTGAGTGAAAATGTTTCGTTTGTGTGACCAATTTATGGATGTGTGGTTTTAGGTCATCTTGTGGACTGCTACCTTTAGGTTCTGATACCCTTTCTGTGTTTTCTTTTAGGATATGGACATGCTGCTCCCAGCACAGATGGAGGCAAGGTCTTTTGCATGTTCTATGCTCTCCTGGGGATTCCACTCACTTTGGTCATGTTTCAGAGCCTGGGTGAAAGGATTAACACCTTTGTAAGGTATCTCCTCTACCGCATCAAGAAGTGCCTTGGAATGAGACGAGCTGAGGTTTCGATGGCCAACATGGTCATTATTGGATTTTTTTCCTGTATAAGCACATTGTGCATTGGTGCAGCTGCGTTTTCACACTATGAGCAATGGAGCTTTTTTCATGCCTACTATTACTGCTTTATAACCCTTACTACCATTGGGTTTGGAGACTATGTGGCGCTCCAGAAGGATGCAGCCCTACAAAACAAGCCACAGTATGTTGCCTTTAGCTTTGTGTACATATTAACGGGACTTACAGTCATAGGAGCATTCCTCAATTTGGTGGTCCTACGGTTCATGACCATGAATGCAGAGGATGAGAAAAGGGATGCCGAACATCGAGCTCTGCTGAACCGAAATGGACACTCCAGCATACACACCAATGACACTAGTTCCTCCAGTGGTGGTTTTCGAAATGTCTACGCTGAGGTTCTTCACTTCCAGTCCATGTGTTCTTGTTTGTGGTATAAGAGTAGGGAAAAACTACAGTACTCTATTCCCATGATCATACCTCGGGATTTGTCTACATCAGACAACTGCATGGAGCAAAACCACCACTCACCTGGTAGATACATGGGCACGCCGTCCAATGGATGCATTTGCAATACCCAGCATTCAGCCATTAGCTCAGTATCAACGGGACTGCACAGTCTCTCTGCCTTTAGGGGACTCATGAAGCGGAGAAGTTCTGTGTAACAAGCATTGATCCAAAAAAACCAAAAACATCTATTTATACAGTATATTAAAATGAGGTTATTTAAAGGTTAACTGCACCTGATACTGAAAATTTGAAAGAACAAAATTATACCTCAGTGGATCAAGCAGCAAGTTTTGTTAGTTGTATAGCTCCCCACACTGTCATCTGCGCCACTGCTACTACTTTGTTCTGGCAAGTTGAGATTTCTGCACTCTTCTTTGGAATTGAATGGCAATTATTGAGCGGAAATTCATGGAAGGGAATTATCTTGACTACAGTATTTTACCTGAATTAGAAAGTAGGTTTTAGTGGTGGCATCAAAGAGGACTAAGTAGGATTGTTTCCTGCTGACAGACCTTGGCTTTAGAACCTCTGAGGTGTAGTAGCACACCAGTAGTGATGAGCAAATCGATTTGCAAACCAGGTGAATTGCAGATGTTTTGATTTGCTTGACTATATAAAAATTAGTCTCAAAAGACTGGATTCTCCTGGTTTGATCAGCACTAAACACCAGTATGTTTTAAAAGACCTCTATTATGACATAAACATGAAGGATGCAATTGCTGACTTCTGAAAATGTTGGTTTCCTGGCTGTCAGTCTGACCCCCTTGCTTTTGTATTTAGGTCCACCTTTTTGATAATGTTTCATGTTACAGCCATATTTAGGGTGTAGCATTAAACATGGTCACAGTCCACAGCCCCCTCAACTCTCATAACCCCCCAACAACTCCGAAGAAGCTCTTCTTCCTGCAGGCAAATGTCATTTTTTTTAAATTCTGTATGGCTGTGCATGGTTCCAACCGCATTATTCATTCATAAGAATCTGTGAATGAGAAAAACTACAAGTCCTATCTGCTGCTGCGGCAGAGGAACTTGAAGTTATCAATGGAGCACAAGTGCTGTGATGTCACCATACATGTATCCCATTGATACTTCCTCCAGCCCTATAACTGAAGGTCCATCAATATGGGTTATCAATATGGGTGATTTTTAAAAAACATTTTTTGAAAATTGTGGAATTAGTCTTTAATACTGTGAGTCACCTGCCCAAGGCAAGTATGTAGTATGCAGGATCACCTTAGCAGCCAGGCAACTAACGTTTCCAGAAGGAGAACAATGCAGCCCTCGTATTTCTCCTATGACATGCTTACTTTAAAACAAGTGTTCTGACACATATCCTCAGGTCCCAGCAACAAAGCATGTTTTCTGGATTTCCTCCAAAGAGCACATAAAAATCAAGCTACTTGGTTCAATTTGATAGAAGCTCATCCTTTGTTCTAGAGAGGAAATCCACAAGAAAAATGACATCTTGGGACAGTTGGAAAACCATCTCTTTTAAAGTTTGAAATTCCACCCAACAATGAATTTTCAGTGGTTGGTAGAAATAAATATATATCTGTTTTATTTTATATTTTATCAAAAGGTACCTGTCACCAATACAGTGAGGCAGCCGCTTTGTTTGTCATCATGGTTGCCTATTAAGTAATCTTACCTGTAAAAGGTTGCATTCTGTTGGTCAAATATGTATTGGTTTGCTGAAGATTTGTTAATCAATTTCCATATTTGCTAAGATTCTGAGAAAAGGTAGGCAATTAAATCACATAAGCCATAGTTTTCCTGTTTCACGATTAGGGGGTATTTTCAAGAATTACTCATTTATAATTGCCTCCTTGTGTGTTGGTTAAGCACACAGCTTATGTCATAGTGAACAATATGGTGTACCTATATCATTATTCACTTTGTCCACAAACTAGGATTCATACATCTACTGGTAGATGTCTAAACCATCTAGTCAGAATACATTTTAGGTGGGGCAGTGGTAGGCTCCAAGCAATTAAAGGAATCCCAGAGCAAAGATAAACAGCCTATGGGTTAGGCATCAGAAGATATCCACCATCCATAAATTTTAGGGGGCCCAGAGTGTACTATTTGACACCCCCACATTATTGGAGTTCAAGACACTAGAAATATGACATTTGAGATACCAGAAATGTCACAATAGTCTAGGACCTAAAAATTGAACATCTTTGTTTGAGAGTCTAAGTCTAAATAATGGAAATGATGATTTGTGAGGTGTCTTCTGCAGCCCTTGCGTCAATTGATCTACACAGTATGAATGCTAAGAACTGGACATACACTATATAGCTTAAATGTTTTGGACCCCTTACCATATCACATACATGAGCTTGTTAGACATCTTTGAAAATTAAAAGCATGAATATGGAGTTGCCCAACCCCTCAAGATGTGGCTCGGAAATCGTGTTCCAATTCATCCCAAAGATTTTCAGTAGGGTTAAGGTCATAGGTTTGTGTATATCAATCAAGTTCCTCTACACTAGCTCCATGTCTTTATGAAGCTGGCTTTGTGCACAGGGGCACAGTCATGCTGGAATGGAAAAGGCTTTCCCTAAGATGTTACCACAAGGTTGGAAGCGTGGAGTATAAAATGTCTTTGTATGCTGTTGCAGTAACAGTATAACAGTACCTTTTTGGAAAAGACCTGAACTTATTTAGAGGAGTTTACACATACCTGTGGCCATATAGGTAGGTGTTATGGTCAGGTGTCCAAAAACATTTGGCCTTATAGTCTATATACAATACATTTTGATAAAATTTGTAGGTGTAAACAGATAATCCTTGGCACAGTTTGCACTAGGCAAATGCCTATATGACAAAATGTGTCTTGCATGCATACAGCATGTGTAATATTTTTTTTCAAAGAGGAAGACACCAGGGCTAAGATATTAGTCTTAGTATACATAGCATTATTAAGGTTTGAAAGGATTTTGCCATTAATATTTTTACTACATATGAAATGGTCATAATTTTGTAAATTCTGACCCAGATTTTTAGCCAAGTGAAAAAAATGCAAGACCTAATATAATGTATAGTTTATCTTAGTTATGCAATATATAATTTATACCAAAAAAGTGGAGGAGTTGGCTGAATAAGAATCTATGGAGATGTACACACAAGCAGTATGTTGGTGCCCATTTATCACTTTGTGTTTTTCCCTTCGCTATTCCTTTAAAAAAACAAAAAAACAAAAAAAAAAACCTTGGATGGACTTCCTCTTTAGTTGGTTTTAATTTTTGTGGTATCTGTGTTTTTTGGGGTTTTTTTGCATTGCAGGCAACAGGAAGCCTTCTTCATTCCGTCTTTACTCCATCTTTTCTAATTCTGTGATGTCACCAGTGCACTATTACATCAATTTGTAGCTCTGTCAACATTTGACAGGGAAAAACACTAAACACTAGAATGCCAGTTAACCTATCTGTACAATTTGGTCTTTTGCAGTGAAACTCAATGGCCAGGCAATGCTCCAACTTTGCATATAACATCTGGCACAGCATGAAGGCATCACTTTCAAGTGTGGACATCTGTATGGCCTTTTTGACTCAATAATGTCTCTGATTTTGGAGGTGACCTGCACCAAGGTCTGTCTATCAGTACCCTCTGTACAAGAACTTTCGAATGTAGGATGTTTGTTTCCAGCCTCAGTCATCAAGTACCCCCGACATGTCATATTTTCATGATTTCCTTCACCTTGAACAGGTGCTTTAACGCAATGTCATTGGCTTGAGCTTTATGACAGCTATTTTATCTTAGGGCACATGGCCTGTTGGCGGTACTCGAAGATTGAAGTTGGAAACCATGGGTGTAGAAGGACACAGAAGCACCTGGAGAAAGCCCATGCTAACACAGGGCATATTCATGGTCCTGCAAACAAAGAATGCTGTCCAGCCCAACATGTTTGCCAGTCTAATATTAAACTGTGGCAGGAAACTGGAGCACTCAAAGGAAACCAAAGTGGAGAAAATATAAACTATATTCTAATAGGATCCCTGATGGAATTCACTTTAGCAGGATCACTGCATTAATGTGAGCAACTTTCATATATTTCAGTTAGCACTAATCCATTTCTCTTTTTTTTTGTTCTGCCCAAAGAAAAGAAGGATAGTGTGACACCAAAAACTGCTTGGGTGAACTTTGCCATAAAAAAATGCATGCTCAGGGAAAGGAATATTATTGTGCAATTTCTAAGACTAGTGAAAAAAATATTCTTTCTCCATCTGTCTTAGTGGGAACTTTTTGTATTATAGTATTGTTGAGTAAGTTACCTATTAATACATAATACAATAATTATATATATATATCAGAGTTATTTTACCTGCCAAAAAAATTTACAAGTTAGAACTTTCTTGCCAGTCCTGATATTTACAGAGCCTGGCCAGAAAACACAGCCAGGTTGGTGACCTTACTTTTCGGAACTGTTATTATTAATACAGATAGGTTGCCTTCCTGCCCTCATCACGTGATTGGGTAATACATAAAAAGCAGCAGACTGATGAGCTCATGCATCTGCTCAGTCTGCACTTGTTGGCTCATTGGCCCCTATTAGCTCCTTGTGCTACTCCTCTCTCTCCTGTTTGACTAACAGGAGATTACAAGAGGCTGATAAATCAGATTCAGTTACTTACACCAATTGCATTTAAAAACGTGGAATAACTGTTTAATAAGTACTGTATATAATCACATTTATTGTTTTTGTTTGTTTTTTTAATCTGACTGGAGTTCAACATTACACCTGGCAAAGTGGACTTTTGAGTACCTTAAATTATTTCCTAGTAGTCAATAGGCTTCAAACCATTAGTTCAGTGTTAGTCTTGATAAATTAATTTATATGTTAAAGATGATTTGCCATAATATAGTACATTTTGCGGGTGAGGTATGACGTCTAGTAATCCATATTAACACCCAAAACCAGCATTTTAGTGTTGTGTTGACTGTAAGAAGTTACAACATCCAAGACGTTCTAGGAGAGTCTGAAGAAAACATATATATGAGGACCTGACACCTAGCTATGCTCACTGTATGCATTACCCAATCGTACCTTCTGGATGTAGACTGTATCTATGTAGAATGCAGTGAGGAGAGTTAGACTGTTGGAGCTGGTAAAGTGAAACACAATAACATATTTGGTGACAAAGATGGAAACTAAATTGGGTGAAGATCCTTTGGGGTTATAATAAAACCAATGAGCTATTCAGCTCACTAATATAATTGAAATATTCATTTTCAATATACTGATTTACTTTTTCAGTCATTTATCTAAAGACAACATGGTCTGTGGCACTTTACACAGTACATAGTACAATTTATATATCCTTACCACCGAGAAGCTTCTAATCTAATTAACCCACCACAGTTACAGAAATGCCCATTCCCCTTGGACTACTTTAAATAGAAAACAATCAACCTTCTAAAATATTTCTATGTTGTAGGATTAAACTGGAAAACTCAAATAAAATACAAATAGCATCTTGTGTTCTAGGTGGGAACTAAATATAGTATCCTGGACCTGCAAGGCCACATTGCTGACCACAACAGACAAAACTTTTGTAGGTTTCAAAAAGACTTGTGGATGCCTGTTTCAGTAACTTGTTCCCTTTAAACAAGACTGCCGTTTTGACTACAGTCTAACGACTGCACCCTCTCCCTCATGTGACAGTTTTTTGGACTGATGATTGCCCACCCAGGCCCAAACATTGCATTCTGGGAGGTTACATGCCCAGAAGCTCTAAGTGTTTCATGAGGGCACTGGTTGAGTGCTGAATATGGGCATAAGTGGGCATAAGTTGGGCTTCAAGTTAAGTTTCTTTAAGCTGATTTGTATACATGTAAGAAGATATACATTTGGTTCAGATTTCTGGTAACTCACTTCATTTGATATAAGGGTCATCTCAAGAGCAGGGTAACTGAGGAGGTTGACTAAGTACAGGGTGCAGCAACATAACCTCCTTTTTTCAAAACGCAATAAAACCCATTTTATGAATCAGAATTGTTTTTATTGTCTTTAATAATGTAGGTACATATCTAAAGTTCTGTTTTACACAGTTTTGAAAATCATATCAGGTAGGTGACGCCCCCCATTGTCCATACACTGAATAAGCCGATTTCTGGCGTATATCATGACCCTTACCAGCATAGCAGCGGGTATGTTGGCAATTTCTGCGCGGATGTTGGCCTTCAGGTCTTGTAGGGTCCTTGGACGGTTTACATAAATGCAGGATTTCAAAAAACCCCACAAAAAAAAGTCGCAAGGGGCCAAATCAGGGGAGCGAGCTGGCTACTCCAAATCGCCCCTTATTGAGATGAGGCGCTCCGGGAAGTGTTCCCTTAAAACAGCCATTGATGCTCTTGAAGTGTGAGCCGTTGCTCCGTCCTGTTGGAACCAAATGTCCCCTAAGTCCAATTCATCAAGTCGTGGAAAAACAAATTCCTCCAACATGTTCACATACCGGTCTGAATTCACTTATTCAGTGTATGGACAATGGGGGGTGTCACCTACCTGATATGATTTTCAAAACTGTGTAAAACAGAACTTTAGATATGTACCTACATTATTAAAGACAATAAAAACAATTCTGATTCATAAAATGGGTTTTATTGCGTTTTGAAAAAAGGAAGCTATGTTGCTGCACCCTGTACAATCAGCCAACGTAACCCAACAGATAGGTTTTTTTTAGTTGCTTCTTATTGGATTTATTCTCAAAACCAATTACAGCTTTATGATCTCTTCCATCAGGAAATCAAATATTTCTGTCCATCGGTTGTTAGTAGCCTAGGTTGATATATGCTATATCATGCAAATGAACATTCCTATCTGTGGGCGGCACAGTGGCTAAATGGTTAGCACTTCCACCTGGCAGTACTAAGGTCGTTGGTTCAAATCCCAACCATGGCACCACCTGCCTGGAGTTTGCATGTTCTCCCTGTGCCTGCATGGGTTTCCTCCCAAAGACATGCTAGTAGGTTAATTGGATCCTGTCCAAATTGTCCCTAGTATGTGTATGTATGAATGTGACTTAGGGACCTTAGACTGTACACCCCTTGAGGGTTAGGGACTGATGTGAATGTACAATATATATGTAAAGTGCTGTGTAAATTGACAGCACTATATAAGTACCTGTAATCAATAAATAAATCTGAAAATCCCAGAGAATGCAAACTAAGCTCAAACAAGGATATTTTACAGAGTCGCAAATTATGCAAAACTCTTCAGAATGGTTGGAGAAGCTCCTGGCAACCTAATGAAATGAGGAGTCAAAGAAAGAGGCTGAGCCACATCCCTTTTAAATTCCTCCAGGGATACTAAGATAGAAGGGTGGAACCTGGTGGCACTGGCACTCAACATAAGGATGCTAAGGCAATAGCAGAAGCAGATATAAGGAGGAAAGAACTTTTGGAGCAGCCTTTGGTCCCTTTCTCCTAAAAGCTGAACCATCAAATAATAACACTGAACTTCAGATCTGGCTTGGGACATCCAAATTTATGAACATAGTATCATCCAAATTTTAGGATCAGCTTGGGTGGTAAGACCTGTGAGTGATTACATTCATCAACTTGACCACCATTTTGTTTTCTTTTTTTTAATGCACCTATGCTTGGTGTGTTAGGGAACTGTGTGCATAAATTACTACAAGCACACACAAGATTCCTTTTTGAACTTTCAAAGGGGTGGGACTAGATGAAAGTAGGTGTGAGGTTGATTGACTCAACAAATAGAGAAAGTTCACTGTAATATGTATACTTACTTTGCAAATTGAACGTTCACAGAGGTTAATGAATAAGGTGAATCGGTGTTAACTTGAGCAAGCAATTCTGTTTAATTTTTCTGTGCATGATTGGGTACCTAACGTGAGCACAACTTTGTCTTATTTACTAAATTATAGTATATGTACATAGTTTGTAGAAAGTGACCAGCCTCTACTGCTTTAGTAAATCAGACTCAATAGATTCAGCAGAAATAAACAGAATAACTAGAAATACACTAAATAATAGAGAGTATGTCTGCTATTATTATTAACATTGAACATTTTCAAAATTCTATTAAAAAAATATATTTGGAGTCACATCTGAATAGAAAGCTGCAGCTGGCCTGAACACATTGGAACAGAATGTCTTTTTGACTCATAGAGCATCTGTGCAATGTAATCCAAAAAATTCAACCATTATTATTAGTTTTCTTCCAGAATAGGAAATGCAGAATTAAATGATTTGTTATATTAATTGGCTTCTGAAGTTTGTATCCTGATAAGCATCCAATGTTTTCTCATGCAACTAAATTAAACAATTATTGGAATGTCCAGAGGCCTAGACTTATCAAGGCAAGTTACAGATCAAAGGCAGTAATTCTGCCATTTGCAGTTAAAGAGAAACTATGCTACATTTATTGATAGGACACTTTTAACAGTTTTCTTTACTTATTTTAAACAATAACTTTTATATTTGTACAGCATGCTGTTCTATATTTTATTTATTCAAATTTGTGAAGTTTGCCTGTCATTGGTAGGAAATCTCTGCTTGAAATAAATTCATAAAGAATGAGTTGCTGTAGGCCTTCAATGAAAGAGAGGAATAGTGAGGCACAGTCACAGTGCTGTACTACTAAGGAGGAAGCAGATAATGCATATAATGCATGTAATGAACATATTTACAGTTCCATTTATACTCACAAACATTGCACATAAATAAGTTATTTTTTAACATTAACACTCATTTAAAATAACATTTACATTTATATATGTATTTATTTATTGCAGGTACTTATAAAGCACCATCAATTTATGCAGCACTTTACATATATATATATATATATATATATTAATGGAACACTTTTTAATCAGAGTATAGCATCAAGGCAATTAAAATCCTGGGATATTGATCTGGTCAATTAAGTAGCAGAGGGAGTTTTTAATCCGTTTCAGCTGCTTTGGTGTTAATGAAATTAACATCAGGTGCACTAGATGGGCAACAATGAGATGACCCCCAAAACAGGAATGGTTTTACAGGTGGAGGCCACTGACATCTTTTTCCCTACTCATCTTTTCTGTTTTTCACTAGTTTTGCATTTGGCGAGGGTCAGTGTCACTACTAGTAGCATGAGGCCATACCTGGACCCTACAGAGGTTGCACAGGCAGTCTAACTCCTCCAGGATGGCACATCAATACATGCTATTGCCAGAAGGTTTGCTGTGTCTCCCAGCACAGTCTCAAGAGCATGAAGGAGATTCCAGGAGACAGGCAGTTACTCTAAGAGAGCTGGATAGGGCCGTAGAAGGTCCTTACCCCATCAGCAGGACCGGTATCTGCTCCTTTGTGCAAGGAGGAACTGGATGAGCACTGCCAGAGCCCTACAAAAGTACCTCCAGCAGGCCACTGGTGTGAATGTCTCTGACCAAACAATCAGAAACAGACTTCATGAGGGTGGCCTGAGGACCGGATGTCCTCTAATGGGCCCTGTGCTCACTGCCCAGCACCATAGAGCTCAATTGGCATTTGACATTGAACACTAGAATTGGCAGGTCCACCACTGGTGCCCTGTGCTTTTCACAGATGAGAGCAGGTTCACCCTGAGCCCATGTGACAGACATGAAAGGGTCTGGGGAAGCCGTGGAGAATGTTATGCTGCCTGTAACATCGTTCAGCATGACTGTTTTGGTGGTGGGTCAGTGATTGTCTGGGGAGGCATATCCATGGAGGGACGCACAGACCTCTACAGGCTAGACAATGGTACCCTGACTGCCATTAGGTATCGGGATGAAATCCTTGGAACCATTGTCAGACCCTACACTGGTGCAGTGGGTCCTGGGTTCCTCCTAGTGCACGACAATTCCGGCCTCATGTGAGTAGAGTATGCAGGCAGTTCCAGGAGGATGAAGGAATTGATACCATTGAATGTCCCCCACGTTCGCCTGACCTACATCCGATAGAACACCTCTGGGATATCATGTTTCGGTCCATCCGACACTGCTAGGTTGCGCCTCAGACTGTCCAGGAGCTCAGTGATGCCCTGGTCCAGATCTGGAAGGAAATACCCAAGGACACCATCAGTCATCTCATTAGGAGCATGCCCCGACATTGTCAGGCATGCATACAAGCATGTGGGGCTGAGTACCATTTTGGGTCACTGCAATGAAAAATCAGCAAAATGGACTAACCTGCTGCATCATTTTTTCACTTTGATTTTTGGGGTGTCTTTGAATTCAGTCCTCTGTAGGTTGATCATTTTCATTTCCATCAAACGATGGGGCATCCTTACATTACTAACACATTACCCAGTCCATATCAGTATAGAAATCCAGCATAATATATTTCCACATTGATCTCATACATACACACACACTACTCAAAAAATAAAAAATACCAGCATGTCTTTGGAGGAAACCAGAATACCTGGAGGAAACTCATGCAGGCAGAACATGCAAACTCCAGGCAAGTGGTACAGTGGTTGGAATTGAAACCAATGACCCTAGTGCTGCCAGGCGGAACTTTAATATAATCATATTCACTTATGTATATGAAAAACAAACAGTATAAACACTATAGTTTCTCAAAAAATCCCAAAGGAATTATATTTAATAAAGAAAGTTCATCACACTACAGTGCTGAGAATCTAAATTTTTGATTCAAAGCCCTTGTCTTAGAAGCCTTGCAGATGGCTCCTCTCAAAAAGGTTGATGTATTGAAAGCTTCTTTGTGTCATCATAGATTGTTGATTATAATAATTAACAAGCAGTTGATCCTTTTCAAGTTTTGACTTTCTGCAGATGTGCTCTAATCATCTGATAGGCCAGTTGAAGATAAATATACAATGCCCTGAATTGTTCAGTTTAGAATTTATAGTAGATAACATGACTTGCGAGATAAAAAATACCTGGTTTTGACAGGTACCTGCTCCCACTTCAGGCTTAGTTCGCCACGGTGAAGTGAGCTGGAATTTCGGCCCCCCTCATTCCTCCCACAGTCTTCTGAGACATTTCACAGGTCCCAAAAGACTGCTGGACCAATCAGGATGTGCAGCGCGACTCTCGCATGCACAGTGGGCACCCAGCTGTGAAGCCGCAAGCTGTCACAGCCTGGTGCCCACAGTTGAGATGCACATCCCTAGACCGTGGGACAGGTGAATGTGTTTATTAAAAGTCAGCAGCTAAAGTTTTTGTAGTTGCTGACTTTTAATAAACACAAAAATGACTGGAACTCTGATTTAAGACTTGACTAAGAACATCTACTGATTTAGAACATCCAGCAACCCACACCTTTCATCCACTCCTCACCTTGAGAAAAGGGACATGTGTGCCCCCAAAATATCAGTGGGACCAGGGGTGGACTGACAACTCATGGGGCCCCTGTGTCCTTGCCCAAACTCAAAAAAGCCTATGAAAAAAGGTACCAGGGGCATCTCATGGGGCCCCCTACTGACCCTGGGCCCTCAGGCTGTGCCCGAGTTTCCAAATGGTCAGTCCACCCCTGGGTGGGATGCAACAGTGCACAGCATACAACTTCAAAAATGTTTGAAAAGCCTGTTCTACAGCACTCTCGCCATTACCTACACTTACATAGACCATGGTACCCCCAAATCTAAAAATAAAATCCTTATAGAAATTTCAACTGTCTACCCCAAACTCAAAAATAAGGAGGCATCATCTTTTGTAAAGCCAAGGAATATCTACATGAACTTTTGAACTGCCAGATTGGAAATGCTATCATTTCAGGACAGATGTTGCTTTCATAAAATCATTTCCATTCTTCTCTAAATTATATAGATCACAGTGCCCTTTCCCAGCAGATGAGGCCACCACTGTTGCATTCTCAAAAACTGAGAAAAAGGCCAATTTTGTTATTAACTACATAAATGAATAGTAATAACGATAATAAAAACAATGCTCATCATACTCACAAACCGCAGAACAAAACAGAATAGGATTCCTACTGGAAAAATCCTGAACAATTTTTTGTCAAACTTCCAAGGAAAACTCTTGCCAAAACACATCATGGAAATCATCCATTTTTTAATCAAGTTATCTGTGCCAACAAAAACACAATAAAATATATTTATGCGATATTTTAGTGCAAATGTGGGAAAATCTATCTTATCTGACATATATATGATGTGCTAAACTATGGCACATGAGGCAAAAATAATAAAATAGTTCTCAAGCTGCAGGTTTAATATAGGTGAATATTCTTCATTCACTTAAGGCCCATTTATACTTGTGCTTAAAGGTTATTTAACCAAATTTCTGTGGACACCTGACCATCACATCTATATGAGTTTGTTGGTCAATCCAAACTATGACCATTATTATGGAGGTGTCTCCTCTTTAACAGCCTCCAGTTTTCTGGAATGGCTTTCCATAAGATTTTGTTTTGGAATGTGTCTGTGAGAAGTGGTGCCCATAAGAACATTCATGGGTACTGATGTTGGATGAGAAGGCCCAGGTCAAAATTGAAATCATCTCAAAAGGTGATCAATAGGGGTTAGGTGAGGGCTCTGTGGCAGTGACTCAAGTTCCTCCACATCAAACTCACCAGTGCTTAGTAGTGTTGAGGTCAGGGCTCTATTCAGGCCATGAGAGTTCCTCCACACCAAACAATTTTTTTATGGAAACGGTATTGTCCACAGGGGCACCAGCATGGAAGAGAAAAGAGCCTTCCCCAGACTGTTACCACAAGGTTGGAAAAACACAGTACTCTAAAATATCTTTGTATATCTTTGTATACTTTTGTATTAACAGTACCTGTTACTGGAAACACCAGTCAGCTGGAGAGGTGTCCAGATACTTTGGCCATCTGGTATGATGGTCAAGTGTCCACATACTTGCAGCCATATAATGTAGTTTCACTGCATGTTTTATTGCATTAGTGATTGGTTTCACACTTATGCACTTGCGATACAGAGCATGTTGATGTGCATTACATACATGCCTGTGTATGTGTTTGGGGTGCTTCCAATCTTTCCTTAAGGGGCTCCAACCTTTCCCTTTAGAGCACCACATCACACCCTTTAGGTCAACACAAATTTTGTTGCTTTAAGGTGCATTTGTCATGCCTGGATACTAGTTAGGGACTCATAGGAAATGAATGGGCACATGTACCTCACTGTGCATTGTTCTATCAAATATCATACACTTATAGGTGTACATGGACACTTAGTGTATGTTGAGCTGTTTTATACAGTCTGATTTGTTTTCACTCAAGATGTGCAACAATCTCCTTGGGCTAAATTCTTCTATACAATCTGCTTCTTTCTTAGCATGGTAAGGCCACTGTTATGCAAGATGAACCAACTTTCTAAATCCAGACAGTGCAAGACTCAGAGTAGAACTTTCTACATGTGCAGAGCAAGCAAACAAAAACCAATGACAAATAAGCACTCTTAGGCTGGCCATAGATGGTTTGAAACTTGACCGGTTCAGCAGGGGCCTGCCAAAATTACGAACTATGGGCAGGCTGATTGTACCCAAGTTGATCCATCGATCAACTTGGATGCAACCAACATGGCGGATTTTTCATACGATTATTGTCACTAGCAATAATCACTGTGTTCTCCCGGAAGCAGGGCTGGACTGAAAACTCAAGGGGCCCCCGGGCAATAGGGAATCATGGGGCCCCTGTGTAATCGCCCACACTCAAATCACACCAAAAAAAAGCCTATGAAAGGTACTAGGGACATCTCATGGGGCCCATTACTGACCCCAGGCCCTTGGGCAGCGCCCAAGTTCCCGAATGGTCAGTCCGCCCCTGCCTGGAAGCAATGGCTCCCCACGCCTCCCTGCCGGGAGAATACAATAGTTCTGCGGGAGGGATTCCCCCACCAACACTGTGTTGATGGGGGAATCCAGAAATTTTCTTTCCTGCAGGAAAGAAACTGGCATCATCTATGACCTACCTTAGTTGGGACACTAAGGGCATCTATGGGAGTCTACAAAGTGTAACTGCACTTTCACCATTAGGTGAAGGATGAGTGACTGTTAGAACAGATTTCTTTCAACACAGCTAAGAGTGATACAATGCTTTACACACGAAAAGAACACTAAGGTCCCACTTGGCTGGATAGAACAGGAGAGAATATGTTGCCATCTTAAAAAGAAACTTTTTTTTGCACCATTAATAAGAATTGAAACATGTTCAAAATTATAAATTCTCCTTAAAGAAATCATTTTCCAAAGCTGTTTTAATAAATGGGCAAAAACACCAATTTCCCCAAACCCACCAGGAACCTACTGACAGACTAGTACCAGAACGTCTGTAGTGAGACTAGAAGGAAATTTGTATCTTCTTAAAAAGGGAGTACATATAACCATCTGGTGATTTAGGAAACCAAGAATTATTTTTGTAAGCGGTGATGGTATTGTCTTTTAGCATTTAACTGCAAGATATCTTTGGTCAAATATACAAAAAAGAGAAAAAAGGAAACAAAATACTATATATACACACACAACATAATGTTTCAAGGGCATCATTTTTTTGTTGTAGATGCAACTTGAATCATATTTCCGATTTCCTATACAGAATAGAATTTGCTGTTCAACTCAACAGCTGTAGCCATTACAAAGTTAAATGATAGTGTCATACTTCCCATGTTCTCCCTTCTGGTCATTAAAGGTCCTTAAACTCATCAGCGTCTACTGAAAACAGAAGTATCACATTTCATTGGAGTTGGCCTTTACTTATAATACTACTGTTGAACATTGATCAAACATTATTGGTTGTGATTTTTCCTGAAAAAATTATCTAAAAAAAAAAATCACGTTAAAAATTAACTCTGCATTGTCTGCTTTGACAATGTCAAATTGCATGACAAGTCACATTGGTATGAACCAGTGCTGAAGCTTTTTCTATAAAAATGAAGGGGGCCCAACAGTATTATCCTCACCCTAGGCCCACTTTTTAAAAAAAATCTGCCTTGTTTATGTAAATGTATTTATTTTTAGATTTTGCTAAAAAAAAGGACATGTTTATATACATCAACAGAAAATACCACTGATGCTGAATGGCCTAACTATGAACTTCTCTCATTTGCTCCCTTTTGGTCTGTTAAAGTGTTACTAAACCCAGGACCCTGCATTCACTATATCTGGTCTCCCAGGACCCTGCATTCACTATATCTGGTCTCCCCTGACCCGGCAATCACTATATCTGGTCTCCCAGGACCCTGCATTCACTATATCTGGTCTCCCAGAACCCTGCATTCACTATATCTGGTCTCCCAGGACCCTGCATTCACTATATCTGGTCTCCCAGGACCCTGCATTCACTATATCTGGTCTCCCCGGACCCTGCATTCACTATATCTGGTCTCCCAGGACCCTGCATTCACTATATCCGCTCTCCCCGGACCCTGCATTCACTATATCCGCTCTCCCCGGACCCTACATTCACTATATCTGGTCTCCCCGGACCCTGCATTCACTATATCTGGTCTCCCTGGACCCTGCATTCACTATATCCGCTCTCCCCGGACCCTGCATTCACTATATCCGCTCTCCCCGGACCCTGAACTCACTATATCCGCTCTCCCCGGGCCCTGCATTCACTATATCCGCTCTCCCCGGGCCCTGCATTCACTATATCCGGTCTCCCCGGACCCTGCATTCACTATATCCGGTCTCCCCGGACCCTGCATTCACTATATCCGGTCTCCCCGGACCCTGCATTCACTATATCCGGTCTCCCCGGACCCTGCATTCACTATATCCGGTCTCCCCGGACCCTGCATTCACTATATCCGGTCTCCCAGGACCCTGCATTCACTATATCCGGTCTCCCCGGATGCTGCATTCACTATATCTGGTCTCCCCGGACCCTGCATTCACTATATCTGGTCTTCCCGGACCCTGCATTCACTATATCTGGTCTCCCAGGACTCTGCATTCACTATATCTGGTCTCCCCGGACCCTGCATTCACTATATCTGGTCTCCCACAGTACACACAACATGGAAATGCAATTCTGTTAGTAAATATAAACTACTAAATACCTTTTCTCATCAGCAGTTAGAGCAGTCATGTGGCTTCTATCAGTGCCCAACAGAGCACTGGTTAAAGCTTGTAGGAGGAGTTTTCATTTTGCTCTAGGAGGATGCAGAACCACTGACCTCTTTCTGGACGGCGCTGATTGACCCTGTAGCTGATCACATGCATTCTCCCAAGAAAAAAAAAACCTCTCTAGCAATACACACCAAACTGAGCATGTGCAGAGTGTCTCCACACAATATGGAGGACACTGGAAGAAGGGGAGGATCAGAGAAGTCAGGATCAAACTATGTTTTTACACAGTGCAGAGGAATAACCCCTTAGGTTCCACAGTGAGTATAACAAGCATGCTTTACTGCATATACAGACTGATTTTACTGTTGTGGGTTTAGTAACACTTTAAGTTCCTCTTGGAAAGTCCCAATTTTCTACTCAAGTTAACACTTGGCATGATATCTTGATATTACATCTTGGTTTTTAATACTAGTAACAAATCCAGTTTCTCCTCTTTTCAGTGTGTCTTTACAGAAATCATAACTGTTCAATATGCCAAATGTCCTGACATGATCTCAGCCATTTCAAGAAACCAGAAGTGTATAAATTGGTTTGGCGTGATGACTGCCATTTTGTTTCTTGATATCAATTTCTTGTCACTCAAAAAGGTTGTGTTCATTTTTTTTCTTGTATGTCTCTTTACAGAAAAAGGAGCTTGGCATGGTACCTCTCACGTTGTTTCTTCATTTCTGTCAAAGCATCATCAACACTGTTCGATACTTGACTTAATGTAAATAGATAGAACTTATTCTATATGTATAGAGATATCACGGCTTCAATGTGTACATGTACAGAGATCTATACATATCTATAAATAGAATCATTTCTTAAACATTGCATATATAAAGGAAATGCAGGACTCTGTGAAATATAAATATATATATAATATATATATATACCATTTGTTAACGCTGAGCGTGCCACTTAATTCCAGGGGTTGTAATAAATAATATCTATTCAAGGAGTCTTGTGGGCTCCCATGCCAAAGTATATTTATACTACTGATGATTTTCATTAGAGAAGGAAATAAAGATTGTTTTGAAACTACCAATGACTGATGTCATTATTTTGTTACTGGGTAATTGGATGGAGGCAACTGATGGCTTGTTTATTTAAAGCAGACCTAAATGTCAAAGTAGTTGTAAAGGCTCAAGGTTTTTTACCTTCTTGCATTCTATGCATGACTAACCTTCTGTGTGCAGCATCCCCCCCAAAACCCACCTAAGCCCCCTCTTGATCCAGCGATGATGTGCACTGGAGTCACGGCTATCCTGGGACTCCCTCTCCTCATTGGCTGAGATAGAAATGGGAGACATTGGCTCCCACTGCTGTCAATCACAGCCAGTGAGCCAATGAGAAGAGAAAGGGGGTGGGGCTGAGCCACTGCTCCTTCTGTGAATGGACACTCGGAGCAGCAGGTGCCCCCATAGCAAGCGGCTTGCTGTGGGCGCACCCGACAGGAGGGATGGGGCCAGCAGTGCCAGTGGGGGACCTGAGAAAAGGAGGATCCGAGCTGCTCTGTGCAAAACCACTACACACAGCAGGTAAGGATAGATGTGTTTGTTATTTTTTCTAAATAAATAATTAGCCTTTAGAATCTTTTTTAAACTATTTTAACATTCTTGTTGGGATCAATGTAAGAGATAAGGAGTATTAGAAAGATGAAAACAATTGGAGAAACATACAAGAGTGACTGCGGGAAAAAAGACCAAATAGTCCATTGGGTCTGCCCAATTTTTTACATTAATGAAACTCAGGTTTATGGATTGTTTTAGATGATGGAATAAAATGTATCTACACTCACTGGCCACTTTATTAGGTACACCTAATAAGGACACCTAATAATAGGTCAGGTTGCACCCACTTTTGCCTTTAGAACTGCCCTAATTCTTCATGTCATAGTGTCAGGAATGGACTCGCCAGTAGTGGTGGGACTCACCTGTCTTGTGGGTTGCAGTACCAGGACTGGCCAGCGGGTGCTCTCAGCAACCAGAGGCTCACTCCTGCAGTCAGCCAAAACACCTGAGACTGATTGCAAGAGGTGCATATAAGGAATGGCCAGACTTGCAATCAGGGCCTTGGTGTATGTTTCCCAAGAGCCCCTGTACCTGCATCCTGTCTGCTTCCTGTCTGATCCTGCTTGATCCCTGACTCTGATTGAACTCCGCCTGTCCTGACCTCTGCTATTCCTGACCACTCTCCAGTCTGCTCCTTTGGTACTTTGTCTGCCTGATTGTTCCTGACCCGGCCTGTCTGACTACGCTCTGCCTGCTCCTTTCTACCTTGCCTGCCCGTTTGCTACCGACCCGGCCTGCCCGAATACGCATAGTATTGTTCTTTTGTTATCTGTTGGGGGTTTTGGTTTGGTTTGTTTGCACTGTGTTTATGTTTAGTCTTGCACTGCGTTTATGTATTGTTTAGTCTTAAATAAATTATATTGTTTATACTATATCTGAAGCCTGCGTTTCCCTGTGTCAGTCCACACACCTCTGGTCATACCCGGAGCCCTGACACATAGATTCAGCAAGGTGTTGGAAACATTCCTCAGAGATTTTGGTCCATACTGACATGAGTTACTGTTGCCTTTCTATCATCTCGAACCAGTCTGCCCATTCTCTGACCTCTGACATCTACAAGGTATTTTCATCCACAAAACTACCTCTCACTGGATATATTCTATTTTTGGACCATTCTTTATAAATCCTAGAGATGGTTCTGCATGAAAATCCCAGTAGATCAGCAGTGTTTGAAATACTCAGACCAGCCTGTCTGTCACCAACAACTACACCACGTTCAAAGTCACTTAAATCCACTTTCCTCCCTATTCTGATGCTCGGTTTGAACTTCAGCAAGTCTTCTTCACCATATCTAGATGCCTAAATGCACTGAGGTGCTGCCATGTGATTCGCTGATTAGCAATTAGTGTTACCAAGCAATTGAACGTGTGTACCTAATAAAGTGGCCGGTGAGTGTAGATCTATGTTTGTCCTAAGCATATTTGAAACCAGTTACTGTTGACTGACTCACTATCTCTTCTGGAAGTCTATTTTTATTAAATTTTTCTGGGGAAAACTCTTCTCTAATCTCCTTCCAGTGCTACACTGGCCAAAACCTAGGCCTGTGTGGGCGGAGCTTAAGGAGCCCTACTGGGGACACTATGGACTGCATGTGCCAATGTCTAAACATTAGGCAGGAGTATGTGGTCATGTGAAATCAACATCAAGGCACAACTCCAAACTTAAGAAAAAAGGAAAAAAAGAGCCCAAAAATTGAAAACGAATGACAGATTGCACGGGAGAGCAGGACCACCCCAAATCTTCAAATATATTAATTGTAAAAAGGTCTAGTCCGACCATGTAGGCCCTTTACAAAATAATCCAGAGTGGGTGACTGGGGACAAAGAGAAGGCAAATTTATTAAATCCCTTCTTCAGCTCTGTGTATACAAAGGAGCATGGGGGAGCTCTTGTCCATAATGGGCATGGTATTGACACAGCTTCAGATGATCCACATTTGCTCACAACTGATATGATCCAAAAATATTTAGACAGAATAAAGGTGAATAAAGCACCTGGACTGGATGGCATACACCCACGGGTCCTTAAAGAATTGAGCTCTGTCATTTCAAAGCCATTGTTTCTCATTTTTAGGGACTCTTTAATGACTGGCATAGTACCACTGGATTGGTGTAAGGCCAATGTGGTGCCCATATTTAAAAAGGGGTCAAAATCTTTACTAAGTAATTATAGACATGTTAGTGTAACTTCTATAGTTGGGAAGATACTGGAGAGTTTAATAAAGGACCACATAGATGAGTTCTTGCTGGAAAAACAATACTTTAAGCAGCAGACAGCATGGATTCATGAAAGACAGAAGTTGTCAAACAAATCTGATTTCTTTTTATGAGGGGTGAGCAAAACCTTGGACAGAGGGGTGGTGGTGGATGTGGTATACTTGGACAGAGGGGTGGCGGTGGATGTGGTATACTTGGACAGAGGGGTGGCGGTGGACGTGGAATAAAAGAAAATGGCCAGTAACACAGCTACAAAAAAGTTTTCATTTGCAAATCTGACAAACCAGAACTACCAGTCCTGATTATTCAAGAGAAGGGATGTGGACATGTATAAATTAAGTCATGCCAGAACTCCCTTCAGATGAGTGGATAGAGAAAGCTCAGAGCACAATTTCTCTTAACATGTTCAAATCATGCATATATGTAAGTGTGAAACTGCTAAAGAAATGTGGAAAGGATTACAAAAGATACATGAAATAGCTAATCTCAGCAATAAACTATTTGATTAGAAAGCTATTCCAAATCAAGCTGATGAAAAGCCAGGATGTGCAGAATTACATAAGGCACATCTTGGAAACACCTGAGAGGTATAGGAGGAGAAATAAAAGACATTTTATGTTGCAGCACTATTACTTAGTAGTTTACCAGAAAATTATGAGATGCTTGTCACAGCACTTGATGCATGTCCAGATGATGAACTGACACTAGAATGTGTTAAGAGCAAGCTTATGGGTGAATATAAGCATGAACAGAAAGCATTAATAGTGACGGTGCTTATGTCGCAGAGTCTGTTTTAAATATGAGAAATAGGAATAAAAACAGTACAAATGATTTTTTTGTGTGCAAGAAACAAGGCCATTTAAAAGCTGATTGCAGAATCTGGAAAGCTAGAAGGCAAAAAAAAACTAAACTACAAAAGGCCAAAATGTGAAAGAAGAAACTGATTTTTCTTCAGATAATGAATATGTTTTTTAATCCAAAAGTTGCACCTTATTATGGAAAGCATGGTGTGTTGATTCAGGAGCTATGAGTCACATGACAAATGACAGATATTTCTTTCTTCACCTTGACCAGCGTAAAACAGAAAACCACAACTACAGCTAATGGGCAAACAATGGAATCAGAAGGAAAAGGAGATGGTTTTCTTTACTGTTCTATTTCCCAGAGTATGACCAGAAAGATACCTGTGAAAAGTGTCTAGTATGTCCCTGCTCTTGAAACTAGGCTTTCGTTACTGAGGAAGCTCACAAAACAAAGCAATGTAGTAACCTTCCAAGGTGACTTTTGTGTCATCACAAAAGGAGATATCTTACTTGCAAAGGGTAAAATTACAGATGAACTGTATCAGCTGAACTACAATCAAGTCAGTAATACTGCCAAGAAGGAAAAACATTCAAACTGCATTCGCACATGGCACAGACAACTTGGGGACAGAAGTCCAGACATAATAAAGAAATTAACTGAGACTGACTATGCAAGTAGAATAAACATTAGTCTATATGATCAAACAATGAAATGCACCAGCTGCATAAAAGGAAAAATGACAAGAAAAGCCTTTCCAAAGCAGAGCTAAAACTCTGGACCTAATTCATTCATATCTTTGCTGGCCAATGAAAACATTTACTCCAGGAAAGAAGTTCTCACTTTTAGAGATGATTACTCCAGGAATACTACACTATATCTGTTACACAACAAAAGTGAAGTACCAGAGAAACTTGAACAGTATTTGACACAAGTAGGCACTAAGTTGGCCATGTACATTGTGCTATATACATTGCACACAGACAATGGAACTGAATATACAGGTGATTACACACAGACGATTCTCAGAAAGCATGGCATAATATTTCAAACTACTGTACCAAACAACCCAGAACAAAAAAACGGGTTGCAGAAAGAATGAACCATACTCTATGCAAGAGTGGAAGAACCAGGAGGGCAGCATTTGCAACATGAAACCAAAATCAAGAACATAGGGACATGACCTTAAACTAACCGGAGGAAGGTTCAAAACTAATCCCAGAAAGTATTATTTTGCTGAAAGAGTAGTTGATGCTTGGAATAAACTTTCAGCAGAGGTAGTGAGCAAGCCAACAGTAAATAGAATTAAACATGCTTGGGACAAGCATAGATCTATACTCAGACAAAAGAGTTAAAAAAAAAAAAAAAACCTCAAATAAAAGAAAAAAACCCTTCCTCCAAAAGAAATCCAGCAGAGTCACTGGATCATTTGGTCTTTTTCTGCCATCACTTTTCTATGTTTCTAACCATGCTATTGGATGCAGATATGCCAACCAAATACTTTCAGGCGGCAATTATGACTGCATGCTATCTCCAAAATCAACTACCAGTAAAATCATATGAAAAAACTTCATATGAACTATGGAATAGAAAAGCCCTGAGTTTGAACCATCTAAAATGTTTTGGAAGCAAAGTCTATGTGCACATCCCAGAAGAAAAATGTATAAAATGGGATGCTAATGCAAAGAAAGGTGTACTTGTGGCGTACAGTGAATCTCAAAAGGGATACCGAATTCTATACCAAGACACAAACAAGGTAACCATTAGCAGAAGTGTAATTACCGACAAAATTTTAGTGCATTCGAAATTTCATAAACTCACACAAACGCTTCAAACTGAGGGAAATTCCACATCAGTGTCACATGAAGATAAACAACAGAATGACACAGAAATAGAAATTAACACAGACAATCCAAATACTGTAAAGGAAGAAAACAGGCCACAAGAGGCTTCAATCGGGAAATCCACCAGAAGCAAAAAAGGCATCCCAGCCACACATCTGTCCTATATTTCTCACATAGCTTTAAAACCAGAGCCAGATTCATGGGATGAGATGCAAAGACTTCGAACTCATGAGAAAGAAAAGTGGATCAGATGTGTTGACAAAACCAATTACAAGAAACAGATTTATAAAACTGAAATCCAAAATGAAACTAATATAAGCAGTAGTTGTTGAGTGAGAATGTTGGAATAAGATTTTCGTGTATTTTGTGCAACAACTACTGTACATCAGTATTCAGTAGAGATATAGTCTTCATCCAGTAGATGGCAGTGTTTATAGATTTATAGCTGCATTTATGGTTAAACTCTATGCCTTTTCTCTATAATAAAGTTCCTGTTTCCTGTTTATAGATAAGCAGCAGATAAACACATGTGGACTGTGGACTGTCTGTTCTGTGTGGCTATATACAGAATCTCCAACAAGTACAGTTACAATACAGGGGATTCTGATGGCTTCAATGAAATCAGAGCATACAGACAACAACAGAATAATACAGCAGCATGTTGTGTGCCCACAGCAAGGACACTACATTCTGTGTGCAAGGACATATCGCTGATGTTTGTTAATGGACGCCATCAACATCAATCTCTTGTTTGCTCCAGCTATCTAACATAAGTGGTGGCCTGATGGGGAGTTTGCTATCTGAAGTTTTATTTGGAGAAACATCCTGGATTGCTTTGTGAGTGTTTTCCATACAAGACTGGTCACAATACCGGCTGGATTTATCACACTGCTCATCCTGGCCGTCAGTGCTTCTTGTAAGAGGCCAATTTATTTGGGTGGAAGGTGACGGTCTCCTCCTTGGATTGGAACTCTCTTTTCTGTGTACCAGTTTCTGCTTTCTTATATGGGAATCCCACATGGACTTTGTTGTCACTTATATGTACTGCCATTTTTTGTGAATGGGAGATTTTATGTTTAATCAGCACTGCAATTTCTATTATTCGACAGTTACAATACAGTTCAATACAAGAGGGTTAGGAGAGCCCTGCTTCAAGAGCTTACAATCTAAAAGAGAGGGGGAGGTGGTACAAAAGGTAATAGTCCTGAAGGTTGATGTCAGACACCGCCCAGCGGGATCTCAAGTGATCCACAGAGCGGGATTCCCAAGGACGCGGAGTCTAAGTCCTTGTCTGCCTTTTTACCAGAGCCCCTGATGGTGGGGATGGACTTGGTGCAAGACTGAAACCAGGTCGCGACCCCTGAGTGCACCCAACTGTGGTAGAGGGGTCCCTGCTGAGGCTATGTAACAGGGGTGAGCCTGAAGTGAAGAGGCTGACAAGTCCAGGTCCCGAGCGGGATGGATGGATGGATGACAGTCAAGAGTGAGCGTAGTCAGACTAGCCGGGTCGGTAACAGTGGAGGCAGGTAGATACCAAGCAGAAGACAGAGAGTAGTCGGGTCACGAGCCAAGGTTCAGAAACGGGAGGTCCAGTAATAATATAACAATAGGCAGAAGAGTAGTCAGGGACGAGCCGGGGGTCAGAGCAGGAGAAGGTCAACACAATTCAGGACAAGCAAGATCGGCAACAGGAACGTGCTTCAGAAACACGGGTACAGGAACTAGACCTTGCGGCAACCTGATCACCGCCTGGTCAGTTTAAATAGTGCGCCCTGCACCGTCATTGGTGCCAGACGCGCGCCCGCGTGTGCGAGTGCGCATGCACGGCCGCAATTGCTGCCGCGGATGCCCAGGTCCCAGTGCCTGCACATTAGTGCGCCTAGGCAATCTGCGCATGCGCAGACTTGTGCACCGCGGCGAGACCCGCAGTCCCTGACAGTTGAATTGATGGGGTTGGTCAATGTACAGTTATTAGGTGGAAGCTGGGCAGGCTTCTCTGAAATTTCTCAGGGATTGCCTAAAGGTAGACAGGGTAGTAGATAACATGACATATTCTGGTAGGGAGTTCCAGAGGATGGAAGAGGTTCTGGAGAAATCCTGGAGGCAAGTGGGGGAGCAGGTGTTGAGGGAGCTAGAGAGAAGGAGGTCTTGGGTCAAGCAGAGTGGATGAATTGGGTGATGTGTCTCATCTTCTGAGTTTCCTGACCATCCTACCTTTTGAGTCTTGCTATTGAGCAGTGACGCAGGCCATCACATTAAAGCCTGTTTATGCTTGCAATCAAAAGGTGGTAAAAATCGGTGTATTAGCCATGGTTTTACTGTCCCCCAACAAGGTAGGCGGATGATGTACACATATCACAGCCATGATCCTTTTAAAAAATGTTACCCCCTTTCAAGTGAATGGGGCCATGCCGTAAGTGAGAGCCAAATGCTAAACTCACGGTTATGGTGCAGTATCCCCTTTCAAAAACCCTATTTGGGTGTAAAAAAAAAAAAAAAAAAAAAAAAAAAGCATTCAGGAGGTGGCAGTGTACTTGAGAAATCCTGAATGCCTGTCAGCTGCTCTTTCACTGCTCTCTAAGAAGTGATCTACCACAGATCTCTTTTCAGAGACTCCCAAAAGTGTAAATGAGCCCTGAAGGATCAATATGGAGGCTTGGAAAGAAGGAGGGGGCACGGCCAAGTTTTCTTTTTAGGTACAACTGAGATTTGCACATAACTTCATCTACGTGCATCTCTACTGTTTTTGCCTGATTTACTTTAAAACTCTCTCTCAGAACCACCAAAACACCTAGAAAACTCCTTGAACATTTTTATTTGCCGGAGGCCTGCTCTGTCCGAAGAGCAGACTAATTTGAAGAATCCTAGCCTTATTAAATAATATATGATGGCCGAAGGGCAGAAGTGTTCTCGTCGTGCTGGATGCGGTCCCGCGGGGGCCTGTGCAAATATTGAATTTATGCAAGAGACGAAAATTCGGCCTACAATATCCTTGATTACAATATATAATTACAGCCCTACGTGACATCTGAATAACTATGACACGATGTATCAATCAGAGCAGATTCAATGCTCACAGTCATGAAAATCCCTGAGTCTGTAAATATTAACCGTGCTGCGTGTATGCGCTCTACAAGAAGAGATGATTAGGAAAAGGCTACAAGGACAGAACAGATGGCGGCTAAAGACGTAGTCCAAGATGGGCTCCGCAAATTGGTTTTTAGTAGGGAAAACAGATGTTTTAATACAAATAGACTGGCAAGTGGCAGACAAAGAATGAGTCCAAGACTGCAGGCAGAGGAAACACCAGCTGTGTGCTATTAATGCAACTATTAAAGACCCAAAGCCAGGGGCAACACCAACACCCCTTTATACTAATGTGGAAAATAACTTTCATTTAGAGGGTGGACTCTGAATGAGACTATAGATATCATAGGGTCACTGAAAATGTATATGTGATCTTACCTCTTTAAGCAGCTTCATTGGTACAGTGTCCTACTAAGCACGGAGGTTCACGTTTAGTCATTAGAGCGTGAAGTGGAGATTAGTGGTGGCAGGAGATACCAGTGCAGCCTATCACAGTGAAGTTATAGACCCCCTCATTGAGTTTGTGTTGGAATCATAATGATGCATTATTGTTGATTATGTATATAATGCCCTCCAGGTTAGCTAGAATTTTTTTATTTCTTTTTTTAGATGGAGGCTGAGTAGCAGCCTGGAATGAGTAAGTCTGGGAGTGAGGCAGGAGTTCATCTCAGGACAGGCTAGGAGGTTCTACAAGCCAGGGCTTCTGGAGCCTTCCCACCTTGCCAGAAACTGGAGAACTGCAGAAAAGGGGGAGGAGGAGGGGAGGAAGCCCAGATGTACATGTTTGAGGGACCTTGGCCAATCCCCTGAAAGGAGGATGAGTATGGTGACTAGTGCAACCCTCAGATATGACAGAGCCTGGGGAGAGAGGTGGAAGATGGATTTAGAGGAAGGCTGGGGTGTGAAGCCTGGGATGGAGCCCCAGGGAGGGGAGCCTACCAATAGGCAGGATGTTGGGGGGGAGGATCTATATTGCCTCAACATCTCCTCTGAAGGACAACTTGTTACCAGCCCAGCGTAAAGCCTGAAGGCAGCCACCAATTCACCATGCAAGCAGGTGAGGAGAATGTGAGTACTCCTACACCCCTTGGGCTGGATAAGGAGAGAGGGTGGTCAGGTGCAAAACCCAACAGTATTCACCTGGGACAGCTTAACTGCAAGCTCTTGGCACCTCCCTTGCTCAGGGATACCCTCAGCACAGCTGGGTGAATAGGAGGATTCATCTTGGGTCTGATTAGATACAACAAGAAAAATGGACAGTGCTATATTATTGGCTAGTTTTTAGTACATAGTTGCCAAGACGTTCATACTCAAGTTCTACAGTTCCTAGGGTATCCTATATACCGCTAGACCCCATCCAAGTTGTTAACCCCTTAATAAAAACAACTAAAAACCAGCTCAAGAACTGTTTTACTGACTGAAAGTACAAGTGAGAAAAAATGCATGTTGCCTGGCCGTGAAAACTTTAGGGGGACCCAGTCAAATCCATTGGCCCTTACATGGGTAGTGCTACATGTAGAACAGTCAGTATGGTGGTCTACAAAACCAGCATGTAAAGCCAAGATAATATTGCCTACCATCACAGCTCCCGGTCCTCTCTATTGACTAAGTGTGAATGCCTTTTTTTTTTTTTTTTTTTAGGAGGCTTATCCCTTTCCTACTAATACTCATCTTCTTCACACTCTCTTGATACACTGGTCACCTGCTAGAGACCTTGGAAATGCATGGTACTTGCCAGAAGGGAGGAG
The DNA here is from genome assembly GCF_062004578.1 of Staurois parvus. Classification (NCBI taxonomy): domain Eukaryota; kingdom Metazoa; phylum Chordata; class Amphibia; order Anura; family Ranidae; genus Staurois; species Staurois parvus. The sequence goes on from NW_028318186.1 coordinate 10,911,006, forward strand.
CATGGAACACTTACCCTTTCCTTTCACTATGAAGTGTACCTGCCAGGGGCGGACTGACCATTTGGAAACTCGGGCACTGCCCGAGGGCCCAGGGTCAGTAGGGGGCCCCATGAGATGCCCCTGGTACCTTTTTCATAGGCTTTTTTGAGTTTGGGCAAGGACACAGGGGCCCCATGATGCCCTATTACTCGGGGGCCCCATGAGTTGTCAGTCCGCCCCTGGTACCTGCTCAGCCAATCGCCAGGCCCAAGTCACTTGGAGGCAGGGGATGGTCCTTAGCTTGTGTACGGTCTGTAACAAATTAAATCTACTACTACCTTGGACTACATCAGGCAACCTGCTGTAGGCAGGAGGAGTGTTACTGGCCAGATCACCAGGTGAAAACAGAGGAGAAAAAAGCGTTAAAAAAGAAAACTGTTGCAGCCACCATGTCTAATGACTGGTAATCTGCAATATATTACATTTATGTTTTGGGTTTAATACTGCTTTAAGTCAACTAAAAATATTCCGAGTTCAGCACTCACCGCTGAAGGAGCCGCTGAGCATTGGGTCCTCTTTTCCCTACACAGCCAGTCAACACGCATTTTCAGATTTCCACTCAGAGTCAGTAACCAGTCCAAGAGCTTGTTTTTGTCGTTTTATTTAGGGGGATAAACAATTTGGATAGGGTTAGGAATATATGGGATGCCCAAACCGAGTTGCAGTAATAACTTTCCTAATTATGTACAAAAAGACAGATCCTGAACTTTCTACTTCAGCTAGAGTGGCACAGTCTCTGTCAGGGCTCCCAGGTGTGACCAGAGGTGTGTGACTGACGCAGGGAAACGCAGACTTCAGATATGTGATAAACAATATAATTTATTAACACTAACAATACAAACATAAACGCAGTGCAATACTAAAACATAATACAGTGCAAACAAACCAAACCAACCACCCACAGATAACAGTACATACAAGCAAGCGTCGTCAGGCAGGCCGGGTCAATATCAATTGGGCAGGTAGGTGCAGGGGGAGCAAGCGGAGATTGGTCGGGGTCACAGGCCAGGTTCAGCAGGTAGCAAGCAGCGTAGTACAGAGGGTCAGGCAGAGGGATGGTCAGGGTCACAAGCCAGGGATCAGAACAGGTAGCAAGCAGCGTAGTACAGAGGGTCAGGCAGAGGGATGGTCAGACAAGCCAGGGATCAGAGCAGGGTCAGCAGAGAATCAGACAGGAACAGAGAGCAGATACAGGGCCCAAGAGAAACACAACACCAAGGCAGAGTCTGTGGGTCTGGCCATCCCTTAAATACCCCAGCATAATCAGTTCCAGGTGTTAGCTGGCTGCAAAGTTGAGTCTCTGATTGCTGGGAGCATCCGCTGGCCAGCCCTGGTACTGCAGATCAAAAGGCAGGTGAGTCCCACCATTGCTGGCCAGTCCATTCCTGACAGTCTCTTAGTACATCAATAGCACAACCCCCTGATGAAGCCACGTGACTGGTGGCGTAACGCGTAGGGGTGGGGCTACAACGTCACTCGGAAGGAATCGGATCATTCGGCAGATGGCAAGTACATGACTCGGCGGCCGGCAAAAGGCTTTATGAGCGCAATTTTTGATAATTATAAATGTGAGTGCATTACCCGGATAGTGGGAATAAAAAAGTTTTAAAGGATAAAGCACTATGTCATCACTTTCTTTTTACATGCGGAGAAACGTCTAAAGAGGATAAATAGGTGGTTTATCACAGCTGAAGGAGGGATGAATCCCTGCAAGGATAGTTAACCCATAGAGGATATCTGCATTAATCCAAAGGGAAGGACCCTTCAATCTACCCATAAAGAGCTAATTCTGGCAGGTTCCAAGGAAGGTGAACCACAAGTGTGTATAGCCTAATTGTAGGCAGCAAAGGAGGTGAGCGCACATCTTCACTAATTGGAGGATTCACAAAAAGTCACAAATTGAAGAGCAATAATCACCAAGTCACTATTATTGGACTTTTATTTTTATTGATGGGACTATTAATTATATTAAATTGATTTGATGATTTAATAATTTTTTTAATTGGTTATATATTTATATATTGTTTTTTAATTTAAGGGGAATCAAATTTTTTTTGTTATTAAGGAGCACAACATATAATGGTGAAGCACAGACTCCTATTAAGTGAACTCTCTTCAGACCCCAGATAGGAAATGCCCATCCACCTGGCTGTCTTTTGAAGAGTACACTGGAGCAAGAGATTCCAAGATAGGCCTGCAGCACTGTCCCCGGGAGAACTGGATAAGTATTGCACCCAGCAGCCCACTCTCCTATTGGCCCCAAGGGTGTAGAGGTACTCACACTGTCCTTGTATCCTGTAGCTCTGGGTAAACTACATTCTCGCTGAGCCTGTTTCTGTCACCGCTTGCAGGCTGTCCTTGCCTGTTGGACTGTAAGCTAGTGGAGCTCCCTCTGTCAGCTTCCTTTTCTTTCCTGCAGCCTGAAGGCAGAACACCCCCATTGTTGGGGTCCCCTCCCAGGCTACACAGCAGCAGCAGTATTCTATCTTCCACCTGACTCCCAACCACTGCTGAGATGGCTCCTTTTATCCAAGGGCAGTCTGCCACACTGCCAGGGCCTCCAACTTGGGATTGGTTAGATCGCCATGAATATGCAAATCTAGGTCTCCACCCATCCGCCCATTTGCTTCTAGACATTTTCATGGACCTACAGAACCAGGTGGAGGCATTAGAGGCCCATCCTGCTGAATCATCCAGCCTAACCTGTCTGACCTGGACTTGACCCCCACTTAGACATGCTCACTCCAACTACTGAGTGAGCCATTGCATTTTCCCTATTCTGTAGCGCCACTAGAAGATGCTACACAAATACATCAAAAGAAAAGGTTTTCAATGTTCCACAGTGGGTATTCATTCTAAAGCAGCCACAGCCTGAAAAGAAAAGGCTGTCCCCTGTCAGCAGCTGCAGAGAAGGACCCTTGCTCAGGGCCGTGAATAAGGGGGTACCCCAGCCCTTTTGTACGGTGCCCAGGACAGCAGGGGAACCCAGGCAGCTGGGTGAATTAGATTTGTGGGAAGGGAGGGTGATTGGCACAGCCGGGGAGGGGCAACTACTGGAACCAATCCTCTTTATGGCTCTCTTTTTCTCTTCCTCCCACTGGCTTTTATCTGCTGCAAAGAGAGCCATTCATAGGATTGGTTCCAGTAATCTCCCCCCCCATCACACCCATCACCCTCCCTGATCACCATATGTTGCCCTCTTCTGCCCAGGCCCCCCTGTGTGCCCCCATCCTTGCAGTGCTGCTGGTTTCCCTCCTCTCCTTTCCACCAGCAATTGCAGTCATGCAATAAGATCCTTCAGGATGGAGACTAAGGGAAGGGTCTGTTAAATATGTCACATTTACCAGCCCCTTCCTTTCCTGAATGAACGCAATGAGTGATCGGTACCAATTACTCACAGTGTTCATTCATAACTGACACATAGTAAACTTTTTTTTTTTTACATGGGCCCTGTCAGGTTGGCTGTATGGGGCCCCGTGGTTTCTAGCAGCAGCCCTGCCCTTGCTATTTGTGGGAAATTAGTGGTCTCATTGCAGAAGTCAGTCACTTCCCTTGGTAAGCTCTTACTCCCTGCTGTTTGGAGAGTTCTGGTTCTGACACAGCAGGGGGCATGTAAGACCTCTGCATAGGGATCACTGCTTCCTCACAGAAAGCAAGGGTCCATCTCTGCAGCAGGGGTCAGTTTTTTCTTCAAGCTGTGGCTGGTTCTGTTTTTTAAATAAAAAGTATTGCAAGACTTTGATGTACCTACCTAGTGTAAACTGAAAGTTCACTTGGGCTTTACAGTCAGGTATATGTTAGCTACACAATTTGTATTTGACCATTTGACTTGTCAAGATGCTCCGCTGGCTCTAATGCTACGATTAGCAGCTTATGTTTATGTGGGTTTTTTTTTTCATGGAATTTTATTTGCAAGAATAAGAGGAAAAATTGCTGTTGAAACCCGTCTTCAATTTTACATGATATCTTTTGGCTCTGTCACCAGAACTGGCACCTTCCCATTAGTCCCTCTTATGAGGTTATTTTTCATTGCTAATTTCCCATTTGTGAGAGAAAACAAGTGTTGAACATTTGTCACTTCTGGGAAACAACGAGACAGCTCATTTTCTGCCTGCCGTTGGAGGGTCGCTGCTCGCTGTAAATCAGACACAGCTGGACGAAGTTGCCGCCTTTCCAAGTCATAAAACTCTCAGCATTTTCTTCTCACATGGAGGCCGCTGGCGATCCAAGGCAGAGAATCTGACATTTTGACATTAGATCAGATGCAACCCAGCTGAAAATGACCAAGCTAAGCTCATGACCTCGCACACTGCCTCTCAACCACTTAGAATCCATAAAATGATCACATAGCACTGTGTGGGGTCTATATTTGGTCACTACAGCTTCCTCCAACTTAAATTGGCAACAAAAGCTTTTATATAAACCTCATTTTATAGTATAGTATGAATGTTCAGCCAAATTCACTAAAACACTAAAACTGACTACATATATTAGATGGCGTGCAGGACTCAGCCATCAAAAAATCTTCATCAAGCTGGATATAACCATTGATCTCTCAAAAAATTGGCTGTCACCTACTAGGCCACCTCAGGGACCGCTCTCCAGCAATGTCTGCCCAACAAGTTTCCTCCCTCACCATCAGGATTTTTATGAAGACCAAGTACTTCTAGAGTCTGTAGATTCTGAGAGCCTACAGACAGCTGGCTGTGGATGCAGAACCTGACCACCATACAATCTTTCTGATGTCTTAGCATTCAAGTGTATGTGAATGGAGCAGGATGCTTGGCCAACAACTTCCAGTGCTAATGACCTTCAATGCTGGCTTGTTCCTGGGAAAGACTACAAAAAGAATCTATTGGGAATGTCAGCTGGTGTCTATAGAACTGGACTGGTCACCAGATCCTGGTTAAATCTGGTGGATTGGGTAACAGTTTTCTTTTTATGGCCAACTTTACATAGCAGCTTTAAAACAAACCTGTTTTAATTTTAAAATTAGCAATGTAGCAGGGTGCCCATTTATTCACATTGCTTATATGCACTTGCAGGCCCCGTTAACTCCATTTTCACATCTCCTTGGGTTCCTGGAAATGCTCAGGGAAGATAAGTTCCACAGCTTCCTTCCCACAGGAGCTCAGAAGAGGCCACACCTGATGAGAGAGATAGGTTGGCAAGTAATTCAGGTGAACAGCCCTCCATTGTCAGAACCGGCATGCGCCAGCCTGGTTGGAGCCTAATAGCTTTCCTGAATGAGCCAAGCCAAGCTGTCCCAAGTTACATACACCTTAATAGAATGTGACATTTAGAAGGGAACACTGCTGAGTGTTCCATCCCACCAGTCCAACTTTCCTATCACCTCACTCCCAGTGATAAAATACACCGCATGAACTTCTTGCATGCACGACTTAACTTGGTTAACTTCTTCTGTACCTGTGGCTAGGTCTCTAAGGTCTTCGCCACTCGGACGCGGCCCTGGTTAGCTGGGGCACCAACTACTCGGCAGGGAAACAGAACAGCATTCCCCCTCACTATGCAGAGAACCCATCACCCTTTCCGGTACCATACTCCTGCTGTCTGGTTGACATATCATTCCTTTGTGTTGGTTACTCTTAGCACCTACATATCCTCCTCTTCACCCCCTGTGTGCATCACAGGCCCTGTCCTTTGCTATAAGTCACGTACCACCATGCACCCTAGTAATTTCAGGACAAGCATGAAACTGTTCATGGAACTTTACTGCACATTCTCAACAGTAGTACAGTCCAACGGTGCAATAACAGTCTTCCCCTAACTAAACATAGGCTGCCCAATGTATACCTTCCAAGGTAAGAGTCCATAGTGTGTAGGAGTCATGGTTCCAGGAGGATCTCCCCAAAAGGCACTTGGTATGTTGCTGATGGTGACATCTTTCTGCTGTGCCTCTCCTCTCTTTGCTATGCAGGCCACGGCTCTCAGCTTTGAGCAGAGCACCCCCCTTTTATTAGCAGTACAGGGTGGAGGGCAGAACTTTGAGAAGCCTGGGAAAGTGCAGAACCTGGCTTAACGCCTTCCCACCTGGGCAGCCTAACTAACTGCTTAGTGCAATCACAGTACACACCAACTCTACTCACCAATCTAGCTATTGGCTGCTACCAGCAAGGCCATGGCAGGGACCACCAACTATGTTTCCTTTCCCACCTTCAGCCAATGAAGTTCAGAGGCTTTGGTGAGGATTAGTGATGTCCTACCACTTTCCTGTTTCCCCCCCCCCCCAGAACCTTTACCTATCTGTTCAGATCAAATCCCAGATCCTTACTCAAATTTTAGATAGAATGAGGGGAAAAGTACCATTTTATTTTTTGTGTGATGTAATGCCATCATTTGTCATGCAAATACTGCTATTTACTTGGTTGTATTCCATGCTTTTAACTACTCTTCGTCTTAAAGAGTTACTAAACCTACAACAGTAACATCAGTCTGTATACAATAAAGCATGCTAGTTATACTCACTGTGGAACCTAAGGGGTTAATCCACTGTATTGTGTAAAAAGGATGTTTGATCCTGTCTTCTCTGATCCTCCTCTTTTTCTGCTGTCTCCAATCCATCTGCTGATATAACAGCCTTGGGGGCAAGCTGCACATGCTCCGTTTGGTGCCTGTTGCTACATAGTTACCGTATTTTTCGCCATATAAGACGCTCCGGAATATAAGACGCACCCAATTTTAAAGGAGGAAAATCTAGAAAAAAAAGATTCTGAACCCAATACATATAGTAATTCATCCCCCATAGTAATTCATCCCCCATATAGTAATTCATCCCCCATATAGTAATTCATCCCCCATAGTAATTCATCCCCCATATAGTAATTCATCCCCCATAGTAATTCATCCCCCATAGTAATTCATCCCCCCTATAGTAATTCATCCCCCCTATTGTTTCAGTTCACTTACCTTTGCTCCGCGCGTTCCTCTCGCCGTGTTCCCGCGCCGTTCCGGTCTTCAGGGCGGACTGTGAGAGGAGAGGAGTTCGTCACGCTGCCCCGCCTACATCCTGTCCGCCCCGTAGTTTGCCCATTGCTGATCCACGAGCAGAGGGGGTGATGACGTCAGCGCGCACCGCCGGGTGTACCAAGATGGCCGACCACTCCAGAGATAGGCCAAAGCCGCGGCCTTTCCTACGGCCGTGGCCACGCCTCACGGATTCTCTCTCTATTCGTCGTATAAGACGCACCAACTTTTTCCCCCCAGTTTTGGGGAAGAAAAAGTGCATCTTATACGGCGAAAAATACGGTACTTAGTCTGGCTGAAAAAAAAGACAAAAGTACATCCAATTCAACCATAGAAGAAAAAAAAAAGTTATAATCCTACACCCACTGTTGATCCAGAGGAAGGCAAAAAAAACCAGCAAAGCATGATCCAATTTGCTCCTGCAGGGAAAAAAATTCCTTCCTGATCCCCCCGAGAGGCGATCAGATATTCCCTGGATCAACTTTACCTATAAATGTTAGTATCCAGTCAGGGGTGGACTGACAACTCATCAAAAATCCTATGAAAAACGTACCAGGGGCATCTCATGGGGCCCCCTACTGACCGAGTGCCCGAGTTTCCAAATGTTCAGTCCAACCCCGTATCCAGTCATATTCAGTGTATCTAAGAAAGAATCCAGGCCTTTTTTTTAAAGCAATCCACTGAGCTGGCCAAAACCAACTCTTGAGGGAATCTATTCCACATTTTCACAGCTCTCACTGTGAAGAAACCTTCCCGTGTTTGGATATTACATTTATTTTCCTCCAGACATAGAGTGCCCCCTTGTCCTCTGTAATGCTAGTAAGTTTTATTTTTTCTTGTGAGAGTGTATGTGATCTGCAATGGGCCAATCAGTGTTCTCCAGTCAGAGGGGCAGGGGTTATGCAGCCTCATAGCACAATTAGGGGAGAATGAAAGCTCCTCCTACAAGCCAGTGCTCTGCTGGACACTGATAGAAGTCACAAGACTGCTCTAACTGCTGATGAGAAAAGGTATTTAGCAGTTTATATTTACTAAAATAATTGCATTTTCATGTTGTATGTACTGTGGGAGAGCAGATATAGTGAATGTAGGGTCCTGGGAGACCAGATATAGTGAATGCAGGGTCCTGGGAGACCAGATATAGTGAACGTAGGGTCTGGGGAGACAAGATATAGTGAATGCAGGGTCCGGGGAGACCAGATATAGTGAATGCAGGGTCCTGGGAGACCAGATATAGTGAATGTAGGGTCCGGGGAGACAAGATATAGTGAATGCAGGGTCCGGGGAGACCAGATATAGTGAATGCAGGGTCCTGGGAGACCAGATAAAGTGAATGCAGGGTCCAGGGAGACCAGATATAATGAATGCAGGGTCCGGGGAGACCAGATATAGTGAATGTAGGGTCCTGGGAGACCAAATATAGGGAATGCAGGGTCCGGGGAGACCAGATATAGTGAATGCAGGGTCCTGGGAGACCAGATATAGTGAATGCAGGGTCCGGGGAGAGCAAATATAGTGAATGCACGGTCCGGGGAGACCAGATATAGTGAATGCAGGGTCCGGGGAGACCAGATACAGTGAATGCAGGGTCCGGGGAGACCAGATATAGTGAATGCAGGGTCCGGGGAGACCAGATATAGTGAATGCAGGGTCCTGGGAGACCAGTGATAGTGAATGCAGGGTCCTGGGAGACCAGATATAGTAAATGCAGGGTCCGGGGAGACCAGATATAGTGAATGCAGGGTCCGGGGAGACCAGATATAGTGAATGCAGGGTCCTGGGAGACCAGATATAGTGAATGCAGGGTCCAAGGAGACCAGCTATAGTGAATGCAAGGTCCTGGGAGACCAGATATAGTGAATGCAGGGTCCGGGGAGACCAGATATAGTGAATGCAGGGTCCTGGGAGACCAGATATAGGGAATGCAGGGTCCTGGGAGACCAGATATAGTGAATGCAGGGTCCGGGGAGACCAGATATAGTGAATGCAGGGCCCTGGGCGACCAGATATAGTGAACGCAGGGTCCGGGGTTTAGTAACACTTTAAGGGCCAGTTCACACTACATGCATTTCAGTGTGGTCTTTGCTGCAGCCAAAATGCACAGAAAGTAGGTTATATGGTTGTCAATGTCATTGTTCACAACAGTGCTTGCAGTTCCAGTATGTTCCGGTTGCAGAAAAAAAAGTAGAACATTCTGCATTTTTCCTGCACAGAGCTGTACTGGAACATGGTAAAATGCATAAAAACGCACTGGAACGCACCAAAAAATGCACAAATGTACATGTCCTTATTTATACTGAAGAAAAAGAAAGGGGAAAAACTGAACTAGAAAGCATAAAAAACGCACCGGAACCCGTCAAAAACGCATCAAAAATGCACCGAAACACTCTAAAAACACATAACAAATGTACATGCAGAAACGCATCTGGACTGCATTTCTATGGTGTGAACAGACCGTAAAACAACATTCTTCCTTTTAGTGTCAACTTTTCAAAAACTTTATAATATCTAGTGAATACATTTGTGACGTATCACAGTATACATCAACAGTATAATTTTTCTTTTTATAGAAAACTCCACCTTTGATCATTAACCGCTTCCCCGCTTCATTAACCGCTGCATAAAATCCCGTAAATATACATGATTTTTTATTCTCGGGTAGGGGGCGCGCACGCCACTCTGCCCACACAGCAATTGGAGGCTACAGATGTCGATCACCAGGTCCCGGCTGGAGATTCCCCACCGGCACCCAGTGATCGCAGAGAAACAGTGACAGGGGAGAGACCTGTGTGCACACAACACAGGTCTCTCTCTTGCCAGCAGTAACATACTGCTGTGTATTTCTCTTTACAGCAGAGAAATACAAAGCAGCATGTTTCCCTAGTAAACACACACAGCACACAGTTAACCTTTTGATCGTTACAGATGTTAACCCCTTCCTGCCCAGTGTCATTAGTACAGTGTCAGTGCTTTTTATTAGCACTGATCACTGTATTAGTGTCATTGGGATGTCAGTGGCATTTAGTTCCCCCCAGTGTCAGAATGCCTGCCGCAATCCCACAGTCCCACAATCCCGTTATAAGTCGCCGAACGCCGCCATTACTAGTATAGAAAAAAAAATCCAGTATATATACCGCCATTTGTAGACACTATAACTTTCACGCAAACCAATTAATTTACGCGTATTGGGATTGTAGACATGTAGCAGAATACATTTTGGTCTAAATTTATAAATAAATTTGATTTTTAACATTTTTTTTACTTAATATATTTTGTAGCTGAAAGTCAAAAATATTGTTTTTTTTTTCAAAATTGTTATTTTATTTTTTTTTATAGAACAAAAAAAATAAAAAATGTAGAGATGATCAAATACCACTGAAAGAAAGCTCCATTTGTGGGGAAAAAAAGGACATAAATTTAATTTGGGTGCAGCATTGCATGACCGCGCAATTGTCAGTTAAATTATCACAAAAAATGGCCTGGTTAGGAAGGGGAGGAAATCCTCTGGATGGCAAGTGGTTAAAAGCCACCCTTGAGCTGACCAGTCCAGTGACTTTGCCTACACTGAGATGATGTCATCAGTCTACTGCAGACAGATGAGAGCATTTCCTCAGTTTCCTCTCACATGGTGATCAGAAGGCAACTTGTAACTTTGTAGCAATAGGGCACCAAGCACGCTGGGCATTAGCCATAGTACATGGGGTCCCGGCATTTAGCTACGTTTAGGGTGTTATTTGGCCAGGGACGTATGACCTTAAAACAAACTGTTTGTCCTTTGGTACATACTGCACTAAATGCACTTACTGCTAGATGCACCGCCATTCCCATCCAGCCACAGCAGCAATCAGACTCATAAAGTTTGATAGGTTGATGGCAGTGGGGCTGGATGACACTCCAGTGCTCTCAGCCCATGGTTGTATGCTGGAACTCCATGAATCAGAGCTAAACACCCAGTGTGCATGGGACCTATATTCTTCCCAAATATATTGCCATATATTTGAAATGCTACAATTTTGGCTATATTCAATATATTTCAAAATATATTTCTTTATATATATATATATATATATATACATATATATACAGTGCGTGTTGAAATGCTTTTTTATTACAAAATGAAAAATATTTTTAAAAATAAATTTAAAATATACTGTATGTCTTTAAAAATACAAATCTACATTTTTGGAATGCATTTACAAATATATATAAAAATATGTTAAAATTAATCTGAAGATTATATTTTTAAAAAATATATTTTTAAAAATATATTTTTTTAAATATATTCCACAGGGCAAGTGGTTAAAAATTATGAAATAAAACGGAGTTGGGGTACTCCCATCCATACCAGGCCCACCGGGTCTGGATTTTAATGAAAATTTAAAAAGAAAACCATCCCTTAGGTCTGGTATTGATTTGGGGGGAACCCCACACCAAAGTTAAAACAAAAAAATGGCATGGGGTCCCCCCAAAATCCATACCAGACCTAAGGGCATGGTATGGATATGGGGGGAACACCACGCCGGTTTTTAAAAAATTTTGGCATGGGGTTCCCCTTAAAATCCTTACCAGACCGGACCAGAAGGACCTAGTAAGGATTGCGTAGGATCCCCAAAAGTACTGCATGTGACACCACCAGAAATACCCTGGTGATAAATATTGCATCTTTTTTTACTTTCTGTTCCATTTGTGAATTGGACTTAACAGCTTGCTGCATATTTTTTTGCGATATTTACCTGCACATTTTTCATTCTGCTTTAAATGCTGCTTTTTTTTTTTTTTAATTGGACATTTTTTTACCGCACGTGACCATTTTATCGCATGCGGTAACCTCAGAAAAATAACTTAGGAAAGGCATTGTCTTCTTACACTTCAAAAGACTGGAAAAACATCCTCTGTATTGCAATTAGCTGAACTAAAATTGTGTTGGATTCAATTTCTGTGCCCTATTGAAGAGTTAAACTGCCTGTGGATGGTGCCAAGTCAGCAGGTGACAATACTGCCCAGACACGTTTAGAAAATCGACCGGTCGGTCATCCGACGACCAAGAGGAGTTTGTTCATTGGTAGGTCGAGATCGTGGCCCACATTAACCAATCTAAAAAAATTTGCATTTGAAAAAGAACACTAAGGCCATCCATACATGGGTCGAAAATCAACTGATTTTTCGTCTGAAAATCAGACCTAAGAATAATTGGCTGATTTTCGCTCTGTTAGTGGGTCAGTGCTGTACATTATAATGGGAGACAATACACGAGACAGTACAATAACAATACAATGCGATACACGAGGGGTTCGAGGGCCCTGCTCCTTGGAGCTTACAATCTAGGAGGGAGGGGATAGTGGTATGGGAGGAATAGCTGTGGGGAAGAGAGTGATAGGAGGAGTGGAGGAGATCGGCAATTAGCTGAGCGCGGGGTAGGCTTCCCTGAAGAGGTGGGTTTTCAGGGTGCGCGTAAAGGAGAGTAGGTGATAGTCTGATGAATTGGGGTAGGGAGTTCCAGAGGATGGGGGAAGCCCTGTTGAAGTCATGGAGACAGGCATGGGAGGGGGAAACCAGGGAACTAGAGAGTAGGAGGTCTTGTGAGGAGCGGAGAGTACGTTTTGGGTGGTATTTGGAAATCAGATCGGTGATGTAGTTTGGGGCAGTGTTATGGACAGCTTTGTACGTCAGTGTTAGCATTTTGAATTTTATTCCTTGGGCCATCGGACGCCAGTGGAGGGATTGGCAGAGGGGGGTGGTGGAAACGGAGTGGTTAGTAAGGTGGATGAGTCTGGCTGCAGTATTCAGGATAGACTGAAGCGGGGATAGCCTGTGGTGAGGTAGGCCGGTGAGGAGGGAGTTACAGTAGTCAAGTCATGATATGATAAGGGAGTGAATAAGTTGCTTTGTAGTTTCTGGAGTTAGGAACGGACGTATTTTGGAGATGTTGCGGAGGTGGAGTCTACATGAGTTTGTCAGCGATGGAACCTGGGGCTGGAAGGACAGATTGGAGTCTTGGATGACACCTAGTACTCTGGCTTACGGGGTGGGACTGATGGTGGCATTGTTGGTCGTGATGAAGAAGTCGGGGGCGGCGCGGGCTGGGGAGAAAACTAGGAGCTCGGTTTTGGAAAGGTTCAGTTTGAGGAAGTGGAGTGACATCCAACCCGATATGTCGTTCAGTAGGCTAGTGATTTCAGGGGAAACTGAAGGGGTAAGGCAAGGGCTAGAGAGATAGATTTGCGTGTCGTCGGCATAGAGATGGTAGTTGAAGCCATGAGAGTGTATCAGTTGACCAAGGGAGAAGGTGTAGATGGAGAAGAAAAGGGGCCCGAGGACAGAGCTTTGAGGGACCCCAACAGAGAGGGGGAGTGAGGGGGAGGTGGCAGCGTTATAGGTAACACTGAAGGAGCGCTGTGATAGATAGGAAGAGAGCCAGGAGAGAGCGGAGTCTCAGATGCCAAGGGAGTGTAGTTTTTTGAGGAGGAGGGGGTGGTCGACTGTGTTGAAAGCTGCGGAGAGGTCGAAGAGTAGGAGCACTGAATAGTGGCCATTAGCTTTGGCGGTTAGCAGGTCGTTGGTGAGTTTGAGTAAGGCAGTTTCGGTGGAGTGTAGGGGACGGAAGCCGGACTGTAGGGGATCAAGGAGGTTGTTGTTGTTGTTGAGGTGGGAGCTTAGGCGATTATAGACTAAGCACTCAAGGAGTTTGGATGTAAATGGCAGCAGGGAGATGGGTCTAAGCTTGTTAAGGTCGGTGGGGTCCAGGGAGAGCTTTTTAAGTATGGGGGTGATGTGTGCATGCTTCAGAGGGGAGTGGAAAGCGCCAGTAGAGAGGGAGAGATTAAAGATGTGGGTGAGGGAGCGTAGGATGGAGGAGGAGGGTGATCGTAGGAGTTGTGAGGGGACAGGGTTGAGGGGGCAGGTGGTGAGGCAGGCTTCAGAGAAGACCTTAGTGACCTCTTCAGTGGTAGCACGGACAAAGGAGTGGAGTGTTGAGGGTGTTTTAGTGTGAGGAATTTTAGGTGGGGTGGAGGTCTGGACAGTGGTGAGGGAGAGGGATGTTGAGGGTGTTTTACGTGTGAGAGATGCTAGGTGGGGTGGAAGTCTGAGCAGTGGCGATGTCCCTACGAATTGCATCGATCTTGTTTTTGAAGTGATTGGCAATCTCGTGGGTGGTGAGTGAGGTACTGGTTGGGGGTGGGGGCGGAGAGAGTAGAGTTAAAAGTAGAGAAGAGCTGGCGAGGACTGGAGGAGAGGGTACAAAGTAGGCTTGCTTGGCAGTGTGGAGGGAGGAAGTGTAGGTGAGGAAGGCAGATTTATATCGGGTGAACGCTAGTTGGGATCTGGTTTTGTGCCATAGTCACTCCAGCGCACGACTGTGTCTTTGAGAGTTTTGGTATGATCAGTCTGCCAGGGCTGAAGCAGTCAGGGTCTAATGCTTTGTGTGGTTAGAGGCGCTAACGAGTCTAGAGTGGCTGACAGCAAGTTGTTATAAGCAGTAGTGGCCAGGTCAGGGCAGGACAGGGAAAGGATACTGTCGTAAAGTTGATCAGCTGCAGAGTGGAAGGGGGCAGGGTCAGGGGCGGACTGACAACTCATTGGGCCCTCGGGCAATAGGGGATTATGGGGCCCCTGTGTCCTTGCCCAAACTCAAAAAAGCCTATGAAAAAGGTACCAGGGGCATCTCATGGGGCCCCCTACTGACCCTGGGCTCTCGAGCAGTGCCCGAGTTTCCAAATGGTCAGTCCGCCCCTGGGCAGGGTTCGGGTTGCGGAGGTTTCTGCTGGTGCCCTGATTGCAAGGGATACATCTGATGCTACTTCCGCTTTAAATGGAGGAGAGTTCTTTTCCTAATGGTTTCTAAGTTGATGTGATGTTCATCTGCTCGTGATGAATGTTCGGTGGGCACAGATGCGTGAACAAAACTCGGCTAAATGCGAGGTGTTAGTCCGTATTTAGGGTCGTTGTTTGATCCTTTCGTAAACACTCGGCAGGAGTTGTAATGGCAGTACAATAATATTAATGATGGAAAATCACCGGAGTCCTGTCCGGCGTCCAAAATCACAGTGAAAGTAATGTGCATGTGCCCTTGAAGCTGGCACGGCGTCATCGACATCTAAAGCAGGAGAAAAGGATAATTTGACATGATAAAGTAAGCTATTTCCTATCCGGCGAGGTGGGCATTAGTTTCATCTGCCAGGAGAGGCAGCTGGCACAGGAGCAGCTTTTGGATCTGCCGCAGATGCTGTGTACGGACAGCCAGCATTAAATAAAAAGCCGTTCACTTCCAAATAATACAATTACCGAACAAAGAATTAGAGGCAGCTGGAAAAAAAAGGTTAAAAGCATCCCGAAAGGACTTTTTATGATGTCCTCGCTTTCATGTTTATACCACCTCTCTTTTATTCCTTTTTAAAGGAAACTGGTACTAACAGAGTAATAGCGTCTATCATTGGCAAACTCTCCTGAAAATGCTGGTTGCTTGGCTGTCATATTGATCTAAAGGCTTCAATACTTTAAAGTCTCCTTGCCCTCCAAAGGATTCACCCCCCTTCCTGACCAGACCATTTTTTGCGATACGGCGCTGCATTATTTTAACTGACAGTTGCGCCGTCATGCAACGCTGCACCCCAATGAAATTTATGTCTTTTTTTTTTCACACATAGAACTTTCTTTCGGTGGTATTTAGTCACCTGTGAGATTTTTATTTTTTGCGCTATAAACAAAAAAAGACCGACAATTTTGATTAAAAAAAAAAAACCACACAATATTTTTGACTTTTTGCTATAAAACATATCCTTTTAAACAAATAAAAAACTAATTTTGTCATAAATTTAAGCCAAAATATATTCTACTGGGTGTCTTTGCTTAAAAAAAAATAAGTGTAAATTAATTGGTTTATGTGAAAGTTATAGCACCCACAAATGGCAGCATATATACTGGAATTTTTATTTATTTTTTTTTTATACTAGAAATGGGGCGATCAGAGACTTATAGAGGGAATCCGAGACTGCGGTGGGCATTCTGACACTTGGTGGGAACTGACTAACTGCCTCTTACGTCTTTTTTTCCCCACATAAACACTATAAACAAAAAAGTCTGACAATTTTGAGAAAATAAACTTTTAGATTTTTTGCTAATAAACATGTCCAGTAAAAAAATGTAAAAAATCAAATTTCGTCATAAATTTAGACCAAAATGTCTTTGCTAAAAAAAATCCAAATACGTGTAAATTAATTGGTTTATGTGAAAGTTATAGCATTTACAAATGGCGGTATATATACACTGGACTTTTTTCTTTAATACTAGTAATGGCGGTGATCAGCGACTTAAAGCGGGACTGCGGCAGGCATTCTGACACTGGGGGGGTACTGACTAACTGCCACTCAGGGGCGGACTGACTATGTGGAAACTTGGGCACTGCCCGAGGGCCCGGGGTCAGTAGGGGGCCCCATGAGATGCCCCTGGTACCTTTTTCATAGGCTTTTTTGAGTTTGGCCAAGGACACAGGGGCCCCATGATCCCCTATTGCCCGGAGGCCCCATGAGTTGTCAGTCCGCCCCTGCTGCCACTGACACCACTACAGTGATCGGTGCTAATAAAAAGCACTGACACTGTTCTAATGACACTGGCCAGGAAGGGGTTAACTTTTGGGCGATCAAAGGGTTAACAGTGTGCTGTTCTGCTGTGTGTGTTTTACTGTATGTGCTGTGTATGTTTTACTAGGGAGACATGCTGCTTTGTATTTCTCTGATGTGCAGAAAAATACAAAGCAGCATGTCCTTGCTGGCAGAAGAGAGACCTGTTGTTTACACACAGGTCTCTCCCCTGTCAGTTCTACATGGCGATCGCCAATGGTTAATGTTCAATACACTTACATTCTTGGCATCTACAAAAGATCTGAAGTTCATCAAATTTGTAACACAGATGCAGTTGCTGCCAGCCCACGGCCCACATAGGTACCTCCAAGAAGACACCCCCAGGCCATCCATTCCGCTGCAAGGATCCCATATGCTCCAATCCACAATAGTATGGACATCCAAAAATTCTATAGAGATATAGATGCAAATGTATATATACAGTTGCAAGAAAAAGTAAACCCCTTGTGATTCCGTGGAGTTTTGCATGAATTGGGCATAAAATGTGCTCTGAACGTCATCTAAGTCACAACAATAGAAGAATACAGTCTGTTGAACATAATACTACACAAACATTAGATGTTGCCATGGTTTAATTGCACATAACATGTAAACATTCACAGTGCAGGGAGGAAAAAGTATGTGAACCTTTGGACTTAATAACTGGTTGACCCTCCTTTGGCAGCAATAACCTCAAGCAAACATTTCCTGTAGTTGCAGATCAGGATTGTGGATTGCCCTTGAGAGCCCTAGTCAACTTGTCTTTCATCCTGTCCTTCTCAATTATTTACTTAGAATAATAACCCGATAAGGTGACAGGAGCCAGGTGACAGAATTCAGAAGAGATTTGAACGCTTACGGCTCATGTACACTGCGGCTGATAAACTCACGTTTAGGAGCTGTTCAGCATTTTTTTCAGCAGCCCCTGAACTCTCCCTAATGTTTTCTTATGTGTCCATATACACATCTTTCGTTTACAGTCGTTTACAGGCATTTGAGTTTACAGTAGTTTTTTTGAACGCAGAAAACTTGCGTTCAAGAATAGATTTTACCAGCGTTTCAAATGGCAGACATTTGGCAAAAGCTTGTAAACGTGGCTAAATGCAATAAATCACGTTTATAAGGTCACACGCACACCGCATCACTTCCACTTGTACGGAAGACGTCAACGCTACGTATTGCCCGATGAACGATTTTTTTTAGATTGGTTAATGTGGGCCCTGATTTTGACCAACGAACGAATGCCTCTCGGTCGTCGGATGACCCATTAGTCGATTTTCTAGTCGTGTATTCCCACCTTAAGGATCTTACCTGTCTGCAGAGGGCAGCAAGGCCTATACATTGCAGAGCTCCACATGGACTCACCCATTCTCTGCTGAGATTGGAAGAGTACTACTCATGATTGTTTCTATAAACGCCAATAAACTCGAGGCTCCTTTCACCTTTAATTCTCATGTTTTTCTATGTTTATTCCTATGTATAAGCCATACTTCATTGGATGGCTGAAGGCTGCCATGAGTACAATTTATCCACAGGAATGATTATAATAAAATACCTTTTTGTGTAAAATTCAAATACAATTAAAATTAAAATAATTCAAAATTATCACCAAATACAATCATAAAATGTCCAATTCAAATGTGTCCAACAAAATGTGTCCAACAAAATCCAAAAGTCCAAATTCCAGACTTCCATCCATTAAGCAGGATAATAATCCTAATTTTTCAGCGAAAACCTCAAAACAAAGAAATCCACAGGAATGAACAGAGCCACAGCGCACGTGCACACACATGCGTATGCTAGGAAAGCCAGGATGATTTTTTTGTGCATAGAGAAAATCACAAGAGAGGGGAGGATGGCAAGTATTTTATCACATGGGCTGCACTTTGGGAGGGGGGGTGTCACTTAAAGGAAAACTTCACTAAAAGTGTCCTGTGCACACTTCAGGCGTTATCTTGGGGAGTCATCCTGGTTCTCATCTTGCACTACAGAAAAATTAGTCTCTTTAGGGCTCATGTACCCGGGGCGTTTGGTAAACTCTTCTGAACGATGGAAACTGACTGCTGGAAAACGTAGGTTAAAGAACGTCAGTTTAGCCGCGTTTGCATATCGCGTTTAGCTGCATTTATGCGCTTTTGTGTTGAGAAGTGTTTTTAAAAGATAACCTCAGGAGACCTTCCAAATGCCCAGAATGCACTGAAAAACTGTAAATAATTAACTATTTCAGACATTTTGAGAGAAATAGAGAGAGCAGAAGCAGAGAGAGCAGTATGTGTTGAGATGACCTGTCTTTTCTGGTTGTAGTCACTATGGATCCCATCATGAGCATAATGCAGCACATTCTACCATTTTTCCTGCACGTGAAACCTGGAACTGACTGCGCTGGTGTACCGGGTCCATTTGAATACATGGAAAACGCTTTGCATGCATTTCTGATGATGGAAAAAAGGCTCTGGACAGCATCTGGACATGGAACAGTAAAAAAACTCTTCTAAACATCAACGCTTATAAACGCGGTTAACCGCGTTTACACGCATTTACAAATGTTTGCCATTTGAAACGCTGGTAAAATCTATTCTTGAACGCAAGTTTTCTGCGTTTAAAAAAACAACTGTAAACTCAACTGCCTGTAAATGACTGTAAATGACGATGTGTACATGGACACATAGGAAACCATTAGGGAGAGTTCAGGGGCTGCTGAAAAATGCTGAACAGCTCCTGAACGTGAGTTTATCAGCTGCAGTGCACATGAGCCCTTACTGTGGAGATTAGATGAATGGGTGGGATTCAATAGTTTATGAACAGACAATTGACAGGGCTGACACCAAGTTCTGCAAATTCACTCACCAAAGAGCTATGCGATATCATTCCACTGGAGGAAATTAGGAGGACTGTGCATTTCTGGCAGATTGAAAAGTATTTTTCTATACTTGTACGGTATTTAAAGGAATAAAACATGGGTAAATATGCATGTATGCAGAGATGTACTACATATGTATTTTTTTTTTTGCCCCGACATTCATTTTGGTTCATATAGTGAACTTGGTGTAGAATTATCACCCTGATGTCATCACAGAGGACAAGGGGGCACTCTTTATGTCTGGAGGAAAAGAAATTTAATCTTCAAACATGGAAAGGTTTCTTCACAGTGAGAGCTGTGAAGATGTGGAATAGACTCCCTCGAGAGTTGGTTCTGGCCAGCTCAGTGGATTGCTTCATAAAAGTCCTGGATTCTTACCTAGATACACAGAATATAACTGGATACTAACATTTATAGATAAAGTTGATTCAGGGTATATTTGATTGCCTCTCGGGGGATCAGGAAGGAATTTTTTTCCCTGCAGGAGCAAATTGGATCATGCTTTGCTGGGTTTTTTGCCTTCCTCTGGATCAATATTGGGTATAGGATTATAACTTCGTTTTACCTTCGTGATGAAGGTTAAAGAGACAAAGAGACCCCATAGTAATTTTGACGTTTGGCCCAATTATTCATAGTTACAGCCCTGGGTGCCTGTATGACAGTAAAAGGACTGATGTAACCCATTCAAGGTTGTTCAAAAAAAGAGTAAAAGAGTAATGTCGTAAAGCAAGTCTTTTCCAAAAAACATTTAAAAATCAAAAAAAGATGTTAGATAGAACTCCTTCTCAAGATACGAATCTGGAGGCCTCACACCACCAAGCACATCTTGATGGACAGTCTGGCATAGCAATTGCACTTCAAACACATTCTGCCGTAGCGCATGTGCTAGCTCATAAATCCAGTTTGATGGGAAGTTGGAGTGAGTTTGTCAGTTTTCAGAATGCTCTGAATATGAAACACGCACAGCGTTTATGGTGATGGAAAAAAGGTGTGCCGTTACATGGACAAGTGCACGGAGTACTGAGAAATGAGATAATAAAACCGCAGCACAGAGGGGCCCGGAGAAAACAAGCTGACAAGGTCAGCCTAGTATGGTTAGTGTTGATCATTAAATCATGATGTACAGTTTATTCGGGCAATCAAAGCTCTTCAGTTTTCCAAAACAAATGGGGCTCTGTCTGGACTTGTGCTCTGGATCTCTTGCACCGGCATAAATTGTAACAAGGTGCAAGAATGTTTACCTGTCTAAATGCAGCATACAGCATAATCTCATTTCCTGGCAACAGTTAAACTTAGTCCCCGCTGGTGCTGGATTCACATGCAGTGCTTATGGCAGTCATGTTCTGCATCCAATCTATCTCAACAGGGGGGCTGCCAGCTAAATCTGGGGTGTAGCACACAACCAACAGGGCAGTGAAAAGGCCAAGAAACTCTCCACTGTCAAAGTGACAACTTGGACCTTAAGGGGGTCAGAAATGAAATAGTGCCTAGAGCTACTTTTTACACCTATTGCGTTGACTTCAGAGGTGTAAGAAAGGGTATGACAGCAGAGGCAGCTGCACAAGGAACAGAAATGAGAGTCCTATGTCTTTTATTCACTGCTGTTGTTGCAAGCAGAGGGTGGAGAAAGACACATAGACAGGAGTTGATGGGTCTTTACTACATTCTGGTGGAAGCCTCATCCAGACCTGACTGGCAAAAACTTTGGATAGAGTAGAGTAACCAATTAAGCAATCCTCTTAGATATTCTACTTCTTTGTGTTGGAGATACCTCAGTAGTGTTGGTTGGAAATTTCCAAGTATTTCTTTGTTAACATTAGAATTACAGAAAAGAATAACAGACCCAAAACAGGTAAAAGTCCAAGATAATTTTTGTTGGTAGTAGGCCAACATGTTTCCGGGGCAGACATGAGTTTATGAGTCTTTATTACATTCTGGTGGAAGCCACATCCAGGCATGACTGGCTGCAGAGTAACCATTCAAGTCATCCTGTTAGATAGTCTATTACTTCATGTTGGAGATACCTCAATAGCGTCAGTCAGAAATCTGCAGGTATTTCTTTGTTAACATTAGAATTACAGAAAAGAGTAACAGACCAGAAACAGGTGAAAGCATCCAAGATCATTTTTGTTGGTAGTAGGCCAACAAGGTTCTGGGGCAGACACGAGTTTATGGGTCTTTAGTACATTCTGGTGGAAGCCTCATCCAGGCTTGACTGGCTGCAGAGTAACTATTCAAGTCATCCTGCTAGATAGTCTACTACTTCATGTTGGAGATACCTCAGTAGGGTCAGTCAGAAATCTGCAGGTATTTCTTTGTTAACATTAGAATTACAGAAAAGAAGAACAGACCAAAAACAGGTGAAGGCATCCAAGATCATTTTTGTTGGTAGTAGGCCAACATGTTTTGTGGGCAAACATGAGTTTATGGGTCTTTATTACATTCTGGTGGAAGCCTCATCCAGGCCTGACTTTCATCAGAGTATCCATTCAAGCCATCTTCTTATATAGTCTATTGCTTGGTGTCAGAGATGCTTCAGTAGGGGTTGGTGGGAAATCTGCATGTAATCCGTGTTAACATTAGAATTATAAAACACAGTAACAGACCAGCAACAGGTGAAAGAGTCCAAGATAATGTTTGTTTTTTAATAGGGCAATGCTAGGTCAGCCCTTAATTATAAGAGAACCTGGTCAGCAGGGGAGTTGGGTGGAAGATGGAGTGAGGAAATGCTGCTGGTTCGGAGCCTGGGAGAGGGCCCCAGAGGAGGGGGAACTGGACAGAAGAACCTCCACTGTCCCAAAGTCTACTGGGGAAATACAGCTGGTCAGCAGAGAAGGAGCAAGCCCAGAGTAAGGCCTGAAAGCAGCTTCAACCTTTAAAGTTGCAGAAACAGGACAGTGTGAGTACTTCTACACCCCTGGGCCAAAAAAGGGAGAAGGCAGTCAGGTGCAAGATCCAACTAGATCTCCCTGGGGCTACATTCTTTGTGTTCCCTGGGATACTCTCAAGACAGGTGGATGAATAGATTTTCATCTGGGGTCTGAGGAGGTTCATTTAAGGGGACCAAGTGCTCCTTACAAAGACTGTGTGCCAATCTGTCAGAAGGGAAGTGTCACTCCTGAAAGAGTAGAATGTCTAGGATCAATTTTGTGCTGTTTGCTGGATTCTTGCCATTTTGCCTAAGAAGTTTGTCCTCCAAGTTGTTCAGTTCCATTGAGCATCCCATATACCCCTAGAACCCATCCAAGTTCTTAACCGCTAATAAAACAACAAAAACCAAGCTCATGGACTGTTTGCTGACTTTGGATGAAAGTGTGGAAAAATGCGTGTTGCCTGGCTGTGCAGAGCATAGGGGGACCCACAAACATAGCGGCCCTCAAGAGGGTAGCGCTACACTTCTTTCACACTTGCCCCTTGCATGGTTATGGCTGTACAGCATAAAAATGGTGACAATACTTTCTGTGGTTCTACAGATGTGTCAATGCCTTGCCTGCTTCCCACACTTAACATTTCTAGTGAACATCAACCCACTGATGTCACCCACTCTAAACTCTGTATTTCCAAAGAGTCTTCTTACAACTAGTAAAGGCATTTGTCTTTATTTACCCATAAGCCACCTAAGCTGTGGCATAGGATGCCACTGCTACTCAGGGCAGGGCACAGCATTTTGAAAATCACGAATCCTACAGCACAATATTCTAAGCTTGTTAACACAAGCAACTATTCGGTGTATGAGACAGCCCTAGGCAAGATCCAAGGTGCTACTTTGAAGCAGGGGCGGACTGACCATTCGAACACTCGGGCACTTCCCGAGGGCCCAGGGTCAGTAGGGGGCCCCATGAAATGCCCCTGGTACCTTTTATAGGCTTTTTTTGAGTGTGGGCAAGGACATAGGGGCCCCATGATCCCCTATTGCCTGGGGGCCCCATGAGTTGTCAGTCCGCCCCTGCTTTGAAGGCTAGTGTAAGTCCAGTTCTGCTTGTGTCTGTATCCATTATGTCCTTGTGGATATATTTCTGCTTGTGTCTGTGCAGTAATGATTGTGTTACATTTGACATGCTTCTACTTTTGTCTGTAGGGTATTCGTTGTGTTCCCTGTGGATGTGTTTCTGCTTTGGCCATTACAGTATTAATTGTGTCTTTACTGAAGTTTTTGTTTGTGTCTGTAATTCACTGACGAGGGTTCTGGATGTGTCAGTACAGTACTGAATGTGTTTCTGTGAAGTTTATGGATGTACTGGTACCACATTGATTGTGTTTCTGTGGGGATTTCTAGTTGTACTGGTATGGCACTGATTGTATCTCTGCAAAGGTTTCCGGTTGTAATGATATGGCACCGATTGTGTCTTAGTGGAGGCTTCTGTACAGTACTAAATGTGCCTCTGTGGAAGTTTCTGATTGTGCTGGTACAGCACTGATTGTGTCTCTGAGGAGGTTTCTGGTTGTGCTGATCTGGCACTGATTGTGTCTCTGTGGGGATTTCTGGTTGTGCTGATCTGGTAATAGTTGTGTCTGTGGGGATTTCTGGTTGTGCTGATCTGGCACTGATTGTGTCTCTGTGGAGATTTCTGGTTGTGCTGATCTGGCACTAGTTGTGTCTGTGGGGATTTCTGGTTGTGCTGATCTGGCACTGATTGTGTCTCTGTGGGGATTTCTGGTTGTGCTGATCTGGCACTGATTGTGTCTCTGTGGGGATTTCTGGTTGTTCTGATCTGGCACTAGTTGTGTCTCTGTGGGGATTTCTGGTTGTGCTGATCTGGCACTAGTTGTGTCTCTGTGGGGATTTCTGGTTGAGCTGATCTGGCATTGTGTCTCTGTGGGGATTTCTGGTTGTGCTGGTAGGACACTAATTGTGTCTCTGTGGGGATTTCTGGTTGTGCTGGTAGGGCACTAATTGTGTCTCTCTGTGGGGATTTCTGTTTGTGCTGTTAGGGAACTGATTGTGTCTCTCTGAATGTTTCGGATTGTATTGATATGGCACTGATTGTGTCTCTGTGGGGATTTCTGGTTGTGCTGATCTTGATGTTATATACCTTGGTTGGAGGCTGAATTATTGAGAGGCTTCCCTTGAGGTACAAGGCTCAAAGAAGCACGGGTGCCAGTAGCTTGATAGCAGATGACTGCCACGGTACCAGGGACACAGGCAGAGCAACGTCCAGTAGCAATCCGAGGTCAGTACCAAGAGATTAGGCAGAGAATAGTCAGAGGCAAGCCGAGGTCAGAATCCAGAATCCACAGAGCAAGGTCAGGAACAATCTAGGTCAGCAATGGAAGATCAGTGTCAGGGATCCCCTCGATCCCCGCCGCGTTGGTCCCGGCGCAGGCGCAGTATGCCGCCCGGCGCAGGGACTCGAGCACTGGGTCCGGGCCGGCCGCAGCGTTCGAGTTCGCGCATGCGCAGTAGAAGCCGCGGCCACCCGCTGGGCACCAATGGCAGCGCAGGGCGGGATATTTAAACGACCCTGAGCTGTCATTCAGTGCCTTCTGGTCTTTCCTGCATCCTGTATCCTGTGAACTTGTACCCTGTAAGTTATTGACCCGGATTATACCTGACCTTGCTGTTTTCTCCTATTCTGACCCTTGCTTTGCCTGACCTCTCTCCTGAATGCCCCCTATTGGATTTGACCTGCTGTTGCTGACCTGGCGTGTGACCCGACCATTCTATGCCCGCTGCCTTGTACCTTGCCACCCTCTCTGTTACCGACCCGGCCCATCTGACCTTGCTCATCCATCCATCCATCCCGTGCAGTGGGGTCTTCTGACCTCCTCACATCAGACTCTTCCCCGTGGGAGCCCCTTGCGCATACTACTACCACTGACGGGCGCACCCAGTAGCCACGACCTGGTCTCAGGGAGCTCCAAGTCCATCCCCACCATCAGGGGCCCTGGTGAACAAGCACCCTGGGACTTAGACTCCGTGCGCTGGGGACGCCTATTCAGTGGAGTGCTAGTAGTACCGCCGGGCGGTCCCTTACAGTACCAGAAGGCCATGACTGAGTCTAGAGGAGGTCCCTCGCCGCTGGAGGAGATCTGCAGGCACCTGTCCAATTTGACACAGACCGTATCGGCCCTGCAGGATAGATGTCAGCGGATTGAAACTCAATTCCAGGCCTGCACTATATCCGCTCCCGCCCCACAGGCCGCGGTCCCCACATCTCCAGCTGTAGCAGCCCCTGTGCTGGTGTCTGGGGCATCCGCACCACTCCCGGCGGCCGACCCCCGAGTACCCTTACCGGAACGTTTCCACGGGGACCGCACACGTTTTAGATCATTCCGCGAGTCCTGCCTCCTCTATTTTGAGCTACAACCCCGAACCTTCGTGACTGAATCCGTGAAGGTGGGGTTCGTCATCTCCCTCCTGCAGGGTGAACCCCAAGACTGGGCCCATCGATTATGGGGAAAAAACGACCCTCACCTCAGTTCGGTTGACAGTTTTTTTGATGCTATGGCCATCCTTTATGATGACCCACAGCGGGCGGCTTCTGCTGAAGCTACTCTGTACACGCTCCGGCAAGGCCGCCGAGCGGCGGAGGAGTACGCAGCTGAATTTAGGCGATGGATGGGGGATACTCGCTGGAACGAGTTCGCACTCCTGCATCAGTTCCGTATTGGCCTATCAGATGGCCTGAAAGACGAGCTCGCCCGGGTAGAGGTACCTGAGACTTTAGAGGACTTAATAGCACTGACCATTAAAATTGACCGTAGACTGCGGGAACGCAGGTTTGAGAGGTCCGGCCAGGGTCATGGAAATCCCTGAGGATCATTTCAGGGTCCCAGTCAAACACCTAGGCCAGTCGTCCAAAACCGGCCACCTGGAGATAACCCCGAACCCATGCAGCTCGGCCTGGCACGGCCTAAACTATCCCCAGAGGAACATCTGCGCAGACGATCCCAGAACCTGTGCCTCTATTGTGGCGAAGCTGGTCATATGGCGCGCTCCTGCCCGCAGAAACTGAGTAAGTGCACCTCTTCTTCCTTATCCATTGGCAATGTTGGTCCATCCCAATACTTAGTGGTACCCCTTTCCTTTCAGCTTCCAGAAAGGACCGTGGAAGTATCGGCCATAATTGACTCTGGGGCATGCAGCTGCTTCGTGGATATTAATTTTGCTCACCAGCAGGGTATTCCCCTTCAATTGAAACAGAAGGGGTTCAATATTTATTTGGCCGACGGTTCCCGAATAAAATCGGGGGTAGTGAACCAGGAAACCCCCTCCATCACCACTGTCATTGCCGGCCAGCACCAGGAATTCCTCCGCCTGGATGCTATAGCTTCACCCCTCTTCCCAGTCATTCTGGGGCTCCCATGGTTACGGGCCCATAACCCCCAGATTGACTGGGAGACCGGAGTAATCACGTTCCCTTCCCCATACTGTCGGATATACTGCCGCACTTCGGGCCCGGGGGCCCCCCAAATCCTCCTGTGCTCTGAGGGGGAAGCTGAATTAAAACAAGTAATCCCTGCGGTCTACCATGGGTTTTTAGATGTGTTCAGCAAACGGGGAGCTGATACTCTACCCCCCCACCGCCCTTATGACTGCCCCATTGACCTGTTACCCGGCTCAGAAATTCCTTTTGGGCGAATCTTCCCCCTTTCAGAGCCCGAATTGGGGGCCCTAAAGGAATATATCGAGGACAGCCTCCAGAAGGGGTTCATCCGCCACTCCACCTCACTGGCGGGGGCGGGAATCTTCTTTGTTGAAAAGAAGGACAAAACCTTAAGGCCATGTATCGATTACAGGGAATTGAACAGGGTCACGATAAAAAACCGTTACCCACTACCATTAGTACCTGAGCTGTTCCAAAGTTTAAAGTCAGCAGTGGTTTTTACCAAGCTGGATCTGAGGGGGGCGTACAACTTGATTCGCATAAGGGAGGGGGACGAGTGGAAGACGGCCTTCCGCACCCGCTTCGGTCATTTTGAATATCTGGTCATGCCGTTCGGGTTGTGCAATGCTCCGGCCACTTTTCAACACTTTGTGAATGATATTTTTAGGGACTTTCTGGATGTCTTCGTGATCGTTTATTTAGACGACATTCTGATTTTCTCCCCGTCTTTGGGGGAACACAGAATACATGTAGCAAAAGTATTGGGGCGGTTGCGGCAGCATGGGTTGTACGCCAAGGCAGAAAAATGTTGTTTTGAACAATCCAGCATTGTCTTCTTGGGCCTGATTATCTCCACCGCGGGGGTCTTCATGGATCCCCAGAAGGTCGCTGCAATACTGGATTGGCCTGAACCCACAGATAGGAAAGGCGTCCAACGATTCATCGGCTTTGCAAATTTTTACCGGAAGTTCATCAAGAACTTCTCGGGTCTGGTCTCCCCCATTACTCAGCTAACCAAGCTGGGAACCCGATTCAGATGGACACCAGAAGCGCAGGGAGCTTTTGAAGTCTTAAAGAAGCTGTTCACTTCGGCACCCATTTTGGGTCACCCAGACGCCGCTCTGCCCTATATCTTGGAGGTAGATGCATCGGAGAATGCGGTAGGCTCCATCCTCTCCCAACGAAAAGGCACCAAGGAACTGCTCCACCCTGTAGCGTTCTTCTCACGGAAGCTGACCCCAGCGGAGAGGAACTATGATATCGGTGATCGAGAGCTACTAGCGATCAAAACGGCGTTAGAGGAATGGAGGTACCTGCTGGAAGGTGCGGTGCACCCCATCTTAATATTTACTGACCACAAGAACCTAGAGTATCTGAGAACCGCCAAGCGTCTACGCCCGCGACAGGCAAGATGGGCACTATTCTTTTCGAGATTCAACTTCCACATTACGTACCAGCCGGGATCAAAGAACACTAAGCCGGATGCGTTATCACGGATGTACGAAGACGCCAAGGAGACCCCAGTACCTGACACCATCCTGTCCTCGGGTAACTTCTTGGCCCTTCAGTCGGATCTTCGTTCTAGGCTAATGGAGGCATCCACAAACTTCTCTACCCCAGGCGGAGGGCCACTCCGGAACAAGGGGGGACTCCTATGGAGGGAAGACCGAATTGTGGTGCCGGAAGAAACCCGAACCTTGGTCTTGGGGCATTGCCACGACCACCCAATGGCGGGGCACTTTGGCCCAGAAAAGACCCTGGAACTTCTCCGACGCTCATTCTGGTGGCCAGACATGGCTAAGGATTGTAAGGGCTATGTCAGGTCCTGTGTCACCTGCCAGAAGAACAAGCCAGCAAGAAACAAGGTTTGGGGTCTGCTGCGACCCTTACCTATTCCTGAACGGCCTTGGCAAAAGATCTCACTAGACTTTATAGTCGAGCTTCCGCCATCCCGAGACCACACGGCAATCCTGGTAGTCGTGGACCGCTTGTCCAAGATGGCCCACTTCATCCCGTTGAAGAAAACCCCCTCGGCGGCCGAGACCGCGCAAGTCTTCATTCGTGAGGTAGTCAGGTTGCATGGGGTCCCTGAAGACATCGTCTCGGACCGAGGGGTCCAGTTCACGTCCAGATTCTGGAGGGCACTGTGCAAAGCCCTGGACATCAAATTATCTCTCTCCTCTGCGTTCCACCCTCAAACTAACGGTCAAACCGAAAGGACCAATCAGACCTTGGAGCAATACTTAAGATGCTATACCTCGTTTACTCAAGATGACTGGCTGCCACTTCTTCCTTTAGCGGAATTTGCGTATAACAACGCCCGCCACTCAGCAACAGGGCAGTCCCCGTTCTTTGCCAACTATGGCTTTCACCCAGTCTTCCTCCCGGATTTGGTGTCGGAATGCCCAGTACCAGCAACACAAGATGTGGTATCGTTCTTCGCTGCGAACAATAAGAAGCTTCAAGTGGCCATCAGTCGGGCCCAGGAAGACTACAGGAAAGCATTCAACAGGAAACGGAGAGGAGATCTGGTATTGCGGCCTGGGGAGAAGGTTTGGCTGGCGACGTCCAATCTAAAGATGCTTTGCCCGTCAAAGAAATTGGGACCCAAATTTATAGGCCCCTTCTGCATTAAACGGATGGTTAACGAAGTAGCCTACGAACTCGCCCTCCCTGACATGCTCAAGATCCACCCGGTCTTTCATGTGTCCCTGCTGAAGCCAGTGGTCCCAGATGCCTTCCCTGACCGGGAATCTAGACCCCCGGAAGCGGTAACGGTCGAAGGAGAAGAAGAGTTTGAGGTTGAAACAATCCTGAAGTGTCGAAGGAGGGGAGGCCAGACCCAATTCCTTATCAAATGGAAGGGCTATGGTCCTGAGGACAATTCTTGGGAACCAGCCCATAATGTCCATGCACCCAGACTTGTCCGGAGGTTCTTTCGCGATCACCCGTGGTGGAGAGATCGGGTGGGCATCCGGAGGTTGCCCGTAGGGGGGGGCAATGTCAGGGATCCCCTCGATCCCCGCCGCGTTGGTCCCGGCGCAGGCGCAGTATGCCGCCCGGCGCAGGGACTCGAGCACTGGGTCCGGGCCGGCCGCGGCGTTCGAGTTCGCGCATGCGCAGTAGAAGCCGTGGCCGCCCGCTGGGCACCAATGGCAGCGCAGGGCGGGATATTTAAACGACCCTGAGCTGTCATTCAGTGCCTTCTGGTCTTTCCTGCATCCTGTATCCTGTGAACCTGTACCCTGTAAGTTATTGACCCGGATTATACCTGACCTTGCTGTTTTCTCCTATTCTGACCCTTGCTTTGCCTGACCTCTCTCCTGAATGCCCCCTATTGGATTTGACCTGCTGTTGCTGACCTGGCGTGTGACCCGACCATTCTATGCCCGCTGCCTTGTACCTTGCCGCCCTCTCTGTTACCGACCCGGCCCGTCTGACCTTGCTCATCCATCCATCCATCCCGTGCAGTGGGGTCTTCTGACCTCCTCACATCAGACTCTTCCCCGTGGGAGCCCCTTGCGCATACTACTACTACTGACGGGCGCACCCAGTAGCCACGACCTGGTCTCAGGGAGCTCCAAGTCCATCCCCACCATCAGGGGCCCTGGTGAACAAGCACCCTGGGACTTAGACTCCGTGCGCTGGGGACGCCTATTCAGTGGAGTGCTAGTAGTACCGCCGGGCGGTCCCTTACAATCAGTCAGCATAAACAGGAACACAGGCACACGGATCATGGGGAACTGAAGACCATCCAACGTTAGCACACAGCAGAGAATCCTTTAAATAGGCAACTTGGCGCCAATGCGGGAGGACGTGTGCGCCGATGTGCACTGGTGCACAGAAGTGCACCTACGTGTCAGTGCATGCTGAATATTAGCCCAAGCTCATCTGTGTGCTGGTACGTGCACAAGCATTAGCTGCACAGGAATGAGCATTACCTGCACGGGAATGAACATTAGCCACACAAGTATTAGCATTAGCAATACTAGTTCCCTGACCCTGGCACTGATTGGGTTTCTGTGGGGATTTCCGGTTGTGCTGGTACGGCACTGATTGTGTTTCTGCGGATATTTCTGGTTGTGTTGATGCAGCTTTAATTGTGTCTCTGTGGATGTTTTTATGTTGTCTCTGCAGACAGGTTGCGATTGCTGTGAAGTAGTAAACCCTTTGGAATTCTTAAATGTACTGGTTAATGACAAGCAATACAACATTTCCCAGTGCATTTTGCATATACAGGTGATACTCAAAAAATTTGAATATCATGCAAAAGTTCATTTATTTCAGTAATGCAACACCTCAGCAGTGCCACAGGCTGATAGCTTCCATGCCACGCCGCATTGAGGCAGTAATTGCTGCAAAAGGGGCCCAAACCAAGTACTGAGTACATATGCATGCTTATACTTTTCAGAGGTCCGATATTGTTCTATATACAATCCTTGTTTTATTGATTGCATGTAATATTCTAATTTTCTGAGATTGTGGATTTGGGGTTTTCATGAGCTGTAAGCCATAATCATCACAATTATGACAAATCACGGCTTGAACTATCTTGCTTTGCATGTAATGAGTCTATCTCATATATTCGTTTCAGCTTTTAAGTTGCATTACTGAAATAAATGAACTTTTGCACGATATTCTAATTTTTCGAGTTTCACCTGTATCTGTGTCCAAACATTTACTCACCCCCCTCTGCTTACTGCTGCCACCGCTAGGTCCACAGCACAGCTTCTGGATAGTGGATGCTTTAAGCTTCTGTGGATGTACGGAGACTCATCCACTAGGCCGGGAGGAAGCAAGCACGCAAAGGTGGCTCCATGGTTCTCTGTAAGGGGATGGAGCCACCCAAAGACAAGAACCAGAGAGGGAGGGATGTATACATAAAATAATGGAAATCTTGGCGAGTTAGTTTGGTTCTGTTTTGGTTCTGTATGGTGCTTGAATGTGTTGCAGAAGGGGGATTGTACAATGTAGCTGGCCTAGAGGAGAAAAACCTATAAGGGCTGGTTCACATCTAAGGTGCGTTGCGTTTATTTTTGCGTTTACCTTTGAACTCTATAGAATGTGCAGTTTGAGGAAAACGCATCAAAGATCCAGCATGCAGGACTATTTTTTAACACACCTAAACACGAATAAAATGTACAGGTGTAAAGGGGTCTAAATCTAGGCTCTGCCGACAAATCCAGAAGTATGACATAGCAGCAATGCCTGGAGCTCCAAAGAGAACAAAGTTTTCACTCTGCCTGGCTACCAGAAAAATGAGTAAAAAAATGATTTTGTTATAAAGCCACATTAAACTCTTTAATATCCTTTAGTAAACAGATAATAAACCAGAGCGGGTTAAAAACCTCTCCATGAAGAGTATTTTGTACCTTTGCTCTGTAAACTTCCCTTGTAACCCAACAGTGTGTGAGTTTTCCTAGGCCGATGGTCCGTCACGCTTGTGTTTTTCGCCACCTGCTGGGTCTGAAAAGACTCCAAGGCCTCCATGGGAAAGGCAGGTGGTTGCTTGAAAGCAGAGAATAGAGCCCAGGTTTAATCTGGAACAATTGGAAATAGCGCATGAAGGATTTCTGCAAAGTGCCAGAATGCACAGCAGCAGCAGCAGATGGTGCGCATATGCTCCCCGGAATGTTATTTTAAGAAAAGCTTAAAGGTAATTGATTTAAACTTATGACTGTATATGGGTTGTGACATTAATTGGTGTGCTGCAAATTCCTTCCTTTCCCTTCTCACCATCAGACTCCTCTGTTCTCTAATGTCCAGACTATTTACTGGATGTGATACAAAGAGGGATGTTTAGACACCAGTCTAGAGTTCAGTTTTGTTGGATTGTTCCAGCTTCATGTTTGGATATATTTTTTTCTACAATTAAACATGTGAAATCGCCAGAAGTCCCAACATGTCCCACCAGTGTCTCTCCTATATTCATAGAACTAAAAGTTCTAACATGCCCTACCATTGTCTGGCTTGTCTCTCCAGATTTGTAAATCCCAACATGTCCCACTGGTCTACCCCCTATGTAGCACTACCCCCTTAGGAATTGCTGAGTATTTGGGTCCCCCTATAGTCCTTCACAGCCAGGCAACAAGTGTTTCCAAACCAACTTGCATTCAGAAGTCAGTAACCAGTCCTTGAGCTTTTTTTTGGATTTTCTTTAGGGGGATTTCAACTTGGATAGGGTAAGGGGTGTACGGGATGCCCAATGAAACTGAGAAACCAAGACAACTTCCTGAACTGTGTACAAGTGGTTACAAAACACAGTCTCTTCTGGAGAGCTAGCCAGCATCTCCTGTAGGACCATCTCAGACCCTAGATACTCCTTATTCAGCTGTTCTGGGTAAATCCCTGAGCAGGGGATCCAGTGTCTGCCACCTAAATAGTGAAACAGTCCTAGGTGGCAGACTAATCCAGCTTCCCACTAGAGTGCCTCCTTCCCCTTTCTGACCTAGGGGGTGCAGTCTACTCACTCAATCCTTCTCCTGTGCAGCTGGTGGTTCGTGGCTTCTACCAGGCCTTCTAGCTGGGCTGCTCCTTCCCTGCTACACAGGTGGCCCTCGATCAAGGGGGCTGATGAAGGTCTGAACTTTCCTCCTTCCAAGCTTAACTGCCTGTAGGTGAGCCCTTCCACATCTGGGTCCCCTCCCAGGCTCCTCTCTCCAGCCTCATTCCATCTGCAGCTTCACTATCTCCTCCTCCTCCTGCCCCTTCTGCTGAGCAGGCTCAGTTACTGCTCTAAAAGTACAGACCAGCCACTCCTCATATCCACCCACTACTTCTAGACCTTTCTCCAAAGTTCTAGAGCAGGGGGAAATTCCAGAGGGCTGGTCTGCAGAGCCTCTCAGCTCTGACCACAATTTGACCCCTGCTAACTATCACATCCAGGCTGCTACTCAGCCATCCTTGCTAACAATTGGAGTCTAGCTCCCCCTAGCTGACTAGGAGGGTGCTACACTTATATCCATAGAACTATAATTATCAACATATCCAACTGGTCTCTCTCTTATATCCATAGAACTAAAAAATCCCAGCAGATCTCACCGTTCTTTCTCTTATATCCATAGATTCACAAGTATCAACATGTCCCACCAGTCTTTCTCCTATATCCATAGAATTACAAAGTCTCAACAGGTCTCACTGGTGTTTTTCTAATATCCACAGAACCACAAGTACCAACAGGTCCCACTGGTCTTTCTCTTATAGTTGTGCTTAGAGGTTTGCATACCCTGGCAGAAATCATAAAATTTTAACAATATGACTGATCATGCCAAAAAACTGTATTTTATTTAAGGATAATGATTAGAGATGAGCGAAGAAATGAAAAATTCGATTCGACTGATTCGGCGAATTCGTGGACAATATTCGATTCGAGTCGAATAAATTCGCTGTGAATTTAACTTAAAAAAGGGTGTTTCTAGGCTTCAGAGAGACTTAATATTAGTGCAGAACACTGTACCTTTAATTTAAATGCCCTTGGAGTCTGCTGGGGAAGAGAAATAGTACTGTCTGTCAGTATGACATGCAGATGAGTGCCGTCGATCTTAGAATCACTGCACACTTCACTCCTTTGGCCAGTCACGGGGCCAAAACCAGTGTTTGGAGCCACAGTGTGGCGGTGGAGGCAGCAGCAATGGGAGGCCATACAGCAACCTATGACAAAATGGAAACCAGCAGGAGCGTGAGGAGACCTGAAAGTGGCACATGGCAGAGTGGGAGCAATGGGAGGCGGTACAGGGACCCAGGTCACACTGTGGGCCCAGCAGCAGCGTGACCAGGCGGTACGGGGGCCCATGGCCGATATGGGGCTTGGTGGCACTTATGGAAGGCCTGTAATCTGCCAGCAACCTATGACAAAATGGACAACCGCAGGAGTGTGAGGAGATTTCAAAGTGGCACATGGCAGAGTGGAAGCAATGGGAGGCCGTACAGGGACCCAGGTCACACTGTGGGCTCAGCAGCAGCGTGACCAGGAGGTACGGGGGCCCATGGTCGATATGGGGCCTGGCGGCACCTATGGAAGGCCGCTAATCTGCCAGCAACCTATGACAAAATGGACAACCGCAGGAGTGTGAGGAGATTTCAAAGAGGTACATGGCAGAGTGGAAGCAATGGGAGGCCGTACAGGGACCCAGGTCACACTGTGGGACCAGCATCAGCGTGAACAGGCGGTACGGGGGCCCATGGCCGATTTGACCTCATTCATCCCATAGTCCTGCCGACTCACGAATAGCGTGGCCTCCTCAAAGGGCCTGAGCAAGCGCAGGTGTCACACATGAGCTGACAATGGCTGACATCTAAGTTACACAGGGAGTACCTTTATCCGCTTTTAACATCAGGAAATCTGTGATGGCCTTTAGCTGTTCGTAAAGGCGGTCTAACATATGTAGGGTTGAATTACACCTTGTTGCAACGTCACAGCATGAGGAGTCGGTACGGGGGCCCATGGCAGATTACATGTCTGGCAGCAGCAATGGGAGGCCCGTAATCTGCCAGCACCCTATGTCAAAAAATTTAACACACCAGCAGTGTGAAGAGACCTGAAAGTGGCACATGGCAGCAGAGTGTGGCGATGGAGACAGCAGCAATGGGAGGCCGTACAGGGACCCATGAGAGACTCTAGACTTGGCAGCAGCATGAGAAGGCGGTATATAGGGGCCCATGGCAGATTAGGGGCCTGGCAGCAGCTATGTGAGGCCCGTAATCTGCCTGCACCCTATGTCAAAAAATTTAACACACCAGCAGTGTGAAGAGACCTGAAAGTGGCACATGGCAGCAGAGTGTGGCGATGGAGACAGCAGCAATGGGAGGCCGTACAGGGACCCATGAGAGACTCTAGACTTGGCAGCAGCATGAGGAGGCGGTTTATAGGGGCCCATGGCAGATTAGGGGCCTGGCAGCAGCTATGTGAGGCCCGTAATCTGCCTGCACCCTATGTCAAAAAATTTAACACACCAGCAGTGTGAAGGAGACCTGAAAGTGGCACATGGCAGCAGAGTGTGGCGATGGAGACAGCAGCAATGGGAGGCCGTACAGGGACCCATGAGAGACTCTGGACTTGGCAGCAGCATGAGGAGGCGGTATATAGGGGCCCATGGCAGATTAGGGGCCTGGCAGCAGCTATGTGAGGCCCGTAATCTGCCTGCACCCTATGTCAAAAAATTTAACACACCAGCAGTGTGAAGAGACCTGAAAGTGGCACATGGCAGCAGAGTGTGGCGATGGAGACAGCAGCAATGGGAGGCCGTACAGGGACCCATGAGAGACTCTGGACTTGGCAGCAGCATGAGGAGGCGGTATATAGGGGCCCATGGCAGATTAGGGGCCTGGCAGCAGCTATGTGAGGCCCGTAATCTGCCTGCACCCTATGTCAAAAAATTAAACACACCAGCAGTGTGAAGAGACCTGAAAGTGGCACATGGCAGAGTGTGGCGATGGAGACAGCAGCAATGGGAGGCCGTACAGGGACCCATGACAGACTCTAGACTTGGCAGCAGCATGAGGAGGCGGTATATAGGGGCCCATGGCAGATTAGGGGCCTGGCAGCAGCTATGTGAGGCCCGTAATCTGCCTGCACCCTATGTCAAAAAATTTAACACACCAGCAGTGTGAAGAGACCTGAAAGTGGCACATGGCAGCAGAGTGTGGCGATGGAGACAGCAGCAATGGGAGGCCGTACAGGGACCCATGAGAGACTCTAGACTTGGCAGCAGCATGAGGAGGCGGTATATAGGGGCCCATGGCAGATTAGGGGCCTGGCAGCAGCTATGTGAGGCCCGTAATCTGCCTGCACCCTATGTCCAAAAATTTAACACACCAGCAGTGTGAAGAGACCTGAAAGTGGCACATGGCAGCAGAGTGTGGCGATGGAGACAGCAGCAATGGGAGGCCGTACAGGGACCCATGAGAGACTCTAGACTTGGCAGCAGCATGAGGAGGCGGTTTATAGGGGCCCATGGCAGATTAGGGGCCTGGCAGCAGCTATGTGAGGCCCGTAATCTGCCTGCACCCTATGTCAAAAAATTTAACACACCAGCAGTGTGAAGGAGACCTGAAAGTGGCACATGGCAGCAGAGTGTGGCGATGGAGACAGCAGCAATGGGAGGCCGTACAGGGACCCATGACAGACTCTAGACTTGGCAGCAGCATGAGGAGGCGGTATATAGGGGCCCATGGCAGATTAGGGGCCTGGCAGCAGCTATGTGAGGCCCGTAATCTGCCTGCACCCTATGTCAAAAAATTTAACACACCAGCAGTGTGAAGAGACCTGAAAGTGGCACATGGCAGCAGAGTGTGGCGATGGAGACAGCAGCAATGGGAGGCCGTACAGGGACCCATGAGAGACTCTGGACTTGGCAGCAGCATGAGGAGGCGGTATATAGGGGCCCATGGCAGATTAGGGGCCTGGCAGCAGCTATGTGAGGCCCGTTATCTTGCAGCACCCTATGTCAAAAAATTAAACACACCAGCAGTGTGAAGAGACCTGAAAGTGGCACATGGCAGCAGAGTGTGGCGATGGAGACAGCAGCAATGGGAGGCCGTACAGGGACCCATGAGAGACTCTAGACTTGGCAGCAGCATGAGGAGGCGGTTTATAGGGGCCCATGGCAGATTAGGGGCCTGGCAGCAGCTATGTGAGGCCCGTAATCTGCCTGCACCCTATGTCAAAAAATTAAACACACCAGCAGTGTGAAGAGACCTGAAAGTGGCACATGGCAGCAGAGTGTGGCGATGGAGACAGCAGCAATGGGAGGCCGTACAGGGACCCATGAGAGACTCTAGACTTGGCAGCAGCATGAGGAGGCGGTTTATAGGGGCCCATGGCAGATTAGGGGCCTGGCAGCAGCTATGTGAGGCCCGTAATCTGCCTGCACCCTATGTCAAAAAATTTAACACACCAGCAGTGTGAAGAGACCTGAAAGTGGCACATGGCAGCAGAGTGTGGCGATGGAGACAGCAGCAATGGGAGGCCGTACAGGGACCCATGAGAGACTCTAGACTTGGCAGCAGCATGAGGAGGCGGTATATAGGGGCCCATGGCAGATTAGGGGCCTGGCAGCAGCTATGTGAGGCCCGTAATCTGCCTGCACCCTATGTCAAAAAATTTAACACACCAGCAGTGTGAAGAGACCTGAAAGTGGCACATGGCAGCAGAGTGTGGCGATGGAGACAGCAGCAATGGGAGGCCGTACAGGGACCCATGAGAGACTCTGGACTTGGCAGCAGCATGAGGAGGCGGTATATAGGGGCCCATGGCAGATTAGGGGCCTGGCAGCAGCTATGTGAGGCCCGTTATCTTGCAGCACCCTATGTCAAAAAATTAAACACACCAGCAGTGTGAAGAGACCTGAAAGTGGCACATGGCAGCAGAGTGTGGCGATGGAGACAGCAGCAATGGGAGGCCGTACAGGGACCCATGAGAGACTCTAGACTTGGCAGCAGCATGAGGAGGCGGTATATAGGGGCCCATGGCAGATTAGGGGCCTGGCAGCAGCTATGTGAGGCCCGTAATCTGCCTGCACCCTATGTCAAAAAATTTAACACACCAGCAGTGTGAAGAGACCTGAAAGTGGCACATGGCAGCAGAGTGTGGCGATGGAGACAGCAGCAATGGGAGGCCGTACAGGGACCCATGAGAGACTCTGGACTTGGCAGCAGCATGAGGAGGCGGTATATAGGGGCCCATGGCAGATTAGGGGCCTGGCAGCAGCTATGTGAGGCCCGTTATCTTGCAGCACCCTATGTCAAAAAATTAAACACACCAGCAGTGTGAAGAGACCTGAAAGTGGCACATGGCAGCAGAGTGTGGCGATGGAGACAGCAGCAATGGGAGGCCGTACAGGGACCCATGAGAGACTCTGGACTTGGCAGCAGCATGAGGAGGCGGTATATAGGGGCCCATGGCAGATTAGGGGCCTGGCAGCAGCTATGTGAGGCCCGTTATCTTGCAGCACCCTATGTCAAAAAATTAAACACACCAGCAGTGTGAAGAGACCTGAAAGTGGCACATGGCAGCAGAGTGTGGCGATGGAGACAGCAGCAATGGGAGGCCGTACAGGGACCCATGAGAGACTCTAGACTTGGCAGCAGCATGAGGAGGCGGTTTATAGGGGCCCATGGCAGATTAGGGGCCTGGCAGCAGCTATGTGAGGCCCGTAATCTGCCTGCACCCTATGTCAAAAAATTTAACACACCAGCAGTGTGAAGAGACCTGAAAGTGGCACATGGCAGCAGAGTGTGGCGATGGAGACAGCAGCAATGGGAGGCCGTACAGGGACCCATGAGAGACTCTGGACTTGGCAGCAGCATGAGGAGGCGGTATATAGGGGCCCATGGCAGATTAGGGGCCTGGCAGCAGCTATGTGAGGCCCGTAATCTGCCTGCACCCTATGTCAAAAAATTTAACACACCAGCAGTGTGAAGAGACCTGAAAGTGGCACATGGCAGCAGAGTGTGGCGATGGAGACAGCAGCAATGGGAGGCCGTACAGGGACCCATGAGAGACTCTAGACTTGGCAGCAGCATGAGGAGGCGGTATATAGGGGCCCATGGCAGATTAGGGGCCTGGCAGCAGCTATGTGAGTCCCGTAATCTGCCTGCACCCTATGTCAAAAAATTTAACACACCAGCAGTGTGAAGAGACCTGAAAGTGGCACATGGCAGCAGAGTGTGGCGATGGAGACAGCAGCAATGGGAGGCCGTACAGGGACCCATGAGAGACTCTGGACTTGGCAGCAGCATGAGGAGGCGGTATATAGGGGCCCATGGCAGATTAGGGGCCTGGCAGCAGCTATGTGAGGCCCGTTATCTTGCAGCACCCTATGTCAAAAAATTAAACACACCAGCAGTGTGAAGAGACCTGAAAGTGGCACATGGCAGCAGAGTGTGGCGATGGAGACAGCAGCAATGGGAGGCCGTACAGGGACCCATGAGAGACTCTGGACTTGGCAGCAGCATGAGGAGGCGGTATATAGGGGCCCATGGCAGATTAGGGGCCTGGCAGCAGCTATGTGAGGCCCGTTATCTTGCAGCACCCTATGTCAAAAAATTAAACACACCAGCAGTGTGAAGAGACCTGAAAGTGGCACATGGCAGCAGAGTGTGGCGATGGAGACAGCAGCAATGGGAGGCCGTACAGGGACCCATGAGAGACTCTAGACTTGGCAGCAGCATGAGGAGGCGGTTTATAGGGGCCCATGGCAGATTAGGGGCCTGGCAGCAGCTATGTGAGGCCCGTAATCTGCCTGCACCCTATGTCAAAAAATTTAACACACCAGCAGTGTGAAGAGACCTGAAAGTGGCACATGGCAGCAGAGTGTGGCGATGGAGACAGCAGCAATGGGAGGCCGTACAGGGACCCATCAGAGACTCTGGACTTGGCAGCAGCATGAGGAGGCGGTATATAGGGGCCCATGGCAGATTAGGGGCCTGGCAGCAGCTATGTGAGGCCCGTAATCTGCCTGCACCCTATGTCAAAAAATTAAACACACCAGCAGTGTGAAGAGACCTGAAAGTGGCACATGGCAGAGTGTGGCGATGGAGACAGCAGCAATGGGAGGCCGTACAGGGACCCATGACAGACTCTAGACTTGGCAGCAGCATGAGGAGGCGGTATATAGGGGCCCATGGCAGATTAGGGGCCTGGCAGCAGCTATGTGAGGCCCGTAATCTGCCTGCACCCTATGTCAAAAAATTTAACACACCAGCAGTGTGAAGAGACCTGAAAGTGGCACATGGCAGCAGAGTGTGGCGATGGAGACAGCAGCAATGGGAGGCCGTACAGGGACCCATGAGAGACTCTGGACTTGGCAGCAGCATGAGGAGGCGGTATATAGGGGCCCATGGCAGATTAGGGGCCTGGCAGCAGCTATGTGAGGCCCGTTATCTTGCAGCACCCTATGTCAAAAAATTAAACACACCAGCAGTGTGAAGAGACCTGAAAGTGGCACATGGCAGCAGAGTGTGGCGATGGAGACAGCAGCAATGGGAGGCCGTACAGGGACCCATGAGAGACTCTGGACTTGGCAGCAGCATGAGGAGGCGGTATATAGGGGCCCATGGCAGATTAGGGGCCTGGCAGCAGCTATGTGAGGCCCGTTATCTTGCAGCACCCTATGTCAAAAAATTAAACACACCAGCAGTGTGAAGAGACCTGAAAGTGGCACATGGCAGCAGA
This sequence comes from Staurois parvus, assembly GCF_062004578.1. Lineage (NCBI taxonomy): Eukaryota > Metazoa > Chordata > Amphibia > Anura > Ranidae > Staurois > Staurois parvus. The sequence goes on from NW_028318186.1 coordinate 10,952,007, forward strand.
GTGTGGCGATGGAGACAGCAGCAATGGGAGGCCGTACAGGGACCCATGAGAGACTCTGGACTTGGCAGCAGCATGAGGAGGCGGTATATAGGGGCCCATGGCAGATTAGGGGCCTGGCAGCAGCTATGTGAGGCCCGTAATCTGCCTGCACCCTATGTCAAAAAATTTAACACACCAGCAGTGTGAAGAGACCTGAAAGTGGCACATGGCAGCAGAGTGTGGCGATGGAGACAGCAGCAATGGGAGGCCATACAGGGACCCATGAGAGACTCTAGACTTGGCAGCAGCATGAGGAGGCGGTATATAGGGGCCCATGGCAGATTAGGGGCCTGGCAGCAGCTATGTGAGGCCCGTAATCTGCCTGCACCCTATGTCAAAAAATTTAACACACCAGCAGTGTGAAGAGACCTGAAAGTGGCACATGGCAGCAGAGTGTGGCGATGGAGACAGCAGCAATGGGAGGCCGTACAGGGACCCATCAGAGACTCTGGACTTGGCAGCAGCATGAGGAGGCGGTATATAGGGGCCCATGGCAGATTAGGGGCCTGGCAGCAGCTATGTGAGGCCCGTTATCTTGCAGCACCCTATGTCAAAAAATTAAACACACCAGCAGTGTGAAGAGACCTGAAAGTGGCACATGGCAGCAGAGTGTGGCGATGGAGACAGCAGCAATGGGAGGCCGTACAGGGACCCATGAGAGACTCTGGACTTGGCAGCAGCATGAGGAGGCGGTATATAGGGGCCCATGGCAGATTAGGGGCCTGGCAGCAGCTATGTGAGGCCCGTTATCTTGCAGCACCCTATGTCAAAAAATTTAACACACCAGCAGTGTGAAGAGACCTGAAAGTGGCACATGGCAGCAGAGTGTGGCGATGGAGACAGCAGCAATGGGAGGCCGTACAGGGACCCATGAGAGACTCTAGACTTGGCAGCAGCATGAGGAGGCGGTTTATAGGGGCCCATGGCAGATTAGGGGCCTGGCAGCAGCTATGTGAGGCCCGTAATCTGCCTGCACCCTATGTCAAAAAATTTAACACACCAGCAGTGTGAAGGAGACCTGAAAGTGGCACATGGCAGCAGAGTGTGGCGATGGAGACAGCAGCAATGGGAGGCCGTACAGGGACCCATGAGAGACTCTGGACTTGGCAGCAGCATGAGGAGGCGGTATATAGGGGCCCATGGCAGATTAGGGGCCTGGCAGCAGCTATGTGAGGCCCGTAATCTGCCTGCACCCTATGTCAAAAAATTTAACACACCAGCAGTGTGAAGAGACCTGAAAGTGGCACATGGCAGCAGAGTGTGGCGATGGAGACAGCAGCAATGGGAGGCCGTACAGGGACCCATGAGAGACTCTAGACTTGGCAGCAGCATGAGGAGGCGGTATATAGGGGCCCATGGCAGATTAGGGGCCTGGCAGCAGCTATGTGAGGCCCGTAATCTGCCTGCACCCTATGTCAAAAAATTTAACACACCAGCAGTGTGAAGAGACCTGAAAGTGGCACATGGCAGCAGAGTGTGGCGATGGAGACAGCAGCAATGGGAGGCCGTACAGGGACCCATGAGAGACTCTGGACTTGGCAGCAGCATGAGGAGGCGGTATATAGGGGCCCATGGCAGATTAGGGGCCTGGCAGCAGCTATGTGAGGCCCGTAATCTGCCTGCACCCTATGTCAAAAAATTTAACACACCAGCAGTGTGAAGAGACCTGAAAGTGGCACATGGCAGCAGAGTGTGGCGATGGAGACAGCAGCAATGGGAGGCCGTACAGGGACCCATGAGAGACTCTAGACTTGGCAGCAGCATGAGGAGGCGGTTTATAGGGGCCCATGGCAGATTAGGGGCCTGGCAGCAGCTATGTGAGGCCCGTAATCTGCCTGCACCCTATGTCAAAAAATTTAGCACACCAGCAGTGTGAAGAGACCTGAAAGTGGCACATGGCAGCAGAGTGTGGCGATGGAGACAGCAGCAATGGGAGGCCGTACAGGGACCCATGAGAGACTCTGGACCTAGCAGCAGCATGAGGAGGCGGTATATAGGGGCCTATGGCAGATTAGGGGCCTGGCAGCAGCTATAGGAGGCCCGTAATCTGCCAGCACCCTATGTCAAAAAATTAAACACACCAGCAGTGTGAGGAGACCTGAAAGTGGCACATGTTTGAGGCATGATTCATGGCGGATTTAGTCAGTTGTGTCAGGAACTGGTGGTTTGAAATCCAGACTAATCCACGCCTGATTCATTTTCACAAACGTGAGTCTCTCCACACTTTGGGTGGACAGTCGTGTCCTCCGCGGAGTTACAATACCTCCTGCCGCACTAAACACGCGCTCCGATGCCACGCTACTGGCCGGGCATGACAGCCTTTCAAGGGCAAATTCAGCTAGTTGGGGCCAAAGGTCAAGTTTCGTTGCCCAGTAGTCAAGGGGATTGTCTACCTCGGTTGGCAGGGTGCTGTCCAAGTAGGCCCAAGCCTGTTGTTTGAGCTCCTGCTCCAGGTCCACCTGATGCTGCTGCTGCTGCTGCGGCTGGTTAGTAGTTTCCTCACTGCGCTGGTGAAGAAAGCTACTCATCATCGACTGCAGACTGAGGCAGCCACTGCTGGTGGAGCTGCCACTGCTCCTACCACCCCACCCCTCCCCTGCTGCCATGCCAGCGGAACGCGAGCGCACAGGGCCCACAGTGTCTGAGGATGGACGTTGGCGCACAAAGGCAGAGACCAACTGACTACATAGGTGGTTTTTATAGTATGTAATTTTGGCCTCCCTCTCAGCAGGTGTGAAAAAGGCCACCATTTTGGACCGGTAGCGAGGGTCCAACAAGGTGGACAGCCAAAAGTCATCCCTCTGTCTGATGGTTATTATTCGGCTGTCGCTACGCAAGCAAGCGAGCATGCTATGGGCCATTTGTGCCAAGGAATGCGAGGGACTCCCTGCCTCCATCTCCACAGCATACTGCCACGGTGCGTCTGGGTCCTCTGTCTCCTCCTCCTCCTCCTCTACCAGATGCTCCTGCTCCTCCACTCCTGTCCGCTGAGTGGAAAAACCACCCATTTCACTCAATAATTCCTGAGCACAAATGTCCTCCTCTACCTCCTCCTCTTCTTCCTGTCCTGCCCCCACAGGGGTCATGTGGCGTTGAGATCTGTGCGCCACGTCTACCGCACCCTGACCAGCCATTGTTAACAGCATTTGTTCCAGGACGTGCAACAGAGGAATGACGTCGTTCATCCCATAGTCCTGCCGACTCACGAATAGCGTGGCCTCCTCAAAGGGCCTGAGCAAGCGGCAGGTGTCACGCATGAGCTGCCAATGGCTGACATCTAAGTTACACAGGGGAGTACCTTTATCCGCTTGTAACATCAGGAAATCGGTGATGGCCTTTCGCTGCTCGTAAAGGCGGTCTAACATGTGTAGGGTTGAATTCCACCTTGTTGCAACGTCGCAGATCAGGCGATGCTGTGGAATTCCGTTCTGCCGCTGCAGCTCAATGAGGGTGTTCTTTGCGGTGTAGGAATGGCTGAAATGCATGCACAGTTTACGTGACATTTTAAGGATGTCTTGCAGTGGGATGGTGGATTTTAGGAACCGCTTGACAACCAGATTGAACACGTGAGCCATGCATGGCGCATGGCACAACCTTCCTTGACGCAGAGCAGACACCATGTTCTTTCCGTTGTCAGTCAACATGGTTCCGATTTTTAGTTTGCGCGGAGACAGCCATCTGTCGATTTCTCTGTTCATTACACTCAGCAGTTCCTCCCCTGTGTGACTACGTTCGCCAAGGCATACCAGGTGCAGCACAGCGTGACACCGTTGCGCCCTGCACATGTGATATGCCGGTCGGGTAATGGGACTTGGCACGGGGGTGGCGGCTGAGGACACGGCGGAAAAAGAGGTGGTAGAGGCGGACATGCTTGCTGGACCAAGGACGTGCAAACGTGGAGGCAAAAGCGTCGTGACCTGTCCAAGTTGCTGGTGCGGCTGTGCCGGCACCACGTTCACCCAGTGGGCCGTAAATGACATGTACTGTCCCTGACCGTAGTTACAGCTCCACACGTCGGCGCTGCCGTGCACTTTGGCAGAGACCGACATGCTCAAAGACTGGCCCACCATCTCTTCTACATGTGAATGCAGGGCTGGCACTGCCTTTTGGGCAAAGAAATGACGGCTTGGCACTCTCCACCGCGGCGCGGCACAAGCCATCATTTCTCGGAAAGGTGCTGAGTCCACCAGTTGGAAAGGGAGGGACTGCAGCACCAGCAACTTGGACAGGAGGACGTTCAGCTTTTGCACCGTCGGGTGCGTGCTCGCAAACTGTTGTCTCTTGGATACGGATTCCAAGAAAGACTGTTGACGGAATCCGAGAAGAGGAGTAGCAGGAGAAGGAGCATCTGAACGAGCGGAAGATGCCAACGAGCGACAACTCCCCTCAGCAGAGGTGTTGGAGCCTTGACTGGCTGATAGAGGGCGATTGACGACGTCGGGTGACGGAGCAAGTAACGGAGCGGGTGATGGAGCGGGGGCTGGGGCAGGCAGAACCGCCGTATGTTTATCACGGTTTTCCCAGGCCACCGAATGGTGACGCTGCATATGCTGACGCAACGCTGTAGTCCCAACATGGGCCCCCTGGCCACGCTTGCATTTCTGGCCACATAGTCGACATACGGCTACGTTTACTTCCTCGGGCGGCTTGAGGAAAAATTGCCACACCACCGAGTAGGAAACTTTGCCCCCGCTACTCTTCACTGGCTGACTGCTACTTCCTCCGTGCGCACCGGCACCACTACTGGCCGTGGTGGTAGGCTGCAGTGGAGCTGGTGCTCTACTCCGTGGACGTTTGGCTCCACTGACACTGATGCGACCCTGCTGCTGTCTCCTGGGCAACCCACCGACTGTTTTGCTCGCTGCCAAGCTGCCACCCTCTTCTCCTGATGATGCGGAAGAAATTGCCTGATGACGACGAGGCTGCCAAGTGCGATCAACCTCCTCATCATCAAGTAGGGTCTCCGCCTCACTACTAGCCCCCTCGGCTGCGTCTGGGTCAGGAGACAGACCTGTCTCTAGACCGGCTACCGAGCCACTCTCCTCGCCAGTACTTGTTCGCTTGGCTGCTGAAAAGGCCGATGTCTCCCCCCGTTCCTGACCGCCCTCTGTTAGCTCTTCCTCACTGTACAGTGGGGCTGAGCCCACAGCATGCGATACTTCGCTTGGTGAGGGAACAGCAAAGGACAGGGGCAGGTAGAGGACACGTGATTTCAGTGGGCTTGCTCCCGGGCCATGCCAACTAACGGTTGTGTCTGACGTACCCACCGACCGTTGGCTGTAGGTGTCAGAGGTGACCTGGGAAGAGGAAGACGACCGAGCCAACCAATCAATGACGGCAGGGTTGTCGGTGGAGACACGACCGCTGGATGACACCGGGAGCACTGGCCTCTGGCTGCGAATACTGCTGCCTCGACCCCTTCCTCTGCTGCCACGTCTGCTCGCTCCTAAAACATTGCCTCCTCTGCCACTCCTCTGCATGTTGTCTGACATACTATTTAATTCAACGATTAGGTGTCCCTGAGTAACAATTCTCTGGCACTCAGTAACAATTCTGTCTGTCCCTGAGTATGAATTCTGTGGCCCTGAGTAACAATTCTGTGTCTGTGCGAGTAACAATTCTGTGTCTGTGCGAGTAACAATTCTGTGTCTGTGCAAGTAACAATTTTGTGTCTGTGCGAGTAACAATTCTCTGGCACTCAGTAACAATTCTGTCTGTCCCTGAGTAACAATTCTCTGGCACTCAGTAACAATTCTGTCTGTCCCTGAGTAACAATTCTCTGGCACTCAGTAACAATTCTGTCTGTCCCTGAGTATGAATTCTGTGGCCCTGAGTAACAATTCTGTGTCTGTGCGAGTAACAATTCTGTGTCTGTGCAAGTAACAATTTTGTGTCTGTGCGAGTAACAATTCTCTGGCACTCAGTAACAATTCTGTCTGTCCCTGAGTAACAATTCTCTGGCACTCAGTAACAATTCTGTCTGTCCCTGAGTAACAATTCTCTGGCACTCAGTAACAATTCTGTCTGTCCCTGAGTAACAATTCTCTGGCACTCAGTAACAATTCTGTGTCTGTGCGAGTAACAATTCTGTGTCTGTGCAAGTAACAATTTTGTGTCTGTGCGAGTAACAATTCTCTGGCACTCAGTAACAATTCTGTCTGTCCCTGAGTAACAATTCTCTGGCACTCAGTAACAATTCTGTCTGTCCCTGAGTAACAATTCTCTGGCACTCAGTAACAATTCTGTCTGTCCCTGAGTATGAATTCTGTGGCCCTGAGTAACAATTCTGTGTCTGTGCGAGTAACAATTCTGTGTCTGTGCAAGTAACAATTTTGTGTCTGTGCGAGTAACAATTCTCTGGCACTCAGTAACAATTCTGTCTGTCCCTGAGTAACAATTCTCTGGCACTCAGTAACAATTCTGTCTGTCCCTGAGTAACAATTCTCTGGCACTCAGTAACAATTCTGTCTGTCCCTGAGTAACAATTCTCTGGCACTCAGTAACAATTCTGTCTGTCCCTGAGTAACAATTCTCTGGCACTCAGTAACAATTCTGTGTCTGTGCGAGTAACAATTCTGTGTCTGTGCAAGTAACAATTTTGTGTCTGTGCGAGTAACAATTCTCTGGCACTCAGTAACAATTCTGTCTGTCCCTGAGTAACAATTCTCTGGCACTCAGTAACAATTCAGTCTGTCCCTGAGTAACAATTCTCTGGCACTCAGTAACAATTCTGTCTGTCCCTGAGTATGAATTCTGTGGCCCTGAGTAACAATTCTGTGTCTGTGCGAGTAACAATTCTGTGTCTGTGCAAGTAACAATTTTGTGTCTGTGCGAGTAACAATTCTCTGGCACTCAGTAACAATTCTGTCTGTCCCTGAGTAACAATTCTCTGGCACTCAGTAACAATTCTGTCTGTCCCTGAGTAACAATTCTCTGGCACTCAGTAACAATTCTGTCTGTCCCTGAGTAACAATTCTCTGGCACTCAGTAACAATTCTGTCTGTCCCTGAGTAACAATTCTCTGGCACTCAGTAACAATTCTGTGTCTGTGCGAGTAACAATTCTGTGTCTGTGCAAGTAACAATTTTGTGTCTGTGCGAGTAACAATTCTCTGGCACTCAGTAACAATTCTGTCTGTCCCTGAGTAACAATTCTCTGGCACTCAGTAACAATTCTGTCTGTCCCTGAGTAACAATTCTCTGGCACTCAGTAACAATTCTGTCTGTTCCTGAGTATGAATTCTGTGGCCCTGAGTAACAATTCTGTGTCTGTGCGAGTAACAATTCTGTGTCTGTGCAAGTAACAATTTTGTGTCTGTGCGAGTAACAATTCTCTGGCACTCAGTAACAATTCTGTCTGTCCCTGAGTAACAATTCTCTGGCACTCAGTAACAATTCTGTCTGTCCCTGAGTAACAATTCTCTGGCACTCAGTAACAATTCTGTCTGTCCCTGAGTAACAATTCTCTGGCACTCAGTAACAATTCTGTCTGTCCCTGAGTAACAATTCTCTGGCACTCAGTAACAATTCTGTGTCTGTGCGAGTAACAATTCTGTGTCTGTGCAAGTAACAATTTTGTGTCTGTGCGAGTAACAATTCTCTGGCACTCAGTAACAATTCTGTCTGTCCCTGAGTAACAATTCTCTGGCACTCAGTAACAATTCTGTCTGTCCCTGAGTAACAATTCTCTGGCACTCAGTAACAATTCTGTCTGTCCCTGAGTATGAATTCTGTGGCCCTGAGTAACAATTCTGTGTCTGTGCGAGTAACAATTCTGTGTCTGTGCAAGTAACAATTTTGTGTCTGTGCGAGTAACAATTCTCTGGCACTCAGTAACAATTCTGTCTGTCCCTGAGTAACAATTCTCTGGCACTCAGTAACAATTCTGTCTGTCCCTGAGTAACAATTCTCTGGCACTCAGTAACAATTCTGTCTGTCCCTGAGTATGAATTCTGTGGCCCTGAGTAACAATTCTGTGTCTGTGCGAGTAACAATTCTGTGTCTGTGCAAGTAACAATTTTGTGTCTGTGCGAGTAACAATTCTCTGGCACTCAGTAACAATTCTGTCTGTCCCTGAGTAACAATTCTCTGGCACTCAGTAACAATTCTGTCTGTCCCTGAGTAACAATTCTCTGGCACTCAGTAACAATTCTGTCTGTCCCTGAGTATGAATTCTGTGGCCCTGAGTAACAATTCTGTGTCTGTGCGAGTAACAATTCTGTGTCTGTGCAAGTAACAATTTTGTGTCTGTGCGAGTAACAATTCTCTGGCACTCAGTAACAATTCTGTCTGTCCCTGAGTAACAATTCTCTGGCACTCAGTAACAATTCTGTCTGTCCCTGAGTAACAATTCTCTGGCACTCAGTAACAATTCTGTCTGTCCCTGAGTAACAATTCTCTGGCACTCAGTAACAATTCTGTCTGTCCCTGAGTAACAATTCTCTGGCACTCAGTAACAATTCTGTGTCTGTGCGAGTAACAATTCTGTGTCTGTGCAAGTAACAATTTTGTGTCTGTGCGAGTAACAATTCTCTGGCACTCAGTAACAATTCTGTCTGTCCCTGAGTAACAATTCTCTGGCACTCAGTAACAATTCTGTCTGTCCCTGAGTAACAACTCTCTGGCACTCAGTAACAATTCTGTCTGTCCCTGAGTAACAATTCTGTCTGTCCCTGAGAATGAATTCTGTGGCCCTGAGTAAGAATTCTCTGGCACTCAGTAACAATTCTGTCTGTCCCTGAGTAACAATTCTCTGGCACTCAGTAACAATTCTGTCTGTCCCTGAGTAAAAATTCTGTGGCCCTAATAACGTTTCTGTGGCCCTAAGTAACAATTCTCTGGCACTGAGTGAAAATTCTGTCTGTCCCTGAGTATGAATTCTGTGGCCCTAACTAGCGTTTCTTTGTCCCTAAATAACGATTCTGTGGCCCTCATTAACAAGTCTGTGTCCCTGAGTAATGGTTCTCTGTCCCTAAGTAACTTCTCTCTGTCCCCAATTCTCGTTTCTGTGGCCCTAACTCTGTCCCTGTCCCTAGTACAGAGCGGTCTGCCTCTGTTCAATGACTGCAGGCAAATGAAGATTTCCAAAATGGCCGCTATATATACCTCGACCATTACACAGTGCTGGCTGGCTGGCTGCTGATTGGCTGATGCGATCACATGTCGTTGAGGAATGCATTATGGGGCAGCGCGCCTTGTCTGCGCGCCTTCCCCGACATCCCCGCTCCGTCGCCGCACATGTCAGCCGCCATTTTCGGAAAAATTTCGATTCGCGCGTCCGAATTAGGCTGTTTTTCGGATTCGGCACGAATCGAAATTTTTCCGATATTCGACTCAAATTCCACTTCGGATACTTCGATTCGCTCATCTCTAATAATGATCATATGAAGCCATTTATTATCACATTGTTGTTTGGCTCCTTTTAAAATCATAATGACAACAGAAATAACCCAAATGGCCCTGATAAAAAGTTTCCATCCCCTGGAATGTTAATGTTTGGCCTTGGTAAAGATACACAAGGTGACACACACAGGATAAATGGCAATTAAGGGTTAATTTTCCACATCTGTGGCTTTTTAAATTGCAATTAGTGTTTGTGTAATAATAGTCAATCAGTTTTTTAGCTCTCACATGGATGCACCGAGCAGACTAGATACTGAGCCATGGGGAGAAGAAAAGAAAGGTCAAAAGACCTGTGTAATAAGTTAATGGAACTTTATAAAAATGGAAAAGGATTTAAAAAGATGTCCAAAGCCTTAAATATTCCAGTCAGTACTGTTCAATTTGGGGATCTCTTCATACCAAGTCAAGGTCAGATAGACCAAGAAGGATTGCAGCCACAAATGCCAGAAGACTTGTTAGAGATACAAAAAAAAACCCCACAGGTAACCTCAGGAGAAATCTATGCTGCTCTGGAAAAAGATGGTGTGGTTGTTTCAAAGAGCACAATAGGACAATACAAAAATAAGCTACATAATGGAGTTGCCAGAATGAAGCCTTTACTGTGCCAATGCCACAAAAAAGCCTGGTTACAATATGCCCGACAACACCTTGACATACCTCACAACTTCTGGCACACTGTAATATAGAGAGACAAGACCAAAATAGAGCTTTATGGGCACTATAAGTGTTCTGTTTGGAGAGAGGTCAACAAGATCTATAACGACAAGAATACCATCCCCACTGTGAAGCATGGTGGTAGCTCACTGATGTTTTGGGGGTATATGAGCTCTAAAAGCACACAGAATCTTGTGAAAACTGATGGCAAGATGAATGCAGCTTGTTGCCAGAAAATACTGGCAGACAAAGCGCATTCTTCTGCACGAAAGCTGCATATGGGTCATTGTTGAACTTTCCAGCACAACAATGACCCTGAGCACAAGGCCAGGTTGACCCTCCAGTGGTTAGAGCAGAAAAAGGTGAAGGTTCTGGAGTAGCCATAACAGTCTCCTGACCTTAATATAAGCGAGTCACTCTGGGGAGATCTCAAAAGTGCGGTTCATACAAGACGACTAAAGACTTTGCATGACCTGGAGGCATTTTGCCAACATGAATGGGCAGCTATACCATCTGCAAGAATTTGGGGCCTCCTGGACAACTTTTGAACAGGGGTCATTTCATTGGTTTACTTCATTGGTTTACTTATTGCCATGTTTTGTCTTATGATTGGGCCATTCTGTTATGGCTTAGTTACAGAATATGAATCCCATAAAAAAATATGCGTTTTGCTTGCTCAATCATGGTTTCTTTAAAAATACATCCTGTATATTACCAATTCTCCAGGACTATGCAAACTTTTTAGCACAACTGTATATCCATAGAACTACAAAGTCTCAACAGGTCCCACTGGTATTTCTCTTATATTCATAGATCCACAAGTATCAATCGGTCCAACTGGGCTTTCTCTTATATCCATAGAACGGCAAGTACCAACAGATCTCACTAGTCTTTCTCTTGTACCCATAGAACTGCAAAGTTTCAACAGGTCCCACTGTCGCTGGCCAGCTAAGACCAGTCCTAGGTTGCTAATATGGTTCACATATATGTGTATACCAAACCTGCCAATAACCTCAGTACAGTGTATATGTGTATATGTTAAAGCCAAAAGCAGAATCATTGCTGTGATTTATGTCTTTGATTGTTATATGACATTTATATATTAATTGTGTTAGCAGAAGCAGAAAAGGAAAATATGCCTTTAAGAGTTAGTATAAGGTGAGCCAATCACAGACAGCCTCATACTGTACAGAGCCTTAACCAATCCCAGCCAGTTTCACATTTGTGCCTGTGTAAAACTCCCTGCTAGTATATTCTAGAGACACATGCTCACCAGACAGAGGAGGAAACAGGCAAAGTTCCAATCAGAAAAGCTTTATGGAAGCAGAGAAGGCCAAATAGGTATTTAATGCACTTGTGTGTTCCTCTGTTGTTTAGTAATGCAGGTAGATCTGTATGTAAAAACTGTTGTATGTGTGTTTACTTGTAGTTCCACCGAACTTACGAATCAAGTCACTGTAGAGTAATCATAATCGAACTTACGAATCCAAGCGAATTTATCAATCTATCAAAATATACAGAACAAATTTATTGAATCTATTGAACCTATTGAGATAAGCTATCAAATCAAACCACTGTAATATGAAAGAAATAAGCTACTGTATGATAAATGAAACAAGCCATTGTAAGCAGTTATATGAAGAAGATTGAAGTTATTAAAGAAGTTAACTAAAGTATTCGGTGTGCTCTTTAAACCTACTGCATCCATAGAGCGGCATTGGAGGAATTACAGAGTAAAGTCAGTCTAATCAAACAAAGAAACAGCAATTGCATAATTTTTCGAATGCCACAGCGCACTAGGCACCAAAGGGTGCTGTGCCTGCCACACCCACTGGTATTTCTCTTATAGTCATAGATCTACAAGTATCAATAGGTCCCACTGGTCTCTCTTTTATCCATAGAACGGCAAGTACCAACAGATCTCACTGGTCTTTCTCTTGTATCCATAGAACTGCAAAGTTTCAATAGGTCCCTCTGGTTTTTCTTTTATATCCGCAGAACCACAAGTATCAACAGGTCTCACTGGTCTTTCTCTTGTATCCATAGAACTGCAAAGTTTCAGCAAATCCCAATGGTCTTTCTCTTACATCCATAGATCTACACGTATCAACAGGTCCCTCTGGTCTTTCTTTTATAGCCACAGAACCGCAAGTACGAACAGGTCTCACTGGTCTCTCTCTTATATCCATAGAGCTACAAAGTTTCAATAGGTCCCACTGATCTTTCTCTTATATCCACAGATCCACAAGTATGAACAGGTCCCACTGATCTTTCTCTTATATCCATAGATCCACAAGTATGAACAGGTCCCACTGGTCTTTCTCTTATATCCATAGAGCTACAAAGTTTCAATAGGCCCCACTCGTTTTTCTCTTATATCCATAGATCCACAAGTATGAACAGGTCCCACTGGTCTCTCTCTCATATCAACAGATCTATTATGGTCTTTCACTTATCTGTACAAAAACAAGTCCCAACATGTCTTACTGGTTTCTTATATCAATAGAACTATAGGTATGAACCTTTCCCACTGCTATTTCTCCTATACCCAAAGTCCTAGCAAGTCCCACTAGGATCTTTCTTATATTCATAGTACTAGAAGTCTGAGCATACCCTACTATTGTCTCATTTGTCTCTCTTTGCAAGTTCCAACATGTTCCACTGGACTCTCTTCAATAAGTAGAAATACAAATATCAATGGTCTTTCTCCTATATCCATAGAATCACAAGTACCAAATGGTCCCGTTGGTCTCCAATTATGAACATGTCCCTCTGGTCTAACTCTTATACCAATAGAATTTTCATCAACGTGCCCCACTAGTCTTTCTCTTATAGCCATAGAACTACAGTTATCAACATTATCAATGGGTCTCTCTCTTATAGCCACAGAACTACAAGTCCCAACATATCCTACTGGTCTTTCACCTATTTCCATAGAATTACAAGTCCCATCATGTCCTATGGGTCACTTTTTATAACAATAGAACTAAAGGTATCAACCTTTCACACTGCTATTTCTCTTATAGCCATGTAACTACAGGTCCTAGCAAGTCCAACTAGTATCTTTCATTATATTCAAAGTTTTAAAAGTCTGAGCACACCCTACTATTGCTTCACTTGTCTCTCCAGATTTGCATGTTCCAACATGTCCCAGTGGTCTCTTTAATCAGTAGAACTACTAGTCCAAACATGCCTCACTGGTCTTTTTCTCATATCCATTGAACTACAAGTCCCAACGTGTCCCACTAGTCTATCTTTTGCATCCACAGGACTACAAGTCCCAACGTGTCCCACTAGTCTATCTTTGGATCCACAGGACTACAAGTCCCAACATGTCCCACTAGTCTATCTTTTGCATCCACAGGACTACAAGTCCCAACGTGTCCCACTAGTCTATCTTTTGCATCCACAGGACTACAAGTCCCAACGTGTCCCACTAGTCTATCTTTTGCATCCACAGGACTACAAGTCCCAACGTGTCCCACTAGTCTATCTTTTGCATCCACAGGACTACAAGTCACAACATGTCTTCCTGGTGTCTAGTTTGTCTTTATAGAGTTACAAAAAGAATACGTACAAAGTTGAGCGTTTTAAATGTACTTTATGAAACACACTTTATCTTAGAAATATACAGTAAGTGTTTTTGTTTCTGTGCTACTGCTTGACCACCTCCATTGGTACCTGTTGTGTTTCAGTACAGATTGCTTCCTTGTTGGTTCATGTGCTTGAATTGCTTCCTCTCTCTGATATCTCACCTTAGCATGCTTTCTGCCATTTGGTTACTGTGATATTCACCTGGCTTCCCTTGGCTTTGCCTTTGCCTGCTGACTTATACCAGGTTAATATAGTTCTGCTGGCCTTGGCTCATCCTTGCTATCCCTTGCTCCAACACCCTAGGTATCTCAGCTTGCCACCTGATAGTTGTGCTGTCAGCAAGCAAACCTTAATTCATTGCATACAGTCCTCAAAGCCAGTTCTGTTCATACTTCTACTCTGAAGGAAAGCAGGGCTTGTAGGGTCACCGCAACCCAGCTCGCCCTGGCCTGATATAGGCAACCCAGTAACATTCAGCGGACAAGCAGCTGCAGAAGATAATTGGCAGGAGGAATATGACATCTACTTGGATGTGTGCGGTGAGCCAGTTTGAATGCAAAAAATAGTCAAGTTGGTGGCATTGTGCTTTAAAAAGTAGAATGTAGGGTTAATTCAGCAATTTATAGCACAGAGATGGATTCCTTTCCAACAGTGATGAAGGCCAGGTTCCAATAAAACACAAGATGCACCGCAAGAGTCCTGTGTCATTTCTGGTGAAGTCATCTTTGTCTAACTGATTCAGTAATCATACAAGATTCTCCGCTGACTCTCTGCTGTTGCTGGGGAATCAGGAGAAGGTCACCCTATAAAATTTTTATACAATGTTCCAGCTATGTGTACACTTTTCCTGTAGATACTCAAAAGATAGTGCAATCTAAGCTCAAACCTTGTGTTTCAGTTTTGAGAGCTGATCTGTAAACTAAATTCAATACAGGCTTTTTATACTGACAGAGGACAACACTGGTGAAACATTCAACAGGATACTCAAAAGTCCAAATCCCACAACTAACGGCAATTGATGGTGTCTATTAATGTTTATAATATACCCTATAGGGCCAAAAGTTGTAGACACCTGAATGTCTCACCTACAGTATATGAGTTAATTGGACATCCTAATCCAAAACTATGAACATTAATATGAAGTTGTCCTCCCTTTGTGGCTATAATAACTTTCTGGGAAGGCTTTCCAAAAGATTTTTGAATGTCTTTTTGGGAAGGTTGTGCCCATTTAGCCAGAAGAACATTTTTAAGGTCATGTCTTGATGATGGATGAGAAGACCTGGTTCATAATCAGTTTTCAATTCATCCCTTTAGCACCTGACTGATGATAATTATGAAGTTCAGTAAGGGTTCTATTGAGGATATGAGAACATTGAGCTATTTCAGTTAGAGATACCATTTGTGCAAACTGTGCAGCTGCAAAAAGGCTATCTTGGCGTTGGGGAGCCTATCTATCTCTCTATCTATCTCTCTATCTATCTCTCTATCTATCTATCCTGTAGTGAACTAGTGTTTGCACTTCAGGGCCCCAATAAGTAACTTTATCTGTTACTGATTCATGTTCTAGGCGTATTCAGCACTCACCCCACTAAAGGATGAAACTAAACCATATCTATAAGGAGCTGGCTTTGTACACAGGGACACAGTCCTGCTGAAGCAGAAAAGGGCCTCCCCAAACTGTTACCACAAAGCTGGAAGCTCACAATTATCTAAAATCTGTTTGTTTGATGTAGTATAACCAGTAGCCTTCACTGGAAACACCCGAACTGAAGAATTTAGAGGGTTGTCCACATATATTGACTTCCGCATGGCCTTGTGATGAGGAAACAAGTTTCATAATGTGGTGGGAACTGTTACTGGTGGAATCTGTGGGAGAGGTAGTGTCAGGGCAGGGGCCGAGGAACGGACAGGCAGGCCTAACAATGTAACGCACTGGCTGACGACAACCACCACCCACAGACCGAAGTCCCTCAGGGCGCGGAGTCTAAGTCCCAGGCTGCCCTTCACCAGGGCCCCTGATGGTGGGGATGGACTTGACGCAGCCAGGAACCAGGTCGCGGCCCCCGAGACACCTCAGCTGCGGTAATGGCCGCCGCCAATGGCGTGTAGCTGGTGGAAGAGACAAAAGAGTAGTCAGACAAGCCGGGTCAACAACAACAGGACAAAACAGTACAGGACAGCAGACGAGAATCACAGGTCACGAGCCGGGTTCAGCAACAGAGGGTCAGATCAAAGGAGAATACAAAGAATAGTCGAGTCACAAGCCGAATCAGATACCAGGAGAGTCACGAGAGTCAGAACAGAGTAATAGCAACACAAAGACACAAGACACAAGTGCAAAGAGCATGTGCGGGCCACAGGCTTATATGTCATCAGCCACACCCCTCTGGGGGATGGACCACAGAGACATGGAGTAACAAAACCTCAGGGAAAAGGTAGGACCTTGACAGTACCTCCTCCTCAAGGGCCCCTCCCCCTCCGCGGCTCAACAAAAGGTTTCTGAGGAAAACGGGTATGAAAAGCGCGGAGGAGGGCAGGAGCATGGACATCCGCGGAAGGAACCCAGGAACGCTCCTCGGGACCATAACCGCGCCAGTGAACCAGGAACTGTAATCGACCGCGCACCAATCGAGAGTCCAGGATCCGGCTCACCTCATACTCCTCATGACCGTCAACCCGGACAGGACGGGGCCGAGGCAGAGAGGTAGTGAAGCGATTGCAGATCAGAGGTTTCAACAGGGAAACATGAAAGATATTGGAGATCCGCATCCCAGACGGAAGGGCAAGGGCATAGGCCACCGGATTCACTTTGCGGAGAATGCGGAAAGGACCGACAAAATGGGGAGCTAGTTTGGGTGTGGGCACCCGAAGATTGAGGTTGCGAGTAGACAACCACACCCGATCGCCGACCTGGTATGAAGGAGCGGGCAACCGTCTGCGATCAGCCTGGAACTTCTGGCGCTGAGCTGAGTCCCTCAAGGCCCTCTGGATCTGCCCCCATGAAGAACGCAGGGCAGCAAGATGGTTCTCCACAGCCGGAATGTCCTGTGGTGAGAACCTCTCAGGTAATACCGCGGGTTGGAACCCATAGTTGGCCATGAAGGGAGACATCGCGGAGGAGGAGTTGACCGCCGAGTTCCTGGCAAACTCTGCCCAAGGAGATCGGCCCAATCGTCCTGATGGTCTGAAATATAACACTGAAGGAATTGTTCTAAGGCCTGATTGGAACGCTCCGCAGCCCCATTGGACTGCGGGTGGTAGGCTGAAGAAAAGGAGAGACTAATACCCAACTGGGAGCAGAAGGCGCACCAGAATCTGGACACGAACTGACTCCCGCAGTCCGAGACAATCACCTTAGGCAACCCATGCAGGCGAAAAATCTCCCTGGAAAAGACCGTGGCCAGTTCTTGCGCTGTGGGTAATTTCCTGAGTGGAATGCAATGGCACATCTTGGAAAACCTAGGTCTACAATAAAGTCGACGATCATGAGGATGACCGTATGACCCCGAGACACCAGGAGGTCTACAATAAAGTCCATACCTAGATGTGACCAAGGACACTCCCCATTGGGAATGGGTTGCAGAAGACCCAAAGGGAGATGCCGTGGAGACGATCATGAGGATGACCGTATGACCCCGAGACACCAGGAGGTCTACAATAAAGTCCAAATCGACGATCATGAGGATGACCGTATGACCCCGAGACACCAGGAGGTCTACAATAAAGTCCATACCTAGATGTGACCAAGGACACTCCCCATTGGGAATGGGTTGCAGAAGACCCAAAGGGAGATGCCGTGGAGACGATCATGAGGATGACCGTATGACCCCGAGACACCAGGAGGTCTACAATAAAGTCCATACCTAGATGTGACCAAGGACACTCCCCATTGGGAATGGGTTGCAGAAGACCCAAAGGGAGATGCCGTGGAGACTTATTCTGGGCACAGATCGAACATGCCGCTACATAGGAGGCAATGTCGGCACGGAGGGTTGGCCACCAGAATAAGCGAGAGACGACCCAACACAGCTGGTTCTTCCCCGGATGCCCGGCAGTTTTGGCGTTATGGTAGGTACGCAGCAGGCGGGTGCGCAATCCCTCAGGTACGAAACATCTACCCTCCGGCTTCCTGGGAGGAGCATCAGTTTGAGCCACCAAAATCTGCTCCCCAAGAGGAGAGGTCAGACTGGTGCGAATGGCAGCCAGGATCTGATCTGGAGGTATAACTGAGATTGGCTCAGAGTCTTCCCTGGACAACTCAGAGTATTGCCGTGATAACGCATCAGCCCTGACATTCTTGGAACCAGGCAAATATGAAACCACATAGTTGAAGCGTGACAAGAACAGAGCCCATCTGGCCTGGCGGGGTGTCAATCTCTTGGCCTCCGAAAGATAAGTCAGGTTCTTGTGATCGGTAAGAATGAGGACCGGAACCGCGGAACCCTCGAGCAGGTGCCTCCATTCCTTGAGAGCCAGAATGATGACCAACAACTCCCGATCTCCAATCTGGTAGTTGCACTCTGCAGAGGAAAGCTTCCTGGAGTAGAACCCGCAGGGAAGTAGGGGTCCATCGGGCGACCGACGCTGAGACAGGAGAGCGCCTACTCCCGTCTCGGAAGCATCAACCTCGAGGACGAAGGGCAACCCAGGATTGGGATGCGAAAGAATAGGAGCCAAAGCAAAGGCGGCTTTCAGAGCCTCAAAAGCTATGATGGCCTCGGATGGCCACTCGTGAGGGTTACTCCCCTTCTTGGTTAGGTCAGAGAGAGGCTTTGCCAATGTGGAGAAGTTCCTGATGAACTTCCGATAGTAGTTGGCAAAACCCAGAAAGCGCTGAATGGGCCGAAGACCATTGGGACGAGGCCACTGCAGAACCGCCGCAACCTTCTGAGGGTCCATGGAAAATCCCTCCGCGGAAATTATGTAGCCCAAAAAGGCAACTTGGGGTCGATGGAACTCGCACTTCTCGAGTTTACAAAAGAGTCCGTTCTCACGCAATCGTTGCAGCACCTGCTTGACATCCTGGACATGGGACTCCATGGAGGTAGAGTAAACCAAGATGTCATCCAGGTAAACCACTACGCACTGCTGCAACAAATCACGAAGGACATCGTTTATGAATTCCTGAAAAACCGCGGGCGCGTTACACAATCCGAAGGGTATCACCAGGTATTCGTAGTGCCCAGTTCTGGTGTTAAACGCGGTCTTCCACTCATCCCCCTGTCTGATCCGTACGAGGTTGTACGCCGCCCTAAGGTCGAGTTTGGTAAAGACTGTTGCTTCCTTAAGGCGGTCGAACAACTCAGAAATCAAAGGAATTGGATATGCATTTTTAATGGTAATCCGATTGAGACCCCTATAATCGATGCAGGGCCTCAATTCCCCACCTTTCTTCTCTACGAAAAAAAAACCTGCTCCTGCTGGAGAAGTAGACTTACGAATGTGCCCCCGGGAAAGCGCATCCACAACGTACTCCTCCATGGCCTTATTCTCCGCAACCGAGGGAGGGTACACCCTGCCACGTGGAGGAGTGGCTCCAGGTTGCAAGGATATGGCGCAGTCGTAAGGACGATGCGGCGGTAAGGTACCAGCGCGTACCTTATCAAACACGTCCCGGTACTCCCCATAGTCGGTGGGCAACGCAGAGTCCGAGGAGGCACACAATACCTTAACCGGCCCCCGGATGCACCCGGCCCCACACTGTGGAGACCATGTGAGAATCTCGGCTGTTTGCCAATTGAAGGTTGGATTGTGCCTCTGGAGCCAGGGATACCCCAAAACCACCGAATAGTGTGGGGAAGAAATCACCTGAAAACAGGCCAACTCCCTGTGAACAGCCCCAATAGCTACCTCTATTGGCAGAGACTCGTGGGTAACCTGCGGCGGTTGCAGGGGCCTGCCATCTATTGCTTCGAGAACCAATGGGGTAGCACGAACCTGCAGGGGAATGGAGTGCTGTGCAGCAAACGAGCTGTCCAAGAACAACCCACCGGCCCCAGAGTCTATCAACGCCTGGGCCGTCACCGAGCCCTCCATCCAAGAAAGGACCACGGTGATCAGTGGCTTATCCTTGCGGAACGCCGGGGACGAGGAAACTCCACCCAAGATCTGTCCCCGACATGATCTCAGGTGCGAGCGTTTCCCGGACGGATCGGACAAGACTGCCGAAAGTGCCCACCGAGGCCACAGTACAGGCAGCGACCCTCCCGACGCCGAGCGGCCCGCTCTCCCTCGGAAAGGCGAGCAAACCCCAGCTGCATGGGTTCCCCACCAGACAAGCTATCCCCAGGAGGCGTGGGAGGAGAGGGAGGAACGGGTGGGACAGAAAACGCAGGTGCCAGTCGATTGGAAGGCCTCCGCAGGCGTTCCTTGAGTGAAGGCCTCTCCCTGAGCCTGGTGTCAATCAGGATCAGGAAAGAGATGAGCTCCTCCAACACCACAGGCAGTTCCTTAGCTGCAATCTCATCCTTCAATGTGTCAGAAAGGCCATGGGAAAACGCAGCCACCAGAGCCTCATTGTTCCAACCGACCTCTGCCGCCAGGGTACGAAACTCTATAGCGTACTCGGCCACGGTCTGTGAACCCTGACGCATGGTCATGAGCAGCTTGGCCGCCGAGGCGGAACGAGCCGATACGTCTAATACCCTACGGAAGGCATCGACAAAACCGGAAAATTCTTGAATCACCGGGTCGTTCCTCTCCCATAAGGGATTTGCCCAGGCCAAGGCCTTGTCTGAGAGTAGTGAAATTAGGAACCCTACCTTTGACCTCTCAGACGGAAAGGCGTGGGGTATTAATTCAAAATAAATACCCACCTGGTTGAGGAACCCACGACACTGACTCGGCTCACCCCCAAAGCGCTGTGGAAGAGGGGCAGAACCAGTCATACCTCCGGGCGCTGCTGATGCAGCCGTCAAGGTGGTGGACGCAATAGGCGGAGAAGCAGCGGGAGAGACCACCGGAGTGACTACCGGCCTAATAGCACCAGGATCAAGGTGTGCAGTGCGTGCAAGCTGAGTTTGCAACGCCTGAGCGAACTGATCCAACAGGTGATCCTGTTGATCGAGTCTGGCGACTAGCATTGGAAGCGAAGGCGTGCCTGCACCGTCAGGGTTCATGGCACTTGTGTAATGTCAGGGCAGGGGCCGAGGAACGGACAGGCAGGCCTAACAATGTAACGCACTGGCTGACGACAACCACCACCCACAGACCGAAGTCCCTCAGGGCGCGGAGTCTAAGTCCCAGGCTGCCCTTCACCAGGGCCCCTGATGGTGGGGATGGACTTGACGCAGCCAGGAACCAGGTCGCGGCCCCCGAGACACCTCAGCTGCGGTAATGGCCGCCGCCAATGGCGTGTAGCTGGTGGAAGAGACAAAAGAGTAGTCAGACAAGCCGGGTCAACAACAACAGGACAAAACAGTACAGGACAGCAGACGAGAATCACAGGTCACGAGCCGGGTTCAGCAACAGAGGGTCAGATCAAAGGAGAATACAAAGAATAGTCGAGTCACAAGCCGAATCAGATACCAGGAGAGTCACGAGAGTCAGAACAGAGTAATAGCAACACAAAGACACAAGACACAAGTGCAAAGAGCATGTGCGGGCCACAGGCTTATATGTCATCAGCCACACCCCTCTGGGGGATGGACCACAGAGACCTGAAGGCATAAAAGGATTCCCACCATGCACAGCAAAATCCAAGATGGACGCCAGCACATGGAGTAACAAAACCTCAGGGAAAAGGTAGGACCTTGACAGGTAGGTGCTCATAAATTATCCAAGTCACCAATACCTACCTAAAACTGTAATATTTGGGGTAGAAAATTATCTGCCTTTTTAACTCATGCCTTTTTACCAAGCACACATGTGAACACTAACGGGTCTATTTATAAACATTTGTTGGATGAATATCACACACACACATTCATGCAGGCTGCACAAATTTTGGCCATAACATCTCCAATAGAATAATTCTTATGATGGTCTACGTCATCTAGTAGCCAAAAGTATAGTTTCTTATTGAAATATTTCAGAGAACTATACCACATTTCAGCCGCTAGATGTTGCTAACAAGCATAGGTCTTCTATTATCCATTTCAGAAATAACAGCCATAATTCATGCACACTGCACAAATGTGGGTGACACTCAATGAACGAATGTTATAGACCCCTAAGTGATTTTATACAGCAATACCCTGGCCCTACAAAAGGGGGTTATATCTGAACCACAAGAATGCAGGACTCAGCACTGAAAGGTGCTGATCTGATGTGCAAGGTGAGTATATAGGGCCTCAAACAAAAAATACCAAGCTGTACTTTTGACTGAGGGGCCTTGATAAGGTCATTCCAAAATGTGTTATGATGCTGTGGTAACTAATTTTATGGCTCTTTATAACTGTTTTAGTAGGAACCTTTAATGCTGTCCCAGAAAGCCCCTGTCTTGGTGCATAGATTTGGCCATACATGGTTCAGTGTGTTAGGCAAGTGCTTTGTGGTGTCGTTTGCCAGAAATTATGTATTATAAAAGTAGTTCAACAGTACAAGGAGGCATGGCAGGGAGGCTCTTCTGAATGGGACCACTTACAACAGTGTAGTGTAGAAACAGAAGTCTGAAGAATCAGAGTTGCCAATAGTGTATGCTAAAGGGAGCGGAGTGTGACTTGGCTGGACCTACCCAAAGGGGAAGCTCTCTAAGAAGGTAGACATAGTCCCTGCTGTCTCCCCACTCCATTCCCTATTGCTAGTGCTGTCGGGGAATCTGTCCCTATGCCAGCCACTCCCATAAAGCATGCCAAAACCCAGTAGATTCTGCTTGTCACCAGGGTCACATGGGACATGGCCATCCAACTGAATCACTGCCCCATGTAATCAGGAAGTCATAGAGAAACCCAGTTTCCTTCAACTTCCTCTCCCCTTTGCATTGCCGCTGTGGTCAAGATCCACCTGCAGTGGAGAATATAGACTGCACTTGCCTACAAGCGGGCTAAGCAAAAAATAAGTGAACCAATTCCCCCAATCACATATTCAAGGTGGATGGTTTAATCCTTCTGGTTGCGCTATTGTATTCTGACAACAGATGGATACAGAATACATAGCCAGTGGCTGCATGAACTGATCGAGTGGCTTTTATCTAACAGGGCAGTTGAAAAGAAGTCGATCGGTAGATCAGCTTCTGTTCAAGTGCAGTGGCCACACATGTATTGAAATTTGGCTAGTCCCTGCTGAATTGGTCAAGTTTCCACCCATCTATGGTCACCTTTAGGGAATGAAAGAGATTCCCAGGGAGCAAAGTATCTCACAGGCTGTAAGTAACTCACAGAGGCAAGAATGAGGAGGACACGGGTGAAAACACCAGAACACAAATTGACTTGAGACCACTTATAATTCATGGTGGAAGATGTGTACTGTTGATTTACCTTAGTTCACGGCAATTATAATCTGGAGATCAGTCCTAAGTACTGTGGGACCTCGCTTCAAATGGTAGAGCTTTTGTAACGCACACAGCAACTCGCTTGCTTTTTTTAGGGGCCGTTTCAGCCCACTTTTATTTAAATGACAGTTCAACAAAAATGCTTCCCACGCAGGGGTATCCACCAGCAAACAAATTAATCAGTATTCATCCTTCTGGCTTGTACATACACTTTTCCACTAGCCTTCCACTTCAGGCTTATGCCCGTTTCCTGCAGACTCTTTCCAAAATATGGCTCTCGCACACAGCTGGCCACTAGCACACAGCTAGTCTGGCTTCTACCTCTCCTTGGTGCAGCACTCCTGACTCCATGGCAGAGACCTCCTGTCTGCTGGGGTGGAGCCCTCCTGACTCCTGTCTGCTGGGGTGGAGCCCAGAACCATGGTTAGGCCTCTATGAAAAGGCCTTCACACACCTGTGCAATCAGTGTCCTGGCCATTCCCAAAACCTGGTCCCAGGATTGGAGATGTCATCCCTCCCAGATCTCTCTGAAATCTCCAGGCTCCAGATCCCAAAACGGACTTAATGATTAAATGAGGAAACCGAAAAAGCCAGTTTCCTCTGCAATACATTAACCCTCTGGAGCCCCTCAACCTGCCTGGTTGAGAATCCAGGGTTATCAGCTTGATTTTGACCATGGCAGAACACTGCACTGCCACAGTACCTATCCCTCTATTGTCTAGATAAAGTAAGGTGATACCGTTACTCAAGTGGGGTGGTGACACCTCTTCTCATTACTGCATTTATGAATGTTGGGCATCATTCAATTCGGAAAAGGCTCGGCTAGGAGAACATGGTGGGCAGCTCTAGAGTTCTGAGGGCAGTCATGGCAGGCAGGACTTTTTTGAGTTAAGAATACACTCTCGAGTAAACTTCCCAGGGGTTCCAAGGAAGCAAAGTATCTCACAGGCTGTAAGTAACTCACAGGGGCAAGAATGAGGAGGACATGGGTGAAAACACCAGAACACAAATTGACTTGTTAACACTTACAAGGCTTACACTTACAAAGGTGAAAAAGGTGTACTGTTGATTTATCTTAGTTCACGCAACTATAATCTGGAAATCAGACATATATACCCATCGTCTAGATAAAGGTTGAAACCCTTCCTTATCATTGCATTTATGAATGTTGGGCATCATTCAAATTGAAAGAGGCACGGCTAGGAGAACATGGTGGGCAGCTCTAGAGTTCTGTGGGTAGTCATGGCAGGTAGGACTTTTTTGAGTTAAGCATGCATTCTTGAGTAAAATTCCAAGGGATTCCCAGAGAGCAAAGTATCTCACAGGCTGTAAGTAGTTCACAGAGGACAGAATGAGGAGGACATGGGTAGAAACACCAGAACACAAATTGACTTACGGTACCTCTGTGCAGTCCTACCACTCCAATGAGTAGGACCACTTATAAGTCAAGGTGGAAGAGGTATACTGTTGATTTTCCTTAGTTCACAGCAATTATAATCTGGAAATCAGTAATAAGTTCCTATTACTCTATTGTCTAGATAAAGTAAAGTGATACCTTTAATCAAGAGGGGTGGTGACACCCCTTCTTACCATTGTATTTATGAATGTTGGGCATCTCTCCATTCGGAAGAGGCATGACTAGGAGAACGTGCAGGGCAAATCTAGAGTCCTGTGGACAGTCATGGCAGGCAGGATGTTTCTGAGCTAAGAATACATTCTTCAATAACATTTTTAAAAATTAATTTTTTTAAACCAGAGTTTACTGTTTGCTGATCATTTCACAAATAAGTTTATATAATGTATTTGGGAAAGAGGCTGTAGTGTCTCTTTAAATCTGCAGGATTTTTTGCAATGCAATAATAATAGGCGCAGTGACATGACATGAACCTCAGGCAACAATTAAGCCAATCTATTAGCAAATATGTTCTTTGGAGATAAAAAGCAAAGAAGAAGGTAAATTTCCTGTTATTTCAGAAATAGTCATCCAGTTCCTGCAATAACAAGTGCATTAGTACCATGCGAGACACCAATCAATTTACGTTAATGGGAGAAGCCACCAAGAAAAAGACAATTACTACAATGAAAAGTACTGTTCACTGACAGTAAATACAATAAAAGGGAAAGAGAGCACTCCCACAAAGGAAGAGGTCAACAGACCCAAAGTGAAGCTATACTTTATTAGAGAGGACCTTGTATGAAGGGGAATGTATTGTCCTTTTAGAGTTTTTTTGGATAAATGCATCAACAAATCAGCTTGATGCAAATGATCCTATCAATGTGTACTGATGGTTTAAAGCGAACCATCACCCTTTTTTTTAATGTTGCACTACCTCCCTGCTCCCCTCCCTATGACAGAAATGCAAAATAAAGTAAATATATTTATTTTCAAAAGTTCAGGTTAGTCATTCCCACCTAGGCAAAAATCACATATGCAAACCTGCGCATGCTCAGGAGTGCACACAGGTCACTCTGAGATGTGTTGTTACTTTTATGCGTATGCAAGTGCCTCCTGGGATTTCTATGTCACTTATCCCTGTAGGCAGATTGCAGGATCACACACGTGCCCAGAAATGGTGCAGATGTCTGCCAGTAGGTGGGTGCGGATTGCTCGTGCACTAGGGGTCTAGGACATGCGCAGACCAGTCACAGAGACCTTCCAGGTCCCATAAACCTGGCAAGGATCCCTGCAGTGTGTCTGTACAAGAGCCAGAAATGAATTCAAGATGGCGGTGCTGGAGAAGAGCTGTGTAGGGAGAACTTTTCCAACGCTGGACTCCATTGACTAGTAAGTTTTTGGGGTTTTTTTACTTTCATACAAAGACATTTTTTAAGTTTTAAACATTTTATTTTTGATAGTAATTGTGGAGTTCCTCTTAAAAAAGAAACTGGTTTCAACATAAGGATTGTAAGTATATATATGTACATAGGGTACATGTGTCAAACACAAGGCCTGCGGGCCAAATCTGGCCTGCCAGGCCATTTTATTTTCAGCAGCAGAGAGGAGGACAGAACTCCTCCATCTGATCCTGAACGTTTTCTCTTGCAGCTGTGGATAGGCTCATCTCTGCTCCTCCCCCCATCTCAGCAGTCGGCAGCAGAGAGGAGGACAGAACCCCTCCACCTGATCCTGCACTTCTTCTCTTGCAGCTATGGAAAGGTTCATCTCTGCCCCTCCCCCCCCCCATCTCAGCAGTCGGCAGCAGAGAGGATGAAAGGACTCCTCCCTCTGATCCTGCACGTCTTCTCTTGCAGCTGTGGAGAGGCTCCTCTCTGCCCCCCCCCCCTAAGTAGTCGGCAGCAGAGAGGAGGACAGAACTCCTCCACCTGATCCTGCACTTCTTCTCTTGCAGCTATGGAAAGGCTCATCTCTGCCCCCCCCCCCCCCCATCTCAGCAGTCGGGAGCAGAGAGGATGAAATTACTCCTCCCTCTGATCCTGCACGTCTTCTCTTGCAGCTGTGGAGAGGCTCATCTCTGCCCCTCCCCCCCATCTCAGCAGTCGGCAGCAGAGAGGAGGACAGAACTCCTCCACCTGATCCTGCACTTTTTCATGCAGTCGAGGAGAGGCTCATCTCTGCCCCTTCATTCCTGTCTCAGAAGAACTCCTCCTACAGATCCTGCATCTCTGTGCAGCTGAAGCACCCCCTCGTCTCCGCTTCCCCTGGTCTCAGCATTCAGAAGACTCCAGCCCTCCTTTGGTCCTCCTCCAGATCCTGCACTTTCTTCTTCTTCCCGAAAGCAGCACAAGATACAGGGGGGTTGCACTGTGATGTAAGGGAGGGTGGGGGACTTTTGACTTCTGATGGTCGGGGCTCTTTACATTTAATGTGAGGTAGGGGGGTGCTTTGGACATCTAGTCCTACAGATACAACCAGCCCTTTGAGGGCAACTGTAATGCTGAATTGGCCCGCAATTAAATATTTGCCTATTTAGTATAGAGGTTGTGCTCTAATTCTGCACAATGGTTGTGCTTTACTGCTCCTTATCATAGTACAAGTCTATTATGTTGATTTTAAATGTTTTAACCCAACATTCACACAACTTTCACCCAGAATTCACACGTTATACAGTTGAATCCAATTATAAAACTATGTGAATCTTGTGTGAAAATATTTATAAATTAGACACCTATGAATTTTGCTGCCAGGGCCTTTTTTTTTGCATTTTGTACATGCGCATTTAAAAAAATCACTGTAGGCCTGAACATTTCTTAAAACTCCCAGACACAGATTTCTGATAACAGACACCCTAGAGAATAAAATGGCAGACGTTCTAATGTCTTATGTCACATGATATTAATGCAGTGCTTTATTGAGAGCAAAATTTCAGTAAAAGATATACTGAAGTTAATTTTAGAGCACAAAAGTGCAACAAAATACCTATTTTTTAGCAAAATACAAAAGATGAGGTCACCCCAAGTAAAGAAATACACAACATGTCAAGCTTTAACCGCTTCCTGACCGCCCTATAGCAGAAATACTGCTGCAGGGTGGCACGGGTGCGCAAAATCACGTATATATACGTGATTTCACATTTCCGAGCAGGTGGCGCGCGCCATTTGCGGCTGCGGCTGTCAATCACCGGGTCCCAGCTAGTGATTACTCGCCAGCACCTGTGATTTCTGCAGATCTCTGACAGGGAGGAGACCTGTTTTGTTTACTAACAGTCCTCTTCCCTGTCAGCTCGGGAGCACTGCTTTGGATGGCTGTGCACAGCACAGCCATCCAAAGCAGTGTGATTACAGTGAAGCACACTGACACCGCCCCCTAGTAAAACACTCCCAGCACACAGTTAACCCTTTGATTGCTCCTCATGTTAACCCCTTCCTCTCCAGTGCCATTTGTACAGTGTCAGAGCTTTTTTTAGCACTGGTCACTGTATTGGTATCACTGGGGATGTCAGTGACACCAAGTCAGTTCCCCTCAGTGTCAAAATGTCCGCCGCAGTCTAGCTATAAGTCGTTTACTAGTGAAAAAAAAAAATTCCAGTATATATACCGCCATTTGTAGACACTATAAGTTTCACGTAAACCAATTAATTTACACGTACTGGGATTTTTTTTAGCAAAGACATGTCGCAGAATACATTTTGGCCTAAATTTATGACGAAATTTGATTTTGTTCATTTTTTAACTGGACTTGTTTAATAGCAAAAAGTCCAAAATATTGTTTTTTTCTCAAAATTGTCAGTCTTTTTAATAGGGCAAAAAATAAAAAATCAAATACCACCGAAAGAAATCTCAATTTGTGGGAAATAACCATAAATTTCATTTGGGTGCATGACCGCGCAATTGTCAGTTAAAATAACGCAGCGCCGTAATGCAAAAAATTGCCTGGTCAGGAAGGGGGATACATCCTCAGGAGGGCAAATGGTTAAAAGGGCCAGACTGTGGCCAGTAGGAGTAGA
Organism: Staurois parvus; assembly: GCF_062004578.1. NCBI lineage: Eukaryota > Metazoa > Chordata > Amphibia > Anura > Ranidae > Staurois > Staurois parvus. Next base: position 10,980,530 of record NW_028318186.1, read on the forward strand.
AGATGTACTGGCGTTGGTAACAGTGCCTCATCATTGGTGTCCATGAGAGGAATAGTACCCCATTATTGGTGAAAGTGGGAGGAATAGTACCCCATTATTGGTGTCAGTGGGAGGAATAGTACCCCATTATTGGTGTCAGTGGGAGGAATAGTACCCCATTATTGGTGTCAGTGGGAAGAATAGTGCCCCACTGTTGGTGTCAGTGGCAGGAATTATGCTCCATTTTGGTGTCAATGGTAGGAATAGTACCCCATTATTGGTGACAGTGGGAGGAATAGTGCCTCACTGTTGGTGTCAGTGGCAGGAATTATGCCCCATTTTGGTGTCAATGGGAGGAATAGTACCCCATTATTGGTGACAGCGGGAGGAATTATGCCCCATTTTGGTGTCAATGGGAGGAATAGTGTCCCATTATTGGTGACAGTGGGAGGAATTATGCCCCATTTTGGTGTCAATAGGAGGAATAGTGCACCAAGGGCCGGATAAAGGCAAGCAAAGGGCCGCAGTTTGGAGACCACTGCTCTAGACTGATTACTGAGCCAGAGGAGTGACTGACTGTGTGCCTGGCTGCTGTGCACATATCAGGAAAGAACCTTGGGACCTAAATAGCATGCCCTTTAGGGGGTAAGCACTACATACACATCAATAAATGTACTTTTTTTTAATATAAGCATTGTATGTGACTTTGACTTGGTATCAGTCTCTTGTAATCCCTGTACAGCAGAGCTCAGACTAGAGAGGGAAAGCAGCACAAGGAGCTTCTGCTCATAGGAAGAGAGAGCAGAGTGATAGAGAGATGAGCTCACCAGTCCGCTGCTTACCTTTTCTTTGTCCAGTCACAGGCTGGGGAAGAGACAAGATTTGTAAGTGTTAGGCCTCATGTACACTGCAGCTGATAAACTCACGTTTAGGAGCTGTTCAGTGTTTTTTCCAGCAGCCCCTGAACTCTCCCTAATGCTTTCCTATCTGTCCATGTATACGTCTTTGTTTACAGGCGTTTACAGGCATTTGAGTTTACAGTCATTTTTTTAAACGCAGAAAACTTGCATTCAGCAGTCGATTTTATCAGCGTTTAAAACGCAAAACACTTGTGAATGCGGCAAATCGCGTTTATAAGCATTTGTGTCGGAAATTTTTCAACTCTTCCAGTTCCCGATGCTCTCCAGAGCCTTTTTTCATCATGAAAAATGCATGCAAAGCATATTCAAGGTGCTCAGATGGACAAAACACTGAACACAGGATGTTCCTACCAAGTTTGTCACACATGGTAATGACCAATTCACACCTCAGAGCTCTCCCACCCTTGGAAACAAAACATATGTTAATGACCATTCACACCTCAAATTCCTCATGAAGACCTCCTGCCAGGTGGCCTTAATGACTCCCTCCAACCGGACACCTTTCCCACCCTTGGAAACAAAAGAAATGTTAACCTCTTCATGCTGCCCAAACGAAAATGTACAGCCTCCCAGCGTCTGGGCCTAGACTCTGAGCGTCCGCACATTTGCGTTCTTTTAAAAAAGGACATGCTGCGCGCTACCAGCACACATGTCTGGTACTCACGGAAAGGTCCCAATCTCCTCTTTCGATCGGGACCTTTCAGGGAGATCACATGACCCTAAACCCCGCCCCGCCTCCCGACTTCTGAAACTCTTAAAGGGCCGGGAGGTGCCGACGTGAAGGGGTTAATGAGCAACTCACACCTTAGCTAATCTCAACACATACTGCTGTCTCTGCTTCTACTCTCTGTATTTCTCTGAAACAGTCTGAAATAGTTAATAATTTACTACTTTTCAGTGCATTCTGGGCATTTTGGAGGTTCTCCTGTGCTTATGTTTAAAAAACGCTTCTAAACGCAAAAACGTGCATAAACGTGCTATGCAAACGCAGCTAAACAGATGTTTTTTAACCTACGTTTTCCAGCAGTCCGTTTCCATCGTTCAGAAGTGTCCCGTGTACATGGGGCATTTAGTTAACAGCAGCAAAGAAAAAAATTGGGTTTCCTACCCTGCCAGACAGGACTGTGCTGTGTGGCACAGCTGTTCAATCCCCGGACTGGATGGATAGAAAAACATATCCAAAGACCTGTACAGTGCATGTATTTCATTTGTGAATTTAGCTGTTTGCCTTTCAGTCTTCTGCACAGTCCACAGTCAAGCATTCCGCCATAAATGAATTGCTGGGTCTGGACTAAGGGGCTCCCTGTTTACATTACAATAAGTAGTCTACATTTAATCCTCCAGATCCAGTCCTCATGTCCCATTAAAATATGTTTTATTGATTAGTACCCTTCAATACAACCTAAACAGGTCATAAATATGCATCATCCGTAGACTGACAAAGTAAACCATCCTCTCATAATATATGAAAAATGTGTGAGTGAGGCTCAGCTGGGAACAAGAGAATTTATACCGAACGGGAGCAATAAAACCAAACACTGCCAAGTAAGGAAACCTGAATCTTGAACTCCTCATCCAGCATTACAGGGGATCTCAACTGACAAAAGAGCCCGAGACCTGCATCGGTTCATGATTTAGGTCCTTTTCATCTGTGAGAGAGCATGCTCCTGTGACAGTGGACAGGGATGGATTGTATGTTTGAGTCGAACATCGGCCGTTCGTGTGTTCAGAAAACACGCAAACAGTAAGGCCGTTTGGCGAGCTGTTCACCTGAAGAGTCCCACAATGCTCTGCTCCCCAACACTGCATTGTGATTGGCCAAAGCAATGCACTTGACCACAGTTCAGGGGCGGACTGACCATGTGGAAACTCGGGCAGTGCCCGAGGGCCCGGGGTCAGTAGGGGGCCCCATGAGATGCCCCTGGTACCTTTTTCATAGGCTTTTTTGAGTGTGGACAAGGACACAGGGGTCCCATGATCCCCTATTGCCCGGGGGCCCCATGAGTTGTCAGTCTGCCCCTGGTCAGGTGCAATGCTTTTGCCAATCACAGTGCATGATGACGTCACAAGGAGGTGGGGTGACGTCATTACAGTATTTAAGAACTGTCATCCCCTGTCAGATGGCAGGAACTAGCATTGAGAGAGGAGCCTTTTTTTTTTGTTTTGTCGGGTAGGAGCAGCGGCGTGCATCGTGATTGACGTTGGATCCACTTCAGGGGACATTTTTTTAATTTTTGTTTTTAATAAAGGACTTGTCAAAGACTTTCTGTAATTTTTTCAAGTACACTTTTTTTTGTGAATGGGTAGCGGTACTGTGTACCTCAAACTCATTCACATAGGGGGGGGGGCGGGATCTGGGGGCTCCCTTGTTAAAGGAGGCTTTCAGATTCCAATAAGCCCCCCTGCTCGCAGATCCCCACAAAAAACGGCCACGGTTATGGGGAAGGGGCCCTTGTCCCCAGAAACATGGGGACAAGGTGCTTTGGGAGGGAGCCCCTCTGCCCCACAGCACCCCCTCCATGTTGAGGGAATGTGGCCTGGTATGGTTCGGAGGGGGCACTCGTTCCACCCCCCTTTCCTGACCTGCCAGGCTGCATGCTCGGATAAGAGTCTTGTATGGTTTGGGGGAATCCTCCCTGTGGCGAGAGTCACTTTGGGTGGGGGGCCCATGGAACCAACTCACTTTGGAGAGGTGGGGAGACCCCTGTCTCAGCTCCCCATATCCCTCTTATGTGTAAATCTCCCTGTGCCGGTTAGGGGTACAGAATGATCTGTCCTAATATTGTGTGGGCTTTGTCTCAGACTGTAGACATGTTTAGGAGATAGGTGGGGTGGGGGTTGTTGATTGTTTAATGTTTTCTGGCTGCATCCCATTGTTCTATTGTTTGTCTGGCTTGGGAGCAAACTATTATGGGATGTATGTGTTTATGTGTATTAGCTTAGTGGGGGAGGTGTCTCCAACAGCCCTCCCTCCTGATGGGACTGTCTGCTGGTGTGAAGTTTGAAAACCTGTGTGTCTCTTGTTACTAAGATTGCCCCACCCTGTGTCATTATGCAGGGAGGGGGGATTGTCCCCTGAGTGTATATATCTTGTATCTGTGTTCAAATAAAGAGTTCCATGTTCAGACAGAATGGTGTCGTCTAGTCTTGTATGGCCGGCTGTGGTGTCTGTTATCGGTATTCAAGCGCAGTCCGGGTTGGTTCCGTTACACCCCCCATTCCATTTTTTCTTACATTTTGGATTGAGGGTTCCCCTCAAATCCATACCAGACCTGAAGGGCTTGGTATGGATGGGGGGGGGGGACCCCGTGTGTTTTTTTAAAAAAAATTAAAATTGCCAGCAATTCTTTTTGCCAGCAAATTGCCAGCAAACCCTGCTGACAGCTGAAGCAATAAAGAATGTTTTTAGTAGCTGTGTGGTATCTTACCACATACTCAGATGCCGTAAGCTTAGTGAATTGTCCCCTTTGTTCGAAGTTTGCGGTCAAACTTTCTTTATGTTCTAATGTTTGACCGAGAACTGAACAGGGGGGAGTTCGGCCCATCACTAACAGTGATGGCAAGCATCAACGACCTCAAGCATTCTAGCTTAGTAGAATGGGGAACGCCAACTGTCTGAGTTTTTTGGGAAGGATTCTGTAGACCCAAAAATGGCCTACAGTAATAGCAACAGCATGGGCAGTTTTATTCGCAAAGGTGAACTTGCCCTTTAAGTGAAGAATAAACTGTAAGACTTACCTTAATCCTATCTCTGCCAGGCTTCCATAACATTCTTCTCTAAGGTGCCCCAGCTGGAAGTCTCACTATAACGTCACTACAGACAGCTTGTGCATTTTTATGTGAGGATGATGAAGATCCATCTACAACCCCGAGCGTTGGAGAGAAGATGAGTGCTGGAGCCTACCAGAGCATGGAATAAGGCAAATGTGACAGTTCACTCCCCTACCAAAGGGGTCTCCAAACTTCCTAAACAAAGGGCATGTATACTGTCCTTCAGGCTTTTGAGGGGGCTAAACTGTGGATAGAGGGAGATGAAAATGTCCCAGCATCAGTGGAAGTTAACAGTTACATAACACCTGTGGTCCTTAGGAGGAGGAATAGTGACCCATCATTGGGATTAATGAGAGGAATTGTGCTCCATTGTTGGTGTCAGTGGTAGGAACAGTGTCCCATCGTTGGTGTCAGTGGAACGAATATAGGCTAATTGTTTGAGGAAATAAAAAACAGAGAGTGCACAGGCCTAGTGCATTACCATAAAAAATGTTTAATAAAAAATAAATTATGTGTTGTACTCACAAACGACAATATAGTCAAGGCACATCATAAAGAACAGCTGGGTCAACACCGCGCTGAGTAACAGTCCGCAATAGGGAGTATAGACATTCAAAAGGCTGACGCATTTCGAGGACTTGCCTCTTCCTCAGAGCCAATTGACCAAATGTCTGCTCCCTCTTTTCCCTAGGCTAATTGTTGCCGTCAGTGGAAAAATAGTACTCCATTATTAGTGTCAGTGGGAGAAATGGTGCCCCATTGTTGGTATCAGTGGGAGAAATGGTGCCTCATCGTTAGTGTTAGTGGGAGGAATAGTACCCCATTGTTGGTGTGGGGAATAGTGCCTTGTATCAGCGGGAGGAATAGTATCCCTTTGTTCGTGTCTGTAGAATGAATAGTGCCCCATTTTTTTGTGTAAGAAGGAGGAATAGTGCCCCATTGTTGGTGTCAGTGGGATAAATGGTGCCTCATCATTGCTGTTAGTGGGAGGAATAGTACCCCATTGTTGGTGTGGAGAATAGTGCCTTTTATCAGTGGGAGGAATAGTATCCCATTGTTGGTGTCTGTAGAATGAATAGTGCCCCATTTTTTGGTGTCAGTAGGAAGAATAGTGCCCAATTGTTGGGGTCAGTGGGAAGAATAGAGCCCCATCATTGGTGTCAGTGGGAGTAATAGTGCCCCATCATTGGTCTCAGTGGGAGGAATAGTGCCCCATTGCTGGTGTCAGTGGGAGGAATAGTTCCCCATCATTGGTCTCAGTGGGAGGAATAGTGCCCCATTGCTGATGTCAGTGGGAGGAATAGTGCCCCATCATTGGTCTCAGTGGGAGGAATAGTGTCCCATTGCTGGTGTCAGTCGGAGGAAAAGTGCCCCATCATTGGTCTCAGTGGGAGGAATAGTGCCTCATTGCTGGTGTCAGTCAGAGGAATAGTGCCCCATTGTTGCTGTCAGGAATAGTGCCCCAAAGGTCAGAAAAAGACAAGCAAATGGTCGCAGTTTGAATACCACTGCTTTACCCCCTAGAATTAACAAGCGTTGCAGTGGCAGGGGGCCCCATTGCATGGGTATTTTTTTTAACAAATCATCTTCCAATCATCGTAAGGTACCCTTCAATTTTTCAGTATAGTACCATATGGTATGTCTAAGGCTGGTCATAGTGAAGTTGGCCTGCAGACACTTCTGAGCACAAGGTTGAGACGCAGTGTCGAAAAAGGCTGTGGTACGTAGGTCTTTGTTTCTCAAAGGGTCCATGTTGTCAGTTAGGAGAAAGCATTGCGTTCAGGTCTTCTATAGTGGGGGATTTAGGCTGGATCCACATAGCCAATATGGCATTTTTCACTCCTAGTAGGCAAAAGATTTCCCATCTAGTCAGTTTGCTCTGTAATTTCAGGTTTAATTTTGGGAACTGTAGTAGGCAGGTAGATGGACATAGAAGTCTGGTAAACCCTCATATTTTATTCAGATATGAAATAAATGCCTACCAGAAATTATCATAGACATAGATGTGTGAGATTGGGATGTTCCTTTGTTTTAAATGTTTTTTTGATAAATGTTTTGCAGTTTCCACGTGCTGCTATTAATGTTTATGGGACAAAAACCCAAAAGAAGCTCCTGCACCTTGTTCCAAGTTGAAGAGAAGTGTGTTGCATTGGTGTGAATGGACCCCACAGACAATGATGGGATTCGTCTTGTCATACGTCCTATGATGGTGGAAGTGCAGAATAAAATCCCACAGCTAAGAATGGGGATTTATTATGTGGTACAAACATATCATGGTATATACTGTACATAATACATTCAAGGCTCTTTTCAGCTGAAGTACTGACTGGGGGATCTCTCTCAAGCTCATTGAAGAAAATGAACATGAAAAAAAATGTGTGTTTGTTACAAGGGCATTCTGCTGCTACAATCACCTCCGCCATATACAATGCTATGTAACCAAGCACATAAAAAGGCCTCGGTGACCTTTCTGTCAACTTGTCACTGAGACTCGCACGGTGACTCAGGGGCTGTAGTCACGGAAAGGCCGGGAGGGGGTATGCTGCTCTCTGTTGTAAGGGAAGGGCCGGCCTCCTGACATACATTGTGTTATTGCCTATTAGGGTGGTCTCCAAACTGCGGCCCGGGGGCCGGATGCGGCCCTTTGCTTGCCTTTATCTGGCCCTTGAGACACTTTTCCTCCCACTGATACAAGATACTATTCCTTCCAATGGCACCAACAATGGGGCATAATTTCTGCTACAGAAATCAGCAATGGGGCCCATTGACACCAACAATGGTGCCCTATTTATCCCACTGACACCAACAACAGGGGACTATTCCTCCCACTGACACCAATGATGAGGCACTCAAACTGACAGCAAAGAGGGTACAATTACTCCCACTGACACCAACAACAGGGCACTATTCCTCCCACGGACACCAATGATAAGGCACTCAAACTGACACCAATGATAGGGTACAATTACTCCCACTGAAACCAACAACAGGGCACTATTCCTCCCACTGACACCAATGATGAGGCACTATTCCTCCCACGGACACCAATGATAAGGCACTCAAACTGACACCAATGATAGGGTGCAATTGCTCCCACTGACACCAACAACAGGGCACTATTCCTCCCACTGACAACAATGATGAGGCACTATTCATCCTACTGACACCAACAACAGGGTACTATTCCTCCCACTGATACCAATGATGAGGCACTATTCCTCCCACTGATACCAATGATGGGGCACTATTCCTCCCACTAATACCAATGATGGGGCACTATTCCTCCCACTGATAACAATGATGGGGCACTATTCCTCCCACTGATACCAATGATGGGGCACTATTCCTGCCACTGACACCAACAACAGGGCACTATTCCTCTCACTGACACCAATGATGAAGCACTATTCCTCCTACTGACACCAACAACAGGGCACTATTCCTCCCACTGACATCTATGATGAGGCACCAAAAATGGTCCATTTTTGCTGGTGGGGGATCTATTGTAGATGGGGTTCAATTTCTGGTGTGTTCTGTTATCGATTGATGCTGGCTGCTGGAGAGTTTATTAATGCTGGTTGCTGGGAGATCTCTTGTAGCTGCTGGGGGTCTATTGTTGTCTGGGTGATATTTTGTTTTGGGAGTCCATTGTTGCTGGAGGAATCTAATGTTGCTGGGGGGGGGGGTCTATTGTTACTGGCTGTGGGGGATCTATTTGTCTACTTTTCTTGTTTATTTAGTTACATAGTTAGTCTAGTTGAAAAAAAGACAGAAGTTCATCCAGTTCAACCATTAAAAAAAAAAAAATCCACACAAATTATTTAACACCATAAAATTTCTTTGCAAAGTGAGGGTAAATCCCCTCTATGGCTTAAAGTGACATTAAAAGCATTTCAAAAAACAAACAAACATAGTATACGTACCTTCTCTATGCACTGGTTTTGCACAGAACAGCCCCAATCCTCCTTTTTTGGGTCCCACACCTTCATCCTTCCTCCTGCTGAGTGCCCCCACAGCAAGCAGCTTGCTATGATGGCACCCAAGCAGGCTCACTCCCGAGCTACTGCTCTGCATGTCCATTCACATACAAAGCACAGCTCGGCCTCACGCCCACTCTCTCCTCATTGGCTTAATGGCTGCGATTGACAGTACCGGGAGCCAGTGGCTCTCGCTGCTGTCTCAACCAATGAGGAGCGAGAGTCTATGTTCTCATGCACATTGCTGGATCCATAGGGGGCTTAGGTAAGTATTAAGGGGGTTGGGGGGCTGCAGGGCTGCTTCACACAGAAGGGTTTCTTTTTACTTCCATGCATAGAATGCATGAAGGTAAAACACCTTGAGCCTTTACAACCACTTTAGGAAAAATTATCCCCCCCCTATCGCGTTTGGTGGGGCTAATCCACAGCCACGGGAAATGAGACATAACGCCTCCTTACCGCCTGTCAAATGCCCCCTGTAAAGTGATCCACCATGGATTGCTTTTTGGAAGACAGCACCACTGTAAACAGGCTGTTGTTGCCTGAACAGGTTTCCATATTGAAAGATTTCTACTTCCCTTCTGTTACTGGGACAATTATTATTATTATTATTATCATACAGTATTTATATAGCGCCAAAGGGTATGCTCATCGCTGTACAGTAGCAAGGGGGACAGAACATGAGACAAGACAGAAACAATACAACACACGAGGGGTTCGAGGGCCCTGCTCTTTCAAGCTTACAATCTAGGAGGGAGGGGAAGGTGGTACAGGAGGAGAAAGCTGTGGGGGATGAAGAGGCGGCAGGAGTGGAGGAGGTTAGGTGAGGTCGGGTGTTAGGTGAGGTTGGGGTAGGCTTCCCTGAAGAGGAGGGTTTTCAGGGTGCGCCTGAAGGTGAGGAGGGTAGGCGACAGTCTGATGGATTGGGGTTGGGAGTTCCAGAGGATGGGGGAAGTCTTGGAGAAGTCCTGCAATTGGGCGTGGGAGGAGGAGACCAGGGAGCTAGAGAGTAGGAGGTCCTGTGAGGAGCGGAGGGCACGGGTAGGGTAGTATTTGGGTATCAGGTCAGTTATGTAGTTTGGGGCGGCATTGTGGATGGCTTTGTAGGTCAGAGTTAGCAGTTTGAATTTGATGCGTTGGGCAATAGGGAGCCAATGAAGGGATTGGCAGAGGGGGGTGGCAGATGTGGAGTGGTTGGTGAGGTGGATGAGTCTAGCCGCTGAGTTCAGGATCGACTGGAGAGGAGATAGCGCTCTTTTGGGTAGGTCAGTGAGAAGGGAATTGCAATAGTCCAGGCGTGAGATGATGAGGGAGTTCCCATCACTTTAATGGACAGAAATAAAATCCTCCCAGGCATTTTAACCCTTGATCACTCAAAACTAGAAAAAAAAAGAAAAAAGTTTGGCTTTTACATGACTGCTGCTATTCCATTACTTTTGCCACTTTAATGGTGCCTGGGCAGCTTCAATACAATGGCATGGGGAGCATCTCAGTCCAATCTGACATTGATCCACAATGACAGGACAAGGAATACCAGCTCGATCACAGAGCCCCAACACTCGGGACTGACAGTAATCTCTTCTCCGTATTAGATGCTGCGCTCTGACAAGCGGAAGTATCTGGGTGATGGATTCCTAGCTGAGGGACAGAGATGGCTTATACAACATCCAGGAGAATGAACAGCCGCCTGTCTGCCAATGACTATGCTCTGTACAACCAACAGGCAACGTTTAAAGGATCACTCCACCTTTACTCTATTTTTCATGACCCATTAAAAATCCATTTAAATGGAATGTATATTGTTTTTAATAATTGTTAAGGAAGGGTGTGAGGACAATTCCATATTATTGCCCACACTTTGGAATGGGATGTCCAACAAGATCATTTAGGTATGATGGTCAAGTGTCCACAACTTTTGGCCATATAGTGTATCTGAAAACATATACATAAAATGACTATACATTCCCTTTCAAACCAAAATATGTTCTTTATTGTCTCACCTTCCCAGCAATTCTCTGCACCAAACATTAGCTCTTCTGTGCTACATCATTCAGGCACCACGACCTACTATTTCACCTCACACTTCTGCATAGAAGATTGAAGAATTGGGACCCATTAGCAAGGAAATGTTCTAACGTGTGATAGCAGGCACCTGAGACTGCTTGAGAAGTTTGTTATCTCCCAATTTCTTATAAATGACTTTATAATCACACAAGAAGATCTAAATTGGCAGAGTCACTTGTAGTTATAGGACTGTTTATTACAGTGGTGGTAAACTTAATATAGGGGGCATCAAGTGCGAGCTTCAAAGTCACCAGCACATACTATACACATTGAATGTAATGTCGCAGAAGATTGACACAGACAGCAGAAGTACTACGAGGGATGCAGAGCTTCCCACCATTGTGCATGAGATGTTTACAGATTGCATCCATATTACAGGCCATGGTCAAAGAATGTGGCCATGCTACATAAAGTGGTCAGAAACTTCAGAAACTTGATAAAGGAGATGGTCAGAGACTTCAAAATGAAAGAGACCTGGTCATCAGCCTAAATAAATAGCAGAGGCTGCAAGTATAATGCAGGAGATGGTCAGAGAATGTGGTCATGTTACAGAAGGTGGTCAGAAACTTGATAAAGGAGATGGTCAGAGACTTCAAAATGAAAGAGACCGGTCATCAGCTTAAATAAATAGCAGAGACTGCAAGTATACTGCAGGAGATGGTCAGACAATGTGGTCATGCTACAGAAGGTGGTCAGAAACTTCAGAAACTTGATAATGAGATGGTCAGAGACCTCAGAATTAAAGAGACAGTGTCACCAGCTTAAAAAATAAAAGAAACTGCGGACAAGATGGTCAGAGACTGCAGACATACTACAGAAGATGGTCAGAGACTGCAGACATACTACAGAAGATGGTCAGAGACTGAAGACATACTACAGAAGATGGTCATAGACTGCAGACATACTACAGAAGATGGTCAGAGACTGCAGACGTACTACAGAAGATGGTCAGAGACTGCAGACATACTACAGAAGATGGTCAGAGACTGCAGACATACTACAGAAGATGGTCAGAAACGTCAGAACTAAGGTCACTGTTTGCACACATCCTTGCACAAGCACCATTTATTTCCAATCATTTAATTCATGGAAGTGACAGCAAACAGCTGTAGGACCCAGCAGTGGGGCTATTTTCCATGGAGGGGTGTGGTGATTATTTGAATCAGTTATTCTCCCTATATATGTGGCTTTTCTCTATCATCTTAGCTTTGAGAAAGGGAGTTCAACTCCCGAAACGCGGTAGAGTTTCCCACTGGGCACCATCATCACAGGACTCCAGTTGTGTGACATTGATCCATTTGGCTTCATGTTAATTTTTTTCATTCGTTTTGTGAGCATCCATTTGTCATGTTTTTAATAAATTCATTTGCAACTACGATAATACACGAGGAGAGTGCGACCTTTTGCGTTTTTCTTTTGCTAGCATCAAGACTCTCCCATCTTTAGAGGGATGCACCTCACCAAGTAAAAGTTGCCATTTTACATGATGAGCATGAAGATTAGAGCGCTGGTGATTGTTTCATTTGGATATACTACAGAAGATGGTCAGAAACTGTGGACATACTACCGGAGATGGTCAGAGACTGCAGAGATTCTACAGGAGAATGTGGTCGTGGTACAGAAGGTGGTTAGAAACTTCAGACTTGATAAAGGAGATGGTCTGAGATTTCAGAATTGAGACCCTGTCACCGACTTAAAAATAGCAGAGACTGGGGTCATGCTACAGGAGATGGTCAGAGACTGCAGACACAATATAGGAGATGGTCAGAGACTGCATACATACTACAGGAGATGGTCAGAGACTGGGGGCATGCTACAGGAGATGGTCAGAGATTGCAGACATACTACAGGAGATGGTCAGAGACTGCAGACATACTACAGAAGAAGGTGGTCGTGGTACAGAAGGTGGTTAGAAACTTCAGACTTGATAAAGGAGATGGTCTGAGATTTCAGAATTAAGGAGACCCTGTCACCAACTTAAAAATAGCAGAGACTGGGGGCATGCTACAGGAGATGGCCAGAGACTGCAGACATACTACAGGAGATGGTCAGAGACTGCAGACATACTACAGGAGATGGTCAGAGACTGCAGACACAATATAGGTGATGGTCAGAGACTGCATACATACTACAGGAGATGGTCAGAGACTGGGGGCATGCTACAGGAGATGGTCAGAGATTGCAGACATACTACAGGAGATGGTCAGAGACTGCATACATACTACAGGAGATGGTCAGAGACTGCATACATACTACAGGAGATGGTCAGAGCCTGCAGACATACTACAGGAGATGGTCAGAGACTGCAGACATACTACAGGAGATGGTCAGAGCCTGCAGACATACTACAAGAGATGGTCAGAGACTGCAGACATACTACAGGAGATGGTCAGAGACTGCAGACATACTACAGGAGATTGTCAGAGACTGCAGACAAACTACAGGAGATGGTCAGAGACTGCAGACATACTACAGGAGATGGTCAGAGACTGCAGACATACATAAGAAGAGGGACACAGGGTGTAAATATGTTACATTTGCTGGTTAGAGATTGTGGACATAGGAAATAGGGAAATCAAAATGAGGGAATTAGACATGTTGTTGCTGTGTTGCTCAGATATATGGCCAGGGAGGTAGTAAAAATAGGTGTCTGAGCCACGGTATTACCACACCCCTTAACGCAGCACAGCAGCTGGATGGCATGGTACACATACCACAGCTGCAGGTGTTTTTTTTTTACTGCAAAAATATATCCCATCAGCAAATGTGACCCCTTCCAGTGAATGGTTCTGCATTACAACTTCTCTGCAACCAAGTGCAATGCACACATTTGCAGTGCAAGAGTGTGGACATATTGCCTCCCAGCTGCCTGTCAACTGCCCTCTGAAAATGTATCCACTGCCGATTGCTTTTCGGAGGGTGGGGGGCTAGGGCTGTCACAAGTGTGAACAAGCCCTTAGTGATTGTAAAAGGTGTGATGGATCTTAACTAGTTCTTGGGGTTTACAAAAGCTCTTTATGGATTCTCCGTAATGTGAATCACATTTTAATGTGCATCAGCTATAGCACGTCATCTGTTTTAAAAAAGCACGTTACTGCATTCATTTTTTTTTGCAGAAAGGAAAAAAAACAAACAAAAAGAACACAAGTTTTTTTTGTGCATTTTATTGATATTTGAAAAAGACATCAAATTGCTCTTGAAAAAAAGAACTAAATACAATCACTATTTGGTGCAACATGGGAAGATGTTCTTGGAGGTATTTTTTTTTCTCAATCAGATTACGTCTATTCATCACCCTGTGGTGGAATCTGAGTCCATCTTCACTGAAGTTCTGAGGAAGCAGAAATCTGCGACTTTGCTGCAACATCGCCATCTCCACCCTAGTGTCCTATTTACAGGCGACTATTTAAAGGTGATTTCTTTGTTCGGATTCTGCTTCCTCATACAATACAGAAATGGATTCTCTGCCCTTGTCAGGTCCTTATATATGCTTTCCTCCAACTAACCGAGAGCAGGATCAAAATACGCCTTACGGGAACAGCAGAATGAAACATCATTTTCTGCTTGTCATATTCTGTCTCCTCGCTCTTCTGAAAAGGCGCTCCCATGGGACATCACAGAACACGGGACCGTACACGTGTCGCCATCCCAGATCTCCCCTTCTCTGCATCCTGAATAGCTGACATGTGGTGTGGCTGCGTGCCCCTGGATCAGAGGGACACACATGGGCATTGAGTAGAGGAAAATCAGGACTTTTAAGTGGATTTGAACCAGATCTCTTCAGACGTGTGTCGATGGGTCGGGTCCTGCAATCCATGTAGCTGAGATTGGGAGCCTCGGGCTAAGCAAACTCTTCATACAGTAATGCAAGCAGGGGACCTGAGAACCATGTCTGGCCTCTGGCTGTAGATTATGATGACTGGCATTCCACCACAAGAAAAATGTTAAGGTTTTAGAGAACAGCCGGGCTCGGCATAAAAGGCAGTGGTGAATTAAAGGGATCCTTACCTGAAAACAGCAATTTCAGCTATGGGTTGATAACGATGTATCAACTACCTGGCTGGCTCAGGACTTCCAACTATGAGATCTTTCTTCTAGAGGTCCTGTCTTGTGACAAGGAGTCTCACATCTCCTGTTGCACCTAAAAAGTCAATATATTATTGAACATACTGGCATGGACCCAAAATGCCAGTTTTTAATGGACTGGTCATTTAAAGGTGCAAAGTGTTAATTCCCCTTTACAGAAAAAAAGCAAAGGTGAACTAAGAGTGTACACTCATGAAGGTGCAGGAGCTTCTGTGGCTTGTTTGTAGCACAAAGGACATCCTATGTAAATGAATAGACTGCCCTATGCGTGATCAGTGAAAATGCAGAAAAAAGTGTGAAAAAAATGCATGTTCACGCAACATGGAGGTGTGGAAGTGGCCGAAGTATGTACACCTTGGTGCAAAGTAGTGCCATTTATTTTAATGGTACCACAATGCACAGCCCATCAAAATGGATTGGGGATCCTTAACACAATGCTTATTAACATAGCACCAGGGGCGGACTGACAACTCATGGGGCCCCCGGGCAATAGGGGATCATGGGGCCCCTGTGTCCTTGCCCAAATTCAAAAAAGCCTATGAAAAAGGTACCAGGGGCATCTCCTGGAGCCCCCTACTGACCCTGGGCCCTTTGGGCAGTGCCCAAGTTTCCAAATGGTCAGTCCGCCCCTGCATAGCACTTACCATGGGTGCATTACCACATTAGAGTGGATAACTGTGAAGCCAGGGTTTGTATGTCCACTTCATGTAAACTACACCCTTGGGGCAGCAAAAATATCCCAGAAAAACATAAGTGCTTGGAGACAGAGAATAGTGCCATCTGCCAAAGTAGTCATCTCCTTACTAGCTGTATTGTCAAACGGCCATGGAGGGAGGAGGGTTGCCCTGTCCGACCACCTCACAGCTAGCCTTAGGCAGCACCTAGGAAGATGGGACAAAGTACAAATGCACATTGACCCCTATGGAACAGAACGCATTAATAAAAGCAAACAAAAGCCAACCTAGCTAGAAGAAGTTAGTCACATTCAACAGGACTTAGGCTGGCCATAGATGCCTGTTTTTTTTTTTTCAATCAGCCAGCCACATGTGAGTTGGATGGGGGAAGTCTTCCCTCTTTGCCATTGCATGCTGACAACAATGACTCCTCTGCTGTCAGAATACACTGGTCAATGGCTGCAGCCAGCTAATCGAGGTGTTCCAACAATCACGTTTGACAGAAGTAAATTGGTAGATCGACTTCTGCTACGTGGGAACAGCCATAGATGGGTTGAAATTCAGCCAGTTCCTGCTGAACAGATCACATTTTCGATCTATGGGCAGCTTCAGTTCATTTGAATGTGACTAACTACTATTAGCTATATCATGACATGGATAGATGAAAACCTTCACAGACAAAAGCCACCTTATTGTTGCCCTCCCAATGGGCGCCAATGCATATTACAAAAACTTTTTGCAGAAATCTACCAATTTTCTTTAAAAATGACAAATTTCATCTCCACTCACCGATATTCAAAATAGATTAAATTCATTGGCGAGACATTGGTGGTGTACCTGTTGGTACTGAATAACAGGCTTTCCATCTTAATGAAGTGAGGCAATTTGTGACTGAGGGAGCTAGAAGAGGCTATGGGGACTGGCATCGCGAAGGAGCCTGCAGAAACCGAGGATCAGGTAAGTAAAACTGCTGTATCTGGTCCCCTAAAAATTAATGTAACACTTACCCCTGAAGGGGCTTGCTGGAAATAGACAGGTTTTTCCTGGGTAGTACAGAGGCTGCCACAGACACTAGGGGATGCTTTTTTCTGGATTTTTTTTTTGCTGACAACTTGAACAGCAGAGGGATAAAGGTGCTTGGATGGAGGTAATAGGAAGAACATGCAAACTCCAGGCAGGTGGTGCTGTGATTGGGATTTGAACCAATGACCCTAGTACTGCCAGGCAGAAGTGCTAACCACTTAGCCACTGTGCCACCCAAATGTGACTGTATTTTACATAGAAGCCATATCCTTGAGCAAGTGATGTGCCACCAATGAGAAGAAAGAAGGAATCCTCCACCATCACCACCCACAACCTCCTACCAGAGAATGTGACCACAGATAATGCGGTCAAAAACAGCGAGTACAGGAACTAAATGATAGTATTGGATCCTAAATCCTCTCCACCAAAAAAGACAACTCCGCAGCTGGTAAATCCATGGTAGTAATCCAGTGTTACACCTTAATGGCACCAAGCCACCATAGCATCGTCTGCAGAATTTGCAGCATCATATGTCGTAGGCAATTGAAGGTCGGAACACCTTTTTGGTTGTTTATTTGGAGCAGGCTCATACAGAGGTCTTGTGGATGATCAGCTTCAAGCGGAGAGCTCACAGAGATAATCCAAAATCTAAAGTAAATTTAAGGGATCATTGCCCATGTCTGTTCATCAGCATTGCAGAAATCATGACCAAGAGTAAAGAGGTTTCCTCCAGGGGGTAAGTAGGCACAGTCCAATAAACAACAGAATAGAACCCTGACTAGTAGTGAGACCCCACTGGGTCTACTCAGACTTGAAGGAATGTTCTATCACAGCTCATATGCATCTTTTCTCTCATCCTGTTTGTTGTCTGACTACTAGCCAGGAGTCTAGAAAACATTTGTTGTTTATTGGATTGTGCCTGCTTACCCCTGGGAGGTAAGCTCTCACACACAGCAGCAGTAGCACCCCCTGAAAGTGAAGCTGTGCGAGAGGAAAAGGACAGATCACTCCACTGTGATCTCAGGGCTTCAGCCAGGACTAGAGGAGTAGTAACGGCAAATGCAGCCAAGTGCTCCTGCATTCGGTATCTGCCCAGCGCTGCCAATGTCTTTTGGTGGAAGTGGCTGCCAGTACTACATATACTGTTGGCAACCATGGAAAGGGCTCAAGGGGCAGCTGCTTTGGGCCCCACAACAGTAATTAGGCCTGGGGCAGCTGCCCCTTTTGCCCTGCCTTAGAGACAGACCTTGCTCTGGCAAATTCTAGGCTGGCTTTTTTGTGCATGGGCTTTAGGAGAGGCTTCATTTGGGGATTAAAACCATGCATGCCATTCCTCTGCAGTGTATGCCAAATTGTGCCATTTGACACAATCACCCCAGTTTGACTTTCCATTTCTTTAGCTAACTGCAGTGAACTTTCAACCCTTCTCATCAGAAGAAGCTCCTTTCGAGGTGTTAACTTCCATGGACAGCCTGGACATCTCTGTGAGATGGTTGCAGCTCAATCTTTGGTAAATGTTTGTATAATTTTTGCTACAGTATTCTGACTGATAAGTAAAGCTTTGCTGATCTTCTTGTAGCCTTCACCTTTCTTTTGTAAAGAAATTATTTTCTTTCTCAGATCTTGTGACATTTCTCTTCCATATGGTGCCATTGCTGACAGCATGAAATAGGAGGGGTTTTCTTTGTTAAGTAAAGCCCTTTTATAATCAACTGTCTGCTGGACTCCTGTTTATTGAATAATTAGACTCACCTATAGTTGAATTATTGTTAATTAGGATTTTATTGTCTAAAATTTATCTTTGCTACTTAGACTTTCATTGGGGTGTATTCATTTTTGCAACATGCTCTTGAATGGATTTGTTAGGAAAAATACTTTTTTGTGTGTGCAAAATAACAAATCTTGTTTGCAATCAATGGCCCGCATTTGTGGGAGTATTTTGTAGTATAGGGTCCCATAGAAAATATTGCTTCTGAAAGAAAAGTAAAGGTTTTCTGACAAATCTGTTGGGGTGTACTCATTTATGCTGAGCACTATATATATTTATTTATATATACATATTTGTTTACATAGACTCTATGCTGTTTCCTATGTATGTTGTATTATATCTATGTATTTGATTTGTAGACAAAAATTATTGATTAATAGCCTCTTAACATACGGAGAAATCTGAAGTGAAGTCTTGAAGAAGTGGCATTGACCTGTGAAATGGATTGACACTTATACTTGATAAATGCTATTGTGTTTATATATATATATATATATATATATATGTAAATTTTTGATACAAATTTTTTGTAATAACAAAATTCACTCAATTTTAGAATTTGTAGGTATGATATAACATAATACTGTTTGATCATCCGTGAACACCTGTTATCCTACTCTGAACTCTTTTTGATACATTATTTTTGGGTTAATGACCTCTCAGTATCAGGCTGGGATAGCGGTCTAGATTTATATATTGTAGCCTACACATATAACGGTTCAGAAAACATTGCAGCTACCACCACTTTATTTTCCAGAGTCTCTGGTTTCAGAACATATATACTTTTTGGGAAGGTTAAGCAAAATATTTGATTTTAACATGTGCAAAAAAAAAAAAAATTGCCCCAGTAGACAAGTGGTTAAATGTAAGCAACTAAAACCTCTGTTTTTAACCTTCCCTACTATCTAAAAACTAAAGCAAAAAAAAAGTAATGGGTTTAGATACACTTTAAAACAAAATGCTGGAGTTGTGCTTTACGTTGTGCAAAACATTGCTCAGTGCCCATACCAGCTTGGCACACAGTGGAACCCCCTGCTATGTGGCAGCTGTTGTCGAATTGACACTTTGGGAAAAGCTGGCCACTCATGATGGGTCATTAATGTTCTGTTTGATGTGTAGAAATCCACAAGATGCAGAACCGCCATTCTCAGTCTTTCCTCTGGGATTTGCTGGGTATGGTAACAACTTGTAGCAAATCAGAAATTCAGGGCTAGCCCAGAACAGAGAAGGGGCATGGATGAATCTCCCACGGTTTTGTGGAATGCATAAAATGCGCAGCCTAACCAGTTATGGATGGGTCATATTCTGTCAGACAAATTATTAGAACAAAAATATAAAAGGAGTCTCAGGGAATGGAGTTACGATTGGACTTTTATGGGAAACAAATGAGCGTGACAGAAAAAATGAAAATATACAACAGATGGGGTCAGCCAGCTTTTCCTGCTATGCACCTACTGGTCTTTAAGCCTACATGTCCTAAAAGAAGCTGGCATGGAAGGTTCTTCTACTGTGAACAGATGATTGACCGAATTTCATTCTTGAAACACTGTGACCTTTAAGTAGTCACATAATCTTAGCCTGTCAGGAATTTCACAATGTTGGAACATTGCCTTGAGGGACTACACACAAAACAGGCAAATCTTTACAGCAGCATATTAGCTTCAGAGGCTAATTCCAGGAAAGAAATGGTCATTTTCTGGTATTGGATAAGGTGTGGGAGAGTTAAAATTCCTGTTGGGTTTTATGTTCTATGGTCAAGAGGCAAAAAAAACCACCATGTGAAATAGCTTTAACCATTGGCTGCCAAAGACAATATTTTCAACCCAAGTTCATAACTAACTTTATAGAATATATTGTTCACCTGTATTAGTCCTGATCTTGGTCCTGTACACAGAATTCTGAGCCTTGATGAAGCAGTCACAGTCTGGTACTTGAAATGCATTGGCTTACCATTTCTTGAATTAAAACTCTTCAGACTTTGTATCTCATAGTGTGGCACTTTTTTCCAATATATCTTATATGTACATCTTGGGTCCCCCAAATAAAAGACTTAACTTCTATTTAGGAGCTGTAATGTCTGATTATTTTCGTCCTGTTCTGCGAAAATAGCAAGCCTATGCAAAGGTTCACTTATAGAAGCCTCTTTCTCCTTCATGCTAATATGCTTACCAGTACTTGGTTACCCCAGAACTTAAAGCAGAGTCCTTTACAACCGAGGAAGTTGCCGTCTGTTTGCTCTGTTGTTGCTATGGTTCTGTAAATGTTTTTGGGAAACAGTTAAATCAATGGGTTTAGTTCCTCTTTAAAGTGTGGTGCTATATATGCAGAACTGGGATGTTCCCTTGCAACCCAGAGATAAAGTAACATGTTGTGTCATATGGCTTCAAGAAGGTAGGGTTCAAGGCAGATGCTGTGAAGGAGCGACCAGAACTGGTGACTGGTGGGTCATCAAACCAGTGGAGGTCTGAACTGGCAGCAGATGGTAACATACTCCATTATCTAGGCAAGAGTCCAGACAGCCAGCAATCAGACAGTAATCCTTTTCCAAGCAAAGGGTCAGGGCAGATGGCAATCAGAAGAATAATACATGGGCAACACTGTGGCTAAATGGTTAGTATTTCTGCCTGGCAGTAGGGTCAGTGGTTTGAATCCCAGCCATGGCACCACCTGCCTGGAGTTTGAATATTCTCCCTGTGCTTGCGTGTGTTTCCTCCAGGTACTCCGGTTTCCTCCCATGCTCCAAAGACATGCTGGTAGGGTTATTGGGTCTAAATTGTCCCTAGTATGTGTATGCATGAATGTGAGTTAAGGACCTTAGATTGTATGCACCTTGAGCAGGAAACCCACTGACAGCTGATCAGTTATCCATTGTTAGAATGTGGCGGCCGGCTTCCTTAACAACCAGCTAACGTGATAAATTACCTCTTGAAAATATGCGGTAATTACCGCAATACTGATATTTTTCTGCAAGTTATTTAAAAATTCTTAATGAATCGCACATTTGCAAATGATTTACCGCATGCGTTATTTTACCGCATTTTTTCAGTCGTTACTTAACTCTTACTGAATTAAGATATTTATGGGGCCAACATTAATATGGAAATATGTTATATGCAATTTTCCAATCAACAATGAAGCGCTTTTGTTTTTGTTTATTTAACCTTGGAGGATGTGTGATGATCAGCAGATTGCCTTTTAAACCATAGCATATTGGAAAGTGAATAACATCTGGTGTGAGATGACCTCCCAAAATTTGTCCTACTGAGTGCATTCCTATAGATATAGGGCTTCATCATAGGCAGCAAGAAAAACACTATTGTATGCTTTAACCCTTCGCTCTGATTTTGCTCTTGTCTCTGTCCCACTTACAGACTCTCACGGAGCTGGTCCTTCCTCCCCCATCCTCTAGGTTTGCTGCCTGCCACCCCCCACTCCTCAGCAGCCCCTCACTCTTCTGTCTCGTCCATGCTGGGATTTCTAGTCTTCCGTGTCCCTGACACAGGCAGCCCTCAGCAGCCCCTCACCCCCCTGTCCCTGGCAGTCTGGCCCCCTGCTGAGGGAATCCACAAACATGCCCCCCTCCACCCTGCCTCCTCATGCACATCTTCCCAGGCTTCCCTGCAGGAGGCCGTGTTCCCTGGGCAGGTCTGGAGACCTGGGAGACAGGACCCGCTACCATGGTAACACGACAGGAAGTATCAGGGTACCACTGCAGCAGCAAGGCACCCAGCTCCCTACTTAAGAGAGAGCAAGGAACCCCCCCCCCTTGTGTTCTCCTGGCTGTCTGTGTGAGAGAAGGCTGTGCTGAGCGCCAGCTTCTCTCATACGACCATCCCCCGTCACCCTCCTCATCTCTCTGGCTGACCGGACTGCCCGTCTGCTGCTGGATCCTCTCCTGTGTGGGGTGAACTCTCTGCTGCCTGGAATCCCTTCCCAGGCTGGACTTACCTCTTGTTGCCTGTGAGCCTGCGGGCTGGACATCTTCTCTGGCTGGACTTACCTCTTGTTGCCTGTGAGCCTGCGGGCTGGACATCTTCCCTGGCTGGACTTACCTCTTGTTCCCTGTGAGCCTGCAGGCTGGAAATCTTCCCTGGCTGGACTTAACTCTTGTTCCTTGTGAGCCTGCGGGCTGGACATCTTCCCTGGCTGGATTTAACTCTTTGTTGCCCGTGAGCCGGACGGACTTAACCCTTCCCTGCCTGGAGCTGCCTGTGTGGGCTGTAACCCTCTGTGTCCGGCTCCCCGCATCCAGTAAGTGGACTAACCCCATGCTGACCAAAAGACTGAACCCTGTGGATTACCATACCCCTGTTGTTCCATATTGCCTTCCAGAGAACTGCACTGTGTTGCTGTGTCTGGTGTGGATCTGCGGACTAAAGGAACTGTTGTCTGTGCCCCAAAAGCCTCCCCAATAAACGCCCACATGTTGGGTTTCGTGCAATCTGTCTCTGTGTGCTCTCTAGTTCTCTTGACACAGACCAATGGGACTCATTTTAAAAAATTAAAAATTTTACATTTTTAGTTGTGCACAGTCTTTTCTGTAATGCATCTCAACAGGCAAAAATACACTGCAGCTTTGCTCCCGGACACCACAAAAAAGAACCGTATTTTATTATAAACACAAAGTTGCAGCCATGTGAAAGAGTCCTTAATGGTATATTTAACAGACCAAAAGGGAGCCAATAAGAAACATTTATTGTTAGGGTTTGCATACACTTTACGTTTATCAATTTTCCCATGCTGTTCTGGAATAGTGAAGTCTCCCCTGTCCTTCTCCCCTTCTTCTCTTTACTGATTTTCCCAAGGTGGTCTGAAATAATGCAACAGGATAGAGAGAAAACAGGTGGCGCACACACCTAGTGCATTATCCAAGGTTTATTGTAGGAATTAAATCATAAAAACATACTCACAGACGAAGCATGTATCTAAAAAGCATAGAAAAATGACAATGGCCACAACGGCGGGCAAGGTGTTCTCACTGTCAGTGCGGTCAAATGGCTGAAAAATTGAGGCATCAACAGCAGGGCTCTTACTTCACTTTTCATTCATCAGCATCAGAGGTTGGTCATCTGCTCTGAGGAAAGGGATTCGTCCCCGAAACGCGTCAGCCATTTGACCGCACTGACAGTGAGAACACCTTGCCCGCCGTTGTGGCCATTGTCATTTTTCTATGCTTTTTAGATACATGCTTCGTCTGTGAGTATGTTTTTATGATTTAATTCCTACAATAAACCTTGGATAATGCACTAGGTGTGTGCGCCACCTGTTTTCTCTCTATCCAGTGGCTGATTTCCCCGTCTGAGGAGGGCTGCACCCCTGGAACATTTCCTTTTGGTTGTCGCTGTCCTGGTACCCTTGGCTTCCCTTTTGGCTGTGCATATCTTGAGGCGCTGGAGAGTACATACGCTATCCGGTTTGAAATAATGCAACACCCTGACTCCACCATTTTCCTCTCTACTGATTTTCCCCAAAAAATGAAGCCCCTGCCCCTGTACCCTCCTTTCTATTGCTTTTTCAAAGTCTTTCTGGAATAACGAAGCCCTCTGGCCCTGTGCCCTTCTCCTCTCTATGGAGCTTTCCAATTTAGCCTGGAATGATGAGGCCCCCTTCAACGATACCTCTCATCTATCTACTGATTTTCTCTAGTTGATGTGGGATAATGAAGCTCCCAACATTGTATCCTCCTATCTACTAATCGTCCCAAGCTGGTCTGAAATATTTAGACACGCCATTCCTGTAACCCCCTCCTCTCTACCAATTTTCTCCAGCTAATATGAAATAATAAAGTCCCGAAACATCGGTATCCCTTTTCTCTCTACTGACATTTCCATGCCAGGTTGAGTTAATGAAGCCACCACCCTTGTATTACCCTCTCCTCTTCACCAATTTTTCATGACAGTCTTATATATACAAACCCCCTAACCTCTGTATCCCTTCATTCCTCTTATCGAATTTTCCCATGCTAATCTGGAATAAAGAAGCCTCCTGCAACTGTATCCCTCTCTTCTCTCTACCAATTTTCCCAAGCTGATTTGGAGTATAAAACTTCCTAAAACTGGACCCCCCTCTCCTCTCTACTGAATTCCCATGCTGATTTAGCATATAAAAGCTCCTCACCCTTGTATCCCCCTTCCTTGGCTCTGCCTTTCCTCTCCTAGCACACATGTAGATTTCATGACAGCAGAGTGAAGTTTGTTTTCCCATCTCCATGCATGCTACAAGGTGACACTTTAATGACCTTGAGATTGTCCATCTGTCATCATACCAGGGATATTGTCTGACTCGCCGCAGCAGGTGAAGTTTCTCAATGATCAGTTTATGTGAAATATAAAACTTTACTGCGGGCTCGTTATATGTAAGCATGGTGACATAAATTACAACCTGGACTGCACAGTTTCACTCACAAAGAAAACAGAAAAATAGCAAGAGGCCACTGTGCAGCTCACCAGCAGCTACAGAAAGCCCAAAGCAATACATAGGCTGCTGGTGACTTGGCCATAATATGGATACCCTATGTAGCGCATCCCCGAAGAAGCCACTAGATTGAGAAGCTCTCTGAAACTAGTTTCTTGTCCCAGGTAGTGGATCCCCATATGGAAAAAAAATACATTTGAAATATATTTTAAAAATATTCTTCCCAAATATATTGCCAAATATTTTAAAAGCTACAATTTTGGCCATATTCAATATATTTCAAAATATATTTCAATAAATATATATATATATACTGCATGTTGAAATGCGTTTTTATTACAAAATTTATGAAAATTATTTTTAAAAATACATTTCATATATACTGTATGTCTTTAAAAATACAAATCTACATTTTTGGAATGCATTTACAAATATATGTAAAAATATATGTTAAAATGACTTTTAACATAAAAGTGTATATTAAAAAAATCTGAAGAATATATTTAAAAAATACATATAAAAAAGTAATTTTAACATATACATTTTTACATATATTTGTAAATGCATTCCAAAAATGTAGATTTGTGTTTTTAAAGATATACAAAATATTTGAAATGTATTTTTAAAAATAAAACATATATATGCGAGCGCACACATAAAAATATGTATATGTAGCAGCTGTACACCAGGTAACCATAAAAACCTCAGAAACAATGTAAATCAAAAAGTGCAGCGCTTAAAAGGGAAATACAGTATGAGTAGTACACGTATCTACATCATTAGATAAACAGTTCATTAGGTGACTTGAAGTGACTTGAGGTGCTCTCATGTGACTGTATCCTCCTATTATTAGTAAGGTGCTGTGATATAAAGTGCGGAAAGACTGCGCACTCACCAGAACGCGCAATTTAATGAGCGTTTGTGTATAATTATCCTGATGTCATCTGCTGGTCTGGGTAGTATCTGGAATCCAACAGGTTGTCCTGGTGACCGAGCTCTGCTCTTCCGGGTCCGTCTGACCTCGGTGGAGTGAATGTGAGGAGAGGGAGCCGGCTCAGAGAGGAAGCCCTTACTACCCCTATAAGGCAGTACCTGAGCTATCACCTGAAGGGATCCCTGGATCATCTTGATGTCCTACTAACAGTTTCTAGGACCATTAAAGGGAATATATTGGATTCCAGATACTACCCAGACCAGCAGATGACATCAGGATAATTATACACAAACGCTCATTAAATTGCGCGTTCTGGTGAGTGCGCAGTATTTCCGCACTTTATATCACAGCACCTTACTAATAATAGGAGGACACAGTCACATGAGAGCACCTCAAGTCACTTCAAGTCACCTAATGAACTGTTTATCTAATGATGTAGATACGTGTACTACTCATACTGTATTTCCCTTTTAAGCGCTGCACTTTTTGATTTACAGTATTTTTAAAAATACTTGTCAAATATTTTGTAATAAAAATGCATTTCAACAGAAAGTGTCTGTGTGTATATATATATATATATATATTGAATATGGCCAAAATTGTAGCATTTCAAATATATGGCAATATATTTGGAAAGAATAATTTTAAAATATATTTCAAATATATTTTCCTTCCATGTGGGTCTACCGCCTTTATCACTCTGACATATCTTTATTCAAAAGGGTGAGTAACACCAAATTAAGTTGACAGTATACACAGTATATTAGAAACAAATTGGTAAAAAAAAAAGTCAGAGTAACACAGAACTGTGACCAGAAAAATACAATAACACCTGTTCCTATACAGAGACCTTCTATACTAAAGTTGCATGTGGAAGAACAACACCAGGGGATAACTGGGCCCATATTTATTTTCCATATACTGGCTTAAACTGTAACAGGGTCACCAGGAATGCAGTAAGGATAGTATAACCCCACCACCCCACCACCCCCTACACTTCCATTGGAACCCTACTGTGCTAGGATCAAGTCTGCCTGTAGGACTTTACTACATAATAATTAAAGGAATCTGCATGTGAGGAGGAACAAACAATGGAAACAAATGTATGGTAAAGTCTATACAAATTTCTGTTGAACAGAATGGTGTAGTCCTAAATCAAGCATCTCTGCTGGCTTTGTTGAGGCCCTTACAGTGGTGTACAGTTTGTGGCACTTAGTGACTGCCACCTGCTTTCAGTCCAAAGAACAACCATACAGGGAGTGTCTGAAGAAGTTAATCTGCAACAAACTCAAAAAGTTTGTAATAGTAATTCTGGATGCTGTCTAATGCTGTCTTTGATGGATGACATGGTAGTGTGAGCAGTAGGCCAATAGGGTGGGGGATTTATAGGGAGTAGAAGGGTACCACAGTGTTTTGATTTCTTCTATACAGTGTAAGCAATGGGTTGGCAACCCTCTCACCAATTCTGGGTCTCAGTTGTAGATGCTGGTGACAGAGGGACCCCTCATACACTCTGCATTGCTGGAGGCACAGCAAGGAGTATGACAAACTGGCTCTGTAAAGATGGAGATGCAGCAAGGAGACCATCAAACTCGCTCTGTAGTGCTGCAATGCTGCTGGTTAGGTTGCACTGATAGGCGAGTGCTTGGAAAGCTCAGCACTCTAGTCTGAACATCTGCTTCTTCCCTGGTCCTAAACCTTCCCGAGCAGTTCATTGGTGCCCCTTTCGTCCTCCCTGGCCACATAGCTCTCTTGGGACTGTAGTTTGCTCTCAGCGATCTCACCTATCCAAAATGAAACTACACCTCCCACAATCCTTTTCCAAATAGTATCTCCTCCTCAGGGTCCAATGTTGACCAATCAGTGAGAGACATAGAGAGGCAATGGAGACATAGCAAGTAGACATTCCAGGGTTTGTTGACCCACAGCAACAATATTGCAAAATTAATCATAGCTTTCTTCTTTTCTTAAAGGGGCTCTTATGCCAGCACCTGGCTACACCTGGATTCAGTGTTTCCTGAGGTTCTCAGAGGGTTCTGAAGGTAGACAGCCAGGTAAACTGGCATAATCAGAAGGAAGCCAGAAATGGCAGCTCCCAGTTATCTCTCATGACAGGCTTCCTTTAAGGTACGAACCTTTAGTCAGAATGCAAGCAGTGGGCTGGCTCTTGGGAGGAGTTATGCAAATATAAAAATGCCTGGATGTGTGGGTGTTAGTCTGGAGGAGTGGGAGTTCATAGACAAGTTTAATTTGCATACAGACTGCCCTAGGTTACGACCACATGTGATGCTGAGCCTCCATGATAAAAAGAACTGAAATATGTTGAAAGAAAACAGTGGGCCAGGGACAGTCAGGCCAGGTAGAAAAGAGCTAGATGATCCTGGACATCCTCCAGCCAGGAAATCAAGCAGGCTGTAGCTGACTTGCTGCAGCTTATAATGCACAGTGTGAGAAGCCCACAGTGTGCAGTGAAATTAGTAATTTCAGTATAGTATAGGAGTCTATACAACCGCAAGACTGAAGGTAAATCTGGGGTTCAGTTTAAAGCGGAGTTCCACCCAAAATTGAAATCTCCACTTGTTTAGCTCCTCCCCCCTCCACTGCCATATTTGGCACCTTTTGGGAGGGAGGGAGGAGCAGGTACCTGGTTTTGACAGGTACCCGTACCCACTTCCAGCTCGATTCGCCGCGGAGAAGTGAACCGGAGGTTCAGTCCCCTCCTTCCTCCTGCAGTCTCCTGGGAACTTTCACAGGTCCTAGAAGACTGCTGCACTAATCTGGAATTTCAGTGTGACTCGCACATGTGCAGTGGGCACCAGGCTGTGAAGCTGCAAGCCGTCACAGACTGGTGCCCACAGTTAAGATGCCGGCACCGTGGAGAAGAGAAGAAGAGAAGGGACTGCGCGGGTGAGTACATTGCTGGATCCTAGGACAGGTGATTGTGTATTTATTAAAAGTCAGCAGCTACAAAAACTGCTGGAACTTCACTTTAAGCTGAAAACAGTGTGCTATCATTAGTTCTAGGGGCTAAGCAACACATTTTTCCATTCAGTACAATAACAAAAATATGGGAGAGCAAGTATATAAAAAATACGAAAGTAAAAAAAAAATGTTAAGCTCAAACCTACCATTGACAATGTGAGTAGTAAAAAATAAATTATACTTTGCATTTGGTAAAAAATAATGAGCTTGACTTTGGTGGGGACATGGGAACCTCTCCTGGGGCAGAGACTGATGTCAATGGTTCAGTACTGCAAAATGTATCAGAGCTGCAGAAATATGGGACATCAAAAAAATATATGTCTTCTCATAAGAAATACAGAGAACACTATTCTGCAGCTGAGCAGTGCAGGTTATATTTTAAGGGTAAATATGGGGACTGCACTAGTACATATTTCCTATGATGAAGGCAATTGTATTCTTCCAAACCTATGATGACAGGGAGGGACATAGCTATAAATCAGAGGCCCAAATGCAAAAAACTTGAATTCCCCTTTGTAAAACTTTTCATGTAGTATCATGGAAAGCTACAGCGGACTGAAGAGTACAGCAAAGTGTTTAGAACGGAGGGGTGTAGAATACAAAATGTATAGCACAGAGTATAGAATGGATCAATGTGTGAAATAAGATGTACAGCACAAGGCATAGAATAGGTCAGAGTGAAATATAGAATGTACAGCACAGTGTATACTATGGGACAGTGTGGAATTTAAATTGTACAGCACAGAGTATAGAATGGAGCAGTGTAGAATATAAAATGTACAACAAAAAGTACATAACAGCACATTGTGTAATATAAAATGTAATGCACAGGGTATTGAATGGGGCAATGTAGGATATTTTTTTTGCGAATGGGTGGAATTGGCATGGATGGGTGGAATTGGTGTAGTTGGGTGGAATTGATGTATTGGTTAGTATTGGTGTGGTTGCGTGGAATTGGTGTGGTTGAGTGGAATTGGTGTAGTTGAGAGGAATTGGTGTAGTTGGGTAGTATTAGTGTAGCTGGGTGGAATTGGTATGGTTGAGTGGAATTGGCGTGGTTGGGTGGAATTGGCGTGGTTGGGCAGAATTGGCGTGGTTGGGCAGAAATAGTGTGGTTGGGTGGGATTGTCATGGTTGCTGGGATTGTTGTGGTTGGGCAGAATTGGTCTGGTTGGACTGAACTGTATGGTTGGGTGGAATTGGTGTTCTTAGGCGGAATTGGTATGGTTAGATAGAATTGATGTGGTTAGGTGGGATTGTCGTGGTTGTGTGAGATTGGTGATGTTGGGTGGAATTGGTGTGGTTGCTGGGACTGAAGTGCATGGGGGGAAGGTTGAGGGAAGGATGAATTTTGCCCAGAGAGGGCTTTACCTTATCCATGACATACAGAGGCTGGCAGTGGTTACATAAATTAAAGAAAATTATCCTGAGATGCTCCTTTGGATTCACTTAAAGTAACACAGAGTATAGAGTGGGTCAGCGTGGAATATAAAATGTACAGCACAGAGTATAGAATGGGACAATGCAGAATATAAAATGTACAACGCAAGGTATAGAATAAAGCAGAGTGGAATATAAAATGTACAGCACAGGGTATTGAATGGGGCAATGTGGGATATACGTTTTGGAATAGGTGGAATTGGCATGGTTGGGTGGAATTGGCATGGTTGGGGGGATTTTCTTGGTTGGGTAGAATTGGTGTGATTGAGTGGAATTGGCATGGTTGGGTGGAATTAGCGTGGTTGGGTATAAATGGCATGGATGGGTATAATTTGCGTGGTTGGTTAGAACTTGTAAGGTTGGGCAGAATTGGCGTGGTTGAGCAGAATTGGTGTTGTTGGACGGAATTGGTGTAGTTTGGTAGAATAGTTGTGGTTGGGTGGAATTGTCATGATTGTTGGGATTGGTGTGCTTGGACAGAATTGACCTGGTTGGACTGAACTGTTGTAGTAAGGTGGAATTGGCGTTGTTGAACTGAATTGGCGTAGTTGGGTGGAATTGGCATGGTTGGTGGGACTGACACGTATGTGGGAAAGGGTTGAGGGAAGGATGAATTTTGTCCAGACAGGGCTCTACTTTATCCATGACATACAGAGGCTGGCAGTGGTTACATAAATTAAGGAAACTTATCTTGAGATGCTACCTTTGGACTCACTTAAAGTAAAAATCTAAATCCAACACTTTTTTACTGTTTAGGAGAGTTTAAAAAAACTTTATCAGGAATTGTTTTTGGTCACTTTCTCATTTCTAGTTCTGAAAACACAACAAGAAAATAGAAAACACTCTCTCCAAAGTAATGAGAATCCCCCATAGAGAAAAGTCAAAGCAAAGGTGTCCCTATTGCAGGGATTTCCCTCACTTCCTGTTCCAGTGATAACTGTAACATTTCAGATCTCCTATCACTTTCTACGCTGGTGAAAATCTGGGAAGCAGACCGCAATAAAAGCCCGATGGGTTTTATCATATCCATACTGTACACAAGATACACTTTAACATTCCTGTACAGTTTAGTGAATTGATTCCTACATATGAGCAATCTTGTGGCACGTAATGGTGGAGAGACATGTTAACATTGCTGGAGGACTCTGACATTTTACATGTCCCCTGATTACTTTCACACACTTAAATCTGCCCCCCCCCCCTAATCTGCCTGTGGACCTCATTTAATAACACTGAAGTCCCGGCATATTTTAATCATGATGCTGCATGTAATCCGTGTAATCCACTCTGTTCTAGCAGCAAACACCCCCCGGAAGATCCATAAAACAGCAAATGCTCTGTATGTAATGCTCTGATCAGAGGATAATAATGGAGTTCTTAGATAATGGGCAGAAATAACAGTCCACACAGAACTCATTCTGCAGAGTGTACTTACTGTGTAAAGGGGAATTACAAAGGTTTTATGTAATAAATAAGCAATGTTCAAACACAAAATAAATATATATGAACATAAATGAAAAGAGCAAATTAAATCACGCTAAAGAACTAGAGAGAGAGGGAAGAGGGGGAGAAAGAGGAAGATAGAGAAGGAGCAGAGAGAAAAAGAGGAAGAAAGAGCCGGAGCAGAGAGAAAGAAGAGGGATAGAGAGAGAAGAAAGAAGGATGGAGGGAGGAGGAGAGAGTGACAACCAGGGGAAAAGAAAGAGAGAGAAAGAGA
This sequence comes from Staurois parvus, assembly GCF_062004578.1. Classification (NCBI taxonomy): domain Eukaryota; kingdom Metazoa; phylum Chordata; class Amphibia; order Anura; family Ranidae; genus Staurois; species Staurois parvus. The sequence continues at coordinate 11,012,279 of NW_028318186.1, forward strand.
GAAGGAGAAAGAGAGAGAAGAGGGGGGATATAAGAAGGGTCAAGAAAGAATGAAAGAATGGGGAGGGGGGGATGAGAGGTAAAACAAGTATGGGGGTGGAGTAGAGAGTGAAACGTAGGGTAAAAGGAAGGAAGAGAGAGAGGAAGAAGGAGAAAGAAGAAAAAGAAGGAGAGAGAGACAAAAGAGATGGAGGAAGGAGGGGGAGAGAAAGATAAAGGAGAGGGAGACAAAGAGACAAAGGAGAGGAAGAAGAAGAGGGAGAGAGAGATGAAGGAGAGGGAAAGGGAGACAAAGAAGATGGAGATGAAGGAGAGGAAGAAGGAGGGGGAGAGAGACGAAGGAGAGGGAGACAAAGGAGATGAAGGCGAAGGAGAGGAAGAAGGAGGGGGAGAGAGATGAGGGAGAGGGAGACAAAGGAGATGGAGACGAAGAAGAGGAAGAAGGAGGGGGAGAGAGAGACAAGGGAGAGAGAGACAAAGAAGAGAGAGAAGAAGAGGAAGAGGGAGATAAAAAGGAGAAAGGGACAAAGAGATGGAGAGGGAGAGGGAAATGAAGGAGAGGGAGAGAGGGAAAGAGAAGGAGAGGAGGAAGAGGAAGAAGGAGAGGGGATATGGAGAAGAGAACAGAGATGAAGGAGAGGAAGATGAAAGAGAAGGAGAGGGAGACGAAGGAGAAGAGGAAGGAGAAGAAGAGAGAGAGAAGGAAAGAGAGAGAAGAAGGAAGGAGAGAAAGAGAGAAGGGGGGAGAGGAGAAAGAAACAATAGAGGGGAGAGGGAGAAAGGGGGTCAGAAAGAGGAGTGGAGAGAGGAAGATAAATAAGTAGTGGAGAGAGAAAGAAAGAGAAAAAAAGAGGGGAGAAGAGATACGGAGGAGAGAGGTGGGTAGAGAGAGAGGAGATAGACAGAAGAGGTGGAGAGTGAGAGGGATAGAGAAAAGGGTAATAGAGGAGGGGGGAGAGAGATAGATGGAGAGGGGATAGAGGAGAGGAGAGCTAACAGGCAGGAGACATAGAGAGAAAGTGAAGTGCAGAGAAAGAGTACTGCATGTTGGAATTCCAAATGCATTTTTTTCTTTTCTTTATTTAGAGAATATGTTCATTTTCGTTCTCTATTTACAGGGTGGGTTTTTGGGTGCATTTATGGATATATATATATATTTATTTTTTTATTTAGTGTTATTTATGTATTGATGTAAATGCTTTATTTCTGTATTTGTATTTTTTTTTTCTTTTTTATGTATTTGATAACTATTTGTGAAACATCTCTTTAAAGTTTTTATTTGCTTTTTTCCCACCATCTGTTTTTTTTTTTTACTTTTCAACAAAATAATGAGGCGAAAGAGGGTCTCTTCATGATCAAGAACAGGGCCATGATAGCTGACAGTAAACAATATCGGGTCTGGGATTATAAATCCCATTTCAGTCTTTGCAGATGACACCAAGCTGTGCAGTGGAATAACGTCCTTACAGGATGTCTCCAATTTACAAGCCGACCTCAATGCTCTGTGTAATTGGGCAACTATGTGGCAAATGAGGTTTAATGTTGATAAATGTAAGGTTCTGCACTTGGGGGCTAAGAATATGCATGCATCATACATACTAGGGGGGTACAACTGGGGGAATCAATGGTGGAGAAGGATCTGGGGGTTCTGGTAGATCACAAGCTTAATAATGGCATGCAATGCCAAGCTGTGGTTTCTAAAGTGAGCAAAATCCTCTCTTGTATTAAAAGAGGTATAGACTCCAGAGAGAGAGAGATATCATATTACCCCGGTACAAATCATTAGTAACACCTCATCTGGAATATGCAGTTCAGTTTTGGGCACCAATTCACAAAAAGAACATTGGGGAACTGGAGAAAGTACAGAGAAGGGCAACCAAACTGATAAGAGGCATGGAGGAGATCAGCTATGAGGAAAGATTAGAGGAACTGAATTTATTCTCTCTTGAGAAGAGGAGATTAAGGGGGGATATGATCTCCATGTATAATACATAAGGGGGGATATGATCTCCATGTATAATACATAAGGGGGGATATGATCACCATGTATAATACATAAGGGAGGATATGATCTCCATGTATAATACATAAGGGGGGATATGATCACCATGTATAATACATAAGGGGGGATATGATCTCCATGTATAATACATAAGGGGGGATATGATCTCCATGTATAATACATAAGGGGGGATATGATCAACATGTATAAATACATAAGGGGGATATGATCAACATGTATAATACATAAGGGGGGATATGATCTCCATGTATAAATACATAAGGGGGGATATGATCACCATGTATAATACATAAGGGGGGATATGATCTCCATGTATAATACATAAGGGGGGATATGATCAACATGTATAAATACATAAGGGGGGATATGATCTCCATGTATAATACATAAGGGGGGATATGATCAACATGTATAATACATAAGGGGGGATATGATCTCCATGTATAATACATAAGGGGAGATATGATCACCATGTATAATACATAAGGGGGGATATGATCTCCATGTATAATACATAAGGGGGGATATGATCTCCATGTATAATACATAAGGGGGGATATGATCTCCATGTATAATACATAAGGGGGGATATGATCAACATGTATAATACATAAGGGGAGATATGATCTCCATGTATAAATACATCAGTGGTTCACACAGTGAACTCGGTGTAGAGTTATTCACCCTGAGGTCATCACAGAGGACAAGGGGGCACTCTTTACATCTGGAGGAAAAGAAATGTAATCTCCAAACACAGAAAGGTTTCTTCACAGTGAGAGCTGTGAAAATGTGGAATAGTCTCCCTCAAGAGTTGGTTCTGGCCAGCTCAGTGGATTGCTTCAAAAAAAGTCCTGGATTCTTTCCTAGATACACAGAATATAACTGGATACTAACATTTAGAGGTAAAGTTGATCCAGGGAATATCCGATTGCCTCTCGGGGGATCAGGAAGGATTTTTTTCCCCTGCAGGAGCAAATTGGATCATGCTTTGCTGGGTTTTTTTGCCTTCCTCTGGATCAACTGTGGGTATAGGATTATAACTTTTTTCTTTTAATGGTTGAACTGGACGGACTTTTGTCTTTTTTCAGCCAGACTAACTATGTAACAGTAGTTTTACCCTAAGGAGACATTTATACCCCTTTGCACCTATAAAAACCACCTTAAGGTGTATCTAAACCCAAGATAAACAATGTAACATACTACAGCATGCAAATCCTTAGATGAGATGACTGCATTAGTTTTCTTTTTTTTATTTTTTCCATTATTTTCATCTTGATCCTGAGGTAACACACTTCCTTTGCGAAGGTGGCAACACTCAATCACTGCAGTGTATCTATGAAGGAGCAATATTGTCACGCTAGGACTGGAAGTACCTTAAAACTACAGTACACCTCCCTCTCTCCTTATATCCAATACACAACTCCCCCTCTCCTTGTATCCAATACATAAGATGGGGGGGGCAGGGGCGGACTGACCATTTGGAAACTTGGGCACTGCCTGAGGGCCTGGGGTCAGTAGGGCGCCCCATGAGATGTCCCTGGTACCTCTTTCATAGGCTTTTTTGAGTTTGGGCAAGGACACAAGGGCCCCATGATCCCCTATTGCCCGGGGGCCCCATGAGTTGTCAGTCCGCCCCGGGGGGGATTTGTTTTGCAGTAGAGAGCTGTGAAAGCTGTTAACATTGCTTTATATTTTAGTTCATTCTGCATTAGATTATAAGGATACCAGATTTCAAACAGGACAAACAGCTATTCTTTGTACTTGTAGAAAATGTACTTATGCTAAAAATAGAAAACTATGTGCAGCCACCACATTTAAGAATGTGTAAGTAAGCTGCAATATGTTTGATTTTTCTTCTTGGGATTAGATACTATTCAAGTATATATTCCTAACTTGAAAATCTACCATCTATTACTCAGTGGAATGGGTAGAACCTTCAGGGCCCCAGTGCAAGAAACCATGAAGGGCCCCCCTTTCCTCTGAGCCCGGTTTTGGAACGCCAAGGCCTGGTCGCAAATGCAACCTTTGTGACCCTGGTAGTTCCGCCACTGGTGTGAGTACTTTTTTTTATTTTTGTTATTTTATTTTTTGAATTTTTTTAAATATTTTTACAAAAATGTTTATAATTTTTTACAGTTATATTTAGGAGCCCCATTGGGGAGCTTTTGTAAGTTAGCAGAGGTCTAAATAAACCTCTGCTGTTCTACCTTCGAAACAGAGAAAAGGGATTGGGGACAAAGCCCTCAATCTCTATCTCTGCAGCCTCAGTTGCACAGAATGAATGGATAGGAATAGCTTTGTACAGAGCTTCCTGTCCATTCATAAACTGAAACATAGTAAACACAGTTTACTATGAGTCAGTTATAAATGGACAGAGTCAGTGATTGGTACAGGTCACTGACTCACCATTCAGAAAAGGAACATTTTCCTGCACCTTTCCCACTCTCCATCCTGACAGATCCCCCACAGCAGCTAGTGGGAGAGGGGAGGGACCATTTGGAAATTCGGGCACTGCCCGAGGGCCCGGGATCAGTAGGGGGCCCCATGAGATGCCCCTGGTACCTTTTCCATAGGCTTTTTTGAGTTTGGGCAAGGACACAGGGGCCCCATGATCCCCTATTGTGCGGGGGCCCCATGAGTTGTCAGTCTGCCCCTGGGGAGGGAGGAACCTGGAAGAGATGAGGGGGACGAGGGGGGGGGGCAGAAGAGTGCACATTGGGCTCGAAAAGAGCTCGGGGGGGGGGGGGCAACAGAAAACAGCTGGATAGGAGCAGCGGCAGAGCCAGCTACATATAGAGGAACCGATCTCTCCATGTGCCTCCTTCAGCGGCTTGAATGGTGTATTCTCCTCCTCTCCTTCCCACAGGCATTTAGCTGCTGCAGGAAGAACATGGAGAGGTCAGTTACTCTATATGCAGGTGCCCCCACCATTCCCCTTAGCCTGGCATACATGGTCAAGGCAAGATTATTCAAGGAATTGTCCAGGAAACTGTCTAGCATTCCAGGTGGCTCAGCAAGAAGAGACATTGCCAGACACAGTAGAGGTCACATGTTTGAGCCCAGGCCCTGACAGGTACACAGGAAAATAAGGAACCTGAACAGAGCCCTGAATCTTAAAAGCCAGGTCTTCTCATCCAACATCAGCACCTGACCTCACAAATGCTCTTTAGAATAAATGAGCACATATTTTCATACTCCATCATCTTGTGGAAAGCCAACTGCAGTCATGGACCATGGCTTTGGAATGAGATGTCCATCAAGGTCATATAGATGTGGTGGTCAGTTGTCCAATGTTTGGCTATATAGAGCATTTCCTGACTTGTTCAGCATCTACTACACAGTTGGACTTACTGCACAGTTCAGGAAATGGACCTGTCCTGATCCACAGAATAATAGATTGTGCTTACATGGCTGTCATCAAATAGTCTCTCTCTGCTGACCAACGTGGTCTGGTTCCTCCAAGGCTTTGGAGAACCGTTTTAGCTTGTATCAGCTAAAAAGACAATCACGGCATACAGGTGCATCTCAATAAATTAGAATATCATCAAAAAGTTCATTTGTTTCAGTAATTCAATTTAAAAAGTGAAACTCATATGTTACATACAGTAGATTCATTACACACAGAGTGATATATTTCAAGCATTTCTTTGTTTTAAGTTTGATGACTATGGCGTACAGCTAGTGAAAAGCTCAGTATTTCAGAAAATTAGAATATTGTGAAAAATTTGAATATTGTAGACTAGTGGGGGGGAGATTTATTAAAGCTGGTTCACTCAGAATCTGGTGCAGTTGTGCATGGCAGCCAATCGGCTTCTAACCTCAGCTTGTTCAATTAAGCTTTAGCAATAAAACCTGTAAGCTGATTGGTTTCCATGCAGAAGTGCACCAGATTCTGAGTGAACCAGCTTTAGTAAATAAACCCTATGGTGTCACATTCTAATCAGTTAATTAACTCAAAACACCTGTAAAGGTTTCCTGAGTCTTTAAATGGTTTCTCAGTCTGGTTCAGTAGGTTACACAATCATGAGGAGGACTGCTGACCTAACAGTTGTCCAGAAGACAGTCATTGACACCCTGTACAAGAAGGGTAAGTCACAAAAGGTCATTGCTAAAGAAGCTGGCTGTTCACCGAGTGCTGTATCCAAGCATATTAATGGAAAGTTGAGTGGAAGGAAAAAGTGTGGTAGAAAAAGGTGCACAAGCAACAAGGATAACCGCAGCCTTGAGAGGGTTGTGAAGCAAAAGCCATTTAAGAATTTGGGAGAGATTTACAAGGAGAGGACTACGGCTGGTGTCAGTGCTTCAAGAGCCACCACACACAGACGTATCCAGGACATGGACTACAACTGTCACATTCCTTGTGTCAAGCTACTCCTGAACCAGAGACAACATCTGAAGCGTCTTACCTTGGCTAAGGAAAAAAAGACTGGACTGTTGCTCAGTGGTCTAAAGTCCTCTTTTCAGATGAAAGTTAATTTTGCATTTCATTTGGAAATCAAGGACCCAGAGTCTAGAGGAAGAGTGGAGAGGTACAGAATCCATATGTGAAGTTTCCACAGTCAGTGATGATTTGGAGAGCCATGTCATCTGCTGGTATTGGTCCAAAGTCAGCACAGCCCTCTACCAGGAATTTCCAGAGCTTCCATCTGCTGACCAGCTTTATGGAGGTGCTGATTTCATTTTCCAGCAGGACTTGGCACCTGCCCACACTGCCAAAAGTACCAATACCTGATTTAGTGATCATGGTATCACTGTGCTTGATTGGTCAGCAAACTCATCTGATCTAAACCCCATAGAGAACCTGCGGGTATTGTCAAAAGGAAGATTAGAGACACCAGACCCAACAATACAGACAAGCTGAAGTCCACTATCAAAGCAACCTGGGCTTCCCTAACACCTCAGGAGTGCCACAGGCTGATCGCCTTCATGCCACACCGCATTGATGCAGTAATTCATGCAAAAAGAGCCCTGACCAAGTATTGAGTGCATACTATACTGTACATGGACATACTTTTCAGTAAGCCAACGATCCTTTTTTTATTGGTCTTATGTAATATTCTAATTTTCCGAGTTACTGGATTTTGGGTTTTCACTAGCTGTAAGCCATATTCATCGAAATTAAGAGAAAGAATTGCTTGAAATATATCACTCTGTGTGTAATGAATATATATAATACATGAGTTTCACTTTTTGAATTGAATTACTGAAATAAATTTAATTTTTTCATGATGTTCTAATTTATTGAAATGTTCCTGTATTTTAATAGACTGGTGATCTCTTTAAATAGATTCATCGGTTTAGAGTGCCAGAAATTGTACTGGGAGTAATGCTCAAAGACACAATTTTTATATTCCAAATACTACAACCAGGGAGCATAAGACTATGTAAACTATTAAAACTCAAAAGGTCACTTAGAACGAATGTTTAATAAATCATTAAAGTAATAATTCACAGTCCTTCATCTATAAACAGGTCTTTCAACGAGAAAACTTTCCATTGCCGTCTTCTTTCCATCAGAGACAGAATTCTTTTGTTGTGCTTTCTCTTTCGTTATAAACAGGTCCTGCCGAGTACGCCAAATGGTGTCAGGGAGCTGTGTTGTGTGACATAAAAACAGCGGTGACTCGGCTCTAGGAAATTGATGATTTCATTAAGGATCCTGCCCATCTGCTGTGTGGGCTGGTAATATAGTATTATGCCTGGCGGTACAGCAATAAGGCAGGAACTTCATAAAACAAAAACTAAGATCTTTTTATGCACGGCCCATGCTATTAAAGGAATAAATATAAAAAGTCTGGCCGGGAGTCACAGACTTTTTAAGTAAGGACAGATGAAAGAAGACTGTTAGTCTAATTAAAAAACAGGACATTGCTTTAACAGAAAGTTATATCTAAAGCAATGTTACTGAGAAAGGAAAGTTCCCATTGGTTGCTGCTGGGGACAGGGCTTTGATTTGTGTTCAGAATTAAGGTAGCACTAACCCACAGGAGGAATGGACTTTGTCCCCTTGGCCAGGTGTTATAAGAGTTGTTGGGTTGATGGCCCTTAGTAGAGATACTTGACCATGCGTAGGAAGCTTCAGCAGGCTAGCTATGGTGAAACTACAAATCCCATCATGCCTCTGGGAGTCATACCTATGGTTATCAGTCTTGCAAAGCCTTATGGGACTTGTAGTTCCATAACAACTGGAATACCAAGGTTGCCTTATATATGTAATGATCAGAGTGGGACCCACAATCAGTATGTTGGGTAGGTACAGCGTGGTGCAGCAGCAGTAAACACACAGAGTACAGTTACCAGGGGCGGACTGACCATTTGAAAACTCCGGCACTGCCCGAGAGCCCGGGGTCAGTAGGGGGCCCCATGAGATGCCCCTGGTACCTTTTTCATAGGCTTTTTTGAGCTTGGGCAAGGGCCCCGTGATCCCCTATTGCCTGGGGGCCCCATGAGTTATCAGTCCGCCCCTGACAGTAATCCATTTATTGAAGAACTTGCAGATTTTACAACAACCCGGCGGGGGAGCTCTCCCAACCTGGATTTACAGTCAATGCAGCAGAGAGTTAGCGGTAGTTGGCCTGAACTGAAGACAGCACCTGCCAAAGGGGGTGGAATGTGGCCTGGCTGGTCCAACCAAAAAGGGGGCTTGCTAAAGTGCAGACATACACCCAGAGCTTTCCCTACTCCTCTGGAACATCTACCTACTGCTAGTGCTGTCCCTGACAAATGAGTATGCTCTCCCTGCACTAGATGCATTGCAAATACGCTCCAAAACCTGGGGGCAGCAACTTAAAGACTCTGTATGACCCAAGATGGCCACCAGGGTCACTTGGATGCAGTGTAGCCAATCGCAATGCTGCCCCAAGGAACCAAGGGAATCCAGATGAGTGTCACCTACATTGGAGAAACTAGACTGCACCTGCCTACAAGTCAAAGTTTCCTAGTCCTCTCTGGATCTAAAATGCAATTGTTAAACCTCATAAGTTATACCATGTTAATGTAATTACAAACATTAGAAAATAGAAGGCCATGATGAGTGAGGATGAGTGTGGCTCAGCCCCAAATACACTGCTCAAAAAAATGAAAGCAACTCTCTTTAATCAGAGTATAGCATCAAGTCAGTTAAATTCCTGGGATATTGATCTGATCTGTTAAGTAGCAGAGGGGGTTGGTAATCAGTTTCAGCTGCTTTGGTGTTAATGAAATTAACAACAGGTGCACTAGATGGGCAACAATGAGATGACCCCCAAAACCGGAATGGTTTTACAGGTGGAGGCCAATGACATTTTTTTCCCTACTCATCTTTTTCACTAGTTTTGCATTTGGCTAGGGTCAGTGTCACTACTGCTAGCATGGAGGAGATTCCAGGAGACATGCAGTTACTCTAGGAGAGCTGGACAGGGCCGTAGACGGTCCTTAACCAATCAGCAGGACCAGTATCTGCTCCCTTGTGCGAGAAGGAGCAGGATGAGTACTACCAGAGCCCTACAAAATGACCTCCAGCAGGCCACTGGTGTGAAACCAAAGAAATGGAAATGGTAACAACCCTTCAAATATATATGTAAAATAGTAGAAAAATAGAGAACAGAGTTGACAAACAAATATATGAACAGCAGCACACAGGATATATAGTTAATAATAAGCCAATGGTCAAGAGGATGACCCTTAAGCCCAATACTGCTCCTGCCTAAGAGGCAATGCTAAGACAATAGTTTGGAAGTCTTTGTCAAACCCTTTCCTGCTGGCCAGTATGTTGGGGCCCAAATCAGGCGTTAGAACACTCAAAACCCAGCTATAGGTGCCTGCACTGTGTCCCAAGCAAATAAAACTGTTCCTCTTTAATGGGATGTGCTTGAGTTTGACCAGCAGCCTTTCACCAACTCTTGCGATGACAGCCGATTTCCCTCTGTTCTCCTTCGGTGGCTTAGCAAAGTCAGCGGAAGTGGTTTTCTCCCCAATGATCAGGAAGCAGCATCAGTCAGTGACAGTGGTGTTCTGTAAATAGCCTGCAGCATGGCCTGTCTCCCAAAGTATCCTCACCACATCTGCCTTGAGTACAGGAACAGTTCTTCCTTTTCCGCTCCAGAGAGCCCCAGTCATGATGACATGTGGAGTTCCATTGCCAATCTGACTGACAGACTCAGTCTGCCTGGGAACTACATCCCACATAAGTCTCAATTCTCCCAGCAGCCTCTTGTCACTTCCAGGATGCACAGCAGTCCTTTTCCAATTCTTTTGTCCTCCTTTGGCCAATCACAATCCATCCAGCATACATATTGGCTCTCCCAAAATGGCCACCCTCGGGGTTGAAGACATTCCATGGCCAAGCACTGTTCATAGTCTTCCCCAAAATGGGAAACTGCAGCTCAGGATGGCAAGCAATTCATTTAACCCTCCTTGTGTGACAGATAAGGAGCAACGCTTCTAAAACTGGGGAAAAATGATTGTAACCACTGCAAGCCTGACAACAATCACTTACCTTATTTTAGTCCCAGTGACATCATTACTGGGTATCTGTGCTTCTATATTTAATTCTGGCAGATCATAGCTGGTGGGAAGGGCCAGCAAGGTGCTATACAGTTTTCTGAAATCATCACAGTACCTGGCCTCAGTACTCCACTCAAGAACTGGCAGTCCTGATGAACACAATGGGTAGCACTTGAAAGGAGTATGTAAAAATCAGATTGGTGGACACGACCAGTGACAGATCGCGCTGGAGCACTGCCTGTGGGGCATACGCAAGGTGTGATCCTGGGAGGACATCACATAACATCCTCCCAGGATAATAGGGTTCAGCCAGGGGCGGACTGACAACTCATGGGGCCCCCGGGCAATAGGGGATCATGGGGCCCTTATGTCCTTGCCCACACTCAAACCACACCCAAAAAAGCCTATGAAAGGTACCAGGGGCATCTCATGGGGCCCCCTGCTGACCCTGGGCCCTCGGGCAGTGCCCGAGTTTCCAAATGGTCAGTCCGCCCCTGTGCTCTGCTGTCATATTACAATAGGCTGGGCGGGAAGGAGTTAAAAGACGGGAAGTGAGGGGAAATATCCCAAATGGATAGTAAAAGCCTGGCAAAGATTTTAGCCCTTCCCACTTTGTTTAGAAATATAAAAAGAAACTTTGGGGCCAGAGCTGGATTTTAAAGTTGACCTCCAGGCACGAAAAAACTTTTAGGGCCAGTTCACACTACATACGTTTCAGTTGCTTTTTTTCTGCATCCAATACGCACAGAAAGTAGGTTATATGGTTGTCAGTGTCATAGTTCACATCTGTACTTGCAGTTTCAGTTGCAGAAAAAAAAGGTAGAACAGGCTGCATTTTTCCTGCACAGAACTGTACTGGAGCAGGGGCGGACTGATCATTTGGAAGCTCGGGCACTGTAGGGGGCCCCATGAGATGCCCCTGGTAACTTTTTCATAGGCTTTTTTGCGTTTGGGCAAGGACACAGGGGCCCCATGATCCCCTATTGCCCGGGGGCCCCATGAGTTGTCAGTCCGCCCCTGTACTGGAGCGTGGTAAAACACATCATAAACGCACTGGAACGCACCAAAAACACGCTGGAGCTCACATGTCCCTATTTGAATTAAAGAAGAATGCATAAATATGCATAAAAACGCACTGGAACGCATAAAAATGCACTGGAATGCACCAAAAACGAGTAAAAACGTGCATGCAAAAACGCATCTGTAACGCATCTGGACTGCATTTCTATAGTGTGAACCGGCCCTTACATGCACTCCAGTGTGTTTTTATTCTGCATCTAACACAGAAAGTAGGTTACATAGTTGTCAATGGCATGGTTCACACCAGCGCTTGCAGTTCCAGGGCGTTCCGTTTCCAGAAAAAAAGTAGAACATGCTGCATTTTTCCTGAACAGAACTGTACTGGAACGCTGTAAAACTCACCGGAACACACTGGAATTCATCAAAAATGCATCAGAACACATAAAAAACACACTGGACCCCAGATGACCCAAAAAAGAAGGGGAAAAAAGCATCTGCAACGCATAAAAATTGCACTGGAATGCATCAAATACCAGCTGCTAAAGTTTTACGCCTGCCCTTCCTCAGCAGCTCAGAGAGGCCATATCTGATGAGGCAGAAGTATCTGAACCTGTGATCTGCAGCCAGGTGAGAGGTTCTCCACTATCAGAACCAGCATGTGGACAGCTTGGCAGGAGCCTAATGCAGCTTATCCAAAAGACCCAACTAATATGGGACGGTCATGACAGATTGTTATCAGAGTAATGCAGTTCCAGTGGGTCGCCCTCCTGTGTCCTTGGACTTGGATCCCTTCAGCTTTTCACCTGTGTTACCAGAGATAAAAAAAAATAATTAATAAACACAGCGAATTACAAAATAAAGTGCAGAAATCTTGTGCTTCAATAACAGTGTCACATGCTCTGAAAAATCCAAGGCGATGTGCCTCACTATAAGGCTAGGTTCACATCTCTGCGGGTGGTGCCGCTGAGGATCTGCACGAAAATCCGTGCAGCCGCTCCACCCGCACAGAGGAATGCGGACCCGCGAGCGGGTGCCATTAGTTGTAATGGCATGCCGCCCGCACTGTAAATCGCAACCATACTAGGAACCGAGGTTCCCGTGTGGGCTGCGGTTTCCAAAGAAGTGCAGTGACTTCTTTCCCTGCGTGTCACGGGCACGGGAGTCCATTCAAATGAATGGGCTCTCGTGTCTGCGCAAAACGTGGCCCCCAGGAACGCACATACAGTTGCAAGAAAAAGTATGTGAACCCCTTGGGATTACGTGGAGTTTTGCATGAATTGGGCATAAAATGTGCTCTGAACGTAATCTAAGTCACAACAATAGAAGAACACAGTCTGCTGAACATAATACTACACAAACATTAGATGTTGCCATGGTTTAATTGCACATAACATGTAAACATTCACAGTGCAGGGAGGAAAAAGTATGTGAACCTTTGGACTTAATAACTGGTTGACCCTCCTTTGGCAGCAATAACCTCAACCAAACGTTTCCTGTAGTTGCAGATCAGACCTGCACAATGATCTGGAGTCATTTTGGACCACTCCTCTTCACAAAACTGTTTCAATGTAGCAATATTCTTGGGATGTCTGGTGTGAATCGCTCTCTTAAGGTCATGCCACAGCATTTCAATTGGGTTGAGGTCAGGACTCTGACTGGGCCACTCCAGAAGGCGTATTCTGTGCTGTTTCAGCCATTGTTTTGTTGAATTACTTGTATGCTTTGGGTCATTGTCCTGTTGCATCACCCATCCTCTGCGGAGCTTCAGTTGGCGGACAGATGGTCGTACGTTTTCCTGCAAAATGTCTTGATAAACTCTGGAATTCATTTTCCCATCAATGACAACAATCCGTCCAGGCCCTGAGGCAGCAAAGCAGCCCCAAACCATGATGCTCCCTCCGCCATGTTTTACAGTGGGGATGAGGTTTTGATGTTGGTGTGCTGTGCCTTTTTTTCTCCACACATAGTGTTGTGTGTTCTTCCCAAACAACTCAATCTTGGTTTCATCTGTCCACAGTATATTTTGCCAGTAGTGCTGTGGAACATCCAGGTGCTCTTTTGCAAACTTCAAACATGCTGCAATATTCTTTTTGGACAGCAATGGCTTCCTCCGTGGTTTCCTCCCATGTACACCATTCTTGTTTAATGTTTTCCTTATTGTAGATGTGTCAACAAAAATGTTAGCATGTGCCAGAGATTTCTGTAGGTCTTTAGCTGACACTCTGGGATTCTTCTTTACCTCATGCAGCATTCTGCGCTGTGCTCTTGCAGTCATTTTTACAGGACGACCAAGCCTAGGGAGAGTAGCAACAGTGCTAAACTTTCTCCATTTGTAGACAGTCTGTCTTATCGTGGACACATGAACATCAAGGCTTTTGGAGATACTTTTGTAACCCTTTCCAGCTTCATGCAAGTCAACAATTCTTGATCGTAGGTCTTCTGAGAGCTCTTTTCTGCGAGGCATGGTTCACATCAGACAGTGCTTCTTGAAACCAGTAAACCCAAAACAGGTGTGTGTTTTTTAAGGGCAGGACAGCTGTCAGCAACATATCCAATATCATCACACTGATTGGAGTCAAGGTTGGCTCACTCCTGGCTCCAATTAGCTCTGAGAGAAGTCATTAAGCTAGGGCCTCACATACTTTTTCCTCCCTGCACTGTGAATGTTTACATGTTATGTGCAATTAAACCATGGCAACATCTAATGTTTGTGTTGTATTATGTTCAGCAGACTGTGTTCTTCTATTGTTGTGACTTAGATGACGTTCAGAGCACATTTTATGCCCAATTCATGCAAAACTCCACGTAATCCCAAGGGGTTCACATACTTTTTCTTGCAACTGTATGTGAACCAGGGGTCAAACAATTTCCAATCACGTTGTGCTCGGTGCTCCCTCCCATGTGCACTCCTCACCCACCAGATAAGGTGGACTCCTGGCTTAAGACCCCGGTCACATCAAAGTCGATTTTGACTGTAAGTCGCACAATTTCAAAATCGGGTGACCTGCCAATTTCAGTTGCGATTTGCAAGACATCTGACACAGATGTCTATGCAAATCGCAACAAAAGTAGTGCATGTACTACTTTAGAAATTGGTGCGGCTCTGACCAAGTCAGAACTGCACCGATGTCACCGCTCTAATAGTGGACAATAGGGTGCGAGTTGGCATACGATTTGCAAGTCGCATGCCAAATCACACCCGATGTGACCGGGGTGCAAGAGTCAAAAAGCGCTTTTCTCTGGAGGGATGTGCTCACAGATGTTTCCAGGATTCCATTATATAGAGTGCCGGATCCATAGTTGTAATAAGAAAGGTTCAGTTGTATTCCATTTTACATCAGATGTGTACCAAAGGCAAGCAAGAGGAACACTGATGGTGTTAGTTAGTCATTTAAGTTTTGATCTAATGAATGAAGTAATTTGATTGTACCTGAAAAGTTTTCCGAGTGGCATCTGTAAATGATCCCGAAACAGGAGCGGACTGACAACTCATGGGGCCCCCGGGCAATTGGGGATCATGGGGCCCCGGTGTCCTTGCCCACACTCAAAACACACCTGAAAAAGCCTATAAAAGGTACCGGGGCATTTTATGGGGCCCCCTTCTGACCCCGGGCTCTCGAGCAGTGCCCGAGTGCTCGAATGGTCAGTCCGCCCCTGTCCCGAAAATATGTTAAGGAATATAATCAGTCTCCATCCAGATAATCGCCAATTCTCCATAATCCCTTATTAATCCACCATTTAAATTGAGTGGGTGTTAACCCCAGGGGAAACTCAGGATTGCAAAAGATAGGAGACAGTGGTGTGTGGGGGGAAGACAGGGGAACCTGATGACATACTCTATCCCAGACAGCTAATGAATGTGACAATGTAGGGTATACAATAGAAGGGCGTAGCCTATTAGGAAGCCATGGTAATGACCCAATGGCCGCAGGACAGCAGGAGAGGGAAACCCATTGGCCGTAGTATGTGCAAGCATGGGCGGACTGACAACTCATGGGGCCCCCAGGCAATAGGGGATCATGGGGCCCCTGTGTCCTTGCCCACACTCAAAGCACACCCAAAAAAGCCTATAAAAGGTTCCAGGGGCATTTCATGGGGCCCCCTACTGACCCCGGGCCCTCGGGCAATGCCCTAGTGATCAAATGGTCAGTCCGCCCCTGTGTGCAAGTTGAGCAATTTGGGCTGCTTGGCAATAAGTCCTTGGGTTTGGGAAGCAATCCCTCCTCTAAGTTTCCAGGAATACATTGTCAATGTCAATTTATATTAGAATTTAATTTTAATGAAAAACTATAATGATTTGGGAACAAAAGTATTTTATATAAAAATATTATTATTATTGTTAATAATATCATTTTTACATTTATTTATATTCTCAAGTGGCTGAAAACCTAAACAAACAGAATTCGTAGATCTCATGCACAAATGAAGGTCATAGGATTTCCAAAGCTTTCAGCCAGAGGCTGCACATAACCAAGGGTGGCCATACAGTGAAGATCACTGGACAGCGGTACTGTAGGTAAGTACTGTACATGTTATTCTCAAAATGTTCCATTATATTGGAAAGTACATTTAATTTTTATTGGGAAAGCATATAAAGGTTTGGGTCACATTTTAATTTACTTTTTAAGTTGATATATTTTTAAACTGTTGTATTTCTATTTCTATAACTATGTACAAGCTTTGCTTCACAAATAAATGTATTCTTGACAAAGGATTTCCAGTTTCCGGTCGTTTGGAGTGACGTCACGTTCAGTGAGTGGAGCGTGGCGGCGCTCCGGAAACATTGTAGGATACTGCATCATCTTTTTTTGAGGCGGAGCCAGTGCATCGTGACGTCACGCCGCCGGAGCCATGTGGAGGCCTCGCGGCCATCTTGGTATCTGTACGGTCAGTCCATTTCACATTGCTGTTTTTACTTGCCCTTATCCTGTTGTTTTTTCTATATATGCTTTAATAAATTTATACAACAATTGAAATACTACACTATGGGCACTATTCTTTGGCTTCCTATGGAGCAACTAATTTCTAGAGCCACTCGGATCCAGTGCTGCATAATTATCCAGAGAGGAGATCCTGGTATATAGGCTTCCACATCCATCCACCCCTTAAAGGGGCCTCCGGCTGCCTGGTTTCATCTCCTTCTGAGAGCTCCTACAGCACCACCTACTTGCAGAGGGAGGATTTTCCCTGTCCAGGACCACATCCATTACCTAGAGGGGACCATTACTACTTTAATGCGCATTAACATTGCGCATCTGGTGAGTGCGCACTCTTATCATATCCCTTTTGGAGCACCGACACTGGATCTTGATTGTTACTACCTCCACCTAGACCTGCACGGACTGTCACATTGAGATTATTTGCATATTTTCATTTATTATCGTCATTTTAGCGCTGCACTTTATTTATTTGATTGATGAAGGTTTTATATTGGTTACCTTTGGTGCGTTAGCTGCTGTTTTTAGAGCGCTCACTTTTACATCTTTATTTTCACAAATGAATGTATTCAAGACAAAGGATTTCCAGTTTCCGGTCGTTTAGAGTGACGTCACGTTCGGTGAGTGGAGTGTGGCGGCGCTCCGGAAACATTGTAGGATACTGCATCATCTTTTTTTGAGGCTATCTGAGGATACTACATTATTTTACACATGGATATTTGTTGTTTATGGTATGAGAGTGTAATATATATTTTATCTTCGATAATAAATGGCATGACAATAGCGTCCCTTTTGCTTCCCTTTGCATGGCACATCGGCATTGGATTTTTCAGAGCATGTGTCACTGTTATTGAAGCACAAGATTTCTGCCCTTTATTTTGTAATATGCTGTGTTTATGAATTATGTATGAATTATTTCGTATTAGTGTATTTCAATTTGAGCAGCAGCATTTTTTGCACTATATTTTTTTAGCACAATAGTTTTTGCACAATAAATCGGTCACAGATTGTTTTGTGTATAGTAGCATGGGTTATTTGTTGTTTAGATGTGCGTTACTAGAGCTACCCAGGACTTCACTGCAAGGGCTGCTGATTATGAGGACCGCAGCTGTTTATGTTCTCAAATTTATTAATTTTTGGGACTTTTTACTATTTATAAACGCACCTATAATATGATTTTTATCAGGCATGTCATCAGTCTTCATGATATAATTATTCCAGTGCTTTACTAGTTGTTTTTGTCATTTATGGTATACACCTTAGCGCTGCACCTTTTTTTTTATATGTTTTTGTGGATGAAGTGGGTTTGTCCTTCTGTGCTAGCTGCTTGTGGTTTTTCTTTTTGCGCTCACTACATACTTTTCACAATTTATGTTCTCAAATGTTTTTGCTAAAGAAGAGATTTTCAGCTCTCTGTTGTTATAAAGATATTTAGGGACTATGTTATGCAGTCACGTTCCCCGTATTGAGTCCCAGAGACACTGCTGTGAAGAGTCCATGTTTGTGCAGCTTTCATAATCTGTTTTTGTATTATTTTGCACTATGCTTGTTCTTTTCTGTTCCAGACCAGGGGCGGACTGACAACTCATGGGGCCCCCGGGCAATAGGGGATCATGGGGCCCCTGTGTCCTTGCCCAAACTCAAAAAAGCCTATGAAAAAGGTACCAGGGGCATCTCATGGGGCCCCCTACTGACCCCGGGCCCTCTGGCAGTGCCCGAGTTTCCAAATGGTCAGTCCGCCCCTGTTCCAGACTTGGATTGCCTTATTGATTCTAACATTGCACCTGTTTAGTGTACTGAAAGTTACAGATACTCTCTGTCTGATTATCCACTTTGCCTTTGCAAACCCAAGAATCGCACCGCATTCCTGTCCAATTCACATGCGATTCAGTGCGGCGTAACTTGAGCCCATTCATTTCGAATGGGCTCAAATCACACCGCATTGCACCAAAGATGCACAGGCACCTTATTTGGAGCCGCACCACAACCACATCGCATGATTGTTTGGTACCATGCGATCCGGTGGGGGCAAACCGCACTGCGATTGTGATGCATTTGTGGTGTCTTTAACTTTCTATTGAAAACTGCATCAGATCGCAAACACAATGCAATTGCAATGCAGTGCATGAAACATGCAAGGATCGCTGCATTTGCCCCACCGCATATGCGTGTACCTAGGCTCAAGGAAAAGAACACATGGCTCTTGTATTTAGACCACAATTGTTAATCCCGGAGTTCAGCTTTAAGTTACAATGTGGTTTTATTCTGTGTAGATGTAAAGAGCACTTAGCCAGGTTCTTATTTAATGTGTGTCCAGGCGATCTCTCTGATGAAATCTTCCTCCCATTCGATACGACTTTATGATGATGAACAAGGCTGATTATGTTGATGACTTGTGTTCCTAAGTGGCTATGACAGCAGCCAGTGATAAGAAACGCGATAGCAGAGCAATATTTATATACAGCTTGACAATTATCTCCTCTGCTGTCCCTTTCATTAAGGTAATGAATACAAATGCAGCCAGCCCCATGCCTGTAAGATATAGAACATACTAGACATCCATCCAGGTAATAAATGGCCAATGGTGTTCTGGCTGTGTGGATGGGTTTAGGCATTGTATCTTTGTTAGGCTTGCTGGACCTCTCCCGCTTGCTGCAAATGACTTTCCCTTCCATAAAATGACCTCCGGCCTGCCCATACGTTTGTACTTTTTGTTTTAAGTATGATGCATTGCATATTATTATTATTTATTATTATTTTTAGCCAGTAGGTGGAGCTTGTGGCTCCTTTTGTTTTTCAAGATTTCTTTATTGTAGCAGAGATTAACAGAGCTCCATAGCTCAAGCAGACCTTTACACAGACAAGTGAATGAGTCAGAACCATGGCGCTAATCACAATGACCTATCAAATATCAGACAACCCTGTCTATATACAATAATATGTTTATATATATATCCATGCAGTACATACACACATACATTTTTTTCTCCTGCCAGATCTGGTGGTGTCCTGAGTCCTTCCTCTTCTGCTCCAGAAGTTGCATAAAGATGCGTTGTTCAATCAGTGTAGTGGTATTCTGAGCTTAGGCTGACGTGAAAACACACTCCCAGCAACTTGGGCTCACAGGTAGTGGGTTCAGTGACACTAGCCGTCATTCCGCCTGGCAGACTGGTGGCACCTAGTGGTGGAAAATAATCACATTCTGATTTAGCATAAATAAATAAAAAAAAAAGGGTTTCAAAATCATTATAATTTAATTTTATATTTCAATGTTTCTATTAGGAACAATTATAACAGACTAGTTGTCAGTGGTGTACCCCAAGGTTCAGTGTTGGGACCCTTACTTTTTAATATATTTATAAACAATATAGGGTCTGGGATTATAAATCCCATTTCAGTGTTTGCAGATGACACCAAGCTGTGCAGTGGAATAATGTCCTTACAGGATGTCTCCAATTTACAAGCCAACCTCAATGCACTGTGTAATTGGGCAACTATGTGGCAAATGAGGTTTAATGTTGATAAATGTAAGGTTCTGCACTTGGGGGCTAAGAATATGCATGCATCATACATACTAGGGGGGTACAACTGGGGGAATCAATGGTGGAGAAGGATCTGGGGGTTCTGGTAGATCACAAGATTAATAATGGCATGCAATGCCAAGCTGCGGGTTCTAAAGTGAGCAAAATCCTCTCTTGTATTAAAAGAGGTATAGACTCCAGAGAGAGAGATATCATATTACCCCGTTACAAATCATTAGTAAGACCTCATCTGGAATATGCAGTTCAGTTTTGGGCACCAATTCACAAAAAGAACATTGGGGAACTGGAGAAAGTACAGAGAAGGGCAACCAAACTGATAAGAGGCATGGAGGAGCTCAGCTATGAGGAAAGATTAGAGGAACGGAATTTATTCTCTCTTGAGAAGAGGAGATTAAGGGGGGATATGATCAACATGTATAAATACATCAGTGGTTCATATAGTCAACTAGGTGTAGAGTTATTCACCCTGAGGTCATCACAGAGGACAAGGGGGCACTCTTTACATCTGGAGGAAAAGAGATTTAATCTCCAAACACGGAAAGGTTTCTTCACAGTGAGAGCTGTGAAAATGTGGAATAGACTCCCTCAAGAGTTGGTTCTGGCCAGTGGATTGCTTTAAAAAAGACCTGGATTCTTTCTTGGATACACAGAATATAACTGGATATAACATTTATAGGTAAAGTTGATCCAAGGAATACAAGATTGCCTCTCGGGGGATCAGGAAGGAATTTTTTCCCCTGCAGGAGCAAATTGGATCATGCTTTGCTGAATTTTTTTGCCTTCCTCTGCATCAACTGTGGGTATAGGATTATAAGTTTTTTGTTTTTTTTTTAATGGTTGAACTGGATGGACTTTTGTCTTTTTTCGACCAGACTAACTATGTAATAATGTAGATGATGTCACTACACAAGTAATTGATATGACAGTAATGTAGACTTCCACATCCAAATGCCAATTATGGATTCAGATGCAGATCAGAACATTGTTGGAGGAAATGACAATCAACTATAAATGCAAAAGGATTGACCTAGTCCATTAAAGCCCAAACATGAAATTAACCTGACAATGATAAGGCATCATATATCAATAACAGTATCAAAGACAATAGCAAAACTGAGCAGTTGGGAAGGGGAACATGAGAGGTGAAGGAAGATAAGGGGGCAAAGGGAAAAACTTTGCACAGTTGTTCTGAGATCATGAGTGGGCCATAAGCCATTAGAGGCACCAGGGACTTCTACTTTCAATTTTTGTACTGTGAAAGAAAAAAGGAGTGAAGAATAAAAGTAGGAAAAGGAAAGGAAAGAAATACAAAAAGAGAAAAGTTGTAAACGAGGAGGGTATAGTCAAGGCTCCTAGGGAAAGGTGATATAGTGCATCCATGGATCCCAGGTTCTGTCAAATTTCCCAATATTGTTATGAAGCATGCAGGTGATTCTATCATTATTATTATTATACAGTATTTATATAGCGCCAAAGAGTTTGCTCAGCGCTGTACATTAGCGTGGGGGACAGAACATGAGACAAAACAGTACAATACAATACACAAGGGGTTCAAGGGCCCTGCTCTTTCGAGCTTACAATCTAGGAGGGAGGGGAAGTGGTACAGGAGGAAGTGGCTGTGGAGGATGAAGTGGTAGGAGTGGAGGAGATCGGTTGTTAGGTGAGGGTGGGGTAGGCTTCCATGAAGAGATGGGTTTTTCAGGTGTGCCTGAAGGTGAGGAGGGTAGGTGACAGACTGATGGATTGGGGTAGGGAGTTCCAGAGGATGGGGGAAGTCCTGGAGAAGTCCTGCAGTCGGGCGTGGGAGGAGGAGACTAGGGAGCTGGAGACTAGGAGGTCCTGTGAGGAGTGAAGGGCACGGGTAGGGTGTTATTTGGGTATCAGGTCGGTTAGGTAGTTTGGGGCAGCGTTGTGAATGGCTTTTTTATGTCAGAGTTAGTAGTTTGAATTTGATGCGTTGGGCAATCGGGAGCCAGTGAAGGGATTAGCAGAGGGGGGAGGCAGATGTGGAGCGGTTGGTAAGGTGGATGAGTCTCGCCGCTGAGTTTAGGATCGACTGGAGTGGGGATAGCATTTGTTTGGGTAGGCCAGTGAGAAGGGAGTTTCAGTAGTCCAGGCATGAGAGGATGAGGGAGTGTACGAGTTGTTTAGTAGTGTCTGGGGTGAGGAATGTACGTATCTTGGAGATGTTGCGGAGGTGGAGCCTGCATGAATTTGATAGTGATTGGACATGAGGTTGGAAGGAAAGGTTTGAGTCTAGGGTGACACCCAGGACTTTGGCGTGTGGGGTGGGATTGATGGTGGCGTTGCTAGTCGTGATGGAGAGGATGGGGGGGGCGCGGGCTGGGGGGAAAACTAGGAGCTCGGTTTTGGACAGGTTTAACTTGAGGAAATGGAGCGACATCCTGTCTGATATGTCGTTCAGGAGGTGGCCGATGCGGGCGGAGAGTGAGGGGGTGAGTTAAGGGTTGGAGGGGTAAATTTTTGTGTCATCGGCATAGAGGTGATAGTTGAAGCCGTGGGAGTGTATCAGTTTGCCAAGGGAGGAGGTGTAGACCATAATAATAATTGACCATAATCCAGTTCAGTGTAACCTTGACATAGTCAAGTGGAACCACCGACTGTTTCCAATATTTGGCTGGATTCTTGCCTCCAAAAACATATAGGAGATCAGCTTCACTGACTTTTTTAGGGACCGTTTCAGGAAATTTCTGAAAAAGCGCCACTTCCGGAGATCTGCAGATATTCACACCCATCACCGAATAAATGAAATTAAACATTCGTTTCCAGAATCTAGTGACCACAGGACATTGCCACCAGATATGGTACATTGTTCCCAATTGTTTACAATGCCGAAAACAGTGGGGTGATGTAGACGGATGCATTTTCACGACTCCTTTGGGAACCAAATACCAACGTAAAAGCGTTTTATAACTAGCTTCTGTGAACGTCGTATTAATAGATATTTTGGATAAAGCATAGGCTATATCCTGCCATTCAGATCAATCAAATGTGATGCTCAGTTCTCGTTCCCATTGGGTCATATAAGGTAGTTTAGATATCGGTTCAGTGAGTGATATGTACACCACAGACACCCTGCCCTTTGGAGCATTGCGCGTTTGGCAAGATAATTCAAAGGGAGTCAATGTGAGAGGGTAGGTTAGTAATTTAAGTTTTGATCTAATGAATGAAGTAATTTTATTATACCTGAACAGTTCTCCGAGTAGCATCTGTAAATTATCCCAAAAATATGTTAAGGAATATAATCGGTCTCCATCCAGATAATCGCCAATTCGCCGTAATCCCTTATTAATCCACCAGTTAAATTGAGTTGGTGTTAACCCCAGGGGAAACTCAGGATTGCAAAAGATAGGAGACAGTGGTGTGTGGGGGGAAGACAGGGGAACCGGATGACATACTCTATCCCAGACAGCTAATGAATGTGACAATGTAGGGTATAAAATAGAAGAGTGTAGCCTATTAGGAAGCCATGGTAACGCCCCAATGGCCGCAGGACAGCAGGTGAGGGCTTCAATAGAATTTTAGAATCTTTTTGTCCTTTTCCAGCTTTATAAGGTTCCATTACCTTGATACGCAGGACTTTTGACAGTTCTTTTCTGATCCCCATGGCTCAGTATTTAGCCTAGTCAGTGCTTCCATATACAGTCAGGTCCATAAATATTGGGACATCGACACAATTCTAACATTTTTGGCTCTATACACCACCACATTGGATTTGAAATGAAACGAACAAGATGTGCTTTAACTGCAGACTGTCAGCTTTAATTTGAGAGTATTTACATCCAAATCAGGTGAACGGTGTAGGAATTACAACAGTTTGCATATGTGCCTCCCACTTGTTAAGGGACCAAAAGTAATGGGACAGAATAATAATCATAAATCAAACTTTCACTTTTTAATACTTGGTTGCAAATCCTTTGCAGTCAATTACAGCCTGAAGTCTGGAACACATAGACATCACCAGACGCTGGGTTTCATCCCTGGTGATGCTCTGCCAGGCCTCTACTGCAACTGTCTTCAGTTCCTGCTTGTTCTTGGGGCATTTTCCCTTCAGTTTTGTCTTCAGAAAGTGAAATGCATGCTCAATCGGATTCAGGTCAGGTGATTGACTTGGCCATTGCATAACATTCCACTTCTTTCCCTTAAAAAACTCTTTGGTTGCTTTTGCAGTATGCTTTGGGTCATTGTCCATCTGCACTGTGAAGCGGCGTCCAATGAGTTCTGAAGCATTTGGCTGAATATGAGCAGATAATATTGCCCGAAATACTTCAGAATTCATCCTGCTGCTTTTGTCAGCAGTCACATCATCAATAAATACAAGAGAACCAGTTCCATTGGCAGCCATACATGCCCACACCATGACACTACCACCACCATGCTTCACTGATGAGGTGGTATGCTTAGGATCATGAGCAGTTCCTTTCCTTCTCCATACTCTTCTCTTCCCATCACTCTGGTACAAGTTGATCTTGGTCTCATCTGTCCATAGGATGTTGTTCCAGAACTGTGAAGGCTTCTTTAGATGTCGTTTGGCAAACTCTAATCTGGCCTTCCTGTTTTTGAGGCTCACCAATGGTTTACATCTTGTGGTGAACCCTCTGTATTCACTCTGGTGAAGTCTTCTCTTGATTGTTGACTTTGACACACATACACCTACCTCCTGGAGAGTGATCTTGTTCTGGCCAACTGTTGTGAAGGGTGTTTTCTTCACCAGGGAAAGAATTCTTTGGTCATCCACCACAGTTGTTTTCCGTGGTCCTCCGGGTCTTTTGGTGTTGCTGAGCTCACCGGTGCGTTCCTTCTTTTTAAGAATGTTCCAAACAGTTGTTTTGGCCACGCCTAATGTTTTTGCTATCTCTCTGATGGGTTTGTTTTGTTTTTTCAGCCTAATGATGGCTTGCTTCACTGATAGTGACAGCTCTTTGGATCTCATCTTGAGAGTTGACAGCAACAGATTCCAAATGCAAATAGCACACTTGAAATGAACTCTGGACCTTTTATCTGCTCATTGTAATTGGGATAATGAGGGAATAACACACACCTGGCCATGGACAGCTGAGAAGCCAATTGTCCCATTACATTTGGTCCCTTAGCAAGTGGGAGGCACATATGCAAACTGTTGTAATTCCTACACCGTTCACCTGATTTGGATGTAAATACCCTCAAATTAAAGCTGACAGTTTGCAGTTAAAGCACATCTTGTTTGTTTCATTTCAAATCCATTGTGGTGGTGTATAGAGCCAAAAATATTAGAATTGTGGTGATGTCCCAATATTTATGGACCTGACTGTAAGAGCTAACAAACTCACTGACTATTTATACATTGACTTATACATTATACTTATACATTGATTTATACACTGACACTAATTGCAATATAAAAAGCCACAGATGTGGGACATTAACCTCTAATTGGCATTTTAACCCGTGTGTGTCACCTTGTGTGTCTGTACCAAGGCCAAACATTCCAGGGGAGGGAAACTTTGGATCTGGGCCATTTGGGTGATTTCTGTTATCATTATGATTTAAAAAGGCGCCAAACAACTATGTGATAATAAATGGCTTCATATGATCATCATCCTCCAATAAAAGAGCATTTTTATGGCATGTTCAGTCATATTTTCAATATCAATGCCAAAATTTCACAATTTCTGCCAGGGTATGCAAACTTTTGAGCACAATTGTATATTTGTTTCTTTTTGTTTTATTATATTTTTTGTATTAGTTGTGTCTATTATAAATTCATGAATAAATTGTGTACAAAAGACACCATGCATTCCCTTTAAGTTAGCCCTCAGGGACAACAATTTCCTGCTATTTATAGTACGGCTGACATATTGATTATAGGCCGGGTAACATCTGTTTTTTATGAAATGTCTTGTATGGATTCAGTTAACACAGGTGTTTATGTGTACCATCTGCCCATTGTTGTTCCTATACCTGACTTGCATATTTTTTGTTAAGCCTCTGTTTGTAAAACTTTTATTATTTTGCTAAAATTAAAAAAAAAAAGTCAGATGTATGGATGGAAGAAGAGAAAACAAGGATATAGATCAGGGGTCTCCAGACTTTTCAAACAGAGGGCCAGTTTACTGTCCTTCAGACTTTAGGGTGGCCAGATTGTGGCCAGTGGGGGTAGAAAATGTCCCAGGCCTGGCATCATTGAGAATAAACATGACCTCAGGGTTGGTGGTTAGTAGGAGGAGGAAGAGTGCCCCATCATCGGTATTAGTAGGAGGAGGAAGAGTGCCCCATCATTGGTATTAGTAGGAGGAGAACTAGTGCCCCATCATTGGTATTAGTAGGAGGAGGAAGAGTGCCCCATCATTGGTATTAGTAGGAGGAGGAAGAGTGCCCCATCATTGGTATTAGTAGGAGGAGGAAGAGTGCCCTATCACTGGTATTAGTAGGAGGAGGAAGAGTGCCCCATCATTGGTATTAGTAGGAGGAGGACTAGTGCCCCATCATTGGTATTAGTAGGAGGAGGAAGAGTGCCCCATCATTGGTATTAGTAGGAGGATGACTAGTGCCCCATCATTGGTATTAGTAGAAGGAGGAAGAGTGCCCCATCATTGGTATTAGTAGGAGGAGGAAGAGTGCCCCATCATTGGTATTAGTAGGAGGAGGAAGAGTGCCCCATCATTGGTATTAGTAGGAGGAGGAACAGTGCCCCATCATTGGTATTAGTAGGAGGAGGAAGAGTGCCCCATCATTGGTATTAGTAGGAGGAGGAAGAGTGCCCCATCATTGGTATTAGTAGGAGGAGGACTAGTGCCACATCATTGGTATTAGTAGGAGGAGGAAGAGTGCCCCATCATTGGTATTAGTAGGAGGAGGAAGAGTGCCCCATCATTGGTATTATTAGGAGGAGGACTAGTGCCACATCATTGGTATTAGTAGGAGGAGGAAGAGTGCCCCATCATTGGTATTAGTAGGAGGAGGAAGAGTGCCCCATCATTGGTATTATTAGGAGGAGGAAGAGTGCCCCATCATCGGTATTAGTAGGAGGAGGAAGAGTGCCCCATCATTGGTATTAGTAGGAGGAGAACTAGTGCCCCATCATTGGTATTAGTAGGAGGAGGACTAGTGCCCCATCATTTGTATTAGTAGGAGGAGGAAGAGTGCCCCATCATTGGTATTAGTAGGAGAAGGAAGAGTGCCCCATCATTGGTATTAGTAGGAGGAGGAAGAGTGCCCCATCATCGGTATTAGTAGGAGGAGGAAGAGTGCCCCATCATTGGTATTAGTAGGAGGAGAACTAGTGCCCCATCATTGGTATTAGTAGGAGGAGGAAGAGTGCCCCATCATTGGTATTAGTAGGAGGAGGAAGAGTGCCCCATCATTGGTATTAGTAGGAGGAGGAAGAGTGCCCTATCACTGGTATTAGTAGGAGGAGGAAGGGTGCCCCATCATTGGTATTAGTAGGATGAGGACTAGTGCCCTATCATTGGTATTAGTAGGAGGAGGAAGAGTGCCCCATCATTGGTATTAGTAGGAGGAGGACTAGTGCCCCATCATTGGTATTAGTAGGAGGAGGAAGAGTGCCCCATCATTGGTATTAGTAGGAGGAGGAAGAGTGCCCCATCATTGGTATTAGTAGGAGGAGGAAGAGTGCCCTATCACTGGTATTAGTAGGAGGAGGAAGAGTGCCCCATCATTGGTATTAGTAGGAGGAGGAAGAGTGCCCCATCATTGGTATTAGTAGGAGGAGGAAGAGTGCCCCATCATTGGTATTATTAGGAGGAGGACTAGTGCCACATCATTGGTATTAGTAGGAGGAGGAAGAGTGCCCCATCATTGGTATTAGTAGGAGGAGGAAGAGTGCCCCATCTTTGGTATTATTAGGAGGAGGAAGAGTGCCCCATCATCGGTATTAGTAGGAGGAGGAAGAGTGCCCCATCATTGGTATTAGTAGGAGGAGAACTAGTGCCCCATCATTGGTATTAGTAGGAGGAGGACTAGTGCCCCATCATTGGTATTAGTAGGAGGAGGAAGAGTGCCCCATCATTGGTATTAGTAGGAGAAGGAAGAGTGCCCCATCATTGGTATTAGTAGGAGGAGGAAGAGTGCCCCATCATCGGTATTAGTAGGAGGAGGAAGAGTGCCCCATCATTGGTATTAGTAGGAGGAGAACTAGTGCCCCATCATTGGTATTAGTAGGAGGAGGAAGAGTGCCCCATCATTGGTATTAGTAGGAGGAGGAAGAGTGCCCCATCATTGGTATTAGTAGGAGGAGGAAGAGTGCCCTATCACTGGTATTAGTAGGAGGAGGAAGAGTGCCCCATCATTGGTATTAGTAGGAGGAGGACTAGTGCCCTATCATTGGTATTAGTAGGAGGAGGAAGAGTGCCCCATCATTGGTATTAGTAGGAGGAGGACTAGTGCCCCATCATTGGTATTAGTAGGAGGAGGAAGAGTGCCCCATCATTGGTATTAGTAGGAGGAGGAAGAGTGCCCCATCATTGGTATTAGTAGGAGGAGGAAGAGTGCCCTATCACTGGTATTAGTAGGAGGAGGAAGAGTGCCCCATCATTGGTATTAGTAGGAGGAGGACTAGTGCCCCATCATTGGTATTAGTAGGAGGAGGAAGAGTGCCCCATCATTGGTATTAGTAGGAGGATGACTAGTGCCCCATCATTGGTATTAGTAGAAGGAGGAAGAGTGCCCCATCATTGGTATTAGTAGGAGGAGGAAGAGTGCCCCATCATTGGTATTAGTAGGAGGAGGAAGAGTGCCCCATCATTGGTATTAGTAGGAGGAGGAACAGTGCCCCATCATTGGTATTAGTAGGAGGAGGAAGAGTGCCCCATCATTGGTATTAGTAGGAGGAGGAAGAGTGCCCCATCATTGGTATTAGTAGGAGGAGGACTAGTGCCACATCATTGGTATTAGTAGGAGGAGGAAGAGTGCCCCATCATTGGTATTAGTAGGAGGAGGAAGAGTGCCCCATCATTGGTATTATTAGGAGGAGGACTAGTGCCACATCATTGGTATTAGTAGGAGGAGGAAGAGTGCCCCATCATTGGTATTAGTAGGAGGAGGAAGAGTGCCCCATCATTGGTATTAGTAGGAGAAGGAAGAGTGCCCCATCATTGGTATTAGTAGGAGGAGGAAGAGTGCCCCATCATCGGTATTAGTAGGAGGAGGAAGAGTGCCCCATCATTGGTATTAGTAGGAGGAGAACTAGTGCCCCATCATTGGTATTAGTAGGAGGAGGAAGAGTGCCCCATCATTGGTATTAGTAGGAGGAGGAAGAGTGCCCCATCATTGGTATTAGTAGGAGGAGGACTAGTGCCCTATCATTGGTATTAGTAGGAGGAGGAAGAGTGCCCCATCATTGGTATTAGTAGGAGGAGGACTAGTGCCCCATCATTGGTATTAGTAGGAGGAGGAAGAGTGCCCCATCATTGGTATTAGTAGGAGGAGGAAGAGTGCCCCATCATTGGTATTAGTAGGAGGAGGAAGAGTGCCCTATCACTGGTATTAGTAGGAGGAGGAAGAGTGCCCCATCATTGGTATTAGTAGGAGGAGGAAGAGTGCCCCATCATTGGTATTAGTAGGAGGAGGAAGAGTGCCCCATCATTGGTATTATTAGGAGGAGGACTAGTGCCACATCATTGGTATTAGTAGGAGGAGGAAGAGTGCCCCATCATTGGTATTAGTAGGAGGAGGAAGAGTGCCCCATCATTGGTATTATTAGGAGGAGGAAGAGTGCCCCATCATCGGTATTAGTAGGAGGAGGAAGAGTGCCCCATCATTGGTATTAGTAGGAGGAGAACTAGTGCCCCATCATTGGTATTAGTAGGAGGAGGACTAGTGCCCCATCATTGGTATTAGTAGGAGGAGGAAGAGTGCCCCATCATTGGTATTAGTAGGAGAAGGAAGAGTGCCCCATCATTGGTATTAGTAGGAGGAGGAAGAGTGCCCCATCATCGGTATTAGTAGGAGGAGGAAGAGTGCCCCATCATTGGTATTAGTAGGAGGAGAACTAGTGCCCCATCATTGGTATTAGTAGGAGGAGGAAGAGTGCCCCATCATTGGTATTAGTAGGAGGAGGA
Organism: Staurois parvus; assembly: GCF_062004578.1. NCBI lineage: Eukaryota > Metazoa > Chordata > Amphibia > Anura > Ranidae > Staurois > Staurois parvus. The sequence goes on from NW_028318186.1 coordinate 11,042,363, forward strand.
AGAGTGCCCCATCATTGGTATTAGTAGGAGGAGGAAGAGTGCCCTATCACTGGTATTAGTAGGAGGAGGAAGAGTGCCCCATCATTGGTATTAGTAGGAGGAGGACTAGTGCCCTATCATTGGTATTAGTAGGAGGAGGAAGAGTGCCCCATCATTGGTATTAGTAGGAGGAGGACTAGTGCCCCATCATTGGTATTAGTAGGAGGAGGAAGAGTGCCCCATCATTGGTATTAGTAGGAGGAGGAAGAGTGCCCCATCATTGGTATTAGTAGGAGGAGGAAGAGTGCCCTATCACTGGTATTAGTAGGAGGAGGAAGAGTGCCCCATCATTGGTATTAGTAGGAGGAGGACTAGTGCCCCATCATTGGTATTAGTAGGAGGAGGAAGAGTGCCCCATCATTGGTATTAGTAGGAGGATGACTAGTGCCCCATCATTGGTATTAGTAGAAGGAGGAAGAGTGCCCCATCATTGGTATTAGTAGGAGGAGGAAGAGTGCCCCATCATTGGTATTAGTAGGAGGAGGAAGAGTGCCCCATCATTGGTATTAGTAGGAGGAGGAACAGTGCCCCATCATTGGTATTAGTAGGAGGAGGAAGAGTGCCCCATCATTGGTATTAGTAGGAGGAGGAAGAGTGCCCCATCATTGGTATTAGTAGGAGGAGGACTAGTGCCACATCATTGGTATTAGTAGGAGGAGGAAGAGTGCCCCATCATTGGTATTAGTAGGAGGAGGAAGAGTGCCCCATCATTGGTATTATTAGGAGGAGGACTAGTGCCACATCATTGGTATTAGTAGGAGGAGGAAGAGTGCCCCATCATTGGTATTAGTAGGAGGAGGAAGAGTGCCCCATCATTGGTATTAGTAGGAGAAGGAAGAGTGCCCCATCATTGGTATTAGTAGGAGGAGGAAGAGTGCCCCATCATCGGTATTAGTAGGAGGAGGAAGAGTGCCCCATCATTGGTATTAGTAGGAGGAGAACTAGTGCCCCATCATTGGTATTAGTAGGAGGAGGAAGAGTGCCCCATCATTGGTATTAGTAGGAGGAGGAAGAGTGCCCCATCATTGGTATTAGTAGGAGGAGGAAGAGTGTCCCATCATTGGTATTAGTAGGAGGAGGAAGAGTGCCCTATCACTGGTATTAGTAGGAGGAGGAAGAGTGCCCCATCATTGGTATTAGTAGGAGGACTAGTGCCCTATCATTGGTATTAGTAGGAGGAGGAAGAGTGCCCCATCATTGGTATTAGTAGGAGGAGGACTAGTGCCCCATCATTGGTATAAGTAGGAGGAGGAAGAGTGCCCCATCATTGGAATTAGTGGGGGCAAAAGTGCCCCATCATTGGTATTAGTAGGAGGAGGAAGAGTGCCCCATCACTGGTATTAGTAGGAGGAGGAAGAGTGCCCCATCACTGGTATTAGTAGGAAGAATGGTACACCATCACTGGTGAAAGAAATGTCCCATTGTTGATGTCAGTGGGAAGAATAGTTTAACAAGGGCCAGATAAAAGCTAGCAAAGGGCCACATCTGGCCCTTGGGCCCCAGTCTGGAGACTCTTGATATAGATAATAAAGGGAAAATGAACACTAGGGCCACTTGAAAAGTAAAGTGTTCAAATCATCTTCATCAGCGATCTGTCTTCTAACAATTTCATTCAATACAATTCAGATAGACACTTAGGGGGCAAATTACTAAAACTGGAGAGTGCAAAACCTGGTGCACCTGTGCATAGTGACCAATCAGCTTCCAGGTTTTTTTTTTTTTTTTTGCCAAAGTTTAATTAAACAGGCTGATGTTAGAAGCTCATTGGCTGCCATGCACAGCAGCACCAGATTTTGCACTCTCCACTTTTAGTTTTAATTTGTTGCACGAATGTCAGAAACATTCATGCAAGCTGAATGAAATGTCACCATATCGTTTGAAATAGATTTATTCCTGTATCATCAGTCCCATCTAGTGTCCAAAATGCAGTATAGTTTTCGGAAAGTACTCAAAGAGAAAATATACTGCATGTTGTCCACTAGATGGAGCTGATGGTGCAGGATTTAGTCTATTAGAATACATATGGTGACATTTTGTTAAGCTATACACCCCCAAAAAGTGTAAGTTCAAAAAAGTTTTGTTTTTTTTGGTTTTTTTTTTAGTTTTGCATAGAAACCTCCAAAACCACCCTTTTGCCGTTACCATTAAGTGGTTGTAATCCTCAGTCATAAAATCTGAACAAAGCATATACACATACAGGTGAAACTTAAAAAATTAGAATATGGTGCAAAAGTTCATTTATTTCAGTGCAGCAACTTAAAAGGTGAAACTAATATATGAGATAGACTCATTACATGCAAAGCAAGATAGTTCAAGCCGTGATTTGTCATCATTGTGATGATTATGGGTTACAGCTCATGAAAACCCCAAACCCACAATCTCAGAAAATGAGAATATTGTGAAAAGGTGCAATATTCTAGGCTCAAAGTGTCCCACTCTAATCAGCTAATTAAGCCATAACACCTGCAAAGGGTTCCTGAGCCTTTAAATGGTCTCTCAGTCTGCTTCAGTAGGAATCACAATCATGGGAAAGACTGCTGACCTGACAGTTGTGCAGAAAACCATCATTGACACCTTCCATAAGGAGGGAAAGCCTCAAAAGGTAATTGCAATAGAAGTTGGATATTCCCAAAGTGCTGTATCAAAGCACATTAATAGAAAGTTATATGGAAGGGAAAAGTGTGGAAGAAAAAGGTGCACAAGCAGCAGGGATGACAGCAGCCTGGAGAGGATTGTCAGTAAAAGGTCATTCAAAAGTGTTGGGGACTTTCACAAGGAGTGGACTGAGGCTGGAGTCAGTGCATCAAGAGCCACCACACACAGACGGATCCTGTGCACCACCCCCAGTGCACCACCATTAGCCATCATGACGCCACTGTGATCAGGAGTCAGTGGGCCCAAACCAGACCTAATATTAATCCTTAGATCTATGTTAACCCTTCACCTTTTCCTTGCTGATCTCAGGGCATCCAGGATAGGAGCCTAAAGCCTTGTTCACACCATGGTGCAGAGACCTCAGTTTTTCTGCATGCATTCTGCAAGGGCACAAAAAAAAACAATTGTTCTGTATGTGCCCTGTTCACACCACAACACTAGTATCACTTTTTCTGTGCAGGAATCTGCAACGTGTATAAAACTCATTGATGCATGCATGAACACTGATGTCTCTGCAAGTGAAATCTACACGTCGGTTTTTAGGCATATATGGTATAAATGAGCCCTTAGCCGATTTCCTTCCACTCTATAGCAGAAATACTGTTACAGGGTGGCAGGGGTGCGCAAAATTATGTATATATACGTGATTTCACATTTCTGGGTAGGGGGAGCGCACGCGCCCTACCCGCGTCGCCATTCACGGCCTCAGCTGTCAATCACCGGGTCCTGGCTGGGGATTACTCGCCAGCACCCGGTCATCACCGAGCAGGGGCGGACTGACCATTTGGAAACTCGGGCACTGCCTGAGGGCCCGGGGTCAGTAGGGAGCCCCATGAGATGCCCCTGGTACCTTTTTCATAGGCTTTTTTGAGTTTGGGCAAGGGATGGTATCAGATGGTTGTAAATGTTACAATTGATCTTCAGTGGTTAATTGTAAGGATATTTTATCAAGGTCACCCCCACTCCCGCGCTATTCTAATATCATTACAGCATAATGGAAGGGACGCGGTGCGTCAGCCACCACCGCCGCCGCCGCCTCTGAAATAAAATTACTGGCAGAGATACGCTTCATATTTGCGATCTACAGGCGGCAGGAAGTACATTTAATTAGCTGTCACTGCATACGGCGTGGATTTCACGAGGTGTTTGCACAGGCCGACTGTCTGACACAATTATACCAATAAGGAAAATATGAAGGCGCTTAATGACCTTTTCCTGCCATATCGTCTGTCTGCCGAGAGATAAAATCACACTGCTCCATTGATTGACCATCCCGACCTCGGAGGAGGACACAACGGAGAGCGGTGAGTGTCATCACCCGTTAATGTGACCCCAATTTCACTTTAAATGGACCAAGCACTAGATATAATATTTCATGATAAGTGCATATAGGCCGAGTAATGTGTCAGCATCATGTTTCTGGATATTTATTACCTCTCACAGTGCTCCCCGTGACAATGTCTTCATCTGCTTTTCTCTTTGTTCAGGCATCATCCAGGGTCACCATCTATTTCCTAGACTGAGATGACATAATGATGAGGTAGTGTTCACAAATGTTTGACTCAGAACAGCCCCTGCAGCAACCTCACATCTTGTAACTTGCTGCAAAGTTGAAATGTACAATCTGAACATTAAAGCTGGCCATACACTTCTGCCCTGTTTCCTTTAGATTTACCTTCAACTATGTAGTGCAACAGTGGCTTAGTGGTTAGCACGTCTGCCTTGCAGTAAATGGGTTATGGGCAGGGGCGGACTGACCATTTGGAAACTCGGGCACCGCCCGAGGGCCCGGGGTAAGTAGGGGGCCCCATGAGATGCCCCTGGTACCTTTTTCATAGGCTTTTTTGAGTTTGTGCAAGGACACAGGGGCCCCATGATCCCCTATTGCCCAGGGGCCCCATGAGTTGTCAGTCTGCCCCTGGTCATGGGTTTGATTCCTGACCATGGCGCCTCCTGCATGGAGTTTGCATGTTCTCCCTGTGCCTGCATGGGTTTTCTCTAGGTACCCTGGTTTCCTCCCACACTCCAAAGACATGCTGGTAGGTTAATTGGCTCCTGTCTAAATTGTCCTAGTTTCATCCTTGGTCATGTGGCATCTCCTGCATGGTAGGGATTGGGGAAAGACCTGGCAACCTACCCTGTAAAATAATTGCTAAGAGAATTCATGGAAAAAGTCGCTTGAGTGACAGTCCATGCAATCGCCAAGGGTCAGATACGACTGAATAGAGAGATAGATGTAGTGCAAGGCCCTGCATAATTGGATCCAATTGAAAGATTTGTTAGCTTTGACCTTCTATTATATGGTTTTTGGTAAATATAAAGCAAAATGCTGAAGAAAATTATATAATGTATGACCAGCCTAAGGCTGGCAATACATTATACAATTTTCTGCCCAATTTCCTTTAGATTTACCTTCAACTATGTAGTGCAAGGGCTTACCTAATTGGATACAATTGAAAGTGTTGTTCAGGTTTGATCTCATATTATATGGTTTTTGGTAAATCTAAAGCAAAATTCTCAAGAAAATTGTATAATGTATGGCCAGCTTTAGGCTGAAATGTTTTGCGGAAACGCACAGCAGTCCATTTAACATGATTTCCTATGGGATACGTTCACACCTCCGTATTTTCACCCGCTGTGTTTTTTGGAAAGGGTCAGATACTTTTTTAAACGCAAAAGGTTGCGTTTTTGGTTCTATAGACTTCAATGGAGATGCTGCAGAAAAGCATGTAGTGCGTTTTTGATGCATTTTGCGTTTTAATCTGCCCATCAACAAGAAAAAAAAATGCATCAAAAGCGCGAAACACGTGAAAAAACGCAAAATGCACTGCAGAAACGGATCAAACGCAAACTGCATAGGTGTGAACCTAGGCTAAGGTATGGGAGATTGAGGACATGCTTCCTCCTGCCTGCAGCAGACTAATGATATCATAGCAGCCTAGACAAAGTTGCACAGATTTATATATTTTTTTTGAATATATATTTTCTTTTTTTGGTCATTTAAAGTGACTTTAAGGGCTCATGTACACTGCGGCTGATAAACTCACGTTTAGGAGCTTTTCTGCGTTTTTTTCAGCAGCCCCTGAACTCTCCCTAATGTTTTCCTATGTGTCCATATACACATCGTCATTTACAGGCAGTTGAGTTTACAGTTGTTTTTTTGAGCGTACCAAACTTGTGTTCAGGAGTAGATTTTATCAGCATTTCAAACGCCAAACGCTTGTAAAAGTGGTTAACTGCGTTTATAAGCATTTGCGTTTAGAAGCGTTTTTTAACTGTTCCATGTCCAGATGCTGTCCGGAGCCTTTTTTCATCATCAGAAATGCATGCAAAGCGTTTTCCATGTATTCAAATGAACCCGGTACACCAGCGCAGTCAGTTCCAGGTTTTGTGTGAAGGAATAAATGGTAGAATGTGCCGCATTATGCTCATGATGGGATCCATAGTGAATACAACCAGAAAACACAGGTCATCTCAACACATACTGCTCTCTTTGCTTCTGCTCTCTCTATTCTCCCAAAATGTCTGAAATAGAAAATTGTAACCGTAAACCGTAAACTGGTTTTCAGTGCATTTTGGAAGGTCTCCTGAGGTTATCTTTAAAAAACACTTCTAAACGCAAACACACATAAACGCAGCATGCAAACGCGGCTAAACAGACATTTTTTAACCTACGTTTTCCAGCAGTCAGTTTCCATCATTCAGAAGAGTTTTCCAAACGTCATGTGCACATGGAGCCTAAACCTCAGACATGAAATCAGAACGAAGCACATATTCCTTTAGAATTTACTTGACTCTTTCCAAAGCATTAAGTGTCACTTCTGTCTACTGCCTCTTTCCTCTGTATATCAGCATGAGTCACGTCTGACAAGTTTCCCTGACACCAAGAGAGAAATGGTGACATGGGAGGGATCTCAAGCAGATTGACAGCCTCAGCTCTGTTCCTGTGTGCTGTGTAAAGAGGGTGTGTCCCTTCCCTCCAATCAGCTCACAGAACTCTCCTCACTGATGTAACTTCAGAACTGAGAGATCCTGTGTAAATTCTGCACTTTGAATGAATGTAGGGGAAAGAATGCAATAGATAAACAGGTACAACTTATATAGGAGGATTAGTTTCATCTGTGTATCACCTGAGGCCAGTCACTTCACTAGGTATATGTGAGGGTTTACAACCACTTTAAGTATTGATGTGAATATACAGTATATGCAGCATTTTTATTGAAGATCTAGCCTCAGCGTTTGATGTAGTGCAGCACTTAATATCACAACCTGAAGGAGTCGCCCTCCATCTACGCAGGTGGAGAATTCATACAGGTGCTGATGGTGACAGGTTCTCACTGACTCCCCCAGGTCCCAGCCTCCCCTCTCTGGCCAGAAACCCTGGGAAATAGATCTCTCCTCCACAGCTCCTTCCAAATCAATCTTTGTATGACTGCAGTTATTTTATTTATTGAACGCAGGCTCTTACCCAGTGCTGCTACATGTCTTCTCAGGGAGCGCAGAGCTGACAATCTAACCTCCGTCTGCAAGATGAAGGCTTAACGTTCTTGTGGCAGCATACTGACGTCAACCCAGTGAGGTCATCATAGGGAGAACTGAAACAGAGAGAAGGTGTATTGTCATCGATCAACAACAGGCCTGTGCGTAACCACGTGTGCGCGAGTGTGCTTGGTGTGTGTGTTGGGTATGTGCTCTGTGTGCATTTAATGTGTGCTGTGTGTTATGTGTGCTCTGTGTGTGTGTGGAGTGTGCTATTTGTGTATTTGTGGTGCACGGTCTCTGTGCATATAATGCAAAGTGTGTGCATTGTGTGTGTGTCTGTGTGTGTGTGTGCTCTGTGTGTGTGTCTGTGTAGTGTGTGCTCTGTGTGTGTGTGTGTGTGTGTGTGTGTGTGTGTGTGTGTGTGTGTGTGTCTGTGTGTGTGTCTGTGTGTGTATTGAGTGTGTGTCTGTGTAGTGTGTGCTCTGTGTGTGTGTGTGTGTGTGTGTGTGTCTGTGTGTGTGTCTGTGTGTGTATTGAGTGTGTGTCTGTGTAGTGTGTGCTCTGTGTGTGTGTCTGTGTAGTGTGTGCTCTGTGTGTGTGTGTGTCTGTGTGTGTATTGTGTGTGTGTCTGTGTAGTGTGTGCTCTGTGTCTGTGTGTGTGTCTGTGTCTGTGTGTGTATTGTGTGTGTGTCTGTGTAGTGTGTGCTCTGTGTAGTGTGTGCTCTGTGTGTGTGTCTGTGTAGTGTGTGCTCTGTGTGTGTGTGGAGTGTGCTATTTGTGTATTTGTGGTGCACGGTCTCTGTGCATATAATGCAAAGTGTGTGCTCTGTGTGTGTGTCTGTGTAGTGTGTGTGTCTGTGTAGTGTGTGTGTCTGTGTAGTGTGTGCTCTGTGTGTGTGTCTGTGTAGTGTGTGTGTCTGTGTAGTGTGTGTGTCTGTGTAGTGTGTGCTCTGTGTGTGTGTCTGTGTAGTGTGTGTGTGTGTCTGTGTAGTGTGTGTGTCTGTGTAGTGTGTGCTCTGTGTGTGTGTGTCTGTGTAGTGTGTGTGTCTGTGTAGTGTGTGCTCTGTGTGTGTGTCTGTGTAGTGTGTGTGTCTGTGTGTGTGTCTGTGTAGTGTGTGTGTCTGTGTAGTGTGTGTGTCTGTGCAGTGTGTGTGTCTGTGTAGTGTGTGCTCTGTGTAGTGTGTGTGTGCTCTGTGTAGTGTGTGCTCTGTGTAGTGTGTGTGTGCTCTGTGTAGTGTGTGATCTGTGTAGTGTGTGCTCTGTGTGTGTATTGTGTGTACTCTGTGTATATGTGCATTGTGTGTGTCGGTGTAGTGTGTACTCTATGTGTGTATTGTGTGTGTCTGTGTATGTGCACTGTGTGTGTGTGCTGTGTAGTGTGTGCTCTTTGTGCATGTGTGGTGCATATAATGTGAGGTGTTACCTATGTGTGCTCTGTGTGTATCCATGTGGACTTGCTGTATATGTATGTGTGTGTCTGTGTGGTGTGTTCTTTTGTATATGTGCGTGTGCTCTGTGCATGTGTGTCTGTGTGGTGTGTGCTCTTTGTGTGTGAATGTTCTTCATGTGTGTGTATGTGTCGGTGTAGTGTGTGCTCTTTGTGCATGTGTGGTGCATATAATGTGTGGTGTTACCTATGTGTACATGTGTGCTCTGTGTGTGTGCGTGTCCGTGTGGCATGTGCTCTATATGTATGTGTGTGTCTGTGTGGTGTGTTCTCTTTGTGTATGTGTATGCTCTGTGCATGTGTGTCTGTGTGGTGTGTGCTCTTCATGTGTGTGTATTTGTCTGCGTAGTGTTTGCTCTTTGTGTATGTGTGGTGCATATAAAGTGTGGTGTTACCTATGTGTGCTGTGTGTGTGTCTATGTGGCACATGCTGTATATGTATGTGTGTGGTCTGCGTGGTGTGTCCTCTTTGTGTATGTGTGTGTGTCTATGTGGCACATGCTGTATATGTATGTGTGTGGTTTGCGTGGTGTGTTCTCTTTGTGTATGTGTGTGTGTCCATGTGGATGTGCTGTATATGTATGTGTGTGGTCTGCATGGTGTGTTCTCTTTGTGTATGTGTGTGTGTGTCTATGGGGCACGTACTGTATATGTATGTGTGTGGTCTGCATGGTGTCTTCTCTTTGTGTATGTGTGTGTCTATGTGGCATGTACTGTATATGTATGTGTGTGGTCTTTGTGGTGTGTTCTCTTTGTGTATGTGTGTGTCTATGTGGCATGTACTGTATATGTATGTGTGTGGTCTGCGTGGTGTGTTCTCTTTGTGTTTGTGTGTGTGTCTATGTGGCATGTACTGTATATGTATGTGTGTGGTCTGCGTGGTGTGTTCTCTTTGTGTATGTGTGTGTGTCTATGGGGCACGTACTGTATATGTATGTATGTCGTCTGCGTGGTGTGTTCTCTTTGTGTATGTGTGTGTCTATGTGGCACGTACTGTATATGTATGTGTGTGGTCTTTGTGGTGTGTTCTCTTTGTGTATGTGTGTGTGTCTATGTGGCACGTACTGTATATGTATGTGTGTGGTCTGCGTGGTGTGTTCTCTTTGTGTATGTGTGTGTGTCTATGGGGCACGTACTGTATATGTATGTATGTCGTCTGCGTGGTGTGTTCTCTTTGTGTATGTGTGTGTCTATGTGGCACGTACTGTATATGTATGTGTGTGGTCTTTGTGGTGTGTTCTCTTTGTGTATGTGTGTGTGTCTATGTGGCACGTACTGTATATGTATGTGTGTGGTCTGCGTGGTGTGTTCTCTTTGTGTATGTGTGTGTGTCTATGTGGCATGTACTGTATATGTATGTATGTGGTCTGCGTGGTGTGTTCTCTTTGTGTATGTGTGTGTCTATGTGGCACGTACTGTATATGTATGTGTGTGGTCTTTGTGGTGTGTTCTCTTTGTGTATGTGTGTGTGTCTATGTGGCATGTACTGTATATGTATGTATGTGGTCTGCGTGGTGTGTTCTCTTTGTGTATGTGTGTGTGTCTATGTGGCATGTACTGTATATGTATGTGTGTGGTCTTTGTGGTGTGTTCTCTTTGTGTATGTGTGTGTGTCTATGTGGCATGTACTGTATATGTATGGATGTGGTCTGCGTGGTGTGTTCTCTTTGTGTATGTGTGTGTCTATGTGGCACGTACTGTATATGTATGTATGTGGTCTGCGTGGTGTGTTCTCTTTGTGTATGTGTGTGTGTCTATGTGGCATGTACTGTATATGTATGTGTGTGGTCTTTGTGGTGTGTTCTCTTTGTGTATGTGTGTGTGTCTATGTGGCACGTACTGTATATGTATGTGTGTGGTCTGCGTGGTGTGTTCTCTTTGTGTATGTGTGTGTGTCTATGTGGCATGTACTGTATATGTATGTATGTCGTCTGCGTGGTGTGTTCTCTTTGTGTATGTGTGTGTCTATGTGGCATGTACTGTATATGTATGTGTGTGGTCTGCGTGGTGTGTTCTCTTTGTGTATGTGTGTGTGTCTATGTGGCACGTACTGTATATGTATGTGTGTGGTCTTTGTGGTGTGTTCTCTTTGTGTATGTGTGTGTCTATGTGGCATGTACTGTATATGTATGTGTGTGGTCTGCGTGGTGTGTTCTCTTTGTGTATGTGTGTGTGTCTATGTGGCATGTACTGTATATGTATGTGTGTGTGTCTATGTGGCATGTACTGTATATGTATGTGTGTGTGGTGTTTGCTCATTGTGTATTTGTTGTGCATGCTCTGTGTGTGATCAGCTAAAGCCCCGTGCACATGAGGATACCGGATGAATGATCAGAAGTTTATTTATTTATTTTTTGCATGCTAGTCTCATATCGAAAGCAAAGAGGTTATGAAAATGATTGTACAACAGAATAAAAATTGGAAATAATGTCATGTATTTGTATTGTATTTTTGGACGAAACGGTTCTAATTAAAGGAAAATTGTACAATCTGGTATTGTACGGAAAAAATGTTTGTGCTTGTCCCTTCAAATAATTTCGGACGGAAGCTGTGTACCATCAGATTATCGTACGATCGCTTAGAAAGCAGTATTTTTGTACAATTTTCTGATTCTGTGTTTTAAGCTGTAGGATGTGCTCACAATTGTCCATTTTCTGGTAGTGAAATGCAAATCAAGTGGAATTGCCATTAATTCCTATGGAAGTGATTAAAGTCATAGCTGAAAAACTTGACCCCCCCCCCCTGCATTTTTATCAGATAATGCACCACTTCGCCCAGAAAATTGTTGCAATTACAAATGTTTCAGAATTCGCAAGTTTATTTCTTTTGTTTGTATTGGTATGACACAAAAAAGTGGTGAAACCAAAAGCCAAATCTGACACATTTCACACAAAACTCCAAAAATGGATTGGACAAAATTATTGGCACCCTCAATTTAATATTTGGTAGCACACCCTTTGGAAAAAATAACTGAAGTCAAAGGCTTCCAGTAACCAGCAATGAGTTTCTTCCACCTCTACTGGAATTTTGGATCCCTCTTCTTTCACCAGCTGCTCCAGGTCTCTCGGATTGGAAGGGTTCCTTTTCCCAACTGCTGTTTTGAGATCTCTCCACAGGAGCTCTATGGGATTGAGATCTGGACTCATTGCTGGTCAGTTCAGTCCTCTCCAGTGCTTTGTCTGAAACCATTTCTGGGTTCTTTTTGGCATATGCTTTGGGTGATTGTCCTGCTATGAAGCCCATGACTTCTGATGGAGACCCAACTTTCTAACACTAGGCCCTACATTGCACCCCAGAATTCTTTTGGTAGTCTTCAGATTCCATAATGCCATGCACACGGTCAAGACATCCAGAGCCTGAAGCAGCAAAGCCAGGGGCGGACTGACATCTCATGGGGCCCCCGGGCAATAGGGGATCATGGGGCCCCTGTGTCCTTGCCAAAACTCAAAAAAGCTTATGAAAAAGGTACCAGGGGCATCTCATGGGGCCCCCTACTGATCTGGGTCCTTGGGCAGTGCCCAAGTTTCCAAATGGTCAGTCTACCCCTGAGCAAAGCAACCCCAGAACATCAGTGACCCTCCACCATGTGTGACTGTAGGGACTGTATTCTTTTTCTGAAAACAATAGAATGATGGGCTTTGCCAAAAAGCTGTAATTTTGTTTCATCTGTCTACAGCATATTCTCCCAAAAGGATTTTGGCTTCCTCAGGTAAGTTTCGGCAAACTCCAATCTGGCTTTTTTCTGTTTCTGTGTCAGCAATGGGGTCCTCCAGGGTCTCCTACCATAGCGTCCCATTTCATTCAGATGGTGACGTATAGTGCGAGCTGACACAGTTGCACCCTGTGCCTGAAGGTCAACTTGAATTTGTCTGTAAGTTGATTGATGTTCTTTATCCACGATTCAAACAATCCTTTGTTGCAATCTTTGATCAATTTTTTCTCTTTTGTCCATGTCCAGAGAGATTAGCTACAGTGCCATGGGCTGTAAACTTCTTGACAATGCTGCGCACAGTGGACACAGGAACATTAAGATCTATGGAGATGGACTTGTAACCTTGAGATTGTCCATGCTTTTCCACAACTTTTGTGCTTAAATCCTCAGACAATTCTTTGCTGCTCTTTCTCTTCTCCATGTGGCACACAAAGACACGCAGAGAAAGGCTGAGTCAATTTTTCAATATTTTAACCTCTTGGCGCAAGCCGAATGCAAATGTGCAGCCTCCTGGCATCTGGGCCTAGACGAAGAGCGGCCGCACATTTGCGTTCTATTAAAAAAAACATGTGCTGAGAGCGCTCGCCCTGCAAGCTTCCAGCACACACATTCGGTACTCACGGAAAGGTCTCTATCTCCTCTTTCGATCGGGACCTTTTCCGATCATGTGACCGCCGTGACAGCGAATCACGGCGGTCACATGACCCTAAAACCTCGCCCCGCCTCCCGGCTTCTGGAACCCTTAAAGGGAGGCGCCGACGCCAAGGGGTTAACTGGATGCCGGTGTGATTTCTATATTTTCAGCACCTGTTAATTGATACGGGGGAGTTATTTACAAATTACAGGAGCATCAGAAACTTGGAATGTAGTTATTTCTTGCATTTGTTGAAAGGGTGCCAATAATTTTGTCCAGTCCATTTTTGGGGGTTTGTGTCAAATGTGTCAGATTTGGCTTTTTGTTTCCCCACTTTTTTGTGTCATATCAATACAAACAAAAGAAATACATGAGAACGCCGAAACATTTGTAATTGCAACAATTTTCTGGGTGAAGTGGTGCATTATCTGACAGAAATGCAGGGGGGACAATATTTTTGGCCATGACTGTATATGTTGCAACTTAATGCTTGTTTTAGGACATACGTGTGTGTAGAGTTAGATAGAGGAAGGAGCAGAGTCCTCCAGCAGTGCAGAGTATTTCAGGAGTAGAGAGTTAGATAGAGGAAGGAGCAGAGTCCTCCAGCAGTGCAGAGTATTTCAGGAGTAGAGAGTTAGATAGAGGAAGGAGCAGAGTCCTCCAGCAGTGCAGAGTATTTCAGGAGTAGAGAGTTAGATAGAGGAAGGAGCAGAGTCCTCCAGCAGTGAAGAGTATTTAAGGAGAGGAGAGTTAGATAGAGGAAGGAGCAGAGTCCTCCAGCAGTGCAGAGTATTTCAGGAGTAGAGAGTTAGATAGAGGAATGAGCAGAGTCCTCCAGCAGTGCAGAGTATTTAAGGAGAGGAGAGTTAGATAGAGGAAGGAGCAGAGTCCTCCAGCAGTGCAGAGTATTTCAGGAGTAGAGAGATAGAGGAAGGAGCAGAGTCCTCCAGCAGTGCAGAGCATTTCAGGAGTAGAGAGTTAGATAGAGGAAGGAGCAGAGTCCTCCAGCATGCAGAGCATTTCAGGAGTAGAGAGTTAGATAGAGGAAGGAGCAGAGTCCTCCAGCAGTGAAGAGTATTTCAGGAGTAGAGAGTTAGATATAGAAAGGAGCAGAGTCCTCCAGCAGTGCAGAGTATTTCAGGAGTAGAGAGTTAGATAGAGGAAGGAGCAGAGTCCTCCAGCAGTGCAGAGTATTTCAGGAGTAGAGAGTTAGATATAGGAAGGAGCAGAGTCCTCCAGCAGTGCAGAGCATTTCAGGAGTAGAGAGTTAGAGGAAGGAGCAGAGTCCTCCAGCAGTGCAGAGTATTTCAGGAGTAGAGAGTTAGATATAGGAAGGAGCAGAGTCCTCCAGCAGTGCAGAGTATTTCAGGAGTAGAGAGTTAGATAGAGGAAGGAGCAGAGTCCTCAGCAGTGCAGAGTATTTCAGGAGTAGAGAGTTAGAGGAAGGAGCAGAGTCCTTCAGCAGTGCAGAGTATTTCAGGAGTAGAGAGTTAGAGGAAGGAGCAGAGTCCTCCAGCAGTGCAGAGTATTTCAGGAGTAGAGAGTTAGATAGAGGAAGGAGCAGAGTCCTCCAGCAGTGAAGAGTATTTAAGGAGAGGAGAGTTAGATAGAGGAAGGAGCAGAGTCCTCCAGCAGTGCAGAGTATTTCAGGAGTAGAGAGTTAGATAGAGGAATGAGCAGAGTCCTCCAGCAGTGCAGAGTATTTAAGGAGAGGAGAGTTAGATAGAGGAAGGAGCAGAGTCCTCCAGCAGTGCAGAGTATTTCAGGAGTAGAGAGATAGAGGAAGGAGCAGAGTCCTCCAGCAGTGCAGAGCATTTCAGGAGTAGAGAGTTAGATAGAGGAAGGAGCAGAGTCCTCCAGCATGCAGAGCATTTCAGGAGTAGAGAGTTAGATAGAGGAAGGAGCAGAGTCCTCCAGCAGTGCAGAGTATTTCAGGAGTAGAGAGTTAGATAGAGGAAGGAGCAGAGTCCTCCAGCAGTGAAGAGTATTTCAGGAGTAGAGAGTTAGATAGAGGAAGGAGCAGAGTCCTCCAGCAGTGCAGAGTATTTCAGTAGTAGAGAGTTAGATAGAGGAAGGAGCAGAGTCCTCCAGCAGTGCAGAGTATTTCAGGAGTAGAGAGATAGAGGAAGGAGCAGAGTCCTCCAGCAGTGCAGAGCATTTCAGGAGTAGAGAGTTAGATAGAGGAAGGAGCAGAGTCCTCCAGCGTGCAGAGCATTTCAGGAGTAGAGAGTTAGATAAAGGAGCAGAGTCCTCCAGCAGTGCAGAGTATTTCAGGAGTAGAGAGTTAGATAGAGGAAGGAGCAGAGTCCTCCAGCAGTGCAGAGTATTTCAGGAGTAGAGAGTTAGATAGAGGAAGGAGCAGAGTCCTCCAGCAGTGCAGAGTATCTCAGGAGTAGAGAGTTAGAGGAAGGAGCAGAGTCCTTCAGCAGTGCAGAGTATCTCAGGAGTAGAGAGTTAGAGGAAGGAGCAGAGTCCTCCAGCAGTGAAGAGTATCTCAGGAGTAGAGAGTTAGAGGAAGGAGCAGAGTCCTTCAGCAGTGCAGAGTATTTCAGGAGTAGAGAGTTAGATGAAGGAGCAGAGTCCTTCAGCAGTGCAGAGTATTTCAGGAGTAGAGAGTTAGAGGAAGGAGCAGAGTCCTCCAGCAGTGCAGAGTATTTCAGGAGTAGAGAGTTAGATATAGGAAGGAGCAGAGTCCTCCAGCAGTGCAGAGTATTTCAGGAGTAGAGAGTTAGATATAGGAAGGAGCAGAGTCCTCCAGCAGTGCTGAGTATTTCAGGAATCGAGAGTTAGATATAGGAAGGAGCAGAGTCCTCCAGCAGTGCAGAGTATTTCAGGACTTCCTTGTGTTGATGGACACACTGGGGTTTATTTACTAAAGCTGGAGAGTCCAAAATCAGACTCCCTTCTGCATAGAAACCAATCAGCTTCTAACCTCAGCTTGTTCAATGAAGCTTTGGCAATGAAACCTGGAAGCTGATTGGTTTCTATGCAGAAGTGAGTCTGATTTTGCACTCTCCAGCTTTAGTAAATAAACCCCACTATGTCACATTTATCAGCCCCTTCCTTTCCTGAATGAACACAGTGAGTGATCGGTACTGATTACTTAGTGTGTTCAGTTATAACTAAGCAGGACCAGCAGATCTCTATTGTTTAACCTTCTTCTAATTCACTGTCTGTAGAGTATTGTAATGTGTTAGTCACGGCTAGCAGAAGGAAGGTAAAAATGTAGGTGATTCCTTTCATTGGTTTATTGAACATACTTTGGGCTGTGGGCATACCTGATAAGAGGGTGTTTCCAGGGCCTATTCATACTTAAAGTTGAAGTTTAATCTGCTTTGAATTTGCCTTCCCTCTTCCCTCTTTACTGCTTTCTCCCCTCATTAATATGCTAATTACATTTTTCTTTCCAATCATTTTTATGATGTGCGTTGCCTTTCCGTTTGCTCCTTGCTGCAAAGGCTAGGTGTAGGTTGGGGTGGTTGCCATTTACTTGTCTCTGACCTGGACTCTGTTCGTCATTCTGTACACATAGACTTGTGACCTGTCTCCTTGCTTCTACTTATGTCACCTCAGCATCTCCAAATCCAAGTTCATTGCACCAATTTCCTGGCACCTGTACCCTTCCACTGGCCTAGCAGTCCCTGTCCCCACCATCATGGGTGCTTGGCCACCCTCGTCATCTCACACTCCACTAACAGGTACGTGATAGTTACATTTACAGTCTGATCACTAGGGAAGAGGATGAAAGAAAGAGCGCACAAACCTTGCACATTACCTCGATAAATAGTGACTAATTTTATTTAGGAAATGTACTTACAAAAGTGATGGTAAAACAGGCAGAAGTTAACCATAATCCACACAGGGTTACAGGTAAATCAAAGGGGGGGGGGATAGAAGCTAACGCGTTTCGAAGGGTGCCCGCTACTTCATCAGAGCTGAAACAGGCTGGACTGCTGTAATACTGACACTCAGTGGCTGAATGTCTCCTTGCCATGGGAACTCTGCTATACTGAAGTTTCTATCTGCCAAGCCCAGCTCTGATGAAGAAGGGAGCGCCCTTCGAAACGCGTTAGTTTCTATGCACCCCTTTGGATTTACCTGTAACCCTGTGTGGAATATGGTTACCTTATGCCTGTTTTACCATCACTTTTGTGAGCATATTTCCTAAATAAAATAAAATGAGTCACTATTTATCGAGGTAATGCGTAAGGTTTGTGCGCTCTTTCTTTCATCCTCTTCTACAGTTTTATCGAGCTTCCCCAGCTTCATGATAGAGCTGCACAACCTCTGACCACCAGCAGATGACCACGCTGTTTGTTACTAACGCCCGTTTGATCTGAGTCTTTGAGCGCAGGAGATAATGGATCTTTGGTCACTAGGGAAGAGGAGACTTAGGAAATGCTTTCTCCTGCCTGCAGCAGTCTGATAACTAGTGATGGAATTTGCATGTTTGGAATAGGATCCAAAGCCACATGTTAGCCCACCAGCTAGAAAGTAGGTAATCTCTAAGCAGTCTAATGTGACAGAGCTTGTTGCAATGCCTGCCAGTCGATATACACTAACTCCAGGTTAGTTCCGGTCATGAACATGGGTAAGTGTATCCTCATCCTGATGAGTCCAAAGCCAGATAAATAACTATGGAGAGGTATCAAATGCTCTGGGCTGCTTATATAGAATTTGCTTTATCTACCACGTTGACTTGTTGAGAATGACAACAGGTTGGCCAAATGAGTGCCACATCAGATATTTAGGACACTCAGATACATACAGGACATTTCAATCGCTGAAAAAATCCTGACTTGTCACAAAATACAGCATCAATATAAAAAAGTTCATTTTTTTCTCATTTTAAAGCTGTCCTTTGGGCTCCAGTTATGAATTTTGTCAAGGCTGCAATGAAGGCATCAGTAGAGGTGAGCTTTGGCATGTTCAGACTAGAATCTGAACCCATGTTTGTGAGCCCACCAAGGAGCAGTCACCTGTATGGACCAAATATGGACCACATGTATACCGTATTTACCTTTTGTATATGTGAGGCTGTGTTGTGTTTCCAGGGCAGAAGCAGATATTTGGTCCACACAGGTGACTGCTTCCTGGTGGGCTCACAAACGTGACCTCAGATCCTAGTCTGAACATGGAGCTCATACGCAACCATAGAGGAGGCCTGTGTTGTAGCCGGTGGCATTGCCTGCTTACATTGGGAGCCATGTACCCAATATTTATGTTCCTGACTGAGGTTGGAAAGCCATGATCACCTAAGACAACCCCTTCCACTTCATTGAGGACATTATGTTATGGTTGTGACTTCTGATGTTGTACGCTTAATGTCTCAGCTGTGGTTGTATGACTATAACAAAACCAACATCACCAATGTCAGGATGAGCCTTGGGAAGAAGGACTGAAAAACTGAGGTATTATCTGTGTATGATTTATTGGGAATACAACACTGACATTAGTGTACAATTAAGTAAATCAAATTGTGACAAAAGTCGTCCATTTATCTAAATTTATATACACAGTCTATAGCTGAGAGCTATTATACAGGGACAGGTTCAAGGATAATGGCAATGTCCTGGCTATGTGACCTGGTCCATGTTAAATTGCCTGCTTCCTTTAGGTAAAATGATTTCACGGATTCTTTCCACAATAGCCGGTGGTGAAAAACAAAAAATTCTGAGAAATGTGGCAAACGTTTTCTATGTTGACTTCTTGACATGTTCCTCTTCTTCTTTTACTCCATTTTGTTTTTGGGGTACCACCTGCCTTCCTTATTTCCTTCATGCCTTCCTTCTCTCTCTTCCTTCCTGCCTTTTGGGCTTCATGTAGTACTTAGTCACATTCAGCTGGACATGTTCTGCAATTTTGAAGATGTTTCATAGCTTATCTCTTAGATTGTAAGCTCCAAGGAGCAGGGTCCTCCTAACCCTCTTGCATTGAACTGTGTTGTTGCTGTATTGGGTCACATGCCTGATGAAGGGGTCCTGTGAGACTCCAAAACGTTGCCTTGCTGTAACTATGTGATCGTTTATTAAAACTTTTGGACTCGTATTGGTGATCCTCGGTGTGCTGGTGACAAGGAGCAGGGCCTTCCTATCCCTCTTGTATTGAACTGTATTGTTGCTGTATTGTCTCCCGTTATATTGTAAAGCGCTGAGCAAACTGTTGGCGCTATAGAAATCCTGTATAATAATAATAATCCAGATCCAATAGGTGTTAGAAAAATACTCCAACATTTATATCCACAGAGGTTGCATGGGCACCATGATCACCATAGGATGTGTAGATGTTGCTTGTCCAAGAACAGGATTGGAGGTGTAAACATTTTGGAACCACCATGTTCTAGTTACATAATCCCGTTTCGGTATCAGTAAAGCTTCATTGCTTCCCGTTCATTGCTTCCTTGCTTTCTTCCTCTTCCCAATTTTCCTTTCTTCACTTACGTTCTCTCTTCCATCCTTCCTATTGCAGTGCAGTTCCCATTTACAGTACTCCCCGTATTAAAATGCAGATGCAGGCACCTATAACTTCTTCTTCCACAACTCCCAGGGCTGCTGGACATGCCCAAGAAAGATAGTCCTATCTGCCTCCCTCCCTGAGCAGCTCAGAGAGGTCACTCCCCATGAGGCAAAGGTAGGTGGGCAACTGATCTGCAGTCAGGTGAGAGGCCCTCCACTGTTAGAACTGGCGTTTAGGCACAAATTTGATGAGATTGGCTTCTCGCATTTTTGATTATTCTTCCCCCTTAGATTTTCCATGAACAAGAAATCATTCTGACATCCATCAGCTGAGATATCCTGGGGATATGGCGATCATTCTCTTTATCTTCCGTTGTTTAGAGTCTTACCGAACGTTTTCAGAATTCACCAAAGTCTTACAAAGACAATCTCATAAAATCCACAGAGCTTATAATATTTCTGTGCTGCCAAGTTTGAAATATTGATCCATTCCAATGAATGTTTAATGCCACTATGACAGCCAGTAAGAACAAGATGAATAATATCCAAACCACATGTCTTGCGTCATTTAAAAGGCGTGCTCGCTGCTGACAGCGTGTTGGTTACAATGGCAGCCAGGAACATTTTAAGTAAGGGGTAGAAAGGTCACTTTAACATACCCCAGGCATGTCAATATGGCGAGGACACAACCTAAAGATGATTGGATGTTTATGCTGAAAGGGGAACCTTTTCTCAGTCTCTTACCAGTAATAGCATTTCCTGTGTAAGGTACACAAATAAAAGCAGCATTGTCAGCCTGGCATGAAAACACCTTCAGTTAAACATTGAGCTGCTTACCTGATAAACCTGTAGGCAAATGCAGTTAGCTACTTGACCACTAGGTGGCTTTGTTCCAGGATAGTGTCTGTGAATACTGATGACCCTGGGCAGAGAAGAGACTGTAAGGTAGGCGGCTGCCGAAGTGTTGCACATGCTTCCACTTGTGACTACTGCGCATCGTCCACTGGATGTGCTTGACTGTGTATGTCAAGTGACTTCGGAATGTACTGTATGTCCTCGTGATGTGAATGTAATGCTGTTTCCAGTAAAGTGCAGGAAAACCACTTCTTGTGTGGACATATGGAGGCATATGGCAAGGAGCAGGGCACAAGATTGCAGAGGGTTTCAGCAGGAGGGACAATGCTCTAGCAGGACTGGAGTGGGGGTAGGGACTTGTGCTTTGGTGCAAAAACCAGCCAATCATGAAGCCCCTAAATACCCAACAGGCAGCCCAACATCCAGCTGAAGAAGCTTGCATGGCAGACTGACAATGCTGTTGTTAATTGGCAGAGGCTTTACATTGTCCTGTAACAGGCCAAAACCACCATGCAGTTACATGCCCATGCATTTAAAAAATAAAGGTCAGGGAACTTCTCCTTCTCTTCCATTTTTTTTTCAAATGAAGGGGCTGCTGTGCCAATGCAAATGCAACATGCAGAAAAGGCAGATATGTGAACCTAGCCTTAGATAACATTCCAAGCCGTTGATATTGATTTAAAGCACCTGTACACAGTGAAGGAAATTCTGAAAACATGACCTGTTGGGGGTACTTGAGGACTGAAGTGGGGAACCACTGGTCCAGAAGGGTCTTTGCCTGGAATAGATGTGAGTCCACATGTCCTCCCATCCCAGACCTGTTGTCAGGGGAGGGTGTAGCTGCAGAAAGAGGACCAGTCATTGCCTCTGAGACCCTTTACTTGCGGGAAGGAGTTGAAGCAGAAGAGTTTGTTTCCTATCTACCCATCAGGGCCTGCAAGTAGCTGGCAAGAAAGACCTGAAGAGTTGTAACCTGGTTTCTGGCAGAGGCTTAAGATACTTAAAGGTAACCTGTCTGAGCCCACAGAGTTCACATTGGTCTGTGGCAGAGGCAGGGGCGGACTGACCATTTGGAAACTCGGGCACTGCCCGAGGGCCCGAGGGTCAGTAGGGGGCCCCATGAGATGCCCCTGGTACCTTTTTCATAGGCTTTTTTGAGTTTGGGCAAGGACACAGGGGCCCCATGATCCCCTATTGCCCGGGGGCCCCATGAGTTGTCAGTCCGCCCCTGGGCAGAGGCATAAAGATACTGGAAGATACCACTAATTGGAGAGATTTTTTGGGTATCCTGTACCCCTAACCCTCTGTCCCTACTACAAAATAAATTCTCAAAAGACAGTTCAAAGTTCTGAAGTTGGCATTGTGCAGCTACTGGGCAGATCACTAGAAGGAAGCAGGAGGATCTGAAAAAATCCATCATCTCTATCAGGGTGTTTGCTACAATAACATGTAGGCAGGTGCAGTCTGTATTCTCCACTGTAAGTGGTGCTCGACTGCAGCGGCAATGCAAAGGGGAGAGGAAGTTGAGAGAAACAGGGTTTTCCTATGATTTCCTTGATTGCCCAGGGCAATGATCCAGATGGATGCTCATGTCCCATGTGATTCTGGTGGCCATCTTGGGTCAGACAGAGTCTCTTTAAGACTCTGACCCCTGGGTTGGCATGCTTTATGCAGGTGGCTAGTGTAGGGGCAGGTTCCCTGTCTGTCAGGGAGAGTGTTGGTGATAGGGAAACATTCCAGTGGAGTAGGGGGAGAGAAGAGACTACGTCTGCCTTCTCAGGAAGCTTCCCCTTTGGGTTGGACTGGCCAGGCCGCACTCCACTCCTCGTGGCAGACACTGTCGGCATCTCAGAGTCTTCAGATTGCTGTCTCTCCAACACACTGTTATAAGTGGCACCAGACGGGTAAACCTTCCTGACAGGCCTGTTTGTATTGTTGACCTACTGTTCCAATACAGCATTCTTTGCAAATCAGGGCTCTGTGTGCTTACTGTCCACCAGACCATACTGCACCTTCTCAACACATGGCGACAGTCAGCAGGATATGCCTCTCTTTGCAGCTGGTGCAGAAGGAGGAGTAGCCCCACTAGGCACCAGTAGGAGTGGCCTTGGCCCTGATGCCTAAGTTTAATGGATCCAACATCTCCCTGTCTATGTGAGAGGGGAGACTGGAGAGTGCTGTGCCTGTATCAGGTTCCTGCCCAGCTAGTTGTGGTGCTGGCCAACATGAGGCATGACAGTGATGGAGCTATTGAAGGACTCCCGGGCCAGATGGCATCACATTTGGACAGCCTGTTTGGAGAGAAAATGACAGTCCCAGAGTTAAGGCGGAGGTTCTTCATCCGTAGGCAAGAAGAGGATGAAAACCACTTTTCATGGTAGCCCTTCAGAATCTGTGTAAATGCCTAAAGAATAAGGATGTACTGTACATGGCTGTGCTGACATAACCTAGAAAAAGATGTTTAGTGGGCGCTACCTTAAAAAGTGAAGATGTGTATAAATATATACTGTATACACACAACTAAGTTAACAAGCAGCTGATACACCGAAAAGGTAACCAAAAGAAAACCTCCAATAATACATGTATATCCAATAATTTATCACCATCAGAGTGACATCACGCATGTGTATAAGTTTGCATTAGCATATTGTGTGTATTAATCGTGTATTATTATTTAGCGCTGCATCACTTTATCTGGATATACATGTGCTGACATAACCGCCTCAGAGAGATCACTGATGGACCAACTTGTGGTGGGAATGAAGGTTGGGACCATCATGCACAATCCTCCCTCTCTTTCAACGACACTGTAGTGGGTGCGATGGCAAAGGAACAGGAAGATGCAGAAGCAATTGTAGAGGTGACCAATAGGCATGAGTCCGCTACACCTGAAAGAGGAGGCCTAATGGTCTTTGCAACCAGCCCTGAGGAGTCTCTCCGCTGCACAGTTGTAAGTGGCACCGGATGGGTGAGCCTTTCTGCTGGGCCTGTTTGCACTGCTGAGCTACTGTTTCAATAATGCCTTCTTTGCAAATCGTAACTCCGTGTGCTTACTGCCCACCAAACCACACTGCACCTACCCAACAAATGTACTATCGAACTTTAGGAAGCTTTAGAGGAGAAGCAGTCTGGAATAACCATTGGTTGCTCTGTAAGCATGAAAAGCATGCTAAGCAGAAATTAAGTTCCCATGCTGGTCCATGATCATAAATAGATAAGTTGTAGGAGCACGAGGAAACAGCACCCTAGCTATAATAAACAGATATGATCAATGGTTGTAAGTCAATCCAACAGAAATTCCAACAGCTGGTAGAAGAGCCATTAGGACAATGTATTTGGAGACTAGAGGCAAAACAGTCCTCTATTCCATCTATTCTTAGTATCTCCGCATGCCATAACGTTCCAGACAAAGTCATGTCAATACACCAGATCTATCACCCTTGTCAGCACCTGGGCTTTATAAATGTTAGGAAAATTTCCTGAGTTAGTTGTATATCAGTGTGATGATAGAGTATAAAATAGGCCAGAGCAAAAATGACATTTTGAGGCGTGTAAGAAACACAGCCTACCTGCCCAGGTCTTCTGTTATCCATTTCGATTTTGTTGCATTTGACCAGGAAACTTGCCCAAAAATCCAAATGTTGCTCTATTGCAGCTTTCTGGGAACATCATCGTGCAACACAGCAAAAATATTGGCACCCTTGCACTTCTATCAGATAATGCACCACTTCGCCCAGAAAATTGTTGCAATTACAAATGTTTTGGCATTCTCGTTTGTTTGTTTGTTTGTATTAGTATGACACAACAAAATAGAGAAACAAAAAGCCAAATCTGACACATTCCATGCAAAACCCCAATAATGGACTGGACAAAATTATTGGCACCCTTAATTTAACATTTGGTAGCACACCCCTTGGAAAAAATAACTGAAGTAAATTGCTTCATGTAACTATCAATGAGTTTCTTGCACCTCTCTCTAATTTGGACCACTTTTCTTTTGCTAACTGCTCCAGGTCTCTCAGATTGGAAGGGTTACTTTTCCAACTGCTGTTTTGAGATCTCTCCACAGGTGCTCTATGGGATTGAGATCTGGACTCATTGATGGTCAGTTCAGTATTCTACAGCACTTTGTCTAAAACCCTTTCTAGGTGCTTTTTGATGTGTGCTTTTGGTGATTGTCCTGCTGAAAGACTCATGACCTTTGACGGAAACCCACCTTTCTGACACTGGGCCCTATATTACACCCCAGATTTCTTTGGTAGTCTTCAGATTCCATAATGCCATGCACATGTTCAAGACATCCAGTGCCTGAAGCAGCAAAGCAACCCAAAAACATCAGTGACCCTCCATCATGTGTGACTGTAGGGACTGTATTATTTTCTTTAAGGGCCTCATTTCTTTTTATGAAAACAATAGAATGATGGGCTTTACCAAAAAGCTGTAATTGTGTTTAGTCTGCCCGTAGCACATTCTCCCTAAAGGATTTTGGCTTCCTCAGGTAAGTTTTTGCAACATCCAATCTGGCTTTTTTTATGTTTCTGTGTCAGCAGTAGGGTCCTCCTGGGTCTCCTACCATAGCGTCCCTTTTCATTCAGAGTGCGACGTATAGTGCGAGCTGACATAGTTGTACCCTGTGCCTGAGGGTCAGCTTTAATTTGTCTGGAAGTTAATTGAGGTTCTTTATTCACCATTTGAACAATCCTTCATTGCAATCTTTGATCTTTTTCACTTTCATCCAAGTCCAGGGAAATTAGCTATAGTGCCATGGGCTTTAAACTTCTTGACAATGTTGCGCACAGTGGACACAGGAACATTAAGATCTGTTATTTGATACAAGTAAGTTTAATTACAAATTACAGGAGCATTACAAACTTGGAATGCAATTATTTCTTACAATTTTGAGAAGGTGCCAGTAATTTTGTCCAGCCATTTTTGGAGTTTTGCGTCAAATGTATCAGATTTGGCTTTTTTGTTTCTCCACTTTTTTGTGTCATACCAATACAAACAAAAGAAATAAACATGAGAATGCCTAAACATTTGTAAGTGCAACAATTTTATGGGCGAAGTGGTGCATTAATTGACAGAAATGCAGGAATGCCAATGTTTTTGGCCATGACTGTAGGCACAGAATCACAATTAGATTCCAGGTCAGAAACAGGCAGGGGTCAGCAACATGTCTTACTCAAAAGTCCAGGCCGTGGTCGGTGACATGTATTAGTAGCAGCCATCAGCAGGTTGGGATCCAAAGAGGGGTAAGAAAGAGCTGGGTCAGTACCATAACTAAGTAGGCTTTCAGGAGCACAAGTCACAAGGTAAAGCTGAACACCATCCAGCATTGATACTAGGCAGGCCACTAGTTTAAGTAGGCCAATGAGAGCCAGAATCTGTTGCATGCACGTGTGCGCCGTGGCCCGTGCCTGCATGTTCTCCTTCTTCCAAGTCCAGTTCTGCATCTACGCTCACATGAAAATGAGCTGGCCTTAGGTTTCTGAAATAAAATGGTATGTTAAGTTAACTATGTAACTATGATTATAACTTTTTTTTTTCTATGGTTGAACTGGATGGACTTTTGTCTTTTTTCAGCCAGACTAACTAGGTAACTATGTATGTTGGTAACTCTATTAATATGAATAACTCTATATAGAGGTAACCGAAATCAACTGCTACATAGAACCTGTTTCTGTTATATTGCAGCCCAGATTAGGCATAACATCCAAAACACGTTAGATGACCACTCTTAATATTGTACCAAATGAGAATTCATTTCTGGACCGAACTTTACGACGTGGTGCTCTCATGCTTTCACTCCACAGAATCACCCCACAGCCTTCCTTACCAGTATCCCTTTGTTACCCTCCTGGCTACAATTTTTATGACCTGACTAACATTCTTCCAGCTTTTCGCTGCAGTAACTGAGAACAACTTTGTGGAGATACCTAATGTAAGCAGAGATATACTGTAAGTACTTATGTGCATTCTCAGTGCATGCATTTAGCTTCTATTTGTGTGTGTTCTTTCATAAATTTTTAATAGTTTTTTTCATTTATGTTTATTACTAGCACAAGGGGACTGATATTTTAATTATGTTGCAGAACAGAAGTTGGTAACCGGGTCTTTTTATAGAGAAATTATGGTCTTGTCTTCCCCAATGTGTAGCCACCAAAGTGCTCACAGCTAACTGTTTGTGGATTCAATCTATGATTGGTAAACATAAGTTCACTGATCTGACATTCTCTACCCTGGATCTTGCTCCATTGGTCTCAGGATTGCAGTGGTGTCTGGTAAGCACCTGAAATAGCAGGAGGGTGAATAAGAATTGATGGGGAGACCCCTTGCGATACAAATGATTTGGTAACTTTAAACAACCCAAATCAGTTTTGCTTATAGTGTATGTAAACACTAACAATTAAATTTTATTAGTTGCTTCCTATTGATTTGTTAAACATACCACTGAAAACATTTTGGTACAGTATATCTGTTGTATAAGTGCAAAAAGATACCTCAGGGCCCTACCAACCCCTGTAACTGACATTTTTGCTGGACAGCTTGGGCTGCATGTAAATGTGGAGAAGACAGTTTTTACTTTGTCAACTTTTCCCTTTGTTCCAGATTGAACTTCATTGCTGACTTAGCTTACCCTGACCACTGATCTGTCCTGACTCCTGCTGGGATCTTCAGCTACTTATTTGCCCTTTTGATGTCTATTTACCCCTGGCAACAACCTTTTCCATCTTACCTATCTACCTGGATATAGCCTTTGGTCTGACCTATATCTTGAAACTGCACAACAACTGGTGCACACTTCCCAACATTATGGTCCCTATGGTCCATTCTGTTAACCCTGCCCACGGTCCACTTTCTGAAAGGGGCACCTAAATCCTTACGTACATCACAGGCTGGCCCTGTCCAGACTCCCCAACTTCTAAATATGCATGGAACCGCCCACTCACTACCTTGACAAATAAAGAGGGCGCTATCCCTAGAGTATTCTTGTAATTATCTTGTCCATTATCTTCTTGTCCATCAAACATGAAAAAAGCGCAATTTGTGTGCCAAAAACTAACACTAATCCACTGGTTGCACACTGTCCTGAGCCTAATTATTCTTAAAAGTGCTTCACCATTTTTGCCAATCCAATGCACTTACCACAGATCCATTACCACCCTAATTAAAACAAAGGTCATATAGCACTTGTTATCCCAGCCATATTGGTACTCCTCACTTGTTCCAGTCTCATTCATTCTACAGAATCTTCATAAAGCCTCAGTCGCTCTTCACCACCATCAATAAAAGATCATAAAAAAGGTATCTCATAGTGTAATATTTATTAGAATTCACGGATAAAAACAAGGTAAAAATATTGCACTGACAAAGAAGGGTGCCCAATACCTTGGCACCAATACATAAAGCAGGTCAGCACCGCCATTCCACTTTCTGGATCTCAGCGTGCGTTCCAATCCCCAGAACCAGAAGTGACATCACTGGTAGACAGAATTTGACGACCGTACAACCAGCCTCTACATGGTTTGCCATTTTTAGCTATAATATTTCTTAACCCTGGTGCTCTTTTATATGTAAATTGGGGTTTTGATGGTAAAATATTTCTAAGAGAATGATCCACATTAGTGATCCACGTTAGATAATCTTTGTTTTGTATCCCCAATTTTTTATATTGGTGATGTTTTCACCGATACATTTGAACAGTTTCCTAGCCATACGTCCCACGTAATATAATCAAGTTAAGAGATAGGTGACATATTTGCTATCACATGTAATGAACTTTGTGATTTCATATTTTTTACCTGTGGTAGATTCCTGAAGACGCAAGTGGCAAAACAGGTAGAGGCTGGTTGTACGGTTGTCATATCCCGTCTACCAGTGATGTCACTTCTGGTTCCAGGGATTGGAACACACATTGAGATCCAGGAAGTGGAGCGGTGATGCTGATCTGCTTTATGTATTGGTCCCGAGTTATTGGGAACCCCCATATGTAAGTGCAATATTTTTACATGTTTTTATCCATGAGTTCAAATAAATTTTACTCTATGAGATACTTTTTTATGATCTTTGATCGATGGTGGTGGAAAGCGGCTGAGGCTTTATGAAGATTCTGTAGAGTTAATGAGACTGGAATAAGTGAGGAGCACCAATGTGGCTGGGATAACAAGCGCAATATGACCTGCCTTTTAATTAAGGTGGTAATGGATCTGTGGTGAGTGCATTGGATTGGCACAAGTGGTGAAGCAATTTTAAGAATAATTAGGTTCGGGACAGAGCGCAACCACTAGATTAATGTTGGTTTTTGGCACAAAAATAACTTTTTTTTCCATGTTTGATGGGCTTTGTTTCTTATTGTATAAATATTGACTATACTATGTTATAATGACAAGAATACTCTAGGGATAGTGCCCTCTTGATGCTCATATAAAGCTTTGTGCAGGAGTATATGTACTCTTAAAGGGCCGCTATGCCCATTCACTGTTTTGTTTAGGTGAAGATTTTTTTACAATAGTTTTTTGGGGGGTTGTATTCCTATAAAATTGATTATATATCACATTTTATGTATTTTTTTTTACTTTGTGTATGAATACGTTGGGGGTTGGGCTCCATACTATATCCGTCTGACAAATAAAGAGGGCAAATCTTCCTAACAGAGACACAGACAGCATTATAAACCTGACAGAAGGCTACAGCTTTCATACAGAAAACCATAAAAGGTTTTGCCTAAAGATACACCTTTTAAAGAATTTTTGTTCAACGGAAGAAACTTTGCATGTCTCTTCTTCTAAAGACTCTTTCTCATGGTCCCTTACTTTTTTTTTCAGGTGTACATGTACAGTGCAGTGACAGTTCCAATCCATCCCCAGAATCTGTAAGATACTAAGAATGTTGAGAATGGAGCAGGGTGCCAAAGGTGGTACCCAATGACACATGCATGGTACTTATATTATAGGTGGTATCCAAAGGAACAACAGGAACCCAAAAGAACATGTGGTGTAGATAATGGTGGCAGACAAAGTGATGATGCACAGTGATGAGCAACACTGACCTGTCAGTACTTAAGGAGGGCAACCAGCCTGGAGAGTCTACCCTAATATGCATTTGAACTACCAGAATGCTAGCTCACTCATCCTTCCACCGTCTATTGATACCTGCACTATGCTCAACTATTTCTCTTTTCATCTGTCGAAACCCTTTGAAATATTTGGTACTTCCATGAATGAGGTAGCATGTGACCTTCTCCCCTCTCCTCCCAGAATGTAATGCTCTGCCAAGAGTGACCAACCACCACCCCCAAACATTGGTGGACGGGAGGAGGTAATTAACCCTGTGGGAGCTACAACATGAAACATGCTGTACATAGGGAGTAGACCAACAAGTACAAAAAAATTAACTGATCCATGGAGTGACATGGTGGCAGGGAATATCAATTTGAGGAGGGGTTCTACAAGAATGTGACATATTCTATTTAATGCATTAAAGGGAATCAATGATTCCCTTTCTCCATCTGTTAATGTAACCTGAAAGCACTCAGGCTTGCGGAAATTACAAACATAAACTTCCAAGAGCTGTTTAACCAACGGAAGCCATGAACCTGGACAGCCACTCGTGCCGGTTTATACTGCTTGTCTCAGAATATAAAGACCACCCCAGCCTAGATCCAGCCAATGCCACCGTGTTCTAGAACATTTAAGAGCCTTACATTCTGAAATAATAATCTATTCAGAGACTTTCACAAACATTCCTCCTTGTGTCTCTGAACCGGCAAGACTTCCACTTTGGTTGCTCGCCCCCCAACGACGGAGCCGCTTGCTGATAAACGTCCGTACATTGAGACACTGGGTTTTAACTGGCGCTGTTTTATTTGAAGATGTAATGATAATCAGAAGTGTGTGTATATGGCTGGGGAAAGTTTCCACTGTTTTATTAGTGTAAGGAGATGTCTGTGTTTATGAGTGTCAAGTACATTATTTTGACCTATAATCCTGTGTACACCGCCTTCAAACACAAGATGTTAAACTAAACAGTCTTCCCAGCCCTTGTATTCAATAAGATTGAGGTGAATGACCTCCTCTATTAGTAATGCCAGTCTGTCAGTCCCACCAAGGATAAGTTGTACAAGAACCATTTTGTGGCCTTCACAAATTTACCCAACCTCTGTCTACAGCACAAACCTGAACTGGATACTTCAAAAAAGTGGAAACAGAGCGACACTCAGAAAATTCACGCAGCAGTATTTATTCCAGGTAGCTGGTTTCCACAGCCACAGTCCTGCCTAACGCCATGTTCCTCTGATGCGTTTCATCCATTATGCTTAATCAGAGATGTCAATCATAGAGCAATCGTCTGGTGGCGGCGGGGAATCACCATCTAGGACCCGATAATCGACATCTGAGGCCGCCCCCTACCCGGAAATGCAAAATCACGTGTATATATACGTGATTTTGCGCAACCCTGCCACCCTATAGCAGAAATACTGCTAAAACATATGTTTAAAAACATAATTTAAAAAAATTATCTTCACCTTTTTTTTCCATCTTGGTGGTGCTGATCTCCTCCAGCCTCTTTCAGCCTGTTCCTGTCGACCTGCACTTGCTCCAGAATCAGCTGCACATTATCGCTCTGGACCAGCTTAATGACAGTGACAACACAAGAGTACAATTAGGAGACAGTTGTCACCTTATAATGTGCCTGTAAAAAGGACCTTTAATGCGGGATCACTAGGTATTCCTTTAATGAAAACAGCACATTTAAAAAAACTGTAAACCCTTGTCAAAATTGGATTCACATTCTAATCTCCTGCCATCCATGTAATGCATATGTGCAGTAGCAAAAAGGATGAGCTTTAACACCCTCACGCAGCCCATATGTGCCCATGGACAGCCAAGCTTTCTGTTTGATGCCAGCACAGTGACCAATCTGTCAGACAGCTCTTGCTCTCTAGTCATGATTGGGACCACTGTGACAACCAATCATGTGTTCATGTGATCAGCAAGTCCATGCTTCCATGCCAGCAGAGTCACCCAAGTTGGTTGTTGGGGGTACTACCTGGTGGAATACTGGAGAGACAAGTACAGCTCATTTCACCCAACAGAAATGTATGACATATGAATGGATGTGGCTGACCTGTCAATCAGCCACCAATCCTCAATGCTTAGATTTTGTTTCATTCATGGAAGCTGTAGTATGAATGGAGGAGCTGGGTGGAAAGGGTGAGCATAGTTGGGCTCACTTAATAAGAGCCTGTGACAGCTCCCACAGTTATATAAACCCAGAAAACAGAAGACTACGGCAG
Organism: Staurois parvus; assembly: GCF_062004578.1. NCBI lineage: Eukaryota > Metazoa > Chordata > Amphibia > Anura > Ranidae > Staurois > Staurois parvus. Next base: position 11,073,938 of record NW_028318186.1, read on the forward strand.
TGTAGATGGGGGCAGAGGGGATGCATGAATGGAGGAAGATTTCAGATTAAGAGTAATCAACACAAGTGACCCATTCAACTGATTGTAAGTTTTGTCCCTTGTGCTGAATATTCTATTTGTAGTTTTAGCTAAACGTAGGCTTTAAACCTGAATGCCAGATATGGCAATTGTTACATATATCCAGCTTGGACTAATGTAAGTAAGTATGTGCCACACCTGTGGGATCCCTCTAGAACAGCCTCTATCAACCTTTGTACCACAGAAAAGCCCTTGAAGTAATTTTTTTTGGTCTCAGGAAACCCCTTCTAAAATTAATTCACCTGGTGGGGTGGAGGGGGGGTAGATGTTAGTGGAAAGAATGCCTCCGATAGCAAAAAAAAAAATCTGACAAGTGGCATTGAACAAAGAATTATTTGGGTGCCATCAGATGGGAGGTCAGTTAGTCTCAGCTCAAGGAACCCCTAGCAACCTCTGAAGGAACCCTAGGATTCCACAGAAACCTGGTTGAGAAACTGGAAATCAATGCAGTGAATTTTGCTAGCTTCTGGTCCTGTACTGAGAGGCTGTAAAGTTTTCTCTGATTGGACGAGGAGGAGATTGGGAATTCACCATCCCACTTCTCCAAATTGTCCAAGCAGAGAACACTTTCCATTTCTTGAGAAAATGCAAAGGGTTCCCTTAATGACATCTGTGCCTAATGAGCAACCTCACATTTTCTGTAAGCAGCAGGACAACCGTTCAGCACCCAGAAGCTAGAGGCAAGTACTGTAGTAGTTGTGCCTATTGTAGTGATTTCCAGTTTCCCTGGGAATCCCACAGGTATGGCACATACATACTTGCATTGGTTTAATCTGGGCAAATGTAACTATGTAAAAATTGTCATATCTAAACTTCTTCAAAGTTATTGAAGAAAAAAACTTTCAGAATGACCCTTCATCCCTTCATTTATACCAAGCCTGATTAAGGAGTCTAAGTGATCCCAAAATCTTGCCTAATCTTGTTAAATCTAGCAATGCTTTGTTGCCCCCCTTCCTTCGAGAACCTCTTGGGTTAGATACTTGTTTGGCTAGAGGGGATAGAAAAAAAAAACATATAATTATTTTATTCCTCGCTCCAGCAGGCTTCTTCTTCTCTGTTTGACCAGTCCCTGAAGCTTCTTCCCTTTGCTGCCCAGCCAGCCACAGCTTTCTTCATACACAATGCAGTCCTAGGTACCTTTCACACAAGATAGGCTCCATTTAGATCAGAAGGGGATCAGTGGCAGATCAGAGCAGAGCGGGGCAGATGGCAGGTTCTTGTCTGCTCAGTTTCTGCAGTTCAGACACACTCTGCTCTATGGGCGTCTGGGTGTAAATGGACAGCAGAGATTGCCCTCTGATCCGATCCGCCTAGATCAGTGGTGGGCAACCTTTTTTTTCAACTGAGCCAAATCTCACCAAAACCACGATTGAAATTTATTTTGAGAGCCACATTTTTAAAACTGAAAATACATCCCCCATATAGTAATTCATCCCCCATAGTAATTCATCCCCCATATAGTAATTCATCCCCCATAGTAATTCATCCCCCATATAGTAATTCATCCCCCATAGTATTTCATCCCCCATATAGTAATTCATCCCCCATAGTAATTAATCCCCCATATAGTAATTCATCCCCCATAGTAATTCATCCCCCATATAGTAATTCATCCCCCATAGTAATTAATCCCCCATATAGTAATTCACCCCCCATAGTAATTCATCCCCCATATAGTAATTCATCCCCCATAGTAATTAATCCCCCATATAGTAATTCATCCCCCATAGTAATTCATCCCCCATATAGTAATTCATCCCCCATATAGTAATTCATCCCCCCTATAGTAATTCATCCCCCCTATAGTAATTCATTCCCCATATTGTGTCAATTCACTTACCTTTGCTCCGCGCGTTCCTCTCGCCGTGTTCCCGCGCCGTTCCGGTCTTCAGGGCGGACTGTGAGAGGAGAGGAGTTCGTCATGCTGCCCCGCCTACATCCTGACAGCCAATGTTTTCCACGCTCCGCGGGCCGGATTAAAAGGTCCGCCGGGCCGTATACGGCCCGCGGGCCATAGTTTGCCCATTGCTGGGCTAGCTGCAGAGTCCTGACTTTTGGGGCGGCCGCCCGAGAGGAGGGAGGGAGGGGAGCGGGCGCCCGGCACACAGAAGAGCCGCATTAAAGTGTGTAAAGAGCCGCATGTGGCTCACGAGCCGCGGCTTGCCGACCACTGGCCTAGATGAAGGGGGATGGATCATCTTCTTTTTTTTTTTTTAGTGGACCAGATTGGATTGGAGGTAGGCTGGTGTAAATGGAAGTCCTTTTGCACCTGTTGATCCATAGAGGTAAATAGAGGATCCAATCAGGTCCTCTTGATAAACTGACCGGCAGACCTGATTGGATTGTCCATGCAAATGGGCCCTTATGTTAGCACTACACAAACTGTTGCTGCTATATAAATCCTGTATCATAATAATAATAATAATAATAATAATAATGTAGCACCCCCCTAGGTGCTAGGTTAGGTAAATTTAGTTCTTGGCTCACTGTAATCAGTTGAATTGCAAGTTATTATTTTGGGCCTTTCTGTGTTTCACTGGCTGCAGGGTTGACTGCTTCCCCATGTCTATTTGGATGAGTTCTAGAAGATAGTGGGCTGGGAGAGTTAAATCAGCAGTTGCATATTTATTTAGCCCTGGCCAAGCCCTGGTGAGATGTGCCCAGGTGATGGCTGGGAGGGAACACAAATAGCCTGGGGCTTGGAACAGAAGTGTCTTGTCCTAGGAGAATGAAATCTCAGCCTGTAGGCCTGCCATGTATCTGCTGTTCTTCGAGATCCAGTGACATCTTAATGCATGGGCTCCCCTGGGACTGCCCAGAGACCCCAGGTGCATGGGGAACCCATGATAATCTTGCATTACTTCATACTCGCCAACTGTCCTGGATTTGCTAGGACAACCATTCTTTTTTACTAAGCTGTCCCGATGGCCATGTCCCGTACAGCGTCCCAGAATCTGCGCTATGGGGACAGCAGCAGCTTGAAAGTACTAATTAATATATGTTTAATTCAATTAACTATGTATACTTTAATTCTTAAGAGTATCTACTTAAATTGAGGCAGGCTGGTAGGGGCCCCAGTGCATTAATTTGCCCAGGGGCCCATGATGCTATTAAGATGGCCCTGTTAAGGTCCCAACTAGACTATTCTACTAAAAGTTGCTGAAGCTGACTGAGAGACTTTGGTCTGGGAATCTGGTCTGGTATCACAAGAGAGGTGTCTGGAAGATATTCAAAGGAGGCACCCACTTATCCAAGGACATTAGTGAGTACAGACCGGTGTGAGAGATCACTGAGACTGCTAATATCCCTCTTGTACTAGAGTTAGTGGTGCTCAGAAGGGACATTGTGCCTGGTGTTCTAGATGTGCAAAGCTTGTAGAGACATCCCCAAAAAGACTTGCAGCTGGAATTGGAGCCAAAGGTGGTTCTACAAAGTATTGACTCCGGGAGGCTGAATACAAATGCACGCCACACTTTTCAGATATTTATTTGTAAAAAATATTTAATTGTAAAAATTGCTGGGCTCAGCCCAACTTTTGCTGCTACAAGGACTGCTACAAGGACTGCACTCAGATTCTTAGACTAGAGTCCTCAACTTACAGAATGAAGTTACTGGAGTATTTCACAGTTACCCAAACCCTGTCCAAGTTCAGGTTCTGCAATAATGCATCAGAAAAGCAAACCCCTAGACTGGTAATTGAGCCACAGGAGCGATGTTGGCTGTGTTCCTGGTTGGGGGTGCAACTATGGGAAACAGAAGGCTCCTATGGGAGTGAGCGCTACAATATTAATAAAGGGTATCCAATTTAGATATCCATAAAAATATCAAAACATTTAGTTTGTGTCAGTTTCCAATTACTGAATATACTTTGAATAGGAAGACGATGCCTAGGTATAGGCACAATTGCTTGATTGTGAGTTTTCTATTAGATGACAATGTCCTCTTCTAATGCTCCAAATATTCACAAAGACTGCGCACCAATGGCTGGCCAATAGGCTGTGCACCGTGACAAATAAAACCCCTTCCTGTGCACTTTGAACATTACATTTGACTTACAAAAGCGTTGCCGACAATGAACGCTATTATGCTAAATGTATTCATAGAAGTGCGGTCCCAGCTTCAAGCTGATTACATTGTATTCATAGAACATTGTTTAAATGCTGATCCCAAAGAGCCCCGTTCATCCAATTTGTGTTCATGAAATGACTGCCTCTAGTTCATGACATTTACATACATCCACTTAATTGGTCCTGTGCCGGCTGGGCGTCTGTAATAACGCATAGCGGGCGAGCCATACTTTCCGTGTGAAATAACTTGTCCCAGGATCATTCTAATTATTTACGATACAAGAGGAGAGATCACATTGTAAATAACCTGCTGTTGAGTGCCGATCCTATTTTGTAATATTATCTGGTTTTTGCTATGTCCTATAGATTTTTCTGTATTTTTTTCCCCATATTTTCATAAATTAACATACAGAATTTCTCTCTGGTTATTAAGTGTATACCAGACAGTGCTATCAGCATCTTTGCTGAATGGCTCTGACGAGGCAACTGACTAAAGATTAATTTTAGCCATGTTCTTATTTTTTCTGTTAAAGCAGAACTCTATTTCAAAAGTTAAAAAAATGTATAGCACAATAAAAGATAAAATATAAAATAAAATTTTTTGCTTCAATATTCACCTTCAATCCAGAGCTGCTCCTACAGTACCTTCTTCACCATTATATGTCCTTAGTCTTTCAGTTTTAATGACAGCTATCCCTTTCAACCCACTTCCTCAGAGCCCTGGGCTGTCATGGACCCACTCTCAATCTTTGATTGGACAGTGAAGAAGAAGCACAGTGATTAGCTCACCTGTCCCTCTGCTCTCTCTTCCTGTCAATATGCACCTTGTCACCACATAAACTGATTGTCTTCTTGTTCTGCTTCTTCTCTCAGTCTTAGCTCTGCTGTCCTGGGATGGAAAAGCTGATTCCAACTGGAATTCACATACTTACACTGCTCCATTTCACATACTTTCAGGAATTCATTTCAAAAGAAAAAATTGAAAAAAAAAAAATTATATTTAAAAAATATATATATATAATGATAATAATAATAATAATAATAATCAGCACAGTTGCTAAATGGTTAGCACTTCCACCTGGCAGAACTAGGGTCATTGGTTCAAATCCCAACCACAGCACCACCTGCCTGGAGTTTGCATGTTCTCCCTGTGTCTGTGTGGGTTATCTCCAGGTACTCTGGTTTCCTCTCACACTCCAAAGACATGCTGGTAGGTGAATTAGCTTCTGTCTAAATTGGCCCTAGTATGTATATGTATGAATGTGAGTTAGGGACCTTAGATTGTACACCCCTTGAAGGTTAGGGACTGATGTGAATGTACAATATATATGTAAATTGACAGCACTGTATAAGTATCTGTAATAAATAAAATCAGCTTGTTTGCTTGGATACCCACCTGTAATCCAGAGCTGCCCCTACAGTACTTTTTTTTCACCACTAGATGTCCTTAGTCTTTCAGGTTAGATGAAGATTAGCATCATTCAGCCCACTTCCTCTGAGCCTAGACAGTCATTAGTGCATTCTCAGTCTTAGGTTGGACAGCAAATAAGGAGCACATTAGTTAGCTCATCTCTTTGTCACTTTGCTCCCTCCTCCTGTCAGCATGCTCCTTGTCGGTACTGACAGCAACTGATAGGCTTCTTGTACTTCTTCTCCCTGATGAGGACCCCCATGGAAGGGAGGTAATTCTAAGGCAGACTCTGATGTAAGGGGGAACCTGATGTAAGGGGAACTCTGATGTGGATCCTAATGTAAGAAGGAATCTGATGGGGATCCAGATGTAAGGGGGAACTCTGATGTGAACCCTGATGTAAGAGGGACTCTGATGGGAATCCAGATGTAAGGGGGAGTTCTGAAGGTATCTCTGATGTAAGGGGGAACTCTGATGGAAACCCTAATGTAAGATGGAACGCTGATGTGGATCCTGATGTAAGAAGGAATCTGATGTAAGGGGGAATTCTGATGGGAACTCTGATGTAAGAGGGACTCTGATGGAGATCCAGATGTAAGGGAAAACTCTGAAGGTATCCCTAATGTAAGGGGGAACTCTGATGGAAACCCTGTTGTAAGATGGAGGGCCTGATGTAAGGGGGAATTCTGATGGGAACTCTGATGTAAGAGGGACTCTGATGGAGATCCATATGTAAGGGAGAATTCTGAAGGTATCCCTAATGTAAGGGGGAACTCTGATGGAAACCCTGATGTAAGATGGAACTCTGATGAGAACCCTGATGTAAGGGGGAACACTGATGGGGGCCCATATGTAAGGGGGAATGTTGATGGGGATCCTGATGTAAGGGGAACTCTGATGTGGATCCTAATCTAAGAATGAATCTGATGGGGATGTAGATGTCAGGGGGACCTCTGATGGGAACACTGATGTAAGATGGAACTCTGATGAGAACCCTGATGTAAGGGGGAACATTGATGAGGGCCTGTATGTAAGGGGGAATGCTGATGGGGACCCTGATGTAAGGGGAACTCTGATGTGGATCCTAATGTAAGAAGGAATCTGATGGGGATGCAGATGTAAGGGGGAACTCTGATGTGAACCCTGATGTAAGAAGGCCTCTGATGGGGATCCAGATGTAAGGGGGAACTCTGATGGGAACCTTGATGTAAGGGAGGTCTTTGATTAGGACCCTAATGTAAGGTGAAACTCTGATGGGAACTCTGATGTAAGAGGGACTCTGGAGATCCGGATGTAAGTGGGCACTCTGATAGGGAGTCTGAAGTAAGGAGGGGCTCTGATAGGGAACCAGATGTAAGAAAGAATAGGTCTGATGGAGATATGTGTATATATACTATATATATTGGCAGTGCGGTATCCTGCCACATTGAAAATCACGGTGGAGACCCAGGATTCTTGACTATACAGGTTGAGGGGCTCCAGGCAGTTCTCTTAATGCAGAGGAAACTGGTTTATCAGTTTCCTCTTTGGTTTGTAAAGCCTGTTTTGGGACCTGTGGCCTGGAGATTTCTAAGAGATTTGGGAGGGATGAAATCTCCATTCCTGGGTCCACATTTTGAGAGCAGCCAGCACACTGATTGCGCAGGTGTGTGCAGGCCTTTTTGTGGAGGCCCAAACAATGATTCTGGGCTCCACTCTGGCAGACAGGAGTCAGGAGGGCTCCACCCCGGCAGACAAGAGGTCAGAGCCCAGGAGTCAGGAGCGCTCCACCCCGGCAGACAAGAGGTCAGTGCCCAGGAGTCAGGAGCGCTCCACCCCGGCAGACAAGAGGTCAGTGCCCAGGAGTCAGGAGCGCTCCACCCCGGCAGACAAGAGGTCAGTGCCCAGGAGTCAGGAGCGCTCCACCCCGGCAGACAAGAGGTCAGTGCCCAGGAGTCAGGAGGGCTCCACCCCGGCAGACAAGAGGTCAGTTCCCAGGAGTCAGGAGGGCTCCACCCAGGCAGACAAGAGGTCAGTTCCCAGGAGCCAGGAGCGCTCCACCCCAGCAGACAAGAGGTCAGTTCCCAGGAGTCAGGAGGGCTCCACCCCGGCAGACAGGAGTCAGGAGGGCTCCACCCCAGCAGACAGGAGTCAGGAGGGCTCCACCCCGGCAGACAGGAGTCAGGAGGGCTCCACCCCAGCAGACGAGAGGTCAGGCCCTTTTGGAAGGAGTCAGTAGGAGACAGACGTAAAGTGGTATACCTGAGAGAGCCAGAAGGCTGAATATTGTTTGATGGTAGATACCTTTGCGTGGGAAGCATTTATTGAACTTTTGTTTAAATAAAATTGGGCTAAAAGGCCTTTAAAAAGAAGACGCGAGTTGCTGTGTGCTTTTAAAAGAAAAGCTCTACCATTTTATATCTGCCTATACCTGATTATTGATAATTGCTACTTGTAGAATAGTTAGCATGACTGGGTTACCAAAATCTCCCTTGTAGCTCTCTTATTGTTAGCATGCACTAGTAGAAGAATCATGTTGTCTTTACTGAACTACAGAGAGTCTACTAACTCCTCTCACTATCCCCAACACACAATTTCCCTTACAGTTGTCATGCTGAATTTAGCCACAAATGTCCAGAGGTGATCATGGGAACCAACTAATGTATATAAGAATAGAATATCCATATTATAACTGCATCACATAGAAAAAGTACTATTCAGAGCCCATGAGGTTTGAGGTGGCATTGCCTTGGCTACCAGAACATGACTGTCTTCCTCCTTGAAAGAAATCTGCCAGATTTGCCACTTTTGCTGTTCCCTGACACGAGTCTGTGTTCATGTCTATGAAATGTATTTTTTTAGCCCCCTCTCCAGAGTGCTGTTCCTGCTCGGCACTTAGATTGTGGCCATGTGCGTCAGAAGTTACGGTAAGAGCGGGGATGTTTGCCAAGTAAGTATATGAATAATTTATCAGGGCTATAAAACAAACACAGTCACATAACACACTGCTCCTTGTATCGGCATTACTATGGAGGCACAATTAGCGGCCGTGAGAGGCTCTTATTCTCAGGCTTAAAGCTGAACTCCAAGCAGACAGCTAAATACACAGATAAAATACATATACTGGAGCTGTTTTACCTGCCAAAGGATTTGTAGTTCTGTCCATTCAGTCTTGAGATTTACACAGGTTTGCCACACAGCACAGCCACCTTGGTGACTTGGCTTTTCTCTGCTACAGTTGTGAAATTAAGCCTAGCCATCTCCCCATCCCTAGCCTGTGATTGACCAGTGAAGAAGCAGTGAATGTATGATAAGGTGCTTCCTCTGCTCTTCTCCTGTGAGAATGTTCCTTACCAGCTCATGTGCCCAACCCCTCTCACTAGTTTGGGTTCCACCATACAGTGAGAGACTGAGGACATATTGCAGGAGGCTAGTAAAGAGCACTGCTGTTACCCCTTTGTTCTCATTTCTATTACAGAGTGCTAGGGTTCAAGGGCCATGTAACAAATACCAAAGGTCTGTAAATTGCCCTTCAGCCAACGGTTGGGCACCAGGGAGCTAAAGAATCTCATGGGTTGCACACTAGGAGTTGTCCTTGCCCATACCATCAATGGCTCCAGTGGAGACCATGCACACCCGGTAAGAGCTATTTTCCATCAGCTAGCAACACAGTATACTCTGGCCTGTGTAGTGTAGAGATCTGTTACCCAAGGCGTATCAACATCTGTACTTGTTTTTCTGGTTTTGCTGTAGTGCAAGGAATTCTTCAGTGGCGGTTGTTTTAGCATCTTCCTATGATTTCTTATCTACCAAACTCCAGGGGGCCAAGTCAGAGATGCATTATGAGCTGGACTTGTATGTTTGTTGACTAGTCAATCAGTACTGAACTTACTTTCGTAGGATGGGTCCAGTTTTTACAAACACCTTGAGCAAACTTGTGGAAGTGTCTTTTGCCAACAGGCTATTACTTGAGCTTGGAGCCCCTGGCCCTAATGGCTTTAGCGAACTGGGGCCACCATATGCTACTTGATTAAGAGGACCTTATCCTTGCTGACTTTGCTGCTAAAGGAATATCAATGAGGACACGAGCCACCTTTGAACATCCATTGGTCTGGAACCTCATCGATGTTGATCCAGAAGAAGAAAATATATCACTGGGAACAATGGAGTAACACTTAAATCTCCACTGGTCTGAAAATCCTCTGTTGTATTATATACTACTTCTGCCTGCTTCCCACCGAAGACGTCTGAACTCTATCCAAGGACTGTCAACTTTGAGGATCTGCAACCATTTTTGTATTTTACCCACTCCTGTTGTCCCTTGTTGTGCAGTAAACCTTTGAAAGACATCAATGGTGGATCATTTATTAAGTTCTTCAGTTGCAGCCCTTTCATTTTGAAGTTTGATGCATATTATTCTGGAACTCCCCCCCCCCCCCCTCTCTCTCTCTCTCTCATCCACATATTTGTATGTACTATGCTTTGTATCCTTTAAAAATCTCGATAAAAAATTATTGAAAGTAAAAGACCTTCATGGACTGGACTGCTGTTACTGCGAGAGGTACTAGTAATTGAGAACTATTCCTGGGGACAAAGTTAAAGCGGAACTTCATCGCAAAGGGGAAGTTCTGTTTGTTTACCTGCTCCCCCCCCCCCAGCTCCACTGCCACATTTGGCACTTTTTTTGGGGGGGGTACCTGGTTTTGACAAATACCTGCTCCAAATTCCAGTCGGATGCGCCGCAGCAATCTGAGTTGGAAGTTCTACCTTCCTCCTTCCCCTGCAGCCTTCTGGGACACTTCGCAGGAAGGACAACTCCACGGAAGTGGGAGCGGGTACCTGTCAAATTCAGGTATCCGCTCCCCCTCCCTCCCCAAAGCTCCGCAGTCTCTGGTAATCTCCTTTACTGTCTGCAGTCTCTGGTCATCCCCTGCACTGTCTGCAGTCTCTGGTCTTCTGTATTATGTCCGCAGTCTCTGGTCATTCCCTGTACTATGTCCGCAGTCTCTGGTCATTCCCTGTACTATGTCCGCAGTCTCTGGTCATTCCTTGTACTGTGTCCGCAGTCTCTGGTCATCTGCACTATCTCCGCAGTCTCTGGTCATCTCCTGTACTATGTCCGCAGTCTCTGGTCATCTCCTGTACTATGTTCGCAGTCTCTGGTCATCTCCTATACTGTGTCCGCAGTCTTTGGTCACCTCCTGTACTGTGTCCGCAGTCTCTGGTCACCTCCTGTACTATGTCCGCAGTCTCTGGTCATCCCCTGTACTATGTCCGCAGTCTCTGGTCATCTCCTGTACTATGTCCGTAGTCTCTGGTCATCTCCTGTACTGTGTCCACAGTCTCTGGTCATCCCCTGTACTATGTCAGCAGTCTCTGGTCATCTCCTGTACTGTGTCCGCAGTCTCTGGTCATCTCCTGTACTATGTTCGCAGTCTCTGGTCATCTCCTGTACTGTGTCCGCAGTCTCTGGTCATCTCCTGTACTATGTCAGCAGTCTCTGGTCATCCCCTGTACTATGTCCGCAGTGTCTGGTCATATCCTGTACTATGTCCGCAGTCTCTGGTCATCTCCTGTACTATGTCCGCAGTCTCTGGTCATCTCCTGTACTGTGTCCGCAGTCTCTGGTCATCCCCTGTACTGTGTCCGCAGTCTCTGGTCATCCCCTGTACTGTGTCCGCAGTCTCTGGTCATCCCCTGTACTGTGTCCGCAGTCTCTGATCATCCCCTGTACTGTGTCCGCAGTCTCTGGTCATCCCCTGTACTGTGTCCGCAGTCTCTGGTCATCCCCTATACTATGTCCGCAGTCTCTGGTCATCCCCTGTACTGTGTCCGCAGTCTCTGGTCATCCCCTGTACTGTGTCCGCAGTCTCTGGTCATCCCCTATACTGTGTCCGCAGTCTCTGGTCATCCCCTGTACTGTGTCCGCAGTCTCTGGTCATCCCCTGTACTGTGTCTGCAGTCCATTGGTTCAGAATATTTTTTTTCTTGTTTTTCTCCTCTAAAACCTAGGCGCGTCTTATGGTCAGGTGCGTCTTATGGAGCGAAAAATACGGTACCTTTGGCTAAGTTACAGGAAGTGAAGGGAAATCTCCCCAGTTGGACACAGATGGCAAATAAGAACAGGTTATAACCCTGCCTTACTCTATCCAGAATGATCAAAAATTTTTGCCTTCTGCTTTAGCCTATCAACTTCCCATCATAAGACCACATCTACTATGCACTTTGTTCTGGAGCATTTCCTAATCCCAGCAGTCGGCAAGTCTTTGAGACCATTCTCACCTCTGTACTTAGTACATATTTTTATAGTCCCCGGGGGCGAAAACCTGGCTCACAATCTGTTGTGTGAAATATAAAGTACGTTACAATGACTTGAGTTGGCAACTTTGTAGCGCTGATGGAAAGCTGTAAGATTCAATTTTCACCTTTTTCCTATAAGTTCGAAGAAAATCAATTTTCATTGGAATGCAATCACAGAGAATACAACTGGGGCATGAAGAAAAAAGTAATAAAGGGTTTTTTTTCTCCACTTGAAAATGAACAATTAATTGTTGGAGGTTCTTATTGGTATTTTCTTTCAGTGATGGGCGTCATTTATGACCTCAAGAATGATCCTGGGGTCTTCTCTACAGAAAAGCCACAAAATGCTTGGATCTTGTCTGGAACATCATGCTGGCTATCATCACAGCATGTGCAAAATGTGCCTGCATGTCCACCATAGACATTGGCGCCAATTAGGCTATTTAAACCCGAGTTCTGCATAGGCTTATTGCTGGATTCATCTTTCATTCTTTATTCCCGTTATTCCTGATTCTGAACTTGTGCCTGACGTTCATTGACAACATATTCCCATCATGCATGTTCCAGAAGAAGGCAAGGGTGTTGTAGCAATTACCAGCTGGAGGCTAGTAACATCATAAGTCAAAGCATGTATTGGCAGCACACCATGGATCTTCAAGATAATGTCTAAATGTTTATTAACATGAGCACATCACAGCGGCAAGGTGCATCGTGTGCCTGAAGAAGGGGTCTTACAAGTCCCCGACATGTTGCACCTTACCACTGTGATCTGATCACCTTAACAAACATTTGGACATCATCTTTGAGATCCATGGTATGCTGGTCACATATGCCTTAACCTTTGTTGCTGACCCTGCTATACCTGATCTGCTCTTGGATTTCCCTTGTCTGATTATAATTGCTAATCACTTCCATTACAGACCTTGACCTGTACAAAAATCTGCTTGTTGACTTGATATTTCATTGTCTGCACATTGCCAGCCTCTGCTTGCTCCAAACTTTAATTCTGCCAACCAGTGGTGTATTTAGTTTTTGTGCTGCCCTAGGCAACACAAAAATTGCCCCCCCCGCAGAGAGAGACTAACATTGACCAACAACACCCCAGCTCCCCACCCGAGAGAGCCTTCCATTGCCACTGCCCCCCATACACCAGCCACCATCCCCCATGGCAAGAGAGAGAGACACTAACCTTCAAAGCTCTGGACATCCCCAATTGAGAGTTGGGTTGTGCATACACCATCATGAAACCCTCAGCCTCTCTCGGAACCCACCAGGTCCCCATGACATGCGTGTCCCTTCTTCCATCCCTTCTTCCAAGGGGCAGTGCTCCCCCCCTGAAAAAATGCTGCCTTAGGCAAATGCCTTGTTTGCCTTGTGGTAAATACATCCCTGCTGCCAACTATTTGGTGCTTCACTGTTTACCTGCTACCAACACTGTCTTGTGACCTGACTCTGCTCATATCTGAACCTGGTTTATCCTAGAAGCATTTCCACCTGTACCCATGTGCAACATGTGTCGGTGTTCCTGGGTTCCAGGCATCCATGCACTTGTTCCCTTCCATCACCCTTGCAGGTCCTTTCTTAATTTCTGGGCTGTCCGGATAGTAACTGTGAAAGAGGCAAGCCTTGTCTTCTTGGGCTCCTCATATAGGTATGTGACAAGTCTGTTGGCACAATGGCTTTTGCTCCATATGTAATAACATTTTTATAGATGTCAACTGTTTCAGATTTGCTGGAAAATCCCACATCTTTGACCTCTGTGCTGCCAATGCTGTGTCCAGGGCCATGTCCTGGGATCACAACATCAATCTTACTTTAGTTACTGCACATGTCCAGTAGTTGTGGGTATTAAGGCCACTACTGGGTGCTCTCTGAATAGGCAAGGTCTGGTTGAGAACAACCCATAAACTGGAAGTGATTTGGTCATGCCTACCTGGAAAGTGGAAGGACACAATGTGGACCACGGGTGGGGTTAAGTGTCCTGAGATCCAAAATCACAAGGCTGGTAAGTATGCATCATTGAAACATTATTGAAAGATATCCATGAAAATAATGTTTAGAACACATTTATACCTCTGCGTTTTAGCTGCACTTTAAACCTAAAACCCCAAGAAATGCTGAATGGACCAAGCTTTGCTTTACAGGAGTTCGTCCAATGCCAGACTTTCAGCCTGTTTGAACATCATATAAAGTAGATCGTTTATCTGCTGCTACCATATATGACAGTTTACTTCTGCTTCTGGTATGGATTTCCAAACAAAAATCAGCGAAAACAAGGTTGAGGTCCACAAAAATCCCCATTTGAGCATGCAGAGTGGCCTGGTGAGGAAAGTAAGGAGAATGAGCTTGCAGCCCATCCCTCTGAACCATACCAGTCCACATGCCCTCATGTGCCAAACATCATATATACAGTAGTAGCAGGATTTTCTCCCGCTAGTAAATATGATAGCTTTCTAAGTCTGGTATGGATTCTAGGGGGGAATCCTACACAGAAATTAGGGGGAAAAATGGTTGAGGTCCACCACAAAAATCTATATTTGAACTGGCCAAGAAAAGAGAGGGGAAGGGCACTAGCTTGTGGCCCATCCCCCTGAACCACACCAGGCCACATGCCCTCAACATGGGGGGGGTTACCTTGTAAGGGGAAGTCCCCCCCCCCCAGCAAAGCACCTTGTCCCCATGTTAGGGAGGACAAGGGCCTCTTCCCAACAAGCCAGGCTTGGTAGTTGTGGAGATCTGGGGGCATGGAGCTTAAAGGAATCTTGAAGACCCCTTTAACAATGCACCCAGATACTGCCCCTTCCCCATGTGAATGAGGAAAGGGTACATAGAATACAGTCTATACATGATCATATTCTGCCCAGGGGCGGACTGACCATTTGGAACCTCGGGCACTGCCCGAGGGCCCGGGGTCAGTAGGGGGCCCCATGAGATGCCCCTGGTACCTTTTTCATAGGCTTTTTTGAGTTTGGGCAAGGACACAGGGGCCCCATGATCCCCTATTGCCCGGGGGGCCCCATGAGTTGTCAGTCCGCCCCTAATTCTGCCACTGACATAATGGGGATGCCTAAAACAACATTGACCAAATATGATCATGTCCATATACTGTATGGCAAATTACATCACTTTGGAAACTTACATTTTAACAGGAGGACCAGAGTTGTCATTTGGAAGCCATGGGACTAGATGTGTGTTGGCAGTCAGTGGAATTTTTTTCTTTCAATGGGTCACCAGGTATCATGATCGATGTGGATTTGCAGCGCTGGACAATTCGATTGAGGATGTATGTTTTTTTTTTGGGGGGGGGAGGGATTCAAATCCCAAGAATTTGGCTTGTGATTGCAGCACACTCCTATTGACCTTAGTTGGTGACTTTGACAGGTGGTGCCACCTGTCAAACTCTGCAAGCTAAGTTAAATTGCTGCTGCCCCAAAGCGAAGCATTACTGTCTCCACATGTGTACATGTGAATTGAGGTGGGCAATCAGTGGAGCCATGGCCATCTGTATGGAAGTAACCCTCATGTTGAGAGAATTCTCAATCAGCAGGTGGAGAAAACGTATTGCTCTTTATTATTTTCTTTGTTGCACAGTGCCTCTGTCATAATCAGTCTCCCTGACTAGGATTTAAAGAAACAAAAATTGATTTTCTTTGAATTTGTAGGAAAAAAGGTGAAAATTCAATCTTATTGCTCCTAGTTTGTACTGCAAGCTGGTGGCTCATGTCGCTGCGTGAAAGTATCAGTGGGACAAGTTTTATATTTCCCAAAGCTCACTGTGCCGCGCACACTGACCCCTGGACGTCACCGAGGATCCATGCTAAACACTTTATCGTCTTCTGTAATGTTGTCTATACGTGCCGCATTTCAACCCCAGTCACCGCGTAATGCCATGAGCTCCTAATCGTCAGTATTTGTCTTAGGGGCTGGATACATAATTTACTGACACTTAAGAAATGCAATATATATGATAATGTAAAACACAGGTTGTAATGACATTGTCTGCTTTCCCTGCTCTGATCTCCTTCTCTGCAGTGGACAGCGCTGTCCCAGGTCATAAATTATACATATACATTACATTATGCATGGAGCCCAAAGGCCGAATATATACAGCCACAGAAATATATACATATCTATCTATTCATATCGTCTTCCTTTTCTCCCCTCTCTCTCTTTTTCTTTCTTTCTCTCTCACTATCTCTCTCATAATTTAGTCTATCCATCATTTTCTTTTTTTAGTTCTTCCTTTCTTTTTTTCCTCTTTCTTTCTTTCTTTCTTTCTTTCTTTCTTTCTTTCTTTCTTTCTTTCTTGTCTGTCTAGCTACCCATCCATCCATCCATCATCTATCCATGAATTTCTCTCTCTCTCTCTTTCAATTTAGTCTGTCTAGCTATCCATTCATCCATCATCTATCCACGAATTTCTTTCTCTCTCTCTCTCCACCCCCCATCTCTCTGTCTCTCTCTCTCTCTCTCTCTCTCTCTCTCTCTCTCTCTCTCTCTCTCTCTCTCTCTCTCTCTCTCTCTCTCTCTTTTTCTTTCTCTTTCTTTCTTTCTTTCTTTCTTTCTTTTCTTTTCTTTTCATTTCTTTCCCTTTCTTTTCCTTTCTTTCCTTTCTTTCTTCCTCTCTCTCTCTCTCTCTCTCTCTCTCTCTCTCTTTCTGTCTCTCTCTTTCTTCCTCTCTCTCTCTCTTTATTTCTGTCTCTCTCTTTCTTCCTCTCTCTCTCTTTCTTTCTTTCTGTCTCTTTCTCTTTCTTTCTGTCTCTGTCTCTTTTTTTCTTTCTGCCTCTCTTTCTTTCTGTCTCTCTTTCTTTCTGTCTCTCTGTCTCTCCTCCCTCAGGAGCCGTTGAGTATTTTGGGTCCCCTGTTCACTCTGAGCCTGATTTGGAGCACATCCCCTGCTGACACCACCATATATCCTTCCTTTCTTTCTTTCTTTCTTTCTTTCTTTCTTTCTTTCTTTCTTTCTTTCTTTCTTTCTTTCTTTCTTTCTTTCTTTCTTTCTTTCTTTCTTTCTTTCTTTCTTGTCTGTCTAGCTATCCATCCATCCATCATCTATCCATGAATTTCTCTCTCTCTCTCTCTCTTTCAAAATAATCATATAGTTTAACCATTTGCCCTCCAGAGGATTTCCCCCCTTCCTGACCAGGCCGTTTTTTGCGTTACGGTGCTGCGTTACTTTAACTGACAATTGCACAGTCATGCAACGCTGCACCCAAATTAAATTTATGGCCTTTTTTCCCACGAGTAGAGCTTTCTTTTGGGGGTAGTTGATGTGCATTTATTTTTTTCGCTATAAAAATAAGACCGACAATTTGAGAAAAAACAATATTTTTGACTTTTGGCTATTAACCATTTCAATACTGGGCAATTTTATACCTTCCTGCCCAGGCCAGTTTTCAGGTTTCAGCGCTCTCACACTTTGAATGACAATTGCGCGGTCATACAACATTGTACCCAAACTAAAATTTTATCATTTTCTTCACACAACTAGAGCTTTCTTTTGGTGGTATTTAATCACCGCTGGGGTTTTTCTTTTTTGCTAAATTAACAAAAAAAGACCAAAAATTTTGAAAAAAAAAACACGTTTTTCTTTTGTTTCTGTTATAAAAGTTTACAAATAAATAATTGTTCTTCATAAATTTAGGCCGAGATGTATTCTGCTACATGTCTTTGGTGAAAATAACCCAAATTAGGATGTATTATTTAGTTTGTAGGAAAGTTATAGAGTTCACAAACTATGGGATAGATCTGAATATTGATCAATCCTGAAGTACTGACAGCCAATCTAATTTCTTGAGGTCCAAGAATGTCAGAATAGTACAGATATCCCCCAAATTACCCCTTTTTGCAGAGTAGACAGTCCGATGTATTTCATAAGAGGAATGGCGAGTTTTTTGAAGTTGTATTTTTTTTGTCATAATTTTTCGGAAAATTAAAAAATTCAAAAAATTATTTTCACTATTTTTTTTTTTACATACTGTCACCAGTGCAGTACAGCATCATCATATAACTGGCATGGCGGTGATCAGGGACACTGACTGGTGACAGTATGAAAAAAAAATATATATATATATATTTTTTTTTTATTATTTTTAATTTTTTATTACATTTTTTTTAATTTTTTTTAAGATTTGTTTTTCATATTTTACTATGACCAAAGTAGTACACTGTTACCATAGTAACATTGCACTACTTTGGGGAAGTGATCAGTATTTTTTTTTATTTTTTTTTACACAATTTGCTTATAGCAAAGAATTACTTTGCTATAAGCAAGCATTTATCTGAATGACATCGATTCATTCAGGTTTTATTTTTTTTTTTGTGCTTAGCTGTGATTTGGCCACAGCTAATCACATGACATGTGCATGTGACCTGCTGTGACCATTCACAGCTAGGCACTAGTATACAATGGATGGCATGAATGAAGCCATCCATTGTATACAACTGTCATGTGACCTGCTGTGATTGGTGCCCGCAGTGCCCGAGTTTCCAAATGATCAGTCCACCCCTGCTCAGAGAACAGAAAGCCTGCAGGAGTGGTGGTTGAGGCAGGCAAAAGTTCATTTAAAAGCATTCTAGACATCAGCTCTACCCCCCACAGCTATTACCTTTTGTATCACTCAACCCTTCCTCCTAGATTATAAGCTCTAACGAGCAGGCCCTCTGTTTCCTCTTGTACCAAATTGTATTGTAACTGTAATGTCTGCCTTCATTTTGTAAAGGGCTGAGCGAACTGTTGGCGCTATATAAATCCTGTATAATAATAATAATCCTAGACAAAAATGAGCATTTCACTCTTGCTGTGCATGGAGAGCCCCACTGCAAGTGCAGTTTTGAGTTCAGCTTTTAGCCTTCTATCCAAACATTTTACCTTTACATGAACTTTAAATTCGATGTTCTGTCCTTTCCTTCCTCCTATGTGTGCGTCGCTGTGTGCATCACACTATGTAGAGCCAGCGGAGGTGGCAGATGACATCAGGAGGGTTCAGGAAGCATGTTAATTAAAGTCCTTAGAAAAGGTTCACCTGCTGTCACTTTGACCTCCTATGTCTAAATGTCTCGGCTATTTATAGCCATGGCCATGTCACCTTCCTCTAGAGGATCAATCATCCAGAAGCAATTAGACTAAGTTTACCATTTCTGCAACTTGTAGGGATGCTATTTATAGACATAATGTGGCCTCGGTGGCCAGAAAATTAGAAACACAGATCTGAAATCATATATATATATATATATATATGTACATACGCACAATTTGTTAGCATTTTTAATACTATAGATGATTCGTACAATTACAAGTTTAAAATATATATTTTTTTATTATTGTATACTTTTTTTGAATAATATAAATTCATAATTGATTTGATTGATTTGTCTACTTGTTAGCCTATAATTAAAAATAGAGCATTTAAAGATAAAATAATATATTTATTTAAACATTTATATATATATATATATATATATATATATATATTTATATATATATATCCTAGATTGTAAACTCGAAAGAGCAGGGCCCTCGATCCCCTCATGTTTTGCATTGTATTGGTATTGTTCTGTCACATGTTCTGTCCCCCTTTGTAATGTACAGCGCTGAGCGAACTATTGGCGCTTTATAAATACTGTATAATAATATATTCACATACAGTATATATTTAGCGATTTATTTTTTTTAAGTGCATGTATTGGTAGCACTACCCCCTTAGGAGTTGCAGCTTGCATCTTCACACAGACTTGTATCCAGAGTCAGAGATTAGCTCTTGAGCTTTGGTCTTGTTATTTTTATTAACCTCCTTGGCGGTTTTCCCGAGTGTAGCTTGGGGTAGAATTTCTATACCAAGAACGACAGAAACAATTGAGTACTGTCCGTGATACTTTTTTTATTTGCACTAACATACAATTTTGAGGACAAGCTTTCGGGGTATGTCCCCTTCTTCAAGGTCTAAGCAGTATACCAAGAACGGTAACCCCGAGCTACACTCGGGCTTACCATGCAGCGTTCTCTGGGGGTCCCTGCAGCACTTACCTTGTCCTTCGCTCCCACGATGGGTCCCCTGCAGCGTCCCCGTCCATCTCCTCCGGCGGATGCCGGCATCTGACTTCCGTGTTCCGGTCCCCGTGACGTCGGAACGTTCGGGCGGCGGAACCGGCGGGAAATTTTAAATTTTTAAAAAATGACATTTTTGCTGTCATTGCTTTTTCACTGCATTTCACATACATTTTGTCCCCACTGCTTTGTCCTGTGCCCTGCCTGCATTTTGACTGTTCTTTCTGCCTGGAAACTTAGAAAAGTCCATGGCGTCCAAAAAGCGTCCCTTTACGTCAAAAGCGGTTTTAGAACAGCGATAGTAAATCAGAACCACTTGCAGAATTGAGTGATAATGATTCGTGGGGAAATTCGTCATCAGACACTGAAAACGATTTTGCGACTTTGCTCAGCGATGTGCGAATTTGCCTCTGTATTTCAAATTTCAGTGTTTTTGGTTTGATTATATTATTGAATTAAATTTATTATTATTATATTATTATTTTTTATGATTATTTATTAAATTATAATTTATGATTTCGAGTTTCAAGTTTTATCATATCCGGAATGTTTAA
The DNA here is from genome assembly GCF_062004578.1 of Staurois parvus. Classification (NCBI taxonomy): domain Eukaryota; kingdom Metazoa; phylum Chordata; class Amphibia; order Anura; family Ranidae; genus Staurois; species Staurois parvus. Next base: position 11,094,374 of record NW_028318186.1, read on the forward strand.
TAGACTCTTTTTCGGATAGATTTCAGTGAGTTATTCCTAAAAATTACAGCCTACAATTAAAAACTACATATTTCCATGCAAAAAAATGGTACCGCTTTCAGCACAAAATTCCTGACATGATCATACCGCCAGGGAGGTTAAGGGGTTTGAACTGGGATAGGGTTAGGGCTGTACAGGATGCCCGAGCGAACTGATGAACTGAGGACAAACTTCCTGGACCTATTTACAAGCCTTCTCTGCAACACAGTCTCTGTAGGAGAGCTATGCAGCGTCCAGGGGCAGACTGACAACTCATGGGGCCCCTGGGCAATAGGGATCATGGGACCCCTGTGTCCTTGCCCAAACTCAAAAAAGCTTATGAAAAAGGTACCAGGGGCATCTCATGCAGTGCCTGAGTTTCCAAATGGTCAGTCCGCCCTTGGCAGCGTCCTTTTAGTGTACCACCCCAGACCCTAGATGAACTCCTCTTCCTTCACCCAGCAATCTGGAGGTATCCCTGAACAAGGGATTTGGTGCCTGTTACTTTAAGAAGAGGACATTCCCAGGTAGGTAGCGAATCTGGTTTCCCACCAGAGTGCTCCTTCCCCACCCAGGGGGTGTAGGTGTACTCACCCAGATCCTCTCCTGTATCGCTGATGGGTTGGTGGCTGCTACCAGGCCTTTTAGCTGGGCCGCTCCTTCCCTGCCATACAGGTGGCCCTCACCCTGTGGGCCAGTGAAGTTCAGAGCTTTCTTTGTTTCCAGCTCCACTGCCTGTAGGTGAGTCCCTCTCGCCAACTCGGCTCCCTCCCAAGCTCCTGCCTTCAGGCTCTCATCTACCTCACTGTCTTCCACCTGAACTCTCTCCTAGCTCTCTTACTTTTAAGGGTTGTCCTAGCCCCTTGCCAAGCCTCCTGTTGCAGATTGGCTAGGATCCCTCAAGAGTACAGGCCAGCATCTACTTAGATCCACCCACTGCCTTTTTAAGCCTTCCTCTAAAGCTCTAGAGCAAGGGAAAATTCCAGAGCGAATGGCCAGCAGAGCGTCTCAGCTCCTGACCCAAATTTGAACTCCTGACTATTACACCCAGACTGCTACTCAGCCCTACTCCCTAACAATCAGGACTCTAGCTCCCCCTAGCTAACTAGGAAGGTGCTACATATACTTTTGTTAATACCATAATTGGTTCGGAGAAATACAATGTTTACATTTTATTTATCAGTCTATAATAATAAAAATAAAAACTGAGCAGGGTTTTTATTAAGAGCATATCAAATTAAATCCTCATATGTCTGTTAAAAAATGTAAAAAAATGTTTAGGTAGGCAAATTAGATATAGTTGAATATAGAAACCCCTGCGTTACCTCAATAATGAGAGAGAGGAATAAAAAACAAAAAACACACAAGAAGAACATAAAATAAAAATTGTGATGATAGTGGCTGCTGCTAACATCAACTTGTGTTCCCACAATAGTAGAGCAAATTAAAAATAAATAGGTGATGTAGCGCTGCTATATAATAGCTACAAAAAAAATGAAAAAGTGACATAACTGAATAAAACGTCCATAATGAGTCCATACATGTAAAATCAATCAATTTGTATTATGTAATAAAGAGTCCAGCGCAAGAAGAAATTACGTGAATTATGGAAGAATCTTTATTACATAACACAAATTGATTGATTTTACATGTATGGACTCATTGTGGACATTTTATTCAGTTATGTCACGTTTTCATTTTTTTGTAGCTATTATATAGCAGCTCTACATCACCTATTTAATTTTACCCCTTGCTGACCACAGACAGCCGAATGATGGCTTCACTGCGGCTGGCCAGTTGTGGGTGGGTGTCATATGACGTCCTCCCAGAATGCACTCTCCTGCGTGCCCCCCCAGGGGCGCACACCCAGTGATCTCCATGATTGCTGTGTCCTATGAACACAGCTGATCACGTGGTATGATAAAAGGCCAATCACAGCAACCTTTTACCACATGATCAGCCATGTCCAATGACACACTGTTCACCGGGAAATGCAATTGCCGGTTATCGGCTGCACTTTCCTCACGCTGAAAGTACTGCCGAGAACCGGCAGATGTCAGAGGAGGGATTGGCACTGATCAGGGCAGTGATGATCAGTGCCCTGATGATCGGTGCCCAGCAGTGCCACCCCCAAGTGCCCAGCAGTGTTGCCCACAAATGCCTATCTGTGCCACCCACCTGTGCCCATCAATGCCCAGCAGTGCCACCCACTTGTGCCCAGCAGTGCCACGCACTTATGCCCAGCAGTGCAGCCCAGCAGTGCCACCGATCAGTGCCCAGCAGTGCCGCCAGTCAGTGAGTGCCGTCAGTCACTGCCGCCAGTCAATGCCCATCATCAGTGCAAGCTCATCAGTGCTGACTATCAGTGCCACCTACCAGTGCCCATCAGTGCCGCCTATCAGTGCCCATCAGTGCTGCCTCATCAACGCACATCAGTGAAGGAGAAAAAAAACATGTTTGCAAAATTTTATAATAGAAACAAAGAACACTATTTTATTATTTCAAATGTTTTGCTCTTTTTTTGTTTATAGCACAAAAAATAAAACACCCAGCAGCGAGTAAATACCACCAAAAGAAAGCTCAAATGTGTGAACAAAATGATAAAAACTTCATATGGGTGCAGTGTTGCATGACCGCGCAATTGTCACTCAAAGTACGACAGCGCTGAAAGCTGAACATTGGCCTGGGCAGGAAGGGGGTATAAGTGCCCGGTAGGCAAAGGGTTAAATTAGATATAGTATCACCATCAAGTTAACCAAACACTGTGACTTAGGCATAGACATCTGGGCTTACGTGATAACTGGACACACAATGATTGACGTCACCACGTAGGCCATGTGTTGGTCTGCAGGTCCATGGGGTTAATTGTTGGGTTGATGTGAAGCGTTAATGATAGACTTCATTGACAATAGGTGTTGGTGAGCGCAGCCAGAGTACAGTGTACAATTGATTACAGACTCCATGCGGGAGGAGAAGAAGGACCATATAATTACACTCTATATGCTGGGCCACGTATAACACACACACTGTATATTGCTGGGTATAGGGGCAGGGAGGGGAGGCTTTACAATGACGTCATGACGTCGCTGAGCCCCAGCCTGTCATTAAACACAACCTGTGTAGAGTGAACCTGCTGGAGGAGGCCACTGTCTGTAACAGCCGAGGCTTCGGGCCAGCATTGTCCACGGGACACAGCCAGGATGGAGCCCCTGACACTGACAGAAAAAAGGGTCAGTCCACCCGAAAGTAACATCTCAGTGTTAGGTGATTGCTGGAGAGTTAACCCACCTGACAGTCTCTTCTATATCTCAGAGTTTCTATTGGTGAGATCTCTGCACCTAGCCATTATGAGGGGCTCCCACCATCCCTGTGCTGAGTTCCTAGGTCTGTACATCTGCTGTGCCCATTATAAGGGGTTCCCACCATCCCTGTGCTGAGTTCCTAGGTCTGTACGCCTTCTGTGCCCATTATGAGAGGTTCCCACCATCCCTGTGCTGAGCTTCTAGGTCTACACTGTTGCCGTGCCCATTATGAGGGGTTCTCACCTCCCCTGTGCTGAGTTCCTGGGTCTGTACAGCTACTGTGCTCATTATGAGGGGTTCCCACCATTCCTGTGCTGAGTTTCTGGGTCTATACACCTGCTGTGCCCATTATGAAGGGCTCCCACCATCCCTGTGCTGAGTTCCTGGGCCTATACACCTGCAGTGCCCATTATGAGGAGTTCTCACCATCCCTGTGCAGAGCACTTGGGTCTATACACCTGCTGTGCCCATTATAAGGGGCTCCCACCATCCCTGTGCTGAGTACTTGGGTCTACACACCTGCTATGCCCATTATGAGGGGCTTCCACCACCCCTCTGCTGAGCTCCCAGGTCTACACAGCTGCTGTGCCCATTATGAGGGGTTCCCATCATCCCTGTGCTAAGTACTTTGATCTACACACCAGCTGTGCCCATTATAAAGGGTTCCCACCATCCCTGTGCTGAGTTCCTGGGTCTACACACCTGCTGTGTCCATTATGAAGGGTTCCCACCATCAGGGGTGGACTGACAACTCATAGGGCCCCCTGGCAATAGGGGATCATGGGGCCCCTGTGCCCTTGCCCAAATTCAAAAAAGCCTATGAAAAGGGTACCAGGGGCATCTCATGGGGCCCGCTACTGACCCCGTGCCCTCGGGCAGTGCCCGAGTTTCCAAATGGTCAGTCCACCCCTGCCCACCATCCCAGTGCTGAGTTTCTGGGTCTGCACAATTGATGTGCCCATTATGAGAGGTTCCCATCATCCTTGTCCTGAGGTCCTGGGTCTACACACCTGCTGTGTCCATTATGAGGGGTTCCCACCTTCCATGTGCTGAGTTCCTGGATCTACACAACTGCTGTGTCCATTATGAGGGGTTCCCACCATCTCTATCCTGAGGTCCTGGGTCTGCACACCTGCTGTATACATTATGAGGGGTTCCCACCATCCATGTGCTGAATTCCTGGGTCTACACACCTGGTGTGTCCATTATGAGGGGTTCCCACCTTCCATGTGCTGAGGTCCTGAATCTACACACCTGCTGTGTCCATTATGAGGGGTTCCCACCATCCTTATCCTGAGGTCCTGGGTCTGCACACCTGTTGTGTCCATTATGAGGGGTTCCCACCTTCCATGTGCTGAGGTCCTGAATCTACACACCTGCTGTGTCCATTATGAGGGGTTCCCACCATCCTTATCCTGAGGTCCTGGGTCTGCACACCTGTTGTGTCCATTATGAGGGGTTCCCACCTTCCATGTGCTCAGTTCCTGGGTCTGTACACCTGCTGTGCCCATTATGAGGGGTTCCCACCATCCCTATCCTGAGGTCCTGGGTCTGCACACCTGCTGTATACATTATGAGGGGTTCCCACCGTCCCTGCTTGATTCCTATTTATTTCATGTTATGGAGAATCTCACAGGAGAAGCTGGGACACCATAAAGGTCCAGGAGGACTTGGACCGAGTCGGGAATTATGGTCGTGGCGTACCCAAGACAAACTGTATACTAAGCCAGGGACTGCCTCAGCCCATCAGGCTCCACTTATACCTAAAATAAAAAAAAGTTTTGGCAAATCTTATTTTATTTTATAACTAAAACTTTCCTTTTGGGTGATGTGAGCCATCTAGTGGTCAAACAAGGAAATGAGATTTCACTGAAAGAAAATCCGTTTCCTATGGGTACATACTGTATATAGGACCAATATACACAGCCAGGGGCGGACTGACCATTTGGAAACTCGGGCACTGCCTGAGGGCCCGGGGTCAGTAGGGGGCCCCATGAGATGCCTCTGGTACCTTTTTTATAGGCTTTTTTGAGTTTGGGCAAGGACACAGGGGCCCCATGATCCCCTATTGCCCGGGGGCCCCATGAGTTGTCAGTCCGCCCCTGTACACAGCACTTCACATCTATACTGTACATTCACATCAGTCCCTGCCCTCAAGGGGTGTACAGTCTAAGGACCCTAACTCACATTCATACATACACATACTAGGACCAATTTAGACAGGAGCCAATTCATCTACCAGCATGTCTTTGGAGTGTGGGAGGAAACCGGAGTACCCGGAGGAAAAAAACGCAGGCACAGGGAGAACATGCAAACTCCAGGCAGTTAGTGCCGTGGTTGATATTCGAACCGATGACCCTAATCCGGCTAGGTGGAAGTGCTAACTACTTAGCCACTGTGCTGCCCATACTTTTAATATGAATAGGCTGCTGGCCTCTTATCTGTAACTCTTTGTTATTTTTCCACACAGCTTTGCTACGAGGGGTCTTAAAAAATTTCCCGCACTTTTATACATATAATTTAGTTTCAAAAAGTGCGGAAACGTTTTGAAGAACCCTTGTACAATCAATGGCTTCCATGTTTGACTGACACCTCCTGCTCCTCTATCTTAACTGTAACACCAATTGAGGGTGATTCAATAAGGCATTTGCAACACATTTCTGGCGGTTTGTAGTCGGACGACTTGCACCAAATTCATGAAAACTCCACAATATTTTCCTTGTTGGTTTGAGATAAATTCAAGTAGTTCTTATTTGTGACATCATCATAAGGAAACATCACCATAATGGTGATAAGGAAAGTGAGGTCATTGGACCTCTTCCATGCCAGAGTAAATTGTTGATTAAGCCCCCGTTCACACTGCATGCAAATTAGTAATCATGCAACTTCACCTGAAGTCACATGATTTCAAAGTCGCATGTAAATGGGTGTGACTTGCAGACATCTGTGCAACTTCATGTGCAGATGTCTGTGCAAGTTGCACCCAAAATTGGTACAAGTAGTGCAGGAACTACCGTACTTTTCAAATCAGTGAGACTCCAATGATCTGCAACGGTTCCATTGCAGATCATTGGATGCGATTTTTCATGCAATTTTAGCGGTCAAATCACATGAGAAGTCACATCAGTGTGAACCAGGGCTTAGCAGGGGCGGAATGACCATCTGGAAACTCGGGCACTGCCTGAGGGCCCGGGGTCAGTAGGGGGCCCCATGAGATGCCCCTGGTACCTTTTTCATAGGCTTTTTTGAGTTTGGGCAAGGACACAGGGGCCCCATGATCCCCTAGTGCCCAAGGGCCCATGAGTTGTCAGTCCGCCCCTGGGGCTTAGTCTCATGTATAAGATTTGCATAACAACTTTGAAACAAGTCTGTGACTAAATGTATCTTTAGGTTCCTGGAACTGATATTTGATACATTACTATTACTTTCCCAACTCCTTCAGGTCACCACAGCTCTGTCAGAGTTATATACACCAAAGGGCTTGTGTACACTTGCTTTGACTTTAACACGCATTAAAGGTACTCTAGTGAGAAAAATATGTTGCCAGCACACTATGGATCCTTGTCATAAAGTCGTACTGCCATGTTAGGACATGCTAGATACGTCCTGTGAGCTCAGCTAAACTGCTACAATGTGTATTTAGTACCAGTCAGGTACTCTAATGAGCAAAATATTACATATTGCCAGCACACCATGGATCCTTGTCATAAAGTCCAATTCATAAAGTCCTACTGCCATGTTAGGACATGCTAGATACGTCCTGTGAGCTCATCTGAACTACTACAATGTGTATTTAGTACCAGTCAGGTACTCTAGTGAGCAAAATATTACATATTGCCAGCACACTATGGATCCTTGTCATAAAGTCCAATTCATAAAGTCCTACTGCCATGTTAGAACATGCTAGATACGTCCTGTGAGCTCATCTGAACTACTACAATGTGTATTTAGTACCAGTCAGGTACTCTAGTGAGCAAAATATTACATATTGCCAGCACACTATGGATCCTTGTCATAAAGTCCAAGTCATAAAGTCCTAGTGCCATGTTAGAACATGCTAGATACGTCCCGTGAGCTCATCTGAACTACTACAATGTGTATTTAGTACCAATCAGGTACTCTAGTGAACAAAATATTACATATTGCCAGCACACCATGGATAGTTGTCATAAAGTCCAAGTCATAAAGTCCTACTGCCATGTTAGAACATGCTAGATACGTCCTGTGAGCTCAAATGAACTACTACAATGTGTATTTAGTACCAGTCAGGTGCTCTAGTGAGCACAATATACTGCCACCACACCAATGATCCTTGTAATACAGTTCATGTCATAAAGTCCTGCCATCCTGGTAGGACATGCTAGGTACACCTAGGTTCAAAGTATACTTTGCAGTAGTTCAGTTGAACACATACGGGTTACCAGGCATGTCCTATCACGTCAGAAAGACCTGATCTGTAACAACTGTTCAAGAGATCCGTTCCCCTTACCTTGTAAAGATTTACTATCTTTTCCTGTTGCACCTTTGGAACAGGAAGTGGAGAGGAACCTCCCCAACAGGACACATACAGCAAAAATTAAAATGACAGGTGTCATGCTATCCTAAACTAATTCCCCACTCTGTTATTTCTTTAAACATTTTTTTTTACATTTCTTTGTTGTATTGCTACATAATAGAAAATAATAAATATTAATTTATTTTCTTTGTAAATAACTTTCCCGCATCTAAAGCATTTCCTGTGCTGGTAGAATGTTTACCATTGATGTAAAATGGAAATACCACAATTCGCCACTAGATGGTGCTAGGTATCACCAATGAAAATGGCACAAAGTATCATAAGAACTTAGCACCATCTAGTGGCCAAATGTGATATTTTTCTATTTAAATCAATGAAAAACATTTGACCAGCATAAGAAATACCCTAATAACAATTATTTTATTTTTCCTCATTCACACAGAGCTAATGTAAATGCACTTTACTTGGCAAAACATTGACACAGTTGACAATGCCAGGAGAGTTAGCTGGGGGATCCATTACAACTCTGCTATGGGGCCCATAGTTCTTGGTTATGCCTGATTGGTTAAAATGGAAATACAGATTTTTTTATATTCCTTAACTTCTTTTTGTCCTTTAAACATACATATTCCTTAACCTCTTTTTGTCATATATATATATATATATATATATATATATATAATATATAAAAAAAAACCAAAGACATGCTGGTAGGTGAATTGGCTCCTGTCTAAATTGTCCCTAGTATGTGTATGAATGTGAGTTAGGGACCTTAGATTGTACACCCCTTGAGGGTTAGGGACTGATGTGAATGTACAATATATATGTAAAGTGCTGCGTAAATTGACGGCGCTATAAAGGTATCTGAAATAAATAATAAATATATATATATATATATATATATATATATATATATATAAATTAAGCAATTCTTGGAAGCCAATACCAATAGAAAAAAAGCCTGCTTTGTCCCCGAAATGCTGTTTTTTTTCCTAGTAACCCATCCTCATACCTCCCAGAACCATACAATACTATCTTGGTTTAGCGGACATTATGAACATGAAGTGTAAAAGCCGTCCTGCAAAAATAATAATTAGGTGCCATAATAAATGTTGTCGCTGTGTTATCAATGCTGTACAGAACATGTTAGTGGCATCTTTGGAAATAAACACGCAGTATTGAAGTTATACACTGAGAGATCTTATCTGATCCCGTCAAACTGTGTTTTCTTTCCCATGATTCTCGGAGGGTCGCCGTCTTATCCCGTGTATTGTCTCTTCATTATTTACAGATCTTTCATGGGAAATACTCATATCAAAGAGGGTGGGTTATGTATCACATGAATCGGCGTTGTACATTGCCCAGGTCATAGCGGACTGTTGTATGTGAAGCTGGCGGAGGATTAAAGACTACACTAAGAGACAGATTTACTCATCGGCTGCCAAGTCGACTCAGCGGACACAGAAAAAACAGCAAAAAGGGGAAAAGATGCCTGGTAATATGAGGTCATTGTTCCCATTCACACTGAACATGTAAAGGCATGGTGACCAGATTATTTGGAAGATTGGAATTATCATTTGGAAGATAAATATCAGAGATTAGGAGACCGTACCTCCAAAGAATCCTTTTATTCAAGAAATTCTCCTTCCTCCTTTGTGAGAATAAGTGAAGACTTCTCAGCGGTGAACACTTAGGCAAGGCCATACACGGATCAACTTTCTTTCCTGCAACCATAGGTTAGATTCTCCAATCAACACAGTTAGTGTGGACAGGGGATTCTCTTACGTCGAGCCATTGTATTCTTCCAGTGGGGGGGGGGGCGTCCATCCCCACCGAGAGAAGAAAGTGATTATCGATAGCAGGCACTAGTGATAATCGTATGGAAAATTGATTGAGCAATCAACTTAGGTACATTCAGCCTGTCCATACATGCTTTGCATCTAGGATGATTTGAACCATCTGTGGGGTGTACTTTGCCCCATTTTTACAGGGCATGCCCCGTGTAGTTATATCTTTTATTGGGGCAGGGATGCACAAAGTGTTGTGTGCAGGGGCAGACTGAGAAGTCATGGGACCCCCGGGCAATAGGGGATCATGGGGCCCCTGTGTCCTTGCCCAAACTCAAAAAAGCCTATGAAAAAGGTACCAGGGGCATCTCATGGGGCCCCCTACTGACCCTGGGCCCTTGGGCAGTGCCCGAGTTTCCAAATGGTCAGTCCGCCCCTGGTTGTGTGCATACCTGTCCCGGTGTCCCATTGTTACATAGTTAGTCTGGCTGAAAAAAGACAAAAGTCCATCCAGTTCAACCAGAGAAAAAAAAAAAGTTATAATCTTACACCCACAGTTGATCCAGAGGAAGCCAAAAAAAACCCAGCAAAGCATGATCCAATTTGCTCCTGCTGGGAAAAAAATTCCTTCCTGATCCCCCGAGAAGCAATAGGATATTCCCTGGATCAACTTTACCTATAAATGTTATATCCAGTTATATTCTCTGTATCTAGGAAAGAATCCAGGACTTTTTTAAAGCAATCAACTGAGCTGGCCAGAACCAACTCTTGAGGGAGTCTATTCCACATTTTCACAGCTCTCACTGTGAAGAAACCTTTCCGTCTATGGACACATCCGCTGTGTCCCAATATAACATGCGGGTGCAGGTCACAGAACTCACCCTGTATATGTTTGAGGACCCACACATGCATGCACCCATATGTCCTATTGGGACACAACAGCTGTGTCCATGCAGCTGCATGTCCCAATAGACCTTTGCATCCCCATGCCAGTAAACGATGGCCTTGCATGGGGTATGAAGCTAATCATCCTGTGTAAACTAGACCTTTCTGAAACATTCATTCAAATGTATTTGTGCAAGTTGAAGGAAATGTCCCATATTTTTCCTAAGAGATTAATGCCTGTATCATCAGCTCCATCTAGTGGCCAAAATGCAGTATAGTTTTCTGAAATACCTGAATGAGAAAACTAAACCGCATTAGATGGATACAATACTTCTGCTCAGGGGCAGACTGACAACTCATGGGGCCCCCCCGGGCAATAGGGGATCATGGGGCCCCTGTGTCCTTGCTCAAACTCAAAAAAGCCTATAAAAAAAAGCTACCAGGGGCATCTCATGGGGCCCCCTACTGACCCAGGGCCTTCGGGCAGTGCCCGAATTTCCATATGGTCCGTCCACCCCTGCTTCTGCTACATTAAAACAGTGTCTATGATCAACATGGGTTCCGGTGTTGTGCCTCTGCCCCCTCACTCTGCTGTATTATTCATAAAACAGGACAATGATGACATTTGTGCTGTGCTTTGTGACTCTGAAATCTAACAGTATCTAAACTGAAGAACAAAAAAGAATATATTGCAACTTATCGATTCTTCGGTGTGGTGGCCGCATTACGTTTTTTTTTTCAGACTAAGAACCTTTTCAGCAAGCCCCCAAAAACCTATTTATCTCAGTAAAATTCCAGTGTCTTTTTTGCTTCCTGTGTACTGAACTGGGATCTCATACAATGTTATCGGCTACAACCAGTTCTGTGAAATACAGAATACCTTTAACTTTTGGACAGGAGGAGAGGAAGAGGTGTCCGTTGTTCAGTACTCAACTCATCTCCTTAACATGGGGTGGTCTGTAGTCCACAGAGAGAGCTAGTAACACTTACTGATATAAATGAAGTACAGGTAGAGAATACAGGAGGTTATCAGTTCACTAGATTTCTGGCAGGGTCAACGGATGCTTTTCTGCATCTTCTGAATGGATATAACAACACACGTTCAATGATATACTTAACAGGTCAAAAGGGAACAAATAAGTGCAGCGCTACCCCCCTAGGAGCTGCTGGTTGGGATGGGTCCTCTGGTCTTTGTCTTGACCTTGAACTTCAGCTCCTCTGACACACTAGGCTGAGTGTATAAAGCAGGCAATATCACAGAAAATCACTGAAAGTAATATCTGGTTAGTAGTAGTACGTGAAAGAAAACAGGCACTGAGCCAGTTAGTAAAGGCAACTTAATATATTGTCACCTGAGTAAAAAGGACTGAGCATACGATGATACTTGGCGTCCAGATCAGAATAAACAGTAGCAAGGTCATCTAAAGTGTAGCTGTGGACAGTAGTAAAGCTTGATTTACCAAACACAGAAACTATACTGCCAAAGTGCATTGATGGCAGCTATCCTAGGCCTAGACCAACTGGGTGTGCACTGTCCATAGAAATGAAGGAGAAAGGAGCAAAGAGGACTTGCAGGATGGTTTTTCGGGAAGGGCAGTTCTTTATGTTGTTCTTCTGCCAGCTATCGTTGGGGCCCTTTAAGAAGCATTGGTGCACTTAAAGACAGTTTTACTAAACCAGCATGCGGTATAGGTGCATAAAAGATGCAGTAAAGTTGTGGTATACGTGTGGTACAGGTGCAGTATAGGTACTCTTCATGTACTGCCTCCAGTAACCCTGCTAGTAGTGTGAACAATAGGTAATGCCTTATCACCAGTCCTTGTGGTGTAGCTGCAAACTCTCGCTGTAGGAAGGGGGGCCCCCTCAGTCTCTCCACAGTATACCTCCAAAGATTCAGTGGTGGGAAGTAGAGAAACTGCTCTGGTCTCTCTGCAACAACAGTTCCTCAGGTGTCTCCACTGGTCTGGTCTCTCAGTAGTCTGCTCAGTAGGCAGCAGATGTGCTCCAATTAGTTCCCTTGGACCCAAGAGAAAAAACTATTCCACCACACCCCTCTGCCTTAGTGATCATGGGGACTGCAGTGTAAAGGGTCCATGAGTCCCATTCTATGGCTACTTTCCCGGAAGTAAAATCCCATGATCTTCAGCATTTTGCTTTAGGCTATAGTTCTCCCTCTGCTGACTGGAGGGGATAATGCAACAACACATTCAACATAACAGAAAGTGAAAGTAAACTGATTGACTGATTGTTAAGAGCGAAATGTGTCCTTCTCCTTGTTTCTGTAGTCTAGTACCTGGCTACATAAGAGAAGTTTATTGTTAGTGTTTACATACTCTTTAACACATAACGACCAAAAAACCTAACCCTTACACTTAACCTGACCCTGAAAGCTAACCCTTACACCAACCTGGCCCTGAAAAGTAACCATTCCACCTAACCTGACCCTGAAAACTAACCCTTACACCAACCTGGCCCTGAAAACTAACCCTTCCACCTAACCTGACCCTGAAAACTAACCCTTACACCAACCTGGTTCCTGAAAACTAACCATTCCACCTAACCTGACCCTGAAAACTAACCCTTACACCAACCTGGCCCTGAAAACTAACCATTCCACCTAATCTGACCCTGAAAACTAACCCTTACACCAACCTGGCCCTGAAAACTAACCCTTCCACCTAACCTGACACTGAAAGCTAACCCTTTTGCTAAACTTGACCCTGTATCCTAACCCTTACACCTAATCTGTCTATGAAACCTAACCTTTAAAATTAAACCTAAATCTTACACTTAACCTGACACTGAAACCTAACGTTTACTCTTAACTTGACCCTAAAACTCAACCCCTATATGTAATTTCTCCCAGAAACCTAACCTTTATACTTAACTCAACCCTGAAATCTAACCCTTACACTTATCTTGACCCAGAAACCTAACCCTTACACTTGACCTGACCCTGAAACCTAGCACTTAAACCTAATCTGCCAATGAATCCTAGCCCAACTTGACTCTGTAAACCAACCCTTACATGGAAATTGTTGGGGAAACCTAACCCTTACACTTAACCTGATCTGAAACCTAATCTATACACTTAACTTGACCCTGAAACACAACCCTTACATTTAATTTGTCTATTAAACCTAACCCTTAAGCTTAGACATGACCCTAAAACCAAATTCTTTACACTAAACCAAACCCTAAAACCTAACCCTCACACCTAGCCTGACTCTGAAAACTAACCCTTACATGTAATTTTTCTCTGAAACCTAACTCTTGCACTTAACCTGACCCTGAAACCTTATCTTTAGTCTTAACTTGACCCTAAAACGCAACCCTGAAACCTAACTCTTGCACTTAACCTGGCCCTGAAACCTTAAACCTTACCTTTACTCCGAACTTGACCCTAAAACTCAACCCTGAAACCTAACTCTTGCACTTAACCTGGCCCTGAAACCTTACCTTTACTCTTAATTTGACCCTAAAACTCAACCCCTATATGTAATTTGTCCCAGAAACCTAACCTTTATACTTAACTCAACCCTGATACCTAACCCTTACACTTGACTTGACCCTGAAACCTAACCCTTACACTTGACTTGACCCTGAAACCTAACCCTTACACTTGACTTGACCCTGAAACCTAACCCTTACACTTGACTTGACCCTGAAACCTAACCCTTACACTTGACTTGACCCTGAAACCTAACCCTTACACTTGACTTGACCCTGAAACCTAACCCTTACACTTGACTTGACCCTGAAACCTAACCCTTACACTTGACTTGACCCTGAAACCTAGCACTTAAACCTAATCTGCCAATTTAACCTAAGCTTAAACCTAACCCTAAAACCTAATTCTTACTTTTAACCATACCTGAAACTAACCTTTAAACCTAAACTGGCCTTACAAACCAACCCTTACACATAACTAGCCCCAAAAACCTGACTCTTACACTTAACCTGACCCTGAAACCTAACCCTCACTCTTAACATGACCCTAAAACTCAACCCTGTGCTTGTCCCAGAAACCTAACCTTTACACGTAACCCAACCCTTACACCTAATCTGTCTATAAAACCTAATTTTTATACTTAACTGGACCCTAAAACTTATCCCATATACCTAACATGACCCTGAAAAGCAACCCTTACATGTAATTTGTTCTAGAAAATTTTACCTGACATTTAAAGCAGAGATCCACCCAAAAGCGGAAGTTTGAGGACTTGCTCCCCACTCCCAGTTAAGGATTGGCACCTTTGGGGAGCAGGGGGGAGCAGGTATCCGTCCCAATCAGGTACACGCTCCTGCTGTGATTGCCTCGGTGATTGGAAGTGGAGGTTGTCCTCCCTTGTAGTCTTCTGGGACACGTGGCAGATCCCAGGAGACTACAGGACCATTCACAAGGCGCAACACTACATGTGCATGCACAGTGGGCACACGACTGTGAAGCTGCAAACTGTCGCAGCCAGCTGTCCACACTGAAGATTCCGATGTCAGGGAGAAAGGACAGCCATTGAAACCGGCTGCAGTGAGGACACCTCTAGATCGTGGAACAGGTGAGTGTCTGTTTTTTTTAAAAGTCAGTTGCTACAGTTTTTGTAGCTGCTTTTATTCCTTTAGATTTTGACTGGAGCTCTACTTTAACTTGATGCTGAAACCCAACCCTTACACTTATTTTGTCCATGAAACCTACCAGTTATGCTTACCCTGTCCCTGAAACTACAAACATTTTATGACTCGTCTCAGTGGAAGCTTCAGGGCTAGCATCCTGGCTCCATTACTTGGGTGACTAGCCTGGAGCAAACAAAAGCAGACCAGGCATTCTTTTCTCCATGCGGATGATGAGCGGTAGAAGAGAAAACCTTTCCCTTTCTAACCATCTACTGGCTGAATTGTCCCAATAGGACCCTCGCACTATAGAGCCCTATGCAGCGGTATGGTATCCCTTCTCCAGGATGTCCTACATTGAATTCTTGGCTCCCAGTATACCAGTGTGTTTGATTATAGCTCTAGTTCTTCTACTGGAGCCAAGAATCAATGTTCCTCACTCAACATCTTCTGTGGAGCGAGCCAAAAATGTAATGCAGTGGAATAAAACCAAATGCTTATACAACAGAGGCTTAACCATTTCTGTATTTACTGGATACATTACAAAGAAAAAATGCATAGGAATGCAACCTATTAACACTTTAAAGGACTGATACATGCAACTACATTAGACAATAAAGTTAGTGAACCTGCTTACATGAAATTACATTTTTCTGAATCATTTCCAAAAAACTATCTACTCTACATCTTTAGTCATTATGGCCTTGACAATCGTCCTATCTTTCAGGTCAGCAGAGCTCCGCGATGTGAAGATTTCCGCCAACTCCTGCTACTGCCATAGCCTGGCCACTAGGGGCAGCGTCTACTGTCTGCACAGCTTTGTGGGACAAGGACACCTCTCCAAGGACCTGTAAAGGAAAAAAAGAATATATTTATCATTAACAATTTTTGTTTTCGTAGATGTTGGTGAGTATGTCTCTATCTCTCAGCCCAGCACATTCACTGCAGCCATTACAAAGGGTTCCTTTAACTGACTCAAATTGTGTTTCATGTCAGTAATTCACTATGTAGTAGGACAAGAATGGAAATTAGAGTACTGCAGCCTTGAAGCAGTCAGATTTAGAACCAAGGGAGTGAACAAAACCTTTAAATGTACTTAAAAAAGTGTACATATGTTAGAACAAAAATAAAAAACATTAGTCATCAGTACATCTCTGCAATTCATGCACAGTTCCCCATGTTTTGTCTCCAGGAGCTGGAAATCAGCGTAGTAGAGAGCACTACTCCAGAGATCTCCATCAGCTTCCAATTCCTGTGCCGAGCTGCTGAGCTGCTGTATTAGAATAGGCACCAGAGAATGCTTTGCGTTTTCTTAATAGTTGCAAAGCATTCTCTGACTGGACAAGGTGGGGAGCATGATATCACCATGCCAAACTGAACCCAGGTAACTATGTAAAAATACCCATACCTGGAATTTATTAAGGAAAATGTAAGACAAAGAGTGGTGTTTTAAGAATGTCTGCCTATGACGAAACATGTCAGGGTGGGCCTATGGTTGATGTCATCAAACTCTGAGACCGGCTGTCGGTCTGGTGATACACTGCTCTGTTTGTACATCTACAATGTGAGTACTTTTTTAATGTGAATAAACTAGTGTTTGTGGTCTTACTCTATGTGGTTGTGACCCATTTTTTATCGGTCTGCAGCACATTACCTGCTGGAGAGGCCCGTGATTCCCATATACTTGGTCCATTTGGGAGTACAAGGTGCATTAGGCTTTTTGATTAAGAGCCATTAGACCTCCTATAATTTGCGGCCTACATTTCTGGTAAGAGGCTGATGTTTATGTGTGGTAGAGGAGTTACAAACCACTGACGTGCCAGTTTTCAGCACAGTTCACACTGATTGTGCAGTGAATATACTGGATTGAAGATACTTGTTATGAGATTTAATTGCTATATTGTGGCTTTCATTTTGTAGCACCCTCCTAGTTAGCTAGGGGGAGCTAGACTCCAATTGTTAGCTAGGGCTGAGTAGCAGACTGGGAGTAATAGCTAGCATGGGTAAAATTTCGGTCAGTGCTGAGAAGCTCTGCAGACCAGCCCTCTGGAATTTCTCCCTGCTCTAGAACTTTGCAGAAAGGTCTAGACGCAGTGGGCGGATCTGAGGAGTAGCTGGTTTGTACTCTTGGAGGATCCTTGCTAATCCCCAACAGGAGGCTTGGCAAGGGGCCAGGACAACCTTCAAGAGTAACTGAGCATGCTCAGCAGGGGAGGAGGAGAGTGGTGGTTGGAAAGGGAGAGAGAGAGGATCTGAGACTGGAGGCAGGAGTCTGTGAGAGGGCCCAGATGGAGAGGGGCTCACCCGCAGGCAGAGGACCTTGGAAGGCTGAAAGCTTGGGACTTCACATCCCCCCTGAGAGAGGAGCACCTGTGTGGCAGGGAAGAAGCAGCCCAGCTAGAAGGCCTAGTAGCAGCCACCAACCCACTGACAGCACAGGAGAGGGTCCAAGTGAGTAAACCTGCACTCCCGGGGCCAATAAGGTGAAAGGAGTACTCTGGTGGGAATCTGAATTAGCTTTTTACCCAGGACTGTTAACACTGTAGTGGCAGGTACTAGATCCCCTGCCCAGGAATTCATCCAGAGTTGCTGGATTAAGGAGAATCTGGGGTCTGGGGTGGTACATCAGGAGAGGCTGGCTAGCTCTCCAGAGGAGGATCTTTTGCTGTAAAGACATGCACATAGTTTCAGGAAGTTTGTCCTTGGTTCCAGTTCCATTTAGCATCATGTACACCTCTTACCCCATCCAAGTTTTATTACCCTCTAATAAAACATCAAAACAAGCTCAAGGACTAGTTACTTTCTCCTGGATGCAAGTCTGAATGAAAATGCATGTTGCCTGGCTGTGTAAGACTATAGGGGGACCCAAATCTATTGCAACTTCTAAAGGAGTAGTGCTACAATTTATTCATATTTTATATTTGCCCATTTAAATAATTTGGCCAATGAGGCAGTAGAAGAACACGGAAGTCCAAGGCAGTTGAAAACAAAACCAGAAACTATAGCAGATAGATCTCACTGTAGCCCATATAATGCCTTGAAAAAGGGACCACGCACAGTCCCAAAACATTGGCTATTATAACTGGAGTTCTAATAAATCACTCTGAATACAAGGAAGGTGTGCTGGCATAGAATATAATCTGTAACCTGCAAGACAAATAAGACACCAAAGGGTAACTCCACCACCCATATGCCACCTCAGAATGAAATACACTATGGCCAAAAGTTTGTGGACAATTGGCCATCACACTTACAGTTGCAAGAAAAAGTATGTGAACCCCTTGGGATTACGTGGAGTTTTGCATGAATTGGGCATAAAATGTGCTCTGAACGTCATCTAAGTCACAACAATAGAAGAACACAGTCTGCTGAACATAATACTACACAAACATTAGATGTTGCCATGGTTTAATTGCACATAACATGTAAACATTCACAGTGCAGGGAGGAAAAAGTATGTGAGGCCTTAGCTTAATGACTTCTCCCAGAGGTAATTGGAGCCAGGAGTGAGCCAACCTTGACTCCAATCAGTGTGATGATATTGGATGTGTTGCTGGCAGCTGTCCTGCCCTTAAAAAACACACACCTGTTTTGGGTTTACTGGTTTCAAGAAGCACTGTCTGATGTGAACCATGCCTCACAGAAAAGAGCTCTCAGAAGACCTACAATCAAGAATTGTTGACTTGCATGAAGCTGGAAAGGGTTACAAAAGTATCTCCAAAAGCCTTGATGTTCATGTGTCCACGGTAAGACAGACTGTCTACAAATGGAGAAAGTTTAGCACTGTTGCTACTCTCCCTAGGCGCGGTCGTCCTGTAAAAATGACTGCAAGAGCACAGCGCAGAATGCTGCATGAGGTAAAGAAGAATCCCAGAGTGTCAGCTAAAGACCTACAGAAATCTCTGGCACATGCTAACATTTTTGTTGACACATCTACAATAAGGAAAACATTAAACAAGAATGGAGTACATGGAAGGACACCACGGAGGAAGCCATTGCTGTCCAAAAAGAATATTGCAGCACGTTTGAAGTTTGCAAAAAGCACCTGGATGTTCCACAGCACTACTGGCAAAATATACTGTGGACAGATGAAACCAAGATTGAGTTGTTTGGGAAGAACACACAACACTATGTGTGGAGAAAAAAAGGCACAGCACACCAACATCAAAATCTCATCCCCACTGTAAAACATGGTGGAGGGAGCATCATGGTTTGGGGCTGCTTTGCTGCCTCAGGGCCTGGACGGATTGTTGTCATTGATGGGAAAATGAATTCCAGAGTTTATCAAGACATTTTGCAGGAAAACGTACGACCATCTGTCCGCCAACTGAAGCTCCGCAGAGGATGGGTGATGCAACAGGACAATGACCCAAAGCATACAAGTAATTCAACAAAACAATGGCTGCAACAGCACAGAATACGGGAGTGCCCCAGTCAGAGTCCTGACCTCAACACGATTAAAATGCTGTGGCATGACCTTAAGAGAGCGATTCACACCAGACATCCCAAGAATATTGCTACACTGAAACAGTTTTGTGAAGAGGAGTGGTCCAAAATGACTCCAGATCGTTGTGCAGGTCTGATCTGCAACTACAGGAAACGTTTGGTTGAGGATATTGCTGCCAAAGGAGGGTCAACCAGTTATTAACTCCAAAGGTTCACATACTTTTTCCTCCCTGCACTGTGAATGTTTACATGTTATGTGCAATTAAACCATGGCAACATCTAATGTTTGTGTAGTATTATGTTCAGCAGACTGTGTTCTTCTATTGTTGTGATTTAGATGACGTTCAGAGCACATTTTATGCCCAATTCATGCTAAACTCCACGTAATCCCAAGGGGTTCACATACTTTTTCTTGCAACTGTATATGAGATCATTGGACATCCCATTCCAAAACCATGGCCATTAATATGGAGTTGGTCCCCTTTTGCGGCTAAAATAGCTTCCACTGTTCAGGGAGAGCTTTCCACAAGATTTTGGAGGAGGTCTATGGGAATCTGTGCTCAAAAGAACATTTATGAAATCAGGTACTGATTTTGGATGAGAAGATGTGGATTACAATTTCAATTATCCCAAGGTGTTCAGTAGGGCTAAGGTCAGGGCACGTCATACTCAAACAATGCCTTTATGGAGCTAGCTTTGTACACTGGGGCACCATCATGTTGAAACTCAAAAGGGCCTTTCCCAAATTGTTATCACGAGGTTTGAAGAGCACGGTTGTGTAAAATATCTTTGTATGGTTCAGCATTAACAGTACCCTTTGCCGGAAACACCTCAACTCTTTCATTTAGAGGCGTGCCTACTGTACACACTCTTGGACATTTAGCCTCGGTTCACACAATGAGCCGCCTGTGAATCGCACATGAACTGCACCGCATTTCTGTGCAATTCACATATGATTCAGTGTGGTGCAATTTGAGTCCATTTATTATGAATAGGCTCAAACTGAACTAAATCACACCAAAGACATGCATGCACCTTCCTTGGGCCCCCACTGCAACCGTACAGCATGGTCATTTTGTACCATGCGCTCTGATGAGATCTACTGCAGGCAAAGGCACTGTGTTTGCGTCCTGTGTATGGGGTGTTGTAAACTTTGTACTGACACCCGCAGCAGATTGCAAGGGCAGTGCGATTTGAATGTGGTGTGGGTAACACACATGGATAGCGGCATTCCCACATTTGTGTGAACCTAGTCTAAGTGTATCACTTTTTCAAAATAATCTAGAGTGGGTGACTGGGGACAAAGAGAAGGCAAATGTATTAAATCCCTTCTTCAACTCTGTGTATACAAAGGAGCATAGGAGAGCTCTTGTCCATAATGGGCATGGTATTGACACAGCTCCAGATGATCCACATTGGCTCACAATTGATATGATACAGAAATATTTAGACAGAATAAATGTGAATAAAGCCCCTGGACCGGATGGCATACACCCACGGGTCCTTAAAGAATTGAGCTCTGTCATTTCAAAGCCATTATTTCTAATTTTTAGGGACTATTTACTGACTGGTATAGTACCACTGGATTGGCGTAGGGCCAATGTGGTGCCAATATTGAAAAAGAAGCTAAACTCTTTACCAAGTAATTACAGACCTGTTAGTTTAACGTCTATAGTTGGGAAGACACTGGAGAGTTTAATAAAAGACAACATAGATGAGTTCTTGCTGGAAAAAAATATTTAAAGTAACAGACAGCATGGATTCATGAAAGACAGAAGTTGTCAAACAAATCTGAATTCATTTTATGAGGAGGTGAGCAAAACCTTGGACAGAGGGGTGGCGGTGGACATGGTATACTTGGACAGAGGGGTGGCGGTGGATGTGGTATACTTGGACAGAGAGATGACAGTAGACGTGGTATATTTGGACAGAGGGGTGGCGGTGGACGTGGTATACTTGGACAGAGGGGTGGTGGTGTACGTGGTATATTTGGACAGAGGGGTGGTGGTGGACGTGGTATACTTGCACAGAGGGGTGGCGGTGGATGTGGTATACTTGGACAGAGGGGTGGTGGTGTACGTGGTATATTTGGACAGAGGGGTGGTGGTGGACGTGGTATACTTGCACAGAGGGGTGGCGGTGGACGTGGTATACTTGGACAGAGGGGTGGCTGTGGACGTGGTATACTTGGACAGAGGGTTGGCAGTGGACGTGGTATACTTGGACAGAGGGGTGGCAGTGGACGTGGTATACTTGGATTTTGCAAAAGCGTTTGACACAGTTCCCCACACACGGCTAATGTGTAAGGTAAAGTCTACAGGCTTGGAAAAATCTGTATGTAAATGGATAGAAAACTGGCTAAAAGATCGTATTCAGAGAGTAGTGGTTAATGATTCATACTTTGAATGGTCTAGGGGTGTCAGTGGTGTACCCCAAGGTTCAGTGTTGGGACCCTTACTTTTTAATATATTTATATACAATATAGGGTCTGGGATTATAAATCCCATTTCAGTCTTTGTAGATGACACCAAGCTGTGCAGTGCAATAACGTCCTTACAGGATGTCTCCAACTTACAAGCCGACCTCAATGCTCTGTGTAATTGGGCAACTATGTGGCAAATGAGGTTTAATGTTGATAAATGTAAGGTTCTGCACTTGGGGGCTAAGAATATGCATGCATCATACATACTAGGGGGGTACAACTGAGGGGAATCAATGGTGGAGAAGGATCTGGGAGATCTGGTAGATCACAAGCTTAATAATGGCATGCAATGCCAAGCTGCGGTTTCTAAAGCGAGCAAAATCCTCTCTTGTATTAAAAGAGGTATAGACTCCAGAGAGAGAGATATCATATTACCCCGGTACAAATCATTAGTAACACCTCATCTGGAATATGCAGTTCAGTTTTGGGCACCAATTCACAAAAAGAACATTGGGGAACTGGAGAAAGTACAGAGAAGGGCAACCAAACTGATAAGAGACATGGAGGAGCTCAGCTATGAGGAAAGATTAGAGGAACTGAATTTATTCTCTCTTGAGAAGAGAAGATTAAGGGGGATATGATCAACATGTATAATACATAAGGGGGGATATGATCTCCATGTATAATACATAAGGGGGGGATATGATCTCCATGTATAATACATAAGGGGGGATATGATCTCCATGTATAATACATAAGGGGGGATATGATCTCCATGTATAATACATAAGGGGGGATATGATCAACATGTATAAATACATCAGTGGTTCATATAGTGAACTCGGTGTAGAGTTATTCACCCTGAGGTCATCACAGAGGACAAGGGGGCACTCTTTACGTCTGGAGGAAAAGAGATTTAATCTCCAAACACAGAAAGGTTTCTTCACAGTGAGAGCTGTGAAAATGTGGAATAGACTCCCTCAAGAGTTGGTTCTGGCCAGCTCAGTGGATTGTTTTAAAAAATTCCTGAATTCTTTCCTAGATACACAGAATATAACTGGATACTAACATGTATAGGTAAAGTTGATCCAGGGAATATCCAATTTCCTCTGGGGGAATTTTTTCCCTTGCAGGAGCAAATTGGATCATGCTTTGCTGGGTTTTTTTTTGCCTTCCTCTGGATCAACTGTGGGTATAGGATTATAACTTTTTTTTTATGTTTGAACTGGATAGACTTTTGTTATTGTTCAGCCAGTCTAACTATATAACTTGCCAGTAGGGATAATCTATCTTGCCAGAGATTCCCTGCCGGCACCCAGTGATCGACGAGGAACAGTGACAGGGGAGAGGTCTGTATGTAAACAACACAGGTCTCTCTGCTGTCAGCATGGACATGCTGCTTTGTATCTCTCTTCACAGCATGTCTCCCAAGTAAAAAAAGCACACAGTAAAACACACATAGCACACAGTTAACCCTTTGATCGCCCCAGATGTTAACCCCTTCCTGCCCAGTGCCATTAGTACAGTGTCAGTGCTTTTCATTAGCACTGATCACTGTATTGGTGTCACTGGGGATGTCAGTGGCAGTTAGTCAGTTAGCCAGTGGCAGAATGATCGCCGCCATTACTAGTATAAATAAAAATCCAGTATATATACCGCCATTTGTAAACGCTATAATTTTCACGTAAACCAATTCATTTACACGTATTTGGATTTTTTTTAGCAAAGACATTTTGGCCTAAATTTATGACAAAATTAGATTTTTTTTTACTTTTTTAATGGACATGTTTAATAGCAAAAAGTCAAAAATATTGTTTTATTTTCAAAACCGTCTGGGTTGTTTGTTTATAGCGCAAAAAATAATGCACAGGCGATCAAATACCACCAAAAAAAGCTCTATTTGTGGGGAAAAAAGGACGTAAGTTTAATTTGGGTGCAGTGATGCATGAACGTGCAATTGTCAGTTAAAGTAACGCAGCGCCGTATCGCAAAAAATGGCCTGGTCAGGAATATCTTCTGGAGGGCAAGTGGCTAAACACACGTATGCACCATACACAAACCCAGGACTGCGTCTTTGTTTGGAGTCACATTGCGAGTCTGAATTGCAGCATGCTATGTTCTATACCTTCCCGGAATATTACGCCTTCACTCCTTGTCCAGAGTGTTGAGAAATAGGAGTCAAGCCTGTAATTAATCCTAGATTATCTGTGCTCACAGCAACCAGACAATACAATGCAGAAGCTGTGTGACATCAAATACGATGTCATCCAAATCTCCCCTAATACCCTCCTACAGAAGAGCCATTCAACAGAAATGTGAAACGCTTTGTTAACATTATCTAAACCCTGACCGTGAACTTCTATTATTTGCTTGCTTGTGTCGTTGGTCAAGTCTGTTTGAACTTTCAGTTTAAATAACCAAAATTCCCAGAGCATCAGAATACAATTTGCGCAAAGTCTTTGGCTCCATGCACACTAGCATTTTTTTAAGCTCCTACAAGCTGGTATCAGCATTTTTTTCTACTCCAAGCAGCTACATGGTGCTATCCAGGGGCGGACTGACCATTTGGAAACTCGGGCACAACCTGAGGGCCCGGGGTCAATAGGGGGCCCCATGAGATGCCCCTGGTATCTTTTTCATAGGCTTTTTTGAGTTTGGGCAAGGACACAGGGGCCCCATGATCCCCTATTGCCCGGGGGCCCCATGAGTTGTCAGTCCACCCCTGGTGCTATCCTATGTGTTCATGCACACTGCTTTAGGCTATTAGCATTTTTTTAATTTCAGCGTCCAGGAGCAGAGTTTTTTGGAGTGTTTTTCTAGCCTAAAAAAACGCTGAACACTCCTACACCACTCCTAACAGCTTTTTTTCTCTACTGTAAAAACAAATAAAACGCTAACGCTCCTAAATGCTTCTGAAATCTACTAAAAACTAAAAAAGGTTTCCTTTTTCCAGTGTTTTTTTCAGCATTTTTTGAGCTTAAAAAAAAATAATCTTACTGTGCCTAAGGCCTCATGCACACAGAATGTTAAAAAAAATAAAACTCCTAAAAGCCTTCCTCCTCTTGGCAGCAGAATGTTTTGTAAAAAAAAACGCCTGAGGTTTGTAAGCATTTGCAAGCGTCAAGTGCATGGGTGTTAATTCATTTATTTGGCCAGAATAGTCATTTGGTGCCTCTTGTAGTAAAGCAGTACCAACTGCATAATCCTAGACACATAGCGGTGGGACCTGTGTCCCTCAATGGACCCCAAAGGAAAGGATTTTACAGTAACTACCAGGGGCGGACTGACAACTCATGGGGCCCCCAGGCAATAGGGGATTATGGGGCCCCTGTGTCCTTGCCCAAACTCAAAACATCCTATGAAAAAGGTACCAGGGGCATCTCATGGGGCCCTCTACTGACCCTGGGCCCTTGGGCAGTGCCCGAGTTTCCAAATGGTCAGTCCGCCCCTGGTAACTACACAAAGGAGACATGGTATCATTCTAACAATCCACAATGTGTCAGGTTCTTTGCCCTTGAAAGAGTTCATCTAGACCCTAGAGGTGGTGACTGGGATCATCACATCCTTCAGAAGGAGGCTAGATGGATACATAACCTAGCCACCACACAGTCTCCTGGTCTAAATTACCATTTTTGCCCTAGGTTAGATTGCCAGGTCTGGTTTTTTGGTAATCAGTCATCATATTTATGATTTAATTGCACTAGTTATATTCATTTTGAATTTGATAGATTTTTATTTGACATATTATTTTTCTTCAATTTATATTATTTTTCTTCAATTTATTATTATGTATTTTGATGTATGCTATTGTTGGTGACTTAAATTTTTTGTTTGTTTTGCATTATAGAAATTATATTGCTATGACAAGATGGCAATTATAATTAATCTATGAGGAAGGCTTCAAAAGGAACCATTTATATATTTTTGTCTTAATACATTTTCGTTTTATAATCTATACATTTTTTGAATTGGGAGATGTGGACCTTGGTGTGGTTGATACCTTAAGGGTATTGCGCGGTTTGACTTTGACTGCTTATGGCTCCGCGGGGCACCTGTACTTGTTTGTTTGTTGATTCGCTTTTCCAATATGGCCACGGGAGTTAAACGCAGGTTTGTGATGTCAGATGCCGCGACACCAGCTAGAAGGATGTAGGATATCATGATGTCACGCATACGTGCTGACATCACGTCCGCACATGTGCCCTATGGCTGGAAAGCCGGCATTTGACACCTTTCCCTCACTACTTAAGGCCCATGATAGGAGGTAGCAATTCCAGGGCTACACCTTAGTGCAGAATATCTATATTACTATATCTTTTTTCAACATATCTATGCAGATTGGGACCTCAAGCTGGGGGTGAGTTTGATCATGGTAAGCATGTATATCACTGGTATGGGATACCTAGATATATAGATAGATATATATACATACACAGTAAATACTTTATCTTCCTTTTTGATAAACCAAATATTTGGATGTGCATTACTCAGATTAAATTAGTTTTGGAGAGGGTTAATTCTAAAATGTACCTAGTCAAGGTCTATGAATAGATTACTTCCCTGTCGTCCCGAATTACTAATTTGTTTGTGTTAAAACCAGTTTGGGGAGTAGGGGTGTGGTTTGGAAGGATTTGGGACACAATAAATATTTAGATGATTTGATCCGTTTTTTCAGCCTTCTTCTTACTATGGACACGTGGATGGTCCACCTGGCCTATCTTTGCACCATTGATGGAGGGACCTTTTTTGGATTCAAATGGTCATGTTTCCTTGTGTCTCTCTATGAACATCTTTAGGCCATCGTCTGGTAAATTTGAATATTTGGTTGCTACAAATGTTGTTATCTTTCCCTAACATGCCGTATGCTCTTTTTGGCTTTGTTTATATAATTTTAGAACTGTAGTTTATATCTCCCTGAGGAAGCGGGCAATTGTCCTGTGAAACACGTTGGAGAAAGATCGGTGAAAGATCTTGAGAAAATGATCTCTAGGGATATTTTCTGCAATATTATGTAATAAGCCTGTTACTATGCACAAGCTACACGTGTCTTTTTATATGAGCTATGTGACTGGTCAAAAATGTGGACCACAACTGTGGTTTTAACAGTGTTCAACAAAGCTTTAATCTTCTATACTTGAGTATTGATTCTCTTTTTGGTATGGTGCCTCCAAAAGCCCCATTAGCGTGTTTTAGTTAGGGTCCATGTGTTTTTAAATACACAAATCCTATTTTTTTTCTCATCCATTGAGGGGCTCAGGAAGTTGAATACAATGAGTAAGTCCAAAAGCAAACCAACTGAGGTGGGAAACCCAGCAGTACATGAAGGAGAAGATACGCAGACTACAGGTGGTTGTACCGGAGATGAGTCTGTGGGAAATCTAATATCTTACCTCCTGAGTCTTGATATTGGCCGCATGAGCGCTGCAGGTTCCACTTCCTCCGGCCAGCACCACACTATCCGTACAGAATCTGGCTGCATACAGGAACTCGCCCTGAAGTTGGGATGCTGGAAACGGGATGTCTTGTAGGAGATTACCGGTGCGGAAGTCCCATAGCTGCAGAGCGTTGCGTGCTACCCAGGAGGCGGTGAGGACATAGTTGTTCTGTAGGTAGGAGAGAATATTGCCATTAACAGGGCTTTTTTTCTCAGGTATTCCCCATTTTCAAGTAACCCCTTGTCTCCGCCCCCTACCCACCTCCGAGCGCCGTCACTTGGTTCCACCCCCTACCCCCCTCCTAATACTGCCCCTTTTAGAGAAAGTAAGAAAAGTAATTTGCATGGAACATGTTCATAACAAGAAAAGCAGTAAAATAAATCCCCCACAGCCTGCAACAATAGATCAACCAAGCAACAATGGACCCCTGAAACAAAATATCATCCCAGCAACAATAGACCCTCAGCAGCAACAACAGATCTCCCAGTTACAATAGATTATAACAAAATACATCCCCGCAACAATAGAACTCCCGAGCAACAATCGGCCCCTGCAACAAAATACCAGCCCCAGGAACAATAGACCCTCATCAGCAACAACAGATCTCCCAGCTACAATAGTTTATAACAAAATCCACCAACCTGCAACAATAGATCTCTGCAGCAACAATGGGCCCCTGCAACAAAATACAACCCCCAGAAACAATAGACCCTCATCAGCAACAACAGATCTCCCAGCTACAATAGTTTATAACAAAATCCACCAACCTGCAACAATAGATCTCTGCAGCAACAATGGGCCCCTGCAACAAAATACAACCCCCAGAAACAATAGACCCTCAGCAGCAACAACAGATCTCCCAGCTACAATAGTTTATAACAAAATCCACCACCCGCAACAATAGATCTCCGCAGCAACAATGGGCCCCTGCAACAAAATGCAACCCGCAGAAACAATGGACCCTCGGCAGCAACAACAGATCTCTCAGCTACAATAGACTGTAACAAAATCCACCGCCCTGCAACAATAGAGCTCTCCAGCAACAATGGACCCCTCCAACAAAATACCATCCAAGCAACAATAGATCCTTAGCTGCAACAACAGATCTCTCAACTACAATAGATTGGGACAAAATACAACCCCACAACAATAGATCTCCCCAGCAACAATGGGCCCCTGCAACAAAATACCATCCCAGCAACATTAGACCCTCAGCAGCAACAACAACAGATCTCCCAGCTACTAACTGTAACAAAATCCACCACCCCACAACAATAGATCCCCACCAACAATAGATCTCCCCAGCAATAATGGACCCCTCCAACAAAACACCATCCCAGCAGCAATAGACCCCCAAGCAACAACAACAACAACAACAACAGATCTCCCAGCTACAATAGACTGCAACAAAATAAACACCCCTACTGCAACAATAGATTCCCCAGCAACAGTAGATCTCCCCAGCAACAAAATACCATCCTAGCAACAATAGACCCTCAGAAGCAACAACAGATCTCCCAGCTACAATAGATTGTAACAAAATTAACCCCCAACAACAAATAGATTCCCCAGCAACAATAGATTTCCCCAGCAACAAAATATCTCCCCAGCAACAATGGACCCCTGCAACAAAATACCATCCCAGTAGAGATAGACCCCAGCAGCAACAATAAATCTCCAAAAAAGACTGGAACAAAATACATATCTCCCAACAGCAACAATAGATCACCCAGCAGCCAACATCAATAGACCATCCATCAGCCTGCAACAATAGACCCTCAACAGTAGATCCCTCCCAGCAACAACTGAACCTCCAGGACCAATAGACCCCTTCCTCAACAACAGATCACCCCCAGCAACCATAGACCCCCCACCAGCCAGCATCAATATACCCTCCAGCACCCCTTGCCATGACATACATTGGTGCTGGAGTTACCAGAACTGCATTCCCCCATGTTCCAGGTGAAAAAACTTGCTCTGGCAATTAATAAACAATAGTAACAGCACAACACCAGATCTCACCTTTGGTCTCTATACAAGTGGATGCAGTTCATTGTAACCTGACGTGTAAAAAGAAACTTGCAGAACGCATGCTCTTCCCTAAGAGAAAGTACTACAAGAACCCATATTGGTGAATAAATAGTCCTCCATGTGCCAGAGGTGCCCCAGGTGAGCTCTGTACACCGCCCTGGACTCCACATCATACTCAGAGCTTTGCACACTTCACTATCCAAAGGAGTGGGGGTTAGAGACACTCAGGGGTGGACTGACAACTCATGGGGCCCCCGGGCAATAGAAGATCATGGGGCCCGTGTCCTTGCCCAAACTCAAAAAAGCCTATGAAAAAGGTATCAGGGGCATCTCATGGGGCCCCCTACTGACCCCGGGCCCTCAGGCAGTGCCCGAGTTTCCAAATGGTCAGTCCACCCCTGGAGACACTCACACCTGTTTATCTAGCCAGTAACACACCTCCCTGTAATAGTGAGAGACAACTCAGGAGCAGGGACGGACTGACAACTCATGGGGCCCTCGGGCAATAGGGGATCATGGGGCCCCTGTGTCCTTGCCCAAACTTAAAAAAGCCTATGAAAAAGGTACCAGGGGCATCTCATGGGCCCCCTTACTGACCCCTCCCTCGGGCAGTGCCAGAGTTTCCAAATGGTCAGTCCACCCCTGCTCCGGAGGAATGAGCACAGGAGGCACAGCAGACGACAGAATTGTCAGTCTGGGGGTGAGGGGAATGTTAAATGTATTAGCAGATTTAGAACCACTAACACACTGAAACCAAACTCCAGCTCACACTTTATAATCAGTTATAGCAAACAGTTTTTTTCCTTTTTTGATAAAGGTTTTAGCTGAAGAAATAAAAACTGATCATGTTATCCATCCCTTCCTGTGGTAAATGGTTTGTCTCATCCATGAAAAACTGATACATTCTGCTGGAGAGTTTGTGCTATGAAAGACAACAGATTTGCTGGCTGGATTACCAGATGAAAAACTGAAGAAAGAAAAGCCTAAAAAAAGAAATCAAATGCAACCATCACATCTAAGAATTGGTAAGCTGTAGACATGTGCAATTTGTTTAATTGTGAATCAAAATTCAGAAGAAATTTTCATTATTCGGATATCTCTGAATTTCTGAATCAGGATAGTAATGAATTTCGATGAATCCAAAATAAATTATAACAAATTGAATTATTCAAAATTAAAATGAATTAGGATTCAAAAATGAATTTGAAATGGAAACATATTGCAATACAGTGAGGTATAAAAAGTGAAATAAGATGATGATTCCCACTGCTGAATAAAATATAATAGAATAGAGTAAAACAGAATGGAATAGAAAATAAAATAAAACATAATAGAACAGAATAAAACAGAATAGTATAGAATAAAAATAAAAGAATAGAATAGAATACAAAAGAATACAAGAAAACAGAATAGAATAGAAGATAAAAGAATGGAATAAAACAGAATAGAACAGAATAGAATAGAATTGAATAAAACAGAAAAAATAGAAAAGATTAAAATACAACAAAACAAATATACTGTAGCTGTCTTCAAAACTTAGAATTTTTGAATAAATCATTTGAAATTAACCAATATACGAAACTAATCCGAACATACAAAACAAATTCGGAAAATGAATCATTCTAACATAATGAATATGACAAAATGAAATTATTAACTTATTAACCACTTGCCGCCCAGCCACCGCATATAAATGGTGGCAGGGCGGCACTCGTAGGCAAAAGCACGTTTTAAAACGGCTGCCTTCAAAACAGGTAGGGGGCGCGCGCGAGGCGCGCGCCCACCCTACCTGTCCCGCGGGTGTCAGCCGACGGGTCACGGCCGGTTTTTACCGGCCGTTTTCCCGCGATTGACGGTGATCGCTGACACAGAGCAGGGCTGCATTGTTTACACACAGCCCTGTTCTGTGTCAGTTCTCTGACAGCTTGTGAGAAGCTGCAGAGTTTCTCTCCCTCGATCAGCTCCCCCCTCCCTCCCCCCGTCCAGTACACACCCCGCCCCCTAGTAAAATACTCCCCTTACACAGCAAATTCTAAAAATGTTAACCCCTTCCTCCCCAGTGACATTAGTACAGTTTCAGTGGGTTTTTTTCACTGATCACTGTATTGGTGTCACTGGGGATGTCAGTGACCCCAAGTCAGTTCCCCCCCCCAGTGTCAAAATGTCCGGCCGCAGTCCTGCCATAAGTCGCTGGTCGCCGCCATATGTCGCTGATTGCCGCCAAAAGTCGCTGATCGGCGCCATTATTAGTATAAATAAAAATTAAAAATTCCAGTATCTTTCCTGCCATTTGTAAACGCTATAACTTTTTTTTCGCTATACACAAAAAAGGCCGACAATTTTGAAAAAAAAAATAAAATATTTTTGACTTTTTGCTATTAAACATGTCCAGTTAAAAAATTAAAAATAAAAATGTCTTCAAAAATTTAGGCCAAAATGTATTCTGCTCCATGTCTTTGCTAAAAAAAAATAAATCCCAATACGTGTAAATTAATTGGTTTAAGTGAAGGTTATAGCGGGACTGCGGCGAACATTCTGACACTGGGGGGAACTGATTTGGTGTCACTGACATCCTCAGTGACACCAATACAGTGATCAGTGCTAATAAAAAGCACTGACACTGTATTAAGGGCACTGGGAAGGAAGGGGATAACATCTGGGGGCGATCAAAGGGTTAACTGTGTGTGTTTTACTAGGGAGATATGCTGCTTTGTATCTCTGCTGTGGACAAAGCAGCATGTCCATGCCGACAGGAGAGAGATCTGTGGTTACACACAGGTCTCTCCCCTGTCAGCTTTGCTGATGATCACAGAGTCCTGGCCAGGAATCGCTGGGCAGGACCCGGTGATGGACATATCCAGCAGCCAATAGCGGCACGGATAGGGCGGCTTGCGCGTGCCCCCCTACCCAGGAATGCAAAATCAGACACAATAAATGATATATATGTGTGTGTGATTTTGCGCAGCGTAGCAGCCCTGTAGCAGTATATCTACCATTGGGTGGCTCTTTAACAAATTCGACAAAACAATTTATAATAGGCTGTAATATAATAAATGTTTGCTTTTCGGCTTAATACTGCTTTAAAAAAAAGCAAAAAAAAAAAAAGCATTGCAGCACCTTAACACACACCTGCTGGCACCAACAAGTCCCGGGGGGTTCTGTTATATTATAAAGATAAGTAGTGGGGGAGATGTTCTCCTGGCCTGAGGTGACAACATTGCCCCTCCATTGATACAGTAGGGAGCGTTGTCACCCTAGGACATTAGGTGTGTTATTGGCAGGATCACCAGGTGAATATAAAGGGAAAAAAGCCTAAAAAGCCTAAAGTCTAAAAAAAAGAAAACTAAGAACTAAGTTAGAGGGGCCATTTCACCAAGTACTCAACTGGAAATGTGTGTATCACACCCGTGGTGCCATTTATTGTTAATATCACCCCAAACGCAGCAAACAAGAAGCGCGGTTCCTGCACGTGCGAGAACTTCAGCAAACGCGGTGAAACCTGTTGGTAAAACCCGTGTGAAACGCAAAACACAAGAAGGCGAATGAGCTGCTTTCACGCATTTGTCATGTGTAGGGCAGCCTACTAAACTAAACAGGCAAAGCACAGTGCCGCAGTAGTGTGAATGGGGGGCTTATACCGTACATTCCTGCTATAGAGAACCTCAAGCCACCAACCAACCAACCTGTATCCAAGCAGGTATTATTATACTGCCATCTAGTGGTCAGGAGAGAGATTTATCAAGAAAAGATGGTTTTTGCTACAAATTGATCTTTCCGCACCCTTCTACGTATGGACTTTTCAAAAGTGGAACTGCAATGCAACTGAGCACCACAAACCAAAAATGCTATTTAATTCATTGTTAATATTCAAAGCAAACTCACCCATCCTTGACTGAGGTATTTCTATATATCGCGGCTGTGTGGATTTTACAACGCCCCCCTACCCAATCAAATTCCCCCTTTCTTAAAACAACTGGAAACATTGGCTTTTTGGGGGTTGAAAAAGCCATAGGCGCCATCTATTAACCACTTCAAGTCCGGACACTTTCACCCCCTTCCAGTTCAGGCCAATTTTCAGCTTTCAGCACTATCACACCTTGACAATTGCGCGGTCATGCAATACTGTACCCATATGAAATTTTTAGCATTTTTTTGAGACAGATAAAACTTTCTTTTGGTGTTATTTATTCACCACTGGGATTTTTATTTTTTTGCTATATAAATGAAAAAGACCACAAATTTGCAAATAAACAATCTGTCTTCATGTCTTGGCCAAAATGTATCCAGCTATCATTTTGGGGAAAAAAATCCAAATTAGTTTATAAAAAAAATAATTTTTCAAAAATGTGTTTTACATTTTTATTTTTTTATATTATTAATTATATATTTATTTATTTTTTACATACTGTCACCCTACCAGCGCAGTGTCACCATAGTGACACTGTACTACTTGTGGGGAGTAATGAAGATTTTTTTTTTTTGTTTACACTAATTGTTTTTACAGCCTTTATGGGTGTAAAAGCAATCATTTCTCCTTTTCTCTGGCTGCATTCTTACTGTGAGAGCTGTGATTGGTCACAGCTTGTCACATGGTATAAGGCTGTTATGAATAGCCTTGTACCATGTGACCTCTGTGATCATTCACAGATTTCACAAGTAGTAAACAATGTCAGGAAGTGACATCTTGTTTACTACTGTTCATGTGATCAGTGATTAGCCAATCAGTGATCACATGAATCTGGACCTCACACAGAGGTCCTGTACAGTGATCTGTATTACGCTGTGTCCACCAGACACAGATCGCGGCACTGCGCGCTCCCAGGGAGCCCAACCAGGCAAAGGATGCGGGGGAACGTTTAGAAATGTCCCCCAGCATTGGCAGTGCTCCCGTCCGGCTGTTTATTGGCATGCACCGGACTGGAAGAGGTTAAATAATAACATACAAACTTACAATATACAACCTTTTATCAAAACATTTTCATTATGAAAATTATTACAACCATCCTAACAAAGACTGACCTCTTTTCTGGTGTAGGGTCTTGGAAGGCACATATATTTATACCAACCGGCTGTATCTACTACAACTCCACCTAAAAGGCCCACAACCGCATTTTCACCAGCTCGAGGACGATTTAACGATCAGTCCATCCTCGATACAGCCCCACAACCACTAGTATCTTACTGCATGAAGGTACACCCATACCTGCGATGGGCCCAACCCAATTGTTTTCCAAATTTACCAACCATCTACAGCCTTCGAAAATCCTGCGACCCCAGCCGAACGCTATGACAACACCGACAAAAAGCAAACACGCACTCAGATGGATTCCAAAGAGTACCATGGTCAACAAGGAACAACAGAAACCATGATACTGAAAGGAAACAAAGCGAAAGATAGCAAAATGAAGAGAAAAGACAAAACAAAAAATAGGGAAGCCAACCTACACCTAAAGCCGGTCCGTCACTGTCCGGTCACCGCTCCAACTGACCTCGAGGCAAAGGTGCCACCCCTTCTAAGTCCGGCTTGATCCCACCCTGTCCACCCTGCCCCACCTCTACTCTCTCCAATCAGGTAAGCTCCTGCAACTTTAAATAAAATGCCATATTAGCCTTCCAATTGACACAGCCTACTGCAAACCTAGTCATGTCGGCCTTCTGCTTAGGCTTCCCCTCCAGCTCCAGGCCTACCTCTTGTCTCCATGCTTTTTTTTGCTGAGAAAGAATTTTGAAAAACACCCCCTAGCATTTCTGGCTGTGGCCATCTTGAGTAAGGGCAGATGAATCATACAAAGCAATGCGCAGGAGCTGACAGGGGAGAGATCTGTATTCTTTACATACAGTCTCTCCCTCATTGGAAATCCTTGGAGATCGCCAGGTCCTGGTGGGGAATCACCAGCTGGGACCCAGTGACAGCTGAGGCCCCTACCCAGAACTGAAAAATCATGTATCTACACATGTGACTTTGCGCACCCATGCCGCCCTGTAGCAGTAAGTGGAAGTGAGTGTGTGTCTATTGACTGGTAGTAACCCACAGCCAGCGTAAAGGTATTTTATACTTGTGTATGTATATGTGCTTGCAGTGATTTGTAGTCAACCAGATGTGTCAGAGGGGCCGAGGTTGTTGTTGGAGAGAATCCAAAGTTACCAAGCACCTCCTTCAGGGGTTGTACTACAATTGTGATGCACAAGGCTCAAAAAAAATTCTTTTACCTTCCCTGACTGATCAAATCCTCCATCATTCATATCTCACACGCTCCCCCTTCCAGACACTGCAGCTCACAGCCCTCCTTAAAGCAGTGGGCAGGACTAGGTGTGGCCAGGTCACAGGATTGTCAATCAGCAGTGACAATGATGATAGCCATGCCCCTGCAACGTTTTTATATTCCAACGTAGTGTAAGCAGACACAGCCAACATGAGAGGGACAATTCTATTCTGAATTCAGGAGCAATGCAGAATTGTTGCCACACCATCACAGAGAGATGCATGGAGTTTGCATGTTCTCTCTGTGTTTGTGTGGGTTTTCTCCCACACTCAGAAGACATGCTGGTTAATTAATTAGCTCCTGTCTACATTGGTCCTAGTATGTATAGCATTACCCCCTTAGGAGATGCTGAAGATTTGGGTCCCCCTATAGTCCTGCACAGCCAGGCAACACGCATATTTTTAGACTTGCATTCCAGTAACAGTAAATAGTCATAGAGCTTGTTTTTTTTAAGTTTTATTAGGGGTATTAAACTTGGATGGGGTAAGGGGTATATGGCACACCTAAGGGACAGTGAACTGAGAACAAACTCCTCAGCAAATATGTACAAGTCCATAGAAGGGTTTCTCTTCTTTGGAGAGCTCTCCAGCCTCTCCCCGTGTTCCACCCCAGATCCTGGATAAATCCTCTTATCCAGCTGCCTGGGGGAGTGCCTGGGCAAGGGGATCCAGTGCCTGCAACTTTAAGATGAACAGTCCTGGGTAAGGAGCTAATCAGGTTTCCAACCAGTGTGCTCTTTTCTCCTTAACTGGCCCAGAGGGTGTAGGAATACTCAGTCTCCGTCCTGTGAGCTGGTGTAGATAGATGGCTGTCTTCAGGCTTTCTGCTCGGCTGGCTGCTTTCCTGGCTCTACAGGTAGCCCTTGCTCTAGGGGCCGGTGAGGCTGAGTAATCCTTCTTTCCAGCTTCCTGCCTGTAGGTAGGCCCCTTCCCACTGGGCCCCCTCCCAGGCTCCTTGATCGCAGCCTTCCTCACATCTTCCACCCAAACTCTCCTGCTGCTGAGCAAGCTCAGTCATACTTAACCATTAGCCGCCCGGCCTATAGCCGTTTGGCGGCCGCAAAAATGCATCAGCTTTCCGGGGTGTACACCATTTGGCGTGCTCCCGCACATGCACAGTTCGCGCGCTTGCAGAGCCGCGCAGCGGCGCGATCTGTCACCAGCTGTGTACCTCGGACACGGCCGATGACAGATCTGAGTACCGGCCCCCATTGCCGGTACCATGTGACCTGCTGTGACCAATCACAGCAGGTCACATGACAGTTGTATACAATGGATCGCTTCATTCATACCATCCATTGTATATTAGTGCCTAGCTGTGAATGGTCACAGCAGGTCACATGCACATGTCATGTGATTAGCTGTGGCCAAATCACAGCTAAGCACAAAAAAAAAAAAACCTGAATGAATCGATTTCATTCAGGTAAATGCTTGCTTATAGCAAAGTAATTCTTTGCTATAAGCAAATTGTGTAAAAAAAAAAAAAAAATACTGATCACTTCCCCAAAGTAGTACAATGTTACTATGGTAACATTGTACTACTTTGGTCATAGTGAAATATGAAAAAAAAATCTTAAAAAAAATTTAAAAAATGTAATAAAAAATTAAAAATAACAAAAAAAATATATATATATATTTTTTTCATACTGTCACCAGTCAGTGTCCCTGTTCACCGCCATGCCAGTTATATGATGACGCTGTACTGCACTGGTGACAGTATGTAAAAAAAAAATAGTGAAAATTATTTTTTACATTTTTTTCATTTTACGAAAAATTATGACAAAAAAAATACAACTTCAAAAAACTCGCCATTCCTCTTATGAAGTACGTCGGACTTTCTACTCTGCAAAAAGGGGTCATTTGGGGGATATCTGTACTGTTCTGACATTCTTGGACCTCAAGAAATTAGATTGGCCGTCAGTACTTCAGGATTGATCAATATTCAGATCTATACCATAGTTTGTGAACTCTATAACTTTCCTACAAACTAAATAATACATCCTAATTTGGGTTATTTTCACCAAAGACATGTAGCAGAATACATCTCGGCCTAAATTTATGAAGAACAATTATTTATTTGTAAACTTTTATAACAGAAACAAAGAAAAACGTGGGGTTTTTTCAAAATTTTTGGTCTTTTTTTGTTAATTTAGCAAAAAATAACAACCCCAGCGGTGATTAAATACCACCAAAAGAAAGCTCTAGTTGTGTGAATAAAATGATAACAATTTTAGTTTGGGTACAATGTTGTATGACCGCGCAATTGCCATTCAAAGTGTGAGAGCGCTGAAACGTGAAAACTGACCTGGGCAGGAAGGTGTAAAATTGCCCAGTATTGAAATGGTTAAGGGCTGCTCCATTCCCATGCCAAGCCTCCTGCTTGGGGATTGGCCAGAGTCCCTTGAGTATGCAGATCAGCCCCTCCTCATCCTCCTCCACTGCTTCTGGAATCTTCAGCAATATTCTAGAGCAGAGGAGGTATCAAAGAACTGATCTGCAGAGCCTCTCAGCCCTGACCTAAATTTGACCCAGCCGACTATTGCACAGGGTGCTACATATGTATGTGAGACTATAGATTGCAAGCTCCTTGGGGGCAGAAGCGAAATTGAATTTACAATATGTAGCACGCTGCATAAATTATTAGCTCTCTATAACAAGAAACATGATAGCATTATTCTTTGGCTCAGTTTTGCAGCTAAAGTGACAATAGTAGGTTTGTATGATTGTGCAGCCAAAAAAAAAAATGTGTCCACCGCTTTTTTCTATTTTGCCACCACAGCCAGCACTTATTTCAGAATGTAACTCAATCTCGGAGCTGTTCTAGAACGTCTAAGTACCCAGGAGCACTTTTATGTTCATTTTCTTTTCTAGGCTGAATTACTATGAAAATGCAAATGCCGACTTAGGGTATTTTCTTATGGGCTTGTTTATTAACCTCCCTAGCGGTATTCCCGAGTGTAGCTCGGGGTAAAATTTCAGTACCAAAAGCGGTAACCCTGAGCTACACTCGGGCTTACCATGCGGCGGTGCTCAGGGAGTCCCTGCAGCACTTACCTTGTCCTTCGCTCCCGCGATGTGTCCCCTGCAGCTTTTCCCGGCCATCTCCTCCGGCCGATGCCGGCATCCGGCTTCCGTGTTCCGGTCCCTGTGACGTC
The DNA here is from genome assembly GCF_062004578.1 of Staurois parvus. Lineage (NCBI taxonomy): Eukaryota > Metazoa > Chordata > Amphibia > Anura > Ranidae > Staurois > Staurois parvus. The sequence goes on from NW_028318186.1 coordinate 11,133,241, forward strand.
GGGACGTACGGGCGCCGGAACCGGCGGCAAATTTGAAATTTTTAAAAAATTTCATTTTTTTAAAAATGATTATTACATAGTAAAACATTGCTGTTTCAATGCATTTCACATACATTTTGTCCCTACTGCTTTGTCCTGTTCCCTGCCTGCATTTTGACTGTTCTTTCTGCCTGGAAACTTAGAAAAGTCCATGGCGTCCAAAAAGCGTCCCTTTACGTCAAAAGCGGTTTTAGAACAGCGATAGTAAATCAGAACCACTTGCAGAATTGAGTGATAATGATTTGTGGGGAAATTCGTCATCAGACACTGAAAACGATTTTGCGACTTTGCTCAGCGATGTGCGAATTTGCCTCTGTATTTCAAATTTCAGTGTTTTTGGTTTGATTATATTATTGAATTAAATATATTATTATTATATTATTATTTTTTATGATTATTTATTAAATTATAATTTATGATTTCGTGTTTCAAGTTTTATCCTACCCGGGATGTTTAATAGACTCTTGTTCGTACAGATTTCAGGGAGTTATTCCTAAAAATTACAGCCTACAATAAAAAACTACATATTTCCATGCAAAAAAATGGTACCGCTTTCAGCACAAAAAATCTGAAATAATCATACCACCAAGGAGGTTAAGTAAGATGAATACAAATAAAAAATGTGTCCCCAAATTATTTTTAATTTATGATAAGCAACAGATTAACGTCAGCACACAAAAAGATGGTTTTCAAAGTCATCTCCCTGCGTACCATCAGGTCAGGCAGAGACACACTCACCCTGATGTCAATTCCAGGACCGCATATGTGAGGACCATTAATGACACACCGCGCTTCTTTCGCCATGCGCTTGTCCCAGACCTACAAGAAGACAAAACTGCAGCCAATAAGAATCTGTGAAGCAATATATAAATAAGAACACAAAAGAATAACAATACTGTGCAGAAATACTGCATCTTTATTTCCAGTAAGTGGCTAATATAGTATCTATGGGCCATACGACTACAGGTCCCAAGTTCCTATGCTGTCCCAGGAGGTTAAGAATCATTCTGTTAACAGGAGGTGACGTAGCTACCAGAATACTGAGCACTAGAGGGAAAAGGTTTAATCCATAGTCCTGCTTGTAAGTGTCTCAGGATTTCATTGTAACATAGCCAGCATCCGGCTGCATAAGTATTTACTATAACTAAGTTTTATTTTCGGTTTGGAGATTCACTTGCACATTGGAAAATAGTTTCACTATATGAAGTATTATTTTTACTTTTTTTCACTATTCATATTGTATGACAAAATTGTGCTGAGTAGGGAGCAACGCAACACTTTCTACACACATTTTATCCCTGGTGCATACTGTCCCAAACAGAAGTACCGCTAGGTGCACCGTACAGCCGCAGCAGCTGTCATCCTCCCATACAGTTTGAGAGGGTCCTGGCAGCGTGGCTCAGCTAAACACTACAGCCCCATGCACTTTGGATAAGCACCCATGTAAATTGGGCCTTACAGTGTCTAATTTGCTGCATCACTTGCATAATAATCATGGAGCAATCGTGGGGACTTTAGAGTGTAAGCTCCTCTGGTGCAGAGACTGATGTGACTGGCTGAGCGTTCCCTATGTAGCACTGTAGAGTATAGACCAGATGCGATTTCTCCTGCGCTCTAGGACCCAGGCCAGTGGCAAATAGATGGAACCAAAACCAGAAAAAGGTGACCACCAGTGTATTAAAGGCTGTGCATCTCCAAACAAGGCTGGGGAAGCCCGACCAATACTGCAAAGTGAAACAAAAACGAGAAGCGCACCAACCTTGCGCATTACCTCAGTAACCAAATTTATTAATTAAAGAATGGTACTCACAAACAGTGAATAAAATCAGGCATGTAGTCCTCAAAGGGACTTCAGATATAGACAGCCAGCGCGAATCCCATCATGGGGGTAGACACTCAGTACCACTGACGCGTTCCGAGTGGCTCTGAGGAAGAAGGCATGGCCTTCGGAATGCGTCAGAGGGACTGAGTGTCTACCCCCATGATGGGATTCGCACTGGCTCTCTATCTCTGAAGTCCCTTTGAGGACTACATGCCTGATTTTATTATCTGTTTGTGAGTACCATTCTTTAATTAATAAATTTGGTTACTGAGGTAATGCGCACTGTAGAGCATGTCAGAGCTATAGAAATGTATAATATGTGACTGTGGTGTGTTAGCTCCTCTGGTACAGAAAGTGATGTGACTGGCTCAGTGTACTGTGAGATATATCAGATCTATATACAAGCATAAAGCACAATTTTCCTCACCTTGACGGAGTCATCCCATCCCCCAGTTAGGAAGATGTGATACTCGGAAGGGTGGAACCTTAATGCGAAGATTCTGCGTATGTGGCCACTAGTCAGGCTCAGGTCATGGTGGAAATCTGGGGCCCTCAGGATGTTCACAATCTAAAAAAAAACAAGCAAAAAATAAAAAAAAACAAAATCTCACTCAGTAATAAAAGAGGACCGGTCACATTGTATGTTCAGTAAGCTGCATTGTACATGACTCACAGTTCTAGGTTAGTGTATTATCCTAGAAAGTGCGCCCCCTATGCCTATAGGAAATCATCCATAAAATGTGCAAAGTTTTGTAATACAGTGATAGAGATCTGACGACCACCCTCCCCCCCTCTTTACTTTAAAGAATGTGGCTAGCAATGTGAATAATTCAACACAAACGGCACAGTGGTTTAGTGGTTAGCACGTCTACCTTACAGTAAATGGGTCATGGGTTCGATTCCTGACCATGGCGCCTCCTGCATGGAGTTTGCATGTTCTCCCTGTGCTTGTGTGTGTTTCCTCCCACACTCTACTGACATGCTGGTAGGTTAAGTGGATCCTGTCTAAATTGGCCCTAGTATGTGTATGTATGAATGTGAGTTAGGGACCTTAGATTGTAAACCCTTTGGGGGTTAGGGACTGATGTGAATGTTCAATATATATGTGTAAAGTGCTGTGTAAATTGACAGTGCTATATAAGTACCTGAAATAAATAAACACAAACAGAATATTGCCCAGCATACTTACCAGCTAGCCTGCAAAAAAATAAAAAAATGTCCCTATCTATAAATTCACATTAAAAAGAGAGGGTATATTTGCAAACATATGGAAGCTGCAGTGCCTCTGCAAGGGTCCTCTGTATACTGCAGTCCTAACTCTATATTTGAGAATCTCCAAGTTGGAGAATATAGCAGTGGATAAATTAACAGTAGGCATGCTATAAAAAAGAAGGCAAATCTGAAGACTGAAATATAGAGTTAGGGCACCAATATAAAGAGGAGCCTTGGTGAGGCACTGCGGCTTCTGCAGATGTGTGCAACTAAACTCTGTTTTTTACATACAATTTTAGACAGGGTCAATTTTTTTTATTTTTGCAAGCTAGCTAGGAAGTATACTAGGCAATTTTATGTTTGTGATGCACACAACCTATCTACTTACACCTTACTGCAAAGGTTAGTTGTCATCTTTTTGTATAGCGAGTAATTCAACAACCCTGTATAACTAATTGTTTCCACAACCTCAAAACAGTCCATTAAAATTTCATTGAAAATTACATATAATTGCAGATTCCTACCTGCTGTGGTTCTGTAGCTACTAAACAGGCCACTCAATATCTATGAATCTCCCAACTGTAGAACTCTTGAGAAACTTATTTTCAGCTTTCCAATTCATCCCAAAGGCGATCAGTAGGGTTGAGTTTAGACATGTGCAGTTCGTCTAATTCCGTATTGAAATTTCAATAAATGTTTTGTTATTCAGAAATTCAGATGTATCTGAATTTCTGATTTACAATAGTAATTCATTTAAATAAATCCTGAAATACTGAAATAAAATTTCAGGCACAATTTGAAAATAAAATCGAATTCGAAAACAAATGCGATATATAAAGATATTGCTGAATATTGCTGCTTTACTTTAAAGACTGTGTGTATTTGTGTTCAAATATAGCCATCTTCCAAAATTAGAATTTCGAAAAGAATAGAATAGAATAGAAAAGAAAAAAGGAATAGAATGAATTAAAATAGAAGCCGTTTTTCAAAACTTGAATTTTGAAAAGAATAGAATAAAACAGAATAGAATACAAAAAATGCAAAACAGAATAGAAAATAAAAGAATGGAATAAAATAGAATAGAAAACAAAGGAATAGAATAGAAAATAAAGAAATAGAATAGAATAGAAAAAATTAGAGTAAAGCATTATAGAATAGAAAATAAAAGAATAGATTAAAATAAGTTAGAAAATAGAGGAATAGAATAGAAAAGAACAGAATATAATAGAATACAAAAGAATAGATTAGAAAAGAATAGAATAGAACAGAGAGAATATACCTGTTTTCCGAAATTCGAATTTCTAATAGAATACATTTGAATTCAAATGCTGATTTAAATACTTTTCGATTCGGTAAATTCGAAAATAAATTATCGAAACTAAACGAATTCCAAAAATGAATTCAAATTAATTTAACTGAAAGAAATTATTTAAATAACAAATTGAAACTAAACAAATTTTGGTCGGCCTGCACGTGTCTAGGTCAGGGCTCTGTGTAGACCACTTGAATTCCTCCTCATCAATCTCATCAAACCATGGGGGGAATTCATATCTGGTGTTGTAGACACCCTTTGGACCCTGTTGGTCACCTCAACAAAATTGTCGGTGCTTGCAGCTGATTCAAGTACCTGTCACAGATAGGTACATGAATCTGTCAGTGCCGAGCACTGTGGTCAGTGTCCATCATTTTCCTGAAGACAGTAAAGCTGAATTCACAGTATAGTTTGCAGTGCCAAGTCCATATGAACCTCTACTAGTTTTCTAATAGTTGCCTCTGCTGAACACATCTTTTCCTGAAGAAGTGGCCACTAAAGAACAACGAAACGTGTTGATGGTGTGCTTGAACCTTTTCTTGTGATCAATATTTACCCATCTTTCTGAAGGATCCACATGAGGGTACCTTGTTTATTTAATAGGCGCCTCTGCTGAACACATCTTTTCCCGAAAAAGTGGCCACTAAAGAGCTACAAAATGTGTTGATGGTATCCTTGAACCTTTTCTTGTGATCAATATGTACCAATCTTCCTGAAGGATTCACATGAGGGCACCTTGTTTATTTAATAGGTGCCTCTGCTGAACACATCTTTTCCCGAAAAAGTGGCCACTAAAGAGTTACGAAATGTGTTGATGGTGTGCTTGAACCTTTTCTTGTGATCAATATTTACCGATCTTTCTTAAGGATGCATATGAGGGCACCTTTTTTATTTAATAGGTGCTTCTGCTGAACACATCTTTTCCTGAAGAAGTGGCCACTAAAGAACAATGAAACGTGTCGATGGTGTGTTTGAACCTTTTCTTGTGATCAATATGTACTGATATTCCTGAAGCATCCACAGGAGGGCACCTTTTTATTTAATAGGTGCCTCTGCTGAACACATCTTTTTCTGAAGAAGTGGCCACTAACTCAAGAGTTATGAAACATGTTGGTGGTGTGCTTGAATCTTTTCTTGTGATCAATATTTACCCATCTACCTGATGGATATAAATCCTGTATAATAGTAATAATATTCTTAGAAGGATTATTATTATTATACAGTATTTATATAGCGCCAACGGTTTTCTCAGCGCTGTACACTACAATGGGAGACAATACAGGTGAAACTCCAAAAATTAGAATATCGTGCAAAAGTTCATTTATTTCAGTGCAGCAACTTAAAAGGTGAAACTAATATATGAGATAGACTCATTACATGCAAAGCAAGATAGTTCAAGCCGTGATTTGTCATAATTGTGATGATTATGGCTTACAGCTCATGAAAACCCCAAATCCACAATCTCAGAAAATTAGAATATTACATGCAATCAATAAAACAAGGATTGTACATAGAACAATATCGGACCTCTGAAAAGTATAAGCATGCATATGTACTCAGTACTTGGTTTGGGCCCCTTTTGCAGCAATTACTGCCTCAATGCAGCGTGGCATGGAACCTATCAGCCTGCGGCACTGCTGAGGTGTTACGGAAGACCAGGATGCTTCAATAGCGGCCTTCAGCTCTTCTGCATTGTTCGCTCTCATGTCTCTCATCTTTCTCTTGGCAATGCCCCATAGATTATCTATGGGGTTCAGGTCAGGCGAGTTTGCTGGCCAATCAAACACAGTAATCCCACGGTCATTGAACCAGGTTTTGGTGCTTTTGGCAGTGTGGGCAGGTGCCAAGTCCTGCTGGAAAATGAAGTCAGCATCCCCATAAAGCTTGTCTGCAGAAAGAAGCATGAAGTGCTCCAAAATCTCCTGGTAGATGGCTGCGTTGACCCTGGACTTAATGAAGCACAGTGGACCAACACCAGCAGATGACATGGCTCCCCAAATCAACACAAACTGTGGAAACCTCACACTGGACTTCAAGCATCTTGCAGTGTGTGCCTCTCCATTCTTCCTCCATACTCTGGGTCCTTGGTTTCCAAATGAGATGCAAAAGTTGCTCTCATCAGAAAAGAGGACTTTGGACCACTGAGCAACAGACCAGGTCTGTTTTTCTTTAGCCCAGGTAAGACGCTTCTGACATTGTTAGTTGTTCAGGAGCGGCTTGACAAGAGGAATACGACATTTAAAGCCCATGTCCAGGATCCGTCTGTGTGTGGTGGCTCTTGATGCACTGACTCCAGCCTCAGTCCACTCCTTGTGAAAGTCCCCAACACTTTTCAGTGGCCTTTTAATGACAATCCTCTCCAGACTGCGGTCATCCCTGCTGCTTGTGCACCTTTTTCTTCCACACTTTTCCCTTCCACATAACTTTCTATTAATGTGCTTTGATACAGCACTTTGGGAACATCCAACGTCTTCTGCAATTACCTTTTGAGACTTTCCCTCCTTATGGAGGGTGTCAATGATAGTTTTCTGCACAACTGTCAGGTCACCAGTCTTTCTCATGATTGTGATTCCTACTGAACCAGACTGAGAGACCATTTAAAGGCTCAGGAACCCTTTGCAGGTGTAATGGCTTAATTAGCTGATTAGAGTGGGACACTTTGAGCCTAGAATATTGCAATTTTTCACAATATTCTAATTTTCTGAGATTGTGGATTTGGGGTTTTCATGAGCTGTAAGCCATAATCATCACAATTATGACAAATCATGTCTTGAACTATCTTGCTTTGCATGTAATGAGTCTATCTCATATATTAGTTTTACCTTTAAAGTTGTATTACTGAAATAAATGAACTTTTGCACAATATTCTAATTTTTCGAGTTTCACCTGTACATGAGAGAGTACAATAACAATACAATGCGATACACAAGGGGTTCGAGGGCCCTGCTCCTTGGAGCTTACAATCTAGGAGGGAGGGGATAGTGGCACAGGAGGAAAAGCTGTGGGGGATGGAGTGGTAGGAAGAGTGGAGGAGATCAGCAATTAGCAGAGGGCGGGTTAGGCTTCCCTGAAGAGATGGGTTTTCAGGGTGCGCCTAAAGGAGAAGAGAGTAGGTGATAGTCTGATGGATTGAGGTAGGTAGTTCCAGAGGATGGGTAATGCCCTGGACAAGTCCTGGAGGCAGGCATGCGAAGAGGAGACCAGGGAACTAGAGAGAAGGAGGTCTTGTGAGGAACGGAGAGTGTGTTTTGGGTGGTATTTGGATATTAGGTCGGTGATGTAGTTTGGGGCAGAGTTATGGACAGCTTTGTACATCAGTGTTAGCATTTTGAATTTGATCCGTTGGGCAATCAGAAGCTAGTGGAGGGATTGGCAGAGGGGGGTGGCGGAAACAGAGCGGTTGGTAAGGTGGATGAGTCTGGCCGCCATATTCAGGATTGACTGAAGCGGGGATAGCCTGTGGTGAGGCAGGCCAGTGAGGAGGGTTGCAGTAATCGAGTCGTGATATGATGAGGGAGTGGATGAGTTGCTTAGTGGTTTCTGGGGTTAGGAATGGGCGTATTTTGGAGATGTTGGCGGAGTCTGCATGATTTTGTCAGCGATTGGACCTGGGGCTGGAAGGATAGATTGGAGTCTAGAATGACACCTAGTACTCTGGCTTGCGGGGTGGACCTGATGGTGGCATTTTTGGACGTGATGGAGAAGTCAGTGGGGGGGGGGGGGTGGGCTGGGGGGGAAAACTAGGAGCTCGGTTTTGGAGAGGTTCAGTTTAAGGAAGTGGAACGACATCCAATCTGATATGTCATTCAGTAGGCTAGTGATTCGGGCGGAGACTGAGAGGGTGAGGCGAAGGGTCGAGAGATAGATAGATCTCTCTTGGTTTTAGTATCTCTCTTTTTCTCTTGAATCTGCTTGCCTGGAGCACCACTGGCTTATGGAAAAAAAAAAAGATATACAAAAACCCTACAAAATGTCCTCGGGGATCCTTTCCTCTAAAATCATACAGTAATGATGGCACCAGGAGCTGCCGCTATGATATTCCATGCCTTAGCCATCCATACATAAGACCTTTGATCATGCATGTAACCTAGGACACTATGTTACCTCGCTGGTGTGACTGTCATAAAGACGGATGTGGCGGTCTTTCCCAGCCGTGGCAAAAACACTACCGTCCATGCTGTAATCCATGGCATGGATCTCATTTTCTGGCTCTGTAATGATAAAACAGTTAAAATGTACTGTGACTTCAATCAGCAGGAAAAACCCCAGACTATGTAGACTAGAAGGTCCAAAGTCTGAACACCTAGACTATTACACCTATTTTACATATATTACAGACTATTACAACTATTTTACATATATTACAGACTATTACACCTATTTTACATATATTACAGACTAGTACACCTATATACGCTTGGATATCCCATCCCAACTCCATGGGCATTAATATAGAGTTGGCTTCCCTTTGTAGCTAGAGCAGACTCCACCATCTTCAGCGGGTAAAATTGAACGCGTCACCATTTTTCTTGGTAAATGTATTTCTAAAAGTGCTATTGACATGAAATTTTCACCACATGTCGGTAACAACCCATGCGATCCATACATACAAAGAAACCAAAACAAATAAGTTCAGAAATGAAGTTATTTGTAATAAAACGCTTCCTGTTTGGAGAAACTAGTCGCATACATTGCTCAGGTGTGATGTTGGCCCATGCTTCCGAACAGACTTCAGATCTTGAAGGTTTTGTGAGCCACATGAATGAACTCTGATCTTTAGTTCTTTCCATAGATTTTCTATTGGATTCAAGTCAGGTGATTGGCTGGGCCATTCTAGCAGCTTTATTTTCTCTCTTTGAAACCAGTTGAGAGCTTCCTTGGCTTTGTGTTTGGGATCATTGTCTTTCTGAAATGTCCACCCTCGTTTCATCTTCATCCTCCTGGTAGATGGAAGCAGATTTTTATCAAGAATGTCATGATACATTTTTCCATTCATCCTTCCTTCAATGACGTGAAGTTTGGCAGTACCGTATGCTGAAAAACAGCCCCCCCCCCGCTATGATGTTCCTTCCACCTTCATGATTCACTGTTGGGATGGTGTTTTTGGGGTGATGTGCAGTGCCATGTGACCTCCAAACATGGTGTGTATTATGGCATCCAAAGAGTTCCATTTTGGTCTCATCTGACCAGACTATATTCTCCCAGTGTTTCACAGGCTTGTTTAAATGTTGTGCAGCAAACTTTAAAACAAGCTTCAACATGCTTTTTCTTCAGCAATGGAGTCTTGCATGGGGAGCGTGCATACAGGCCATGGCGGTTGAGTGCATTACTTATTGTTTTCTTGGAAACATTTGTGCCTGCTAATTCCAGGTCTTTTTGAAGCTCTCCACAGAGGTCCTTGGCTCTTGGACAACTCTTCTGGTAATTATTTTCACTTCTCTGCAAAAAATCTTGTGAGAAGCACCAGGTTGTGGGCGGTTTATGGTGAAATGATGTTCTTTCCACTTCCAGATTATGGCCCCAACAGTGCTCACTTGAACATTCAGACGTTTAGAAATCCTTCTGTAACCAATGCCACTTTTTGCAACAATAAGGTTGTGAAGGTCTTGAGAAAGCTCTTTCCTTTTATCCAACATGGGATGTTTACACCTTGGTAAAGAGACATCTTTTTATAGGCCATCAGTTGAGATTGAACAAGCTGATATTAATTTGCACTGACAATAGGCAGGATTGCTTTCTAATTACTGATAGATTTCAGCTGGTGTCCTGGCTTTCCATGCCTTTTTGCACCTCCCTTTCTTCATGTGTTCAATACTTTTTCAAGGTGTCATTCCATTTTATTACACATAATTTAATTTCTGCACTTACTTGTTTTGGTTTCTTTGTATGTATGGATTGCATGGGTTGTTATCACAGCTACTTTGAATGTAACTCATTCATGACAGTTGAAAACATTGCTGTTACAATGATCATCATTGTAACAGCAATCCAAGTGTAGCACAGTGTCACACTAAACTACACTGATGAGAGTATGAAAAAGAGTACAAAAATAATAAAAAAAATGTTAAGACATTTAAAAAAACTAAAAAAAATTACTTTTTTAACAAACTGTCACCAGTCAGTATCTCTGATCACCACCACACCAGTCATATGATGACACTGTACCGCACTGGTGACAGTTTGTAAAAACAAAAATGTGAAAAAATATTTAATTTCTTAATTTTCAAAAAAATTGTGACAAAAAATTGCAACTTCAGAAAACTCACCATGCCTCTTTTTAACCATTTGACGCCTGGCCTATGGCCGAATGGCATCCGGAAAAATGTACTAGCTTTCCGGGAGGCCGCCAGTGTCTAGCTGTGAATGGTCACAGGTAATCACATGCACATGTCATGTGATTAGCTGTGGCCAAATCACAGCTAAGCACAAAAAAAAAAAACCCTGAATGAATCAATATCATTCAGGTAAATGCTTGCTTATAGCAAAGCAAAAAAAAAAATACTGATCACTTCCCAAAAGTAGTACAATGTTACTATGGTAACATTGTACTACTTTGAAAATAGTGAAATGTGAAAAAAAAATCTTAAAAAAAAGAAAAAAAGTAATAAAAAATTTTAAATAATAAAAAAAAATATATATTTTTTTTTTTTCACACTGTCACCAGTCAGTGTCCTGATCACCGCCATGCCAGTTATATGATGACGCTGTACTGCACTGGTGACAGTATGTAAAAAAAAAAATAGTGAAAATAATTTTTTTTATTTTTTTATTTTCTGAAAAATTATGAAAAAAAAATACAACTTCAAAAAACTCGCCATGCCTCTTATGAAGTACGTCGGAATGTCTACTCTGCAAAAAGGGGTCATTTGGGGGATATCTGTACTATTCAGACATTCTTGGACCTCAAGAAATTAGATTGGCTGTCAGTACTTCAGGATTGATCAATATTCAGATCTATACCATAGTTTGTGAACTCTATAACTTTCCTACAAACTAAATAATACATCCTAATTTGGGTTATTTTCACCAAAGACATGTAGCAGAATATCTCGGCCTAAATTTATGAAGAACAATTATTTATTTGCAAATGTTTGTAACAGAAACAAAGAAAAACGTGTTTGTTAATTTAGCAAAAAATAAAAACCCCAGGAGTGATTAAATACCACCAGAAGAAAGCTCTAGTTGTGTGAAGAAAATTATACAATTTTAGTTTGGGTACAATGTTGCATGACCGCGCAATTGTCATTCAAAGTGTGAGAGCGCTGAAACCTGAAAAATGGCCTGGGAGGGAAGGGGGTAAAAGTGCCCGGTATTGAAATGGTTAAATACCTCAAACTGTCTACTTTCCAAAAAGGGGTCATTTGGGGGGGTATTTGTACTGTCCTGGCATTTTAAGAGCCTCAATAAATGAAATTAGCTGTCAGTACATCTAGGTCACGGTTGGGATTCGAACCAACGACCCTAGTACTGCCAGGCGGAAGTGCTACCCATTTAGCCACTGTGCTGCCTTAACCCACAATGGGTGTAAAATCTAAACTCCCTAACTTACATTCATACATACACATACTATTTATTATATATACTATTTTATTCTATTCTTTTCTATTGTATTATATTCTATTTTTTAATTCTATTCTGTTTTATTCTACTCTATTCTATTTTATGAAATTCTATGCTGTTCTGTTCTATTCCTTTATTTTCTATTCTGTTTTATTATTTCTTTTATTTTCTATGCTGTTTTATTCTATTCTATTCTTTAATTCTCCATTCAATTGACAGAGGATATTTTGGGGAGTCAGGCTGCCATGCTAATGGTATGATCTGGCATCTCATGGTGCCTATCTCCCTACTTACCTATTTATTGAGAACAGACTTTTTTTTGTCTTTTCCGTGTATTTATATACCAGTCTTCCGATACAATGAGGGGCTGCGGCATGTCACGCAGAGGCGGGAGTACCATACCTGTTATAGTGAGAACATTGATCTCAGACTGGACATCATAAAAGGAGAGCAGACCGTCCGCTCCGGCCCCCACCAGGATGTTGCTGTTCTTTGGGTGGTAATTGAGTGCGGTGATGGCTTGCCTGGTGCGATGTCCGCAGAAGAGAGTGGAGGCCAGAGAGCCGCTCTCGGTGTTCACAATCTGAAATAATCAATGGAATGAAATTCGTTTATGAAGTGCTGACACATTCCATCGTCCTACTGAGATAGAGAACGGATTTCCTAGGTTTACAGCCAGGCGACTAGCAAACTACTAAGGCCTGGTTCACGCCACGCATTTCAGTTGCCTTTTTTCTGCATCCAAAACGCACAGAAAGTAGGTTATATGGCTGTCAGTGTCATAGTTCACATCAGTGCTTGCAGTTCCTGTGCAGAACAAAAAGTAGAAAAAGCTGCAATCAGGGGCGGACTGACAACTCATGGGGTCCCCAGGCAATAGGGGATCATGGGGCCCCTTTGTCCTCGCCCAAACTCAAACTACACCCAAAAATGCCTATGAAAGGTACCAGGGGCATCTCATGGGGCCTCCTACTAACCCCGGGCCCTCGGGCAGTGGCCGAGTTTCCAAATGGTTAGTCCACCCCTGGCTGCAATTTTTCTACGCAGAACTGTACTGGAACGCGGTAATACACAGCAAAAACGTGCCAGAACGCACCAAAAACGCACTGCAATGCTCATGTCCCTATTTAAATGGAAGAAAAAGAGAGAGGAAAAAATGAACTGGAATGCATAAAAAACACACCAAAAATGCGCCACAAATGTGTCAAAAACGCACATGCAAAAACGCATCTGGACTGCGTTTTTATAGTCTGAACCGGCCTTAAGAGATTTCCTTTAAGGTGTCTGTGGTCTCCTCTTTGCCTCTGCGACTCTAAACAACTCTGTCCTATGTACTGTTTTCAGGGCCAGTTCACGCTACATGCGTTTCAGTTGCTTTTTTTATGCATCCAAAACGCATAGAAAGTAGGTTACATGGTTGTTTCTGCACAGAACTGTACTGGAACGCGGTAAAACGTATAAAAAATCCACCGGAATGCACCAAAAACGCACTGGAATGCACATGTCCCTATTTAAATTGAAGAAAAAAAGAGAGGAGAAAATGAACTGGAATGTGCTGGAACGCGTCAAAAATGCACCAAAAACATGCCAAAATGTGTCAAAAACACGCATGCAAAAACGCATCCGGAACACATCTGGACTGCATTTCTATAGTGTGTAGGTTATATGGTTGTCAGTGTCTTAGTTCACATCAGTGCTTGCAGTTCCAGTGCGTTCCGGGTGCAGAACAAAAGTAGAACAGGATGCATTTTTTCTGCACAGAACTGTACTGGAACGCGATAAAAAGCATCAAAAATGCACCGGAACGCACCAAAAATGCACTGAAATGCACATGTCCTTATTTAAATTGAAGAAAGAGGAAAAAATTAACTGGAATGCAAAAAAAACGCACTGGAACACGTCAAAAACACACCAAAAACACACCAAATATGTGTCAAAAACGCACATGCAAAAACGCATCCGGAACGCATCTGGACTGCGTTTCTATAGTCTGAACCGGCCTTAAGAGATTTCCTTTAAGGTGTCTGTGGTCTCCTCTTTGCCTCTGCGACTCTAAACAACTCAGTCCTATGTACTGTTTTCAGGGCCAGTTCACGCTACATGCGTTTCAGTTGCTTTTTTTCTGCATCCAAAATGCATAGAAAGTAGGTTATATGGTTGTCAATGTCATAGTTCACATCATTGCTTGCAGTTCCTGTGCGTTCCGGGTGCAGAAAAGAAAGTGGAGCAGGCTGCATTTTTTCTGCACAGAACTGTACTGGAACGCAGTAAAACGCATCAAAAATGCACTGGAACGCACCAAAAACGCACTGGAATGCCCATTTCCCTATTTAAATTGAAGAAAAAGAGAGAGGAGAAAATGAACTGGAAAGCATCAAAAACGCACCAAAAATGTGTCAAAAACGCACATGCAAAAAAGCACCCGGAACACTTCTGGACTGCGTTTCTATAGTGTGTAGGTTATATGGTTGTCAGTGTCATAGTTCACATCAGGGGCGGACTGACAACTCATGGGGCCCCCGGGCAATAGGGGATCATGGGGCCCCTGTGTCCTTGCCCAAACTCAAAAAAGCCTATGAAAAAGATGCCAGGGGCATCTCATGGGGCCCCCTAATGACCCCGGGCCCTCGGGCAGTGCCCGAGTTTCCAAATGGTCAGTCCGCCCCTGGTTCACATCAGTGCTTGCAGTTCCAGTTGAAGAAGAAAAATTTAGAACAGGCTGCATTTTTTCCGCACAGAACTGTACTGGAACGCAGTAAAACGCACCTTAACACACATGTCCCTATTTAAATTGAAGAAAAAGAGAGGGGAAAATGAACTGGATCTCATAAAAAACGCACCGGAACGCAGCAAAAACGTGCATGCAAAATGCATCCGGAACGCATCTGGACTGCGTTTCTATAGTGTGAACCGGCTCTCTAGGTTCGCCTCTGATCAAACCAGGGAATTAGTTAAAGCTGAAGTTTGATCTGCTCCCCGATTCCCCATCAACACGCTGAGGAAATTGTTAAATAAAACCTTTCCATTTTCATTACTTCATTTATTTTTAGATCCGTTTATGTCAGCATTGGACCTCTGTGCTTCTCTATGCAATGCAGGCAGATCATGGTTGATGGTCGAGGCCGGCAAGGTACTGTACATAGCTTCTGGAAAACATCACAGCACCCTGCCTCAGTACTCCTCTCCAATGCCATCAGGCCCAATGTAAGCAGTGGACTGGCTCCTAGGAGGGGTTATGAAAATATCCCAATGCCTTGTTGGATGGATGGATGTCAGTCCAGGAGGACGTGTTCCTTGACAGGCTGCATTTGCACACAGACCATTCTAGTTAACACCTACCTGTGATGCTCTCCTATGACTGAACCTAAAGCCAATGATCTAAGGGATGGGCTGGGGTGGAAAGTGCTAGATGGTGCTGGATGTCCTCCCACCAGGAAATGATGTGTGCGCCACCTCACTTTGTTCAGCCTTTATTGCACAATGTCAGAAGCTCAAAATTTGCCGTGAAATCACCTCATTTCAGTACAGAAGAGGAGGCTGTACAACTTCGCAAGACTTTAACATATGATCACTCAGAAGGAGGTGTGTCCTGCCTGGCCGTCAATCTGCTATAGGCCGGGCAGGACACTCCTCCTTCTGAGTGAGCAAATGACAGATCACTACACAGGCCTGCTGCCAGTGTCATGTGACCGCCATGACCAATCACAGCAGATTACATGGCAATTGTAAATAATGGATAGCTTCCTTTCATGCCATCCTTGTTGCTAGCTTTGATTGGTCACAGCGGTCACATGGTACAGACAGGGCCGATCACAGTCCATATGTACCATGCAGGGGCGGACTGACAACTCATGGGGCCCCCGGGCAATAGGGGATCATGGGGCCCCTGTGCCCTTGCCCAAACTCAAAAAAGCCTATGAAAAAGGTACCAGGGGCATCTCATGGGGCCCCCTACTGACCCTGGGCCCTCGGGCAGTACCTGAGTTTCCAAATGGTCAGTCCGCCCCTGGTACCATGTAATGAGCTTTGCCCAATCACAGCTAATCACAACAAAAGACTTAACGAATCAGTTTCATTCAGTAAAAATGGTTGCTAATATCAGAGAAATACATTGGTATCATCAATCATAATGTGTAAAAAAAAATAAAATCCTGATCACTTGCCCAGAGTAGTACTATGTTGCTGATTGCTCTGGTCACAGTGTGTTGAAAAAAATAAATAAATAAATTAAAAAAATTTAATAAAAAAGAAAAAAAATAATAAAAAATTGAAAAAAATAAAAATTTAATTATTATTCTTTTTCCTTTTTTTTTTACATACTGTCACCAATCAGTGTCCCTGATCACCGCCACACCAGTTATAGGATAACACTGTACTGGACTGGTGACCATATGTAAAAAAAAAATAAAAAATATTTCAATTCTTGAATTTCTTCATTTTATAAAAAATTATGACAAAAAATTACAACTTAAAAAAACTTGCTATTCCTCCTACTAAATACCTTGAACTGTCTATTTGCCAAAAATGGGTCATTTTGGGTGGTATTTGTACTATCCTGGCATTTTCGGTCCTCACAAAATAAGATTGGCCGTCAGTACATCAGATTTGATAGATTGTCAGATGGTTTGTGGACTCTATAACTTTCCTACAGACTAAATAATATACACTGATTTGGGGTATTTTCACCAAAGAAACGTAGCAGAATATATTTTGACCTAAATTTATGAAGAAAGGCTATTTATTTGCAAAATTTTATAACAGAAATGAAGAAAAACGTGGGTTTTTTTTAAAGTTTATTTTTGGTTGTTTATTTAACAAAAAAATAAAAGACAGTGGTGATTAAATACCACCAAAAGAAAGCTCTATTTGCGTGAAAAAAAATTATATACATTTTTTATGGGTACAGTATTGCATGCCCATGCAACTTTCATTCAAAGTACAACGCTGAAAGCTGAAAACTGGCCTCGGCAGCAAGGGGGGAAAAGTGCTCAGTATTGAAGTGGTTAAAGCACAATGAAACTTTTACAATGAATTCACTTAACAGCTTAAATCTGCTGAATAAATTCCCGGTGCATTATAAAATGTGTGCCACGTCTTACAGTTTATTTCCTTTAAAAAGCAGCCACAGTAAATATATTCTTCAGATTTTTTTTTTTAACATATAAAAAAATAATTTTAACATATATTTTTACACATATTCGTAAATGCGTTCCAAAAATGTAGATTTGTATTTTTAAAGACATACAGTATATTTGAAATGTATTTGTAATAATATTTTTTCATATATTTTGTAATACAAACGCATTTCAACACATGCAGTGTACATATATATATATATATATATATAATTTATTATTTTATATTTATATAAAATATATATATATATATAAAGAAGTATGTATATATATATATATATATATATAAATAAAGTATATATATATATATATATATATATATATATATAAATAAAGTAAATATATATATATATATATATAAATAAAGTATGTATATATATAATATATATATATAAAAATAAAGTATATACATATATATATATATATATATATAAAAATAAAGTATATATTATATATATATATATATACATATATAAATAAAGTATATATATATATATATATAAAGTATATATATATATATATAAAAATAAAGTGTATATATATATATATATAAATAAAGTATATATATATATATATATAAAGTATATATATTTATATATATATAAACATATATATATATAAATAAAGTATATATATATATATATATATATATATATACACACACACACTTTATAAAAAGTATATATATAGATATTTTTATTTTATTTTTTTAAATATATTGAATACGGCCAAAATTGTACTATTTCAAATAGATGGCAATATATTTGGGAAGAATATTTTTAAAGTGTGTTTCAAATATATTTTTCTTCCATATGGGTTGCTGAGACATACCTATAGCTCTTCAGTCAGCAGGGGGCACTAGATTTTCAGATTGCAGTGATCTAGCTGCAGCCTTTTAAGGCGCTATACTTTATTATTGTTACTTCCTTAATATGATGTGATTTTTGTAATTTTCCTTTAAAAAAATAAATTTTGATGTGGACAATCACTTACCTGAATGGCGCCATTTCCAAATCCCACAGCCAGTTGTTTCCCACTAGGGGAAAAGCGGAGGCTGTAAATACTGTGTGTGTCTTTGCTCAACGGGATGCGGTATCTCACAAAGAGTTCCCCATATCTCTCGTCATCGTCAGAGCCCTCTTCTACGCTCTCTCCAGAGCTCTCCAACTCTTTGGATCTAAGAATGGCTTCCTCCAACCGTCGCCGAGACATGGTGGCTGAGATGATCCCAACTGCAAACCAAACCATTTGGAAGATATAAGATGAAATGAACTGAACCAGTCTGCATAGGTGGTGTGTGATAACTCTGGTGGGTCACAAGATGCCACCATGGGGAGAGATCCTGCAGCTGGACTTTCCCTCACTATATTGAATCCAATAGGCCTGTCATTCTCTAAAGCAGGGGTCTCCAAACTGCGGCCTGAGGGACAGATGTGGTCCTTTGGTACCCTTTATCCAGCCCTTGGGGCACTATTGCTCCCACTGAAACCAACAATGGGGCAGTACTTCTTCCATTGAAACCAATGATGGGGCACTATTCTTCCTATTAATACCAGTGATGGGGCTCTACTCCTCCTACTGACCATCAACCCTGTGGCCATGTTTATGCTCACTGATGCTGGGGGCCAGGACATTTTCTATCATCGCTGGCCCTAATCCAGCCCTCCTAAAGCCTGAAGGACAGTATACTGGCCCTTTGTCTGAAAAGTTTGGAGACCTCTGCTCAAAAGAGTTCCTGAAACCCTAGGGTTCCTCCAGAGGCTGCTTTGAGTTGTGGCTGATTGACCTTCCATATGATGGTGCCTGCATATTTCTGGGTCCAACACCACTTGGCAGAACAAGCTAAATGACACCAATGGTCTTTTTTGCCATCTGTAAGTGTAGCATTTTGCCAACTACTGTAAGCGGGGCATTCTTCTCTGAGCACCAATGAAAGGGGCATACTACACATATATTCCTGATAAATGCATTTTAGCTGGGGTTCCCTGTGACCTGAACATTATTTAAATGGTTCCTCTGGAGCAAAAAGGTTGTTAGGCACCAGGTACATCTAATAGGTACCTTGATTGGGGTACTCATGCACTTCCTTTTCTAATTGGAAACCCTAGGGTTCCTTCAGAGGTGGCTAGAGGATCCTTTGAGTTGCGGCTGATTAAGTTCCCATATGGGGTGCCTGCATACTTCTGGGTCCAACTTCACTTGGCAGAACCAACTGCATGCCACTAATGATCTGCTTGACCATTTGTAAGGGTGGCATTTTGACTACCATTGTAAATAAGGCATTCTTCTCTGACCACTAACGTAAGGGGCATACTACCCACTTACCGCCAATAAAATAATTTTAGCTGGGTTTCACCAAGACCTGAAAGTTATTTCAATGGTTCCTCTGTTAGGCTCTGAGTACATCTAATACCTTTCCTTGAGTGAGGTACCCATGCCCTCACTCACTGCCTTTTTTCATTGGAAACTGTAGTTTTCCTCCAGAGGTGGCTAGAGGATCCTTTGAGTTGTGGCTGATTGACTGGATCCAACACCACTTGGCAGAGCCAGCTGCATGCTGCCAATAATCTGTTTGACCATTTGAAAGGGAGGCATTTTGTCCACTACTATAAGTAAGGCATTCTTCTCTGACCATTAGTCTACGGGGCATACGACTTACTTACCCATAATAAATTAATTTTACCTGGTGTTCCCTGAGACCTGAACATTATTTCAATGGTTCCTCTTGTGGTAAAAGGTTGTGAAGTACTAGGTACAACTAATTAGCTCCTTAATTGGGGTACCCATGCCATCATTCACTTCCTTCCCTCGCTAAAAACCCTAGGGTTCCTCCAGATGTTGCTAGGGAATTCTTTGAGCTGTGGCTTATTGCCTAAATCAGTCAGCATAGGTAGTCTGTGATGACTTTGGTGTGGCATGTGGTAAGGGAACCCACAGCTGGACTTTCCCTTCACTATATTGGATCACAAAGGCCAGCCTTTCTCAACCAGGGTTTTGTGAAGACCATGGGTTTCTTTTAAGGGGAACTTTGAGTTGTGGCTCATTAACCCCTCATAAGATTTGAGTAACGTCCCTTGGTTCCAGCCCCTACCCACCTCCCAGTACCGCCACTTTTAGAGAATACAGAACCAAGTAGTTCTGGTCCAACGCTACTTGGCAGAGCACGACACCAATTTGGTCATCTAAGGTTAGCATTTTGACTACCACGGTAAGTGGGACATTCATCTCTGACCACCAACCTCAACAAGAGGCATACTACACACTAATACCCTATAAATGAATTTTAGCTGGGGTTCCCAAAGACCTGAAAATGATTGTAATGGTTCTCCAGGGGTATAAAGGTTACCAGGCATCAGGTATATCTAATAAACTCCCGGCCTGGAATACCCATGCTCTCACTCGCTTCTGTTCCTTACTGGAATGGCCAAAAACAGTGATAGAGCCTGGCAGAAATCTGTCAAGTACACATGATGCCAGATATCACCCTTCAGCTGGTGATGGTAAAACAGAAGGAAAGGTTGGATATAGACTTCTGCAGGCTGGGGGGGAGGACTATTATTTTTTTTTCACAAATTCGGTGGCTCCATATTAAAATATTCCACAAGGCTCTAACTTTCTGCATAGTCTGGAGGGGGATAAGTCCTGCTGGTTGGTGTCATCAATGACTTGGCTACAAAGCTTTGGAACCATGCCAGGCTTGGAAAACCGTCTCATCATTGCATACCAACACATATACAAAGACCTGGCAAGGGGGTGTCCCATGCCACACAGAATGGGAAAAAATGGAAAGGGTATCTAAACCTAAATATTTTCCAGTTTACCAGTCCTTAGATGTGCTGGCTGCATTAGTTTTCTGTTTTTAGCCTTGTAAACAGGACCTTAATCACTTTGCGCCGGCGCCTCCCGGCCCTTAAAGAGTTTTCAGGAGGCGGGCGGGGTTTAGGGTCATGTGACCTCCGTGAATCGCCGTCACGGTGGTCACATGATTGGAAAAGGTCCCAATCGAAAGTGGAGATCGGGACCTTTCCGTGAGTCACGGACATATGTGCTGGGAGCGAGCTCTCAGCACGTATGTATTTTCTAATGGCATGCAAATATGCGGCCGCTCGGCACCAAGGCCCAGACGCCGAGAGGCTGCATATTTTCATGCGCTCAGCATCAAGGGGTTAAAGCAGGGCTTTTTTTCTCAGAGAAGAGGTGCAGGAACTTCCTACCTTTTGAGCCACCTCTTGTCTCCGCTCCCTACCCACCTTCAAGTAACGTCCCTTGGTTCCACCCCCTATCCACCTTCGAGTAACATCCCTTGGTTCCACCCCCTGCCCACCTTCAAGTAACGTCCCTTGGTTCCACCCCTTACCCACCTTCGAGTAACGTCCCTTGGTTCCACCCCCTGCCCACCTTCAAGTAATGTCCCTTGATTCCACCCCCTACCCACCTTCAAGTTAGGTCCCTTGGTTTCACCCCCTGCCCACCTTCAAGTAACGTCCCTTGGTTACACCCCCTACCCACCTTTGAGTAACGTTCCTTGGTTCCACCAACTACCCACCTTCAAGTAATGTCTCCTGGTTCCACCCTTTATCTACCTTTGAGTAATGTCCCTTGGTTCCACCCCTTACCCACCTTCGAGTAATGTCCCTTGGTTCCACCCCCTAGCCACATTCGAGTAACGTCCCTTGGTTCCACCCCCTAAACACTTTCAAGTTACGTCCCTTGGTTCCACCCCCTGCTCACCTTCAAGTAACGTCCCTTGGTTACACCCCCTACCCACCTTCGAGTAATGTCCCTTGGTTCCACCCCTACCCACCTTTAAGTAACGTCCCTTGGTTCCACCCCCTACCCACCTTCGAGTAACGTCCCTTGGTTCCACCCCCTGCCCACCTTCAAGTAACTTCCCTGGTTCCACCCCCTACCCACCTTCAAGTAACGTCCCTTGGTTCCACCCCCTGCCCACCTTCAAGTAACGTCCCTTGGTTCCATCCCCTACCCACCTTCAAGTAACGTCCCTTGGTTCCACCAACTACCCACCTTCAAGTAACGTCGCTTGGTTCCACCCCCTACCCACCTCCCAGTACCGTCCCTTTTAGCGAACACAGAGCCAACTATCATATAAGACCCCCAGCAACAATAGACCCATGCCAAAAAAAATAAATCCCCACCAGTGACAATAGATCCACCAAAAAGTTTTAAATAAAATAATAATAATAGAAATAAATAAAGCGCGTGTAAAAAAAGTTTTAAATGAAATAATAATAATAATAATAATAATAAATAAAACGAGTGTAAAAAACGTTTTATATAAAATAATAATAATCAATTAAAATGAGTGTAAATTTTTTTTTTAAATTTAAGAAATATCAATAATTAAATTAAAACAAATAAATATAAGCGCCCTCCTCCACCTGTGTTAACGTGCAAATGAGAATGCATAAGTCCCGCGTGCACATGTAAACAGTGATCACGCCACACACGTGAGGTATCGCTACGAACATCAGAGCGAGAGTAATAATTTTAGCTCAAGACCTTCAGTGCAACTCTAAACTGGTGACCTGTAAGGGAGTTTAAAGTTGTTGCCTATTGGAGATTTTTCGGTACTGTAGTTTGACACCATTCTATAGGTGTACACAACTTGAAAGTGTGATATGTTAGGAATTTACTCAGCATAACATCATCTTTTATAGTTCAAAAAATTATTAAATAGTGTTTGTGCGCAAAAAAATTTAATCAAAGTATTTTTTTCCCCAAAAAAATTGTTTGAAAAACCGCTGCACATTGTTGACATACGCTGTACAAATTTGACATAAAAAATTTCACCACCCACCATTTTATCCTCTGGGGCCTCTGAAAAAAATTATGTTTGATGGTTCTAAGTAATTTTCTAGCAAAAAAAAAAAAAAGGTAGATTCATGTGAGAAGTATCAGAATTGGCCCAGAGTTGAAGTCGTTAAAAAAGCAATTGAGCAAATTGAGATGTTGCTAAAAACCATCTCTTTCTCCTACAGGTCCTCCTACAGAAAATGTATATTTTGGGGTGTTTTAGGTTATTTTCTGTTTTAACATGTGTGCGAAAAAAAGAAAAAAAAAATCGCTCAGGCGGTGAAGGGATTAAAGAGGATTTCGTTTGTGGTGACGTACCTTTGTCTGGGCTCACCAATCCCGTGCTGGCATTGTTGGTGGCGTTGGTCAGTGGCGCAGGGTGTCGCTGGCCATCTCCTTGGCTCTTGGGGAAAGTTGTAGGCTAGGCTCAGCTGAAATATAAAGGCAGAGAGTGTAGAGGAAGGCAGGGAGGAGAGCCGGGATTGTGTTATATACAACATTTCCCAGGCAACAGCTTCTACCCAGGACACCTTCTACACACAGGAGACAAAGACTGCAAACAATGACAGTGCCTGACACCTCCCCGCACCACTCTCCATACAGGGCATACAGGAATCTGTGCAGGCAAGTATTTCTACGCTGACCCCTCTGCAATGTTTACATGTAAAACTAAATCTAATATATATAAAAAAAAAAAAAAACTGTACTAATATTTACAATATATAAAAAAAACAGAGCAAATGTTTTTCTTTTTTTTTTTGCACACGTAAAAATCTTCAATAAAATGACTTGAACCCCCAGAACATTATATATTTTCTGAAAGCAAAGGCCCTGTAGAATAAAAGGATGACGGTCGCAAAATTTTAAACTGTTTATTAAACGCTCATTTTCAGGAAAAAAAAAATAGAATAAAATGAATTTTTGTGCAAACACATACAAATATATTACCCATTTTTTTTTACAATATAAAAGATGTGTTTGCATGGAGTAGACGCCAAACATGCCACGTCTTAAAATGGCGTGCGCCTGTGATATCGCAAAACATGTCAGTACCAAAAAAACTCCGTAAGTGACACTTTAAAAGCCTTAACAGATCATTGGTGTAGAGATAACCAGAAGCTCCTGTGCTAGGATTATTGCTCGCACTCTGATGTTCGCGGTGATACCTCACACTTGTGCGACCGCGGTTTACATACGTGTGCGCACCCAGGGCTGCATGTGCGTATGTGTGCAGGGCAACAGGGGTTATAGCAATCGTTTTTATTTTTTAATATGTTTTATTGTAATTGTATTTTCTAAAACTTTTTTCTATTATTATTTATTCATTTATACCTGATCGTTATCAGAAGGAGTTAATGAACTTTGAAATGAAATGCAGTTTCTGGTCATCTGCTGTAGTATATCCGCAGTCTCTGGTCATCTCCTGTACTATGTCCGCAGTCTCTGGTCATCTCCTGTACTATGTCCGTAGTCTCTGGTCATCTCCTGTACTGTGTCCGCAGTCTCTGGTCATCTCCTGTACTATGTCCGCAGTCTCTGGTCATCTCCTGTACTATGTCCACAGTCTCTGATCATGTCCTATACTATGTCCGCAGTCTCTGGTCATCTCCTGTACTATGTCCGTAGTCTCTGGTCATCTCCTGTACTATGTCTGCAGTCTCTGGTCATCTCCTGTACTATGTCTGCAGACTCTGGCCATCTCCTGTACTATGTCTGCAGTCTCTGGTCATCTCCTGTACTATGTCTGCAGTCTCTGGTCATCTCCTGTACTGTGTCTGCAGTCTCTGGTCATCTCCTGTACTATGTCCGCAGTCTCTGGTCATCTCCTGTACTATGTCCGCAGTCTCTGGTCATCTCCTGCACTATGTCTGCAGTCTCTGATCATCTCCTGTAGTACATATGCAGTTTCTAGTCATCTGTTGTAGTACACCTGCAGTCTCTGATCATCTCCTGTAGTGCATCTGCAGTCTCTGGTCCTCTCCTGTAGTACATCTGCAGTCTCTGATCATCTCCTGTAGTACATCTGCAGTCTCTGATCATCTCCTGTAGTACATATGCAGTTTCTGGTCATCTGCTGTAGTACACCCGCAGTCTCTGATCATCTCCTGTAGTACATATGCAGTTTCTGGTCATCTGTTGTAGTACACCCACAGTCTCTGATCATCTCCTGTAGTACATCTGCAGTTTCTGGTCATCTGCTGCAGTACACGCGCAGTCTCTGATCATCTCCTGTAGTACATCTGCAGTCTCTGGTCATCTCCTGTAGTACATCTGCAGTCTCTGATCATCTCCTGTAGTACATCTGCAGTTTCTGGTCATCTGCTGTAGTACACCCGCAGTCTCTGATCATCTCCTGTAGTACATCTGCAGTTTCTGGTCATCTGCTGCAGTACATGCTCAGTCTCTAATCATCTCCTCTCCTGTAGTGCATCTGCAGTTTCTGGTCATCTGCTGTAGTACACCCAGAGTCTCTAGTCATCTCCTGTTCCTGCCCTGCCATTGGTTGCCTGCCGAGGTCCTGACTTCCTTGCTGTTCATGCTGGTTTCGGCGCCATTTTCAAAAAGTCTCTGCATTGCTGAACTCTGACGGCTGCATCTCTGCTCATGCTGTACAACCAGGATCCATCTTCACATCACTGGCAGACTGGGGGCTTATCAAAGGCATTCCTTTACCATGCTATTATACTTTTTACATTTGTGAGTAGTTTTTAAACCTCTTGTTACCAATAAATCTTTAACCCTTTACACTGAGATTGACGCCACCTTGTGTCTGATTTATTTTCTACAGAGTTCTGCTCCGCTCTAGGGGGAGCTGCCTTCACCATCCATCCACCACCTAGGACCCTTTGACTATGGACTTCCTCATCTCCATTTGTCGCTTCATCGCCACTCCATTTTGAACTCATTACTATTGTACGCTTTTTCCCCTGTAGTACATATGCAGTTTCTGGTCATCTGCTGTAGTACACCCACAGTCTCTGATCATCTCCTGTAGTACATCTGCTGTAGTACACCCACAGTCTCTGATCATCTCCTGTAGTACATATGCAGTTTCTAGTCATCTGTTGTAGTACACCCGCAGTCTCTGATCATCTCCTGTAGTACATATGCAGTTTCTAGTCATCTGTTGTAGTACACCCGCAGTCTCTGATCATCTCCTGTAGTACATATGCAGTTTCTAGTCATCTGTTGTAGTACACCCGCAGTCTCTGATCATCTCCTGTAGTACATATGCAGTTTCTAGTCATCTGTTGTAGTACACCCGCAGTCTCTGATCATCTCCTGTAGTACATATGCAGTTTCTAGTCATCTGTTGTAGTACACCCGCAGTCTCTGATCTTCTCTTGTAGTGCATCTGCAGTCTCTGATCATCTCCTGTGGTACATCTGCAGTTTCTGGTCATCTGCTATAGTACATCCGCAGTCTCTGGTCATCTCCTGTAGTATATTTGCAGTCTCAAATCATCTCCAGTAGTATATCTGCAGTCTCTGGTCATCTCCTGTATTATATCTGCAGTCTCTGATCATCTCCTGTATTATATCTGCAGTCTCTGATCATCTCCTGTAGTATGTCAATTTCTGACCATCTATTGTAGACACGCTCCAAAGACATTTTGGTGGGTTAATTGGCTCCTGCTAAATTGTCCCTAGTATGTAAGAATGTAAGTTAGGGACCTTAGATTGTACACCCCTTGAGGGTTAGGGACTGATGTGAATGTACAATATATATGTAAAGCACTGCGTAAATTGACAGAGCTATATAAGTACCCAAAATAAATAAATAAATAAATGCTTGCTCAATTATTTGCAATTGCTCCACTGCTCAGTGAGCGTTAATGATGTGCAGCAACCTCTAGCAACCAGTCAGTGAGCGTTAATGATGTGCAGTAACCTCTAGCAACCAGTCAGTGAGCGTTAATGATGTGCAGTAACCTCTAGCAACCAGTCAGTGAACAGTAGTGATCTGCAGTAACCTCTAGCAACCAGTCAGTGAACAGTAGTGATCTGCAGTAATCTCTAGCAACCAGTTAGCAGTAATGATGTGCAGTAACCTCTAGCATTTGGGAGATTTCTGTTATTATTATGATTTAAAAAGGAGCCAAACAACTGATTATAAATGGCTTCATATGATCACTATCCTTAAATAAAAGACAGTCATATTTTCAATATTAATGCCAAAATCTTATGATTTCTGCCTGGATATGCAAACTTTTGAGTGTAACTGTATATACACTATATTGCCAAAAGTATTGGGCCAGCCCTCCAAATCATTGGATTCAGGTGTTCCAATCACCTCCGTGGCCACAGGTGTATACAATCAAGCACCTAGACATGCAGACTACTTCTACAAACAATTGTGAAAGAATGTGTCGCTCTCAGGAGCTCAGTGACTCCAAGCGTGGTACCGTGATAGGTTGCCACCTGTGCAAAAAGTCCATCCGTGACATTTCCTGGCTACTAAATATTCCACGGTCAACTTTTAGTGGTATTATAACAAAGTGGAAGCAACTGGGAACAACAGCAACTCAGCCACCAAGTGGTAGTCCACGTAATATGACAGAGCGGGGTCAGCGACCTCCAAACTTTGTCTTCAGATTAGCACACCAACAGTGCGTAGAGAACTTCATGGAATGGGTTTCCATGGCCAAACCGCTGCATCCAAGCCTTACATCACCAAGTGCAATGCAAAACATTGGATGCAGTGGTGTAAAGCACACCACCACTGGGCTCTAGAGCAGTGGAGACGTATTCTCTGGAGTGACCAATCACGCTTCTCTCTTAGGCAATCCAATGGACGTGTCTGGGTTTGGCAGTTGCCAGGAGAACGGTACTTGCCTGACTGCATTGTTCCAAGTGTAAAGTTTGATGGGGAAGGATTATGATGTGGGGTTGTTTTTCAGAGGTTGGGCTTGGCCCCCTAGTTCCAGTGAAGGGAACTCTTAAGGCATCAGCATACCAAGACATTTTGGACAATTTCATGCTCCCAACTTTGTGGGAAGAGTTTGGAGATGGCCCCTTCCTGTTCCAACATGACTGTACACCAGTGCACAAAGCAAGGTCTATAAAGACATGGGTGAGCAAGTTTGGGGTGGAGAAACGTGACTGGCCTGCAGTGTCCTGACCTCATCCCATTAGAACACCTTTGAGATGAATTAGAGAGGAGACTGTAAGCCAGGCCTTCTCGTCCAACATCAGTGCCTGACCTCACAAATGTGCTTCTGGAAGAATGGTCAAACCTTCCCATAGACACCCTCCTAAACCTTGTGGACAGCCTTCCCAGAAGAGTTGAAGCTGTTATAGCTGCAAAGGGTGAGCCAACTCCATATTGAACCCTACGGACTAAGACTGGGATGCCATTAAAGTTCATGTGTGTGTAAAGGCAGGCAGCCAAATACTTTTGGCAATATATATATACAGTCAGGTCCATAAATATTGGGACATCGACACAATTCTAACATTTTTGGCTCTATACACCACCACAATGGATTTGAAATGAAACAAACAAGATGTGCTTTAACTGAATACTGTCAGCTTTAATTTGAGGGTATTTACATCCAAATCAGGTGAACGGTGTAGGAATTACAACAGTTTGCATATGTGCCTCCCACTTGTTAAGGGACCAAAAGTAATGGGACAATTGGCTTCTCAGCTGTTCCATGGCCAGGTGTGTGTTATTCCCTCATTATCCCAATTACAATGAGCAGATAAAAGGTCCAGAGTTAATTTCAAGTGTGCTATTTGCATTTGGAATCTGTTGCTGTCAACTCTCAAGATAAGACCCAAAGAGCTGTCACTATCAGTGAATCAAGCCATCATTAGGCTGAAAAAAACAAAACAAACCCATCAGAGAGATAGCAAACACATTAGGCGTGGCCAAAACAACTGTTTGGAACATTCTTAAAAAGAAGAAACGCACCGGTGAGCTCAGCAACACCAAAAGACCCGGAAGACCACGGAAAACAACTGTGGTGGATTACCGAAGAATTCTTTCCTTGGTGAAGAAAACACCCTTCACAACAGTTGGCCAGATCAAGAACACTCTCCAGGAGGTCGGTGTATGTGTGTCAAAGTCAACAATCAAGAGAAGACTTCACCAGAGTGAATACAGAGGGTTCACCACAAGATGGAAACCATTGGTGAGCCTCAAAAACAGGAAGGCCAGATTAGAGTTTGCCAAACGACATCTAAAAAAGCCTTCACAGTTCTGGAACAACATCCTATGGACAGATGAGACCAAGATCAACTTGTACCAGAGTGATGGGAAGAGAAGAGTATGGAGAAGGAAAGGAACTGCTCATGATCCTAAGCATACCACCTCATCAGTGAAGCATGGTGGTGGTAGTGTCATGGCGTGGGCATGTATGGCTGCCAATGGAACTGCTTCTCTTGTATTTATTGATGATGTGACTGCTGACAAAAGCAGCAGGATGAATTCTGAAGTGTTTCGGGCAATATTATCTGCTCATATTCAGCCAAATGCTTCACAATTCATTGGATGCCGCTTCACAGTGCAGATGGACAATGACCCAAAGCATACTGCAAAAGCAATCAAAGAGTTTTTTAAGGGAAGAAGTGGAATGTTTTGCAATGGCCAAGTCAATCACCTGACCTGAATCCGATTGAGCATGCATTTCACTTGCTGAAGACAAAACTGAAGGGAAAATGCCCCAAGAACAAGCAGGAACTGAAGACAGTTGCAGTAGAGGCCTGGCAGAGCATCACCAGGGATGAAACCCAGCGTCTGGTGATGTCTATGCGTTCCAGACTTCAGGCTGTAATTGACTGCAAAGGATTTGCAACCAAGTATTAAAAAGTGAAAGTTTGATTTATGATTATTATTCTGTCCCATTACTTTTGGTCCCTTAACAAGTGGGAGGCACATATGCAAACTGTTGTAATTCCTACACCGTTCACCTGATTTGGATGTGAATACCCTCAAATTAAAGCTGACAGTCTGCAGTTAAAGCGCATCTTGTTAATTTTATTTCAAATCCATTGTGGTGGTGTATAGAGCCAAAAATGTTAGAATTGTGTCGATGTCCCAATATTTATGGACCTGACTGTATATATATATATATTGCTATTTCTTACACAAATAATAATTAAAGCTTGTGCCTTATATCAAATTAACATCCAATACAAGAAGGCAATTATCTACTAACCACTAATACAAAGGGGCAATTTACCAATAAACACCAATACAAGGGTAAGAATTTCACTAACCATTTATCACAAGGAGGAAATTTTACACTAACCACCAATATAAGGAGGCAATTTTCCAGTAACCTCCAATACAAAGGGCATTTATCCACTAACTTAACAAGGGGGCAAATATCTTCTACCACCAATACAAAAGGGCAATTTTCCACTAACCACCAATACAAGGGGCAGCACAGTGCTGGATGGAGGGCGGGAGCACGGCATCTAATTTAGCTAACTTTGCAAGTTAACCAGCAGGTGATTGGTTGCTAAGTGGTCCTAGAAATTAATGGCAATTATACAATTATTGGGGGGGAGATGACACCATGTTTTGCTGCACCAGGTGACACCAAACCTAGTGACGCCACTGGCTGTAGGTATAATCGTTTTTTGGCAGGGGATCCCCAAAACCTGAAAATTATTTCAAGGGTTCTTCAGGGGTACAAATGTTGAGAAAGGCTGCCCTATATTATGAAGAATAAACATACTAACAAGCCAGCTATTTCTTTTTCCCAGGCTTTCAACAAACTTCAAGAAGTTACAAAGCCTTCCAGCAGCTTGATTAAAGTGGCAATCAGCAGTCCCAATAAGATCTGTCTTCAGCATTTATAAACTTGAGCTGGATGGTGCTTTAAAAGCTTCAACAAAGCCTGCTGTTCACATTGCTCTTCTACAAGCTGAAACCCGGGTGAAACAGGCCTTACAAAAGACTACACACTACCATTGATGCTAAAGGGGGCAATTAACAGTATGAAGAACTAAGGGGATGCAGACATTTGAACAGGGGGGCATTTCATTTGTTTACTTGTTGCCATGTTTTGTTTTATGATCGGACCATTCTGTTATGGCCTACAGTTACATTATATGAATCTTATAATACATTAAAGAAATGTGTTTGCCTGATCACTCATGTTTTCCCTAAAAATGGTACATTTAAAAATGTATATTATCAATTCTCCAAGGGTATGCAAACTTTTGCGCACAACTGTATGTTCCTTGCTGAAGAACATTATTTTGTACCAAGTTGTTATGTGTAAAGTTGCACTCTATCTTTTGTATACTACAACAATGCCGCCTTGTGGTAAAATCTATGCACAGCAGGCTAGGCTTCAGTTCTGAATACACTATATAGCCAATAGTATTGGGTCAGCCCTCCAAATCATTAGATTCAGGTGTTCCTCCAATCACCTCCATGGCCACAGGTGTATACAATCAAGCACCTAGGCATGCAGGCTGCTTCTACACACATTTGTGAAAGAATGGGTCGCTCTCAGGAATTCAGTGACTCCAAGCGTGGTCCTGTGATAGGTTGTCACCTGTGCAATAAGTCCATCCGTGACATTTCCTGGCTACTAAATATTCTACGGTCAACTGTTAGTGGTATTATAACAAAGTGGAAACAACTGGGAACAACAGGAACTCAGCCACCAAGTGGTAGGCCACGTAACATTACAGAGCGGGGTCAGCACATGCTAAAGTTCACAGTGCACAGAAGTCACCAACTGTCTGCAGAGTCAATAGCTAAAGACTTCCAAACTTCATGTGGCCTTCAGATTAGTACATCAACAGTGCATAGAGAGCTTCATGGAATGGGTTTCCATGGCCGAGCAGCTGCATCCAAGTGTTACATCACCAAGTGCAATACAAAGCATCGGATGCAGTGGCGTAAAGCACGCCGCCACTGGACTCTAGAGCAGTGAAGACGTGTTCTTTGGAGTGACCAATCACGCTTCTCTGTCTGACAATCCAATGGACGTGTCTGGGTCAGGGGCGGACTGACAACTCATGGGGCCTCCGGGCAATAGGGGATCATGGGGCCCCTGTGTCCTTGTCCAAACTCAGAAAAGCCTATGAAAAAGGTACCAGGGGCATCTCATAGGGCCCTCTACTGACCCCGGGCCCTCGGGCAGTGCCCGAGTTTCCAAATGGTCAGTCCGCCCCTGGTCTGGGTTTGGTAGTTGCCAGGAGAACGGTACTTGCCTGACTGCATTGTGCCAAGTGTAAAGTTTGGTGAAGGGGGGATTATGGTGTGGGGTTGTTTTTCAGGGGTTGGGCTTGGCCCCCTAGTTCCAGTGAAGGGAACTCTTAAAACATCAGCATACCAAGACATTTTGGACAATTTCATGCTCCCAACTTTGTGGGAACAGTTTGGGGATGGCCCCTTCCTGTTCCAACATGACTGCACACCAGTGCATAAAGTAAGGTCCATAAAGACATGGATGAGCCAGTTTGGGGTGGAGGAACTTGATTGGCCTGTACAGAGTCCTGACCTCAACCCAATAGAACACCTTTGGGATGAATTAGACTGAGCCAGGCCTTCTCGTCCGACATCAGTGCCTGACCCCACAAATGTGCTTCTGGAAGAATGGTCAAACCTTCCCATAGACACTCTCCTAAACCTTGTGGACGTCCTTCCCAGAAAAGTTGAAACTGTTATAGCTGCAAAGGGCGGGGCTAACTCAATATTGAACTCTACGGACTAAGACCAGGATGCCATTAAAGTTCATGTGCGTGTAAAGGCAGGCGGCCCAATACTTTTGGCAATATAGTGTGTGTGATATATATATGTCAAACCTTCCCATAGACACCCTCCTAAACCTTGTGTACAGCCTTCCCAGAAGAGTTGAAGCTGTTATAGCTGCAAAGGGCGGGCCAACTCAACATTGAACCCTACGGACTAAGACTGGGATGCCATTAAAGTTCATGTGCGTGTAAAGGCAGGCCAACCAATACTTTTGGCAATACAGTGTATGTACAGTATCTTTAGAAGAATAAACATCTATACTCACCTGATGCTGCAGCTGTCCTCTGCCAGCTCAAAGACTGGGAACTGAGCAATCAGGTGACCACTGATTGTTCTGTTCTTGGTCTTCACTGAGCAGAGAACAGCGAATGTCAGTCACTGCTCTCTCCTCTGCTCCTCCAGTGCTCACTAGGGTGCTGGATTGTGCAAAGAGTTGGAGCCACTGTCTAAGGCTCTCAGCAGTATGCTGCCAGTCAGGCATCTGGGCGGATCCCGACATAATCACCGGGATCACTACAGAGCATGGACCAGCTGAGTGATGCCAGCCGACAGAAGGCTTTAGTCTACTGCTGGCTGAATCTGGGTGCCAGAAGTGCAGAACCAAGTGTACTGCTATGACCCTCAGAAGTATGGTCAAAAGAGCTTTGGCCATACTGCTCTTTTAAGATGCAACATATATTTAGGTACAGTACGAATGCATTTGCACAAAAAAAAATTATTTCAATGAGCCAAGTTTACACCATTATGGTGCTTTCATGTGCATTTATAAAAAAAAACTCATTTTATAACACAAACATACCAAAACACATAACGGGCATGTAAAAGAAAAAATAAAGAGTATAAATAATGCCACAAAACATGCCTCAGTTACACTATAAACGTGCAACAAACAAGTTTCAGATCCTATTGTGTTGGCAAGAGTACAAAGCAAAGTATCCAGCACAGAAAGTCTTCACTGTCCTGGCTGCACCTGTGCTTTAGTACCCTATAGCCTTCTTTGGGTCTTGCAGAGGCCAGAGAAGAAGACCCCATTCTCATGTGCGGCAGCTGTTGCTGTCAGAGTCGTCACTTCCTCCACTCCCTCAATGATGTCAGATATGATGAAATGCATTGGGCAGGGCTAGCGGAGGTGACGCCATTACGCAAGCTGAAACTAAAAACAGGTCTTGCCAGGACCAGGATCGGATGCTTATACTATATTACATGCGATGTTGCCTGTGTGAGTTTATTTTAACCATTTTTAACAAACCAGGGGATTGGTGTTACTACACTATAAGAGGTTTTCTCCCTTCATATCTCTTCATTTTTTGGCACTGTTGGAGTGTTCTGTGAATGCGTATATTATTATTATTATTATACAGGATTTATATAGCGCCAACAGTTTGCTCAGCACTTTACAATATAACGGGAGACAATACAGCAACAATACAGTTCAATACAAGAGGGTTAGGATATGTGAACATTCGTGGAGTCCTTGATGTTGCTTGCACTAGGGGTGCTTCCATAAGTGGGGGTTTGGGGAAGTAATGTTGCCCCTCTTTGTGCCATTTAGTACTGCATAATAGTATGGATAGAGATATATTTTAATTTCCACTTTGTAATATGGCCGCTGTGAGCTTTCCGCCCGGTTACTAGTGGGTATTTAAGGAGCTGGAACCATATGTCCGTATCCTTGTTGACAAAGTCCAGAAGTGACGAAACGCGTCCAGGGCACGTGACGTATTGACGTTCCCGGAAGTGCCGCAGCGGCCATTTTGGATTCTGGAGCGCTTGTGTTTTGGCGTTACTGGGACTCGCGGTGTACTCCTGGCGCTCTTCCAGAGCTGAAGTGACAGTGGTGGGAAGGATTGTGGCGGTGTAACTCCCCGGTGATCGGGAGACCATTTGATGCCACAATGTGGTTATACACTTGTCGTCAGGACCAGGAAGACGTTTTTACCAGTTTTTAATGTAAGTGGCTACAATAAAATTTATATACTATTTTGATTCACATACTGATTCCTGGTCTGTTTGTGAGGTCCAAATGAAGTGGCTGAACAAGAGGATGCCAGTTTGAGGATATTCCATGCATATTGTTTGATCACATGATGATATTACTTTATTTAGGGTAATTGTGCACTTTTTATATGGTTTGCAGTGATATCTACTGAGTATCTTTTACACGATTGCTGTGACACTATAGTGTTTTGCATGCTGCACGTGTGGCACTATTTTTGTTACCTAAGATAATACACTATGTCTAGATTTTGTATTTTTGAGGTATATGAAGAACGTCTGAGATTTATCTTCATTTTGGAGTAGTGAGCACCTATTCATCAAGATTTGCATATCATTTTGGACATTTTTGGTTTCTATTTGAGATTTTGGACACTTTGCTTTTGGGACTTTGAGTTTGTTTAAGTCGGTTGATATATTGTATATTGGTACTTCAGGGGAAGGATAATGATACGACTTTAAGGGGTACTGTGTGTTAATTGTTTTTTTGTGTGCTGACTTATAGTTATTTCATATATACCTGGTAAGGTACATCTACATGCACTGGGGTGACTTTAGAAGGGCATTTCTTTTCCTTCTGTTGGTGGATGGATATTGGCTCAAGTCTTCTCTGCTCTATGGTTGCAGTGTCATTATATGCTGCCATTGGAACTCACCAAGCATTTTATTTGGATTTGTGGAGTGGATGAACAGTAAGGGTTAATATTATATGTTGGTCTTTGATCATAGATATTTGTGGATTATTTTTGGTTGATATTTATTTGCTATTTTATGTTTTGTGATTTGTTTGAGATTACAACCTAAGCCTGAGTTCACACTTGTGTGGTGCGGCATACCGCATGTGATTCGCACAGGAACCGCACTTCACCGCATTCCTAGGCAAATCACATGCAATTTCTGTGCGGTGCGATTTGAGTCATACATTTTGTATGGCTCAAATCGCACCGTATTCGCACCAAAAAGGTGCAAGACCTTTTTTTTGGTCTGCACTAGAATCGGATCGCATGGGTATTCACACCCACATTACACTGCGTTTTGTGGACCAATTTTGGGGTGTTGTTAACTTAACATACACACCCGCAGCGGTTCGCATGAACGGGGTGGAATTTGCATAGAAACCGCTGTGAATTCAGTGTGAACCCAGGCTAAGAGGCAATCGATTGCTGGAAAACGGGAGATGAATTTTCTTAAATGTTATCTCTTAGTTATTATTATTAGTTATTTCTTAGTTTAATAATAGTTATTATTTAGCATTAAGGCCAATTCACACTACAAAAATGCATTCCGGATACGTTTTTGTTTACAGTTCACACCACACGCAGTTTTGATGCAGTTTGCTATGCTCCAGTATGGTTCTGTGCAGAAAAAATGCAGCATGTTCTACTTTTTTTTTTTGCACTGGAAACTGACTACCTGACTACACTAGTGTGAACCAGAGCCATTGGAATACATGGAAAAACACTGTACAGTTGCAAGAAAAAGTATGTGAACCCCTTGGGATTACATGGAGTTTTGCATGAATTGGGCATAAAATGTGCTCTGAACGTCATCTGCAACAGCACAGAATACGCCTTCTGGAGTGGCCCAGTCAGAGTCCTGACCTCAACCCGATTGAAATGCTGTGGCATGACCTTAAGAGAGCGATTCACACCAGACATCCCAAGAATATTGCTACACTGAAACACTTTTGTGAAGAGGGGTGGTCCAAAATTACTCCAGATCGTTGTGCAGGTCTGATCTGCAACTACAGGAAACGTTTGGTTGAGGTTATTGCTGCCAAAGGAGGGTCAACCAGTTATTAAGTCCAAAGGTTCACATACTTTTTCCTCCCTGCACGGTGAATGTTTACATGTTATGTGCAATTAAACCATGGCAACATCTAATGTTTGTGTAGTATTATGTTCAGCAGACTGTGTTCTTCTATTGTTGTGACTTAGATGAAGTTCAGAGCACATTTTATGCCCAATTCATGCAAAACTCCACGTAATCCCTAGGGGTTCACATACTTTTTCTTGCAACTGTACATGCATTTTTGATGCAGAAAAAAAGTGCACTGAACCACATCTAGTGTGAACTAGCCCTTAGTTATTTCTTGTGTCAGCTAGACTGCGTTCTCTGTTTAGTTATCAGTGACCCCGCAAATTTCATCAACGAAGAAGCTCCTCGCTAAGGGTTAGTTCACACTAGATGCAGTTCAGTGCGCTTTTTTTCTGCATCAAAAATGCAACAACTGTACATGTATTTTGACCATCAGCCCATCCCCCACAGTTATTACCTTTGGTATGTCTCGACCCTCCCTCTTAGATTGTAAAATCTAACAATCAGGGACCTCTGAATTCTCCTGTATTCATTTGTATTGTAATTGTACTGTCTGCCTTTATGTTGTAAAGCACTGCATAAACTGTTGGCACTATATAAATCCTGTATAATAAAAATAATAATAAAAATAATAATAATTGCAGCTCATTTCACATTACTGACCCGGAGATTGAAAGTTAAGGTGTGATCAATTGCTGGAAAGCAGGGAGCCTGATGAATTTACTGAACATTCTACATTAAATCTAGTTATTAAAAGTGTACTCTGTGTAGTTATCAGTAACACCATGATCTTCATTGACTACCAGGACTGCAGGTATTTCTGCTTTTACTGTCCTAAAACACACTGCTGGAGGACTCTTCCTCTATCGAACTCTCATCTCCTGAAATGCTCTGCGCTGCTGGAGGACTCTGCTCCTTCCTCTATCTAACTCTCTAC
Organism: Staurois parvus; assembly: GCF_062004578.1. Classification (NCBI taxonomy): domain Eukaryota; kingdom Metazoa; phylum Chordata; class Amphibia; order Anura; family Ranidae; genus Staurois; species Staurois parvus. The sequence continues at coordinate 11,170,608 of NW_028318186.1, forward strand.
TCCTGAAATACTCTGCACTGCTGGAGGACTCTGCTCCTTCCTCTTTCTAACTCTCATCTCCTGAAATACTATGCACTGCTGGAGGACTCTGCTCCTTCCTCTATCTAACTCTCTACTCCTGAGATATTCTGCACTGCTGGAGGACTCTGCTCCTTCCTCTATCTAACTCTCTATTCCTGAAATACTCTGCACTGCTGGAGGACTCTGCTCCTTCCTCTATCTAACTCCCTACTCCTGAAATACTCTGCACTGCTGGAGGACTCTGCTCCTTCCTATATCTAACTCTCTACTCCTGAAATACTCTGCACTGCTGGAGGACTCTGCTCCTTCCTCTATCTAACTCTCTACTCCTGAGATACTCTGCACTGCTGGAGGACTCTGCTCCTTCCTCTATCTAACTCTCTACTCCTGAAATAATCTGCACTGCTGGAGGACTCTGCTCCTTCCTCTATCTAACTCTCATCTCCTGAAATACTCTGCACTGCTGGAGGACTCTGCTCCTTCCTCTATCTAACTCTCTACTCCTGAAATACTCTGCACTGCTGGTGGACTCTGCTCCTTCCTCTATCTAACTCTCTACTCCTGAGATATTCTGCACTGCTGGAGGACTCTGCTCCTTCCTCTTTCTAACTCTCATCTCCTGAAATACTCTGCACTGCTGGAGGACTCTGCTCCTTCCTCTATCTAACTCTCTACTCCTGAGATATTCTGCACTGCTGGAGGACTCTGCTCCTTCCTCTTTCTAACTCTCATCTCCTGAAATACTCTGCACTGCTGGAGGACTCTGCTCCTTCCTCTATCTAACTCTCTACTCCTGAAATACTCTGCACTGCTGGAGGACTCTGCTCCTTCCTCTATCTAACTCTCATCTCCTGAAATACTCTGCACTGCTGGGGGACTCTGCTCCTTCCTCTATCTAACTCCCTACTCCTGAAATACTCTGCACTGCTGGAGGACTCTGCTCCTTCCTCTATCTAACTCTCATCTCCTGAAATACTCTGCACTGCTGGGGGACTCTGCTCCTTCCTCTATCTAACTCCCTACTCCTGAAATACTCTGCACTGCTGGAGGACTCTGCTCCTTCCTCTATCTAACTCTCATCTCCTGAAATACTCTGCACTGCTGGGGGACTCTGCTCCTTCCTCTATCTAACTCCCTACTCCTGAAATACTCTGCACTGCTGGAGGACTCTGCTCCTTCCTCTATCTAACTCCCTACTCCTGAAATACTCTGCACTGCTGGAGGACTCTGCTCCTTCCTCTATCTAACTCTCTATTCCTGAAATACTCTGCACTGCTGGAGGACTCTGCTCCTTCCTCTATCTCTCTACTCCTGAAATACTCTGCACTGCTGGAGGACTCTGCTCCTTCCTCTATCTAACTCTCTACTCCTGAAATAATCTGCACTGCTGGAGGACTCTGCTCCTTCCTCTATCTAACTCTCTATTCCTGAAATACTCTGCACTGCTGGAGGACTCTGCTCCTTCCTATATCTAACTCTCTACTCCTGAAATACTCTGCACTGCTGGAGGACTCTGCTCCTTCCTATATCTAACTCTCTACTCCTGAAATACTCTGCACTGCTGGAGGACTCTGCTCCTTCCTCTATCTAACTCTCTATTCCTGAAATACTCTGCACTGCTGGAGGACTCTGCTCCTTCCTCTATCTCTCTACTCCTGAAATACTCTGCACTGCTGGAGGACTCTGCTCCTTCCTCTATCTAACTCTCTACTCCTGAAATAATCTGCACTGCTGGAGGACTCTGCTCCTTCCTCTATCTAACTCTCTATTCCTGAAATACTCTGCACTGCTGGAGGACTCTGCTCCTTCCTATATCTAACTCTCTACTCCTGAAATACTCTGCACTGCTGGAGGACTCTGCTCCTTCCTATATCTAACTCTCTACTCCTGAAATACTCTGCACTGCTGGAGGACTCTGCTCCTTCCTCTATCTAACTCTCTATTCCTGAAATACTCTGCACTGCTGGAGGACTCTGCTCCTTCCTCTATCTAATTCTCTACTCCTGAGATATTCTGCACTGCTGGAGGACTCTGCTCCTTCCTCTATCTAATCTCCTTTCCTGAAATACTCTTTAATGCTGGAGGACTCTGCTGCAATTTTATTGAAAAGAATCAAGCAACAAAATTTTATACAAAAGTAAAAAACATAACCATAGTACAGTCATACTTCAACAGAAAACAAAAGTGAATGCACATCCATGTTCAGAATATATACAATATATACATAGTCTACTACCAAAACTTTCAAACTATAGAAAACTATTTACATAAAGCAACAGAGAGGACCTAAGTGGCACAACCCATCACCTATGTATGCAGCTATTTTTCAAAAATAAGACATCAAGGAAAAAACTAGGGTGATAAGAGACAGACAGCCACACCCCGTTAAGAGACTCCTGGTAGTCAAGGAAGCTTTAAACCCCTCCACGCCTTCAACCACGTCCTCTGACCCCACTTGTCTCTCTCAAGCACCTTAATCTTCCCCACCTCAAGCAATATGTCACACACCACTACCTGAACAGGAAGGATTTTACACCAAGTGGTGACCTGACAACGTGTGTTCCAAGTGAAATGACAGACTACTAGGCTAACTAAAAAGAGTGTATCCAAACAAAAAAAACAGTGTTGAATGCTCTGTACACCCACTCAGCTTAACCCAGCCTAGAGAGGAAAGGAACACTGAGGGACCGCTCCACCTGTTTGTATACCTCCTATGTTAAAAGGGCAATGAAGCAGAGAATGGTCCATAGTCTCCTCCTCACCTGCACACTCCTCCCGAGGACAACCACGATCCATCTCACTGTGGTATTTTAAATTGCCCCGAACATACTGCCTCCCGTGGAAGCACAGCCAAGCCAGATCCCTAAATTTAAGGGGGACTCTATCCAAATAATCAGCCTTAACCCTTCCCTCATAGTTGCACCCGGACAATCCCTTAAGGCCAGTGGGTCATGAAAGACTTTGTTCAAGACTCGGCTCATAAGGACTTTCCTCAGAACGGATCTGAGATCTTCAGCCGACAATCGCCACTGCCTCAGAAACTTCAGGCATGGAGAGAAATAGGGTGGAAGCGGACCATGATGACCCCTGAGACTCTTCACTTGGTCACCTTCTTCCCAAAGTCGTAGAAAAGGCATAAACCAATATCGAAACATGCCTGCCCATCCAGGAGGCTCCACTGCAAGCATATTACCAATATTAAACTTGAGAAAGAGAAGTGAAAAGAAAAGAACTGGGATGACCATACCTAAGCCTTCCTCCCTCCTGGACAGATAGGTGACATTCCTCTTGATGAGGTTCAGTCTGTTCCTCCACAGCATCTGGAAGAACACACTAGAGACCCTAGCATAGAGAGACACTGGCAAGATGCAGACAAATCTGACATACAAGAAGTCTTAATCAAATCAACCCTTTCCCTCAGAGATAACTTCCATCTCTTCCAGCTGACCACCTTAGTATTGGCAACTTCCAGGCTGCATTCGCAATTTTTAAGGCCATAATCGTCAGGTCCGAATTCAATGCCTAGTATCTTAATTTTTTCCTGGGGTGTTGGAAAGGCGTACGGGAGATCAAACACCTCACTTTCCTTTCCCATTCAGAACACTTCACTCTTATCCTGATTGATCTAGGAGCCTGATGTTTCAGAGTATCATGATGTCAGAGAAACCAACTCCTCTGCTTCATCCATCCCAGTGACAATCATTGACACATCATCCACATAGGCAACAACCCTCAAAGGTGGCTCACCTGGGAGCCCCACTGGTACCCGAGGAAGGGGTCGATTGCAAACGCATAGAGCAAGGGACTCAGAGGACAACCCTGGAGCACCTCAGAGTTAACATCAAAGGACTGCCCAACCCAACCATTAACAAGAGGGAAGCTTTCCGCCCCCTTATACAAGACTTTCAACCAATCGACAATGCCACCTGGCAGACTGTACTTACTAAGGAGCAGCCACAGGTACTCATGGTTGACACAATCAGAAGCCTTTGCCTGATCCAATGCCAGCAAATGCTTTCCCCAGCCGGCATTCCTGCACTGCTCCAGGGCCTCCCGGACAGCTAACACCACTGTGAAGGTGCTCCTACCCTGGACTGAACAGTGCTGATGGCGAGAAAGCAAAGACTCTGCTACTGACGATAAGCGGCAGAAAAGTATCTTCTCCAGCATCTTTCTATTGACATTGAGAAGTCTAATGGGGTGCCAGTTTTCAATCATCAAAGGATCCTTTCCTTTTGACAGAAGAATCACAGCTGAGTGCCTTATGGAAGGGGGAAGAGTCCCCTCAATGAGGCAGCTGTTAAAAATTTCTGCCAAATTCGGGGCCAAAATAGACTTAAAAGATTTGTAAAACTCAGCAGTCAAGCACTCGGCCCAGGTGATTTTTTGATGGCTAGTTGCTCAATTGCTCTCTTCACCTCTTCAACTGTGATCTCCTCTGTCATATTCATCAATGGAACATCTCCACCATTTAGACCTGGAGTAAAGTACAAAAAGCTTTCCATCTTGCTTCAATTCCATCCCATATACACCTCTTTCCTCCCAAGAAGTTCAACATAAATGGACCTCACGACCTCCAGGATCCCTGATCTGGACTTTGTCAAGGAACCTGTACTATCCTTAAGGCCAATGACCATCTTAACAGCTACACCTTGTTTGCAGTTTCTGGTAAGGGCTGGGTGAGTGGTACTTCCCATAGTCCCTCTTCAGAACCAAAAAGGCATGCCGGTCATTTTGACACTTCTTGAGGAGGAATTTCACCTCAGAGATTGCCCCAGGATCTCCTCCTCTCAAGACAAGAATATCCAGCTTCCTCCACACATTTTGGTAGGTCATGTGTCTATCAAACTTCTTTCTATTGGCTAGGCCCCTGACGATCAGCTCCCACCATTCAGCTTTGCTGCTACAAATGTCCAGGATGGTGACTTGTGCCTGAAAGAATTCCTCAAAGGATTGTCTGACATGCTCTTCCTCGAGAAGAGTCGAATTCAATCTCCAGATGCCCTTGCCCCTCTGAGGGGAGTCTAAAGCATTCAAGACTACAGCTAACATACAGTAATCAGAGAACTCTACTGCCTGCACCACTGGGGGAGAGAAAGCAGTGGTCTCCTTAAAAAAAAACAAAAAAAAAAAACCCATCTATCCTATTCTGGCTATTACCTTGTTGAAATGTGAACCCTGTGTCGTCAGGGAGGTGCTTAATGTGCACATCCACAAGACCAGCATCCCTAACCATACTATTCAAAAAAACGCTATCATATCCAAACTTTTCTTTGAAGTCCTTCCTGTCCTTGGGCCTAGTCACAGTATTAAAGTCACCTCCAAAGATCACTTGCCGGGATGTAAAAAGAAATGGCTTGATCCTTGTAAAGGCATTTCCTGTCCCACTTTGTGTGCGCCCCATAAACAGTAATTAGGCACAGGTCCTGCCCTCGCACAAGGATAAGACCATACATCTCCCAATCTACACCTCAATAACCCACCAAACAGTTATGCCGGTTTAAACAACACCGCCACACCGCTGTACGGCTCAGCCACAAGAGACCAGTAATATGGACTATACCCAGGGGCGGACTGACAACTCATGGGGCCCCCGGGCAATAGGGTATCATGGGGCCCATGTGTCCTTGCCCAAACTCAAAAAAGCCTATGAAAAAGGTACCAGGGGCATCTCATGGGGGCCCCCTACTGACCCTGGGCATATACTGTAAATGCTCCCTTTCTGTATTTTTTTATCAATAATAAACAGGAAGTGTCTTATATTTGTTAAAATAAAGATTTTTCATCTACCACTGCAGTTACATTTAGGTTTCCGGAAGAACATACCAGTGAAGGGCTGTTTTCTCCCTTTGATACACATACAGTTAGGTCCATATATATATATTTGGACACAGGCAAAATTTTTGTTTTTTTCAGAACATATTCAAGCTATAGTTATATAATGGATATGGGCTGAATGTGCACTCTCAGGTTTAACCACTTGCCTACCAGGCACTTATACCCCCTTCCTTACCAGGCCAATTTTCAGCTTTCAGCGCTGCCGCACTTTGATTGACAATTGCGCGGTCATGCAACATTGTACCCATATGAAATTTTGATCATTTTTTCTCACAAATAGAGCTTTCTTTTGGTGGTATTTAATCGCCACTGGGCGCTTTACTTTTTGCGCTATAAATTAAAAAAAGTGCAAAAAATTTGAAAAAAAAAAAAAAGTTTATTTGTATCTTTTATAAAATTTTTCAAACAGGTATTTTTTCTCCTTCACTGATTTGCGTTGATGAGGCGGCACTGATGGGCACTGATAGGCGGCACTGATGGGCACTGATAGGCAGCACTAAAGGGCACTGATAGGCAGTACTAATGAGGTGGCACGGATAGGCGGCACTGATAGACAGCACTAATTAGGGGTCACGGATAGGCGGCACTGATATGCAGCACTGATAGGCGGCACTGATAGGTGACACTGATGATGGGTACTGATAGACGGCACTGACTGGCATCACTTCTGGGCACTGACTGGCGGCACTGACTGGCACAACCCATGGGCACTGACTGGTGGCACTGACTGGCAGCACTGCTGGGCTGCACTGGTGGGTGGCACTGGTGGGCAGCACTGGTGGGTGGGCACAGGTGGGTGGCACTGGTGGGCACAGGTGGGTGGCACTGGTGGGCACAGGTGGGTGGGCACAGGTGGGTGGCACTGCTGGGCACATGTAGGTGGCACTTCTGGGCACAGGTAGGTGGCACTGCAGAGTGGCACAGGTGGGTGCACTGCTGGGCACAGGTGGGGGCACTGCTGGGCACAGGTGGGGGCACTGCTGGGAATGGGTGGGCGGGGCTAGTGGGCGCACTGCTGGGCGGAACTTGCGGGTGTCACTGCTGGGCACCGATCATCAGGGCACTGATCATCAGTGCCCTGATGATCGGTGCCGATCCCCGCTCTGACAACTGCCGGTTCTCGGCAGTACTTTCCTCACGATCTGACAGCGTGAGGAAAGTGCAGCCGAGAACCGGCACTTGCATTTCCCTGTGATCAGCGTGTCATTGGACACCGCTGATCACGTGGTAAAAGGCCGGTGGGATCGGCCTTTCACCACATCACGTGATCAGCTGTGTCCGTAGGACACAGCGATCACGGAGATCGCCGGGTGCGCGCCCCCTGGGGCGCGCAGGAGAGCGCATTCTGGGAGGACGTCATATGACGTCCACTCAGAACTGGCCGGCCGCCGTGAAGCCGTCATTCGGCTATGCGCGGTCGGCAAGAGGTTAATTTGAGGGTATATACATCCAAATTGGAGGAAGGGTTTAGGAATTACAGCTCTTAAGAGTAGCCATCCTCCCTTTTTCAAGGGACCAAAAGTAATTGAATATAATCATAAATAAAATGTTTGTTTTTAATATTTTGTTTAGAATCCTTTACTGGCAATGACTGCCTGAAGTCTGGAACCCATGGACATGACCAAAGACTGGGTGTCCTCCTTTTTGATGCTTTGCCAGGCTCTAACTGCAGCTGTCTTCAGTTGTTCTTTTTTTGTGGGTCTTTCTGCCTTTAGTTTTGCCTTCAGCAAGTGAAATGCATGCTCAATAGAATTGAGATCAGGTGATTGACTCGGCCATTGCAGAATATTCAAAGTTTTTCCTTCAAAAGCTCCTGGGTTGCTTTTGCAGTGTGTTTTGGATCATTGTCCATCTGTACTGTGAAGTGCCGTCCAATCAGCTTTGCTGCATTTGGCTGAATCTGGGCTGACAGTATATCTTTAAACATTGCAGAATTCATCCAGCTGCTTCTGTCACATCATCAATAAACACCAATGACCCAGTGCCACTGGAAGCCATGCATGCCCATGCCAGCACACTGCCTCCATGTTTTACATATGATGTTGTGTGCTTTGGATCATGAGCTGTTCCAAGCCTTCTCCACACTTTTTTCTTCCAGTCGTTCTGGTACAGATTAATCTTAGTTTCATCCATCCAAAGAATGCTTTTCTATAACTGGTCTGGCTTTTTTAGATGTTTTTTGGCAAAGTCTAATCTGGCTTTTCTGTTCTTCAGGCTTACGAATGGTTTGCACCTTGTCGTGAACCCTCTGTATTTGCTCTCATGAAGTATTTTCTTGATTGTAGACTTTGACAATGATATGCCCACCTCCTGGAGAGTGTCCTTCACTTGTCTGGATGTTGTGAATGGGTTGTTCTTTACCATAGAGAGGATCCTGTGATCATCCACTACTGTTGTCTTCCATGGATGCCCATGCCTTTTTATGTCGCTGACCTCACCAGTACGTTCTTCTTTCCTCAGAATGTACCAAACTGTTGATTTGGGAACTACTTATGTTGCTGCTATCTCTCTGATGGATTTGTTTAGTTTTTGAAGCCTTACAATGGCCTGTTTCACTTGCATGGACAGCTCCTTTGAACGCATGATGCATGCTCACAGCAATAGATTCCAAATGCAAACACCACACTTATAATCAACTTCAGACCTTTTAACTGCCTAATTGATAAAGAAATAATGAAGGAGTAGCCCACACCTGGCCATTAAACAGCTTGTGATTCAATTGTCCAATTACTTTTGCTCCCTTGAAAAAGGGGGGGTGGCTAATCTTAGGAGCTGTAATTCCTAAAACCCTTCCTCCAATTTGGATGTACATACCCACAAATTAAACCTGAGAGTGTGCACTTTCAGCCCATATCCATTATATAACTATAGCTTGAATATGTTTTGGTAAATACCTGAAAAAATCTAAAATTGTGTCCAAATATATATGGCCTTAACTGTATGCTTGTAATTTCACTCATTGTGTTTGTTAAGTCATACTGTATACGTATATATCTGGGTTACATTTCAGTGTATTTAATGTGATTTGTAGGCAGCTGTTTGCAAGAAATGTGTTCATTGTATGTATTCGTAAGAGACATACAGTATATACAAGCATATTGTAATTTTGGTTTATGTGATTGTATTGCAGTTTTGCAGAACTATTCACAGAAGTAAATTCAGTTTTGGAAGGAAACACAATACTGCTTATGTCAGTTTTGTTAGCTAGCTGTTGGCTAACCGTTAGTAGGACAGCAGTGTCAGGCAGCTGGCTCAGTCAAGAACTGTTGGCCCCAGAAGTATGAAGACATCATCATATAGTAGGGCAATCAGCCACAGTATGAGGAACCCCTAACAACCTCTGGAGGACCCCTAGGTTCCAAGGAACCCTGGTTGAGAAAGGCTGCTCTAATGCATTAAACACCAGCATGGTGGTCCTGTTCTCATTTAGAGGGAGTTGTAGGAGAGAACAAATTTTTTTAACCACTGAGACTTCCCAAATTAATGTGATAAAAACTTTGCTTCATTGCTCTTGTTGTGTTATCTGAAATACAAAAATGGGATAAAAGTGAAATATTCATCTCCAGCCAGGAATATTAGGGGAAACATTTCACTGTGAACTTCCACGGGAGTCGCAGCTTCGTTTGATTCATTTCTTCATTAGCTGCAATTTGCCGGTAACTTATTACTGCAGAAAGCAGATGAGGACAAACAGAAAAACAAATCAAATGACGGAGAGAGAAATATTTATCAATTCAGATTTACATTCCTACACACAGAGTGCCTCTCCTAAATACAAACTCAGTGTAACTTATTCTTCTTAAAGAGGTAGTAAACCGCCAAAAAACAAATCCCCTGTATGCTTTGCATACTAGCACATTATGAAATACTTACCTTAGAACAAAGCACTCGAACGGTGTACGTTTAGGAGATATTCCTTGTACCTACAGGTAAGCTTTATTATAAGCTTTCCTGTAGGTACAAATGTCCAGTGGGAGTTTACTTGCACTTTAAAGAGGTCCTGTCACTAAAATTCATGCTTCACATGGATCGATAGGTCACATAGCAACATAAAAAAATCATATTATAAAAAACAGCAACTAATTCAAGAAAATAAAAAAAAATCCTGTTCTGAGGTTTTATTTTGCAGACTGGATACCATGGTCATTGACCACCATTTGGATGGACCTTATTTGGGTCAGCAAAGTACAAGGCAAGACGTGTATCTTGTAAGTAAATCTATCTGCCTCCATGTACACAAATAAATATGAATGGTATCTGGAACTGAGATTTTCATACATTAAAATACATTGATAAAATAATTTACACTAGGCTTACCTCTTTCTAATGTATGTCTGTGAAGGTTTCCATTTCTCTAGGTCATGGTAAATCTAGTAGCAGTTAGTCTCATTCAATTAGACTTGTTCTGTAATGTTGAAGACATTTCATAGCTACTTCTTTTTTAATTCTCATGAGTATCTGGGAAATAGCCCATTTTTGTATACCATAAAGGCCAACTCTGCACTGCAAAGGTAAACTGCTCATTCTGTCCAGGGCAGAGGAAAAAGCCTTATACTTACCCAATCCTCGACTCCTCTGGCAAATGGTGCTCCCCCACAATCTAAAGATGGACTGTTCCTGATGTCCTCACATGAAGAGCAGGTCTTTGGTCTTGATAACATCAAGAACAGTCCACTGCACAGGACCGCTAGACTGCGCGAGGGTGGGTGTTGCAGGAGCTGCAGGGACTGTTCTTGTTCCCCAATCCCTTAGAAAAAATGTGCAATTAACCCTTGCAGTGCGGGCACAGTCACTGTAAGAAAAAACTTTTTTTTCCCCCAGAATTGGGCTATAAAGAGGATCACCATCTAAAAAATGGTCAATAATATGTAAAGGGGGAAATAAACAAGTATACTTACCAATGTCCATGTGGCATTCTGCTTGTGCTAGGGTCCCCTTCTCCCACAGCGCCATTTTGAAAATTTACATAATTCTGTAATACTCTCTATGTGAAAGATGAAGCACATGACACCTCACATTGACCATATGACATTGCATGCATCTGTTAAAATATATAAAACCTCACAAGATCTCAGGGGAAGTTTTCTATATCAACAAATGAGTGTAATTTTGTACAATGCATGCACAAAGTCTTGTGCGTTTCAATGCACGTATACACAGTATGACAGTACTGTGAAATCTTGCAGTTTAGGTATGTAAATCTCCTGAAGGCAATGGGGACGTTGCCTTCGCAGGGGGGTGTCTGTGCAATCGGGGCTAAGCAACCACTGTCTACGGGTAAACCATAAAGTGAAAACCCAAAAAAGGTAAGTAAAGCAAAAAAGAAAAATTAGGAACGCAGTCTTAGGCGATTTCACATCTGCATGCAGAGACATGGGACATTTCTATGAGGACATTGAGATGCACATTTAGGACAAAGAGGACAACTTGTTTGAAAGAGGCCATTTACATCAAAATGAAACAAACATCAATGAACAGTGTTGGGGGGGGGCTATTACCACATATTAAGCTTTCCTGACACCAAGGATGGGGTTATGTAACTAGAAAAGGGTGGTTCCACAATTTTCACACATCCCATTCTGTTCTCCAACCAACAACAACTACACATTTCATGGTGCTTGGATGGGGGTGTTGTGAGTGGTGTGAATCAAAATATTGGGGACTTGGATAAGCTAAGAATCAACATTACAGAATGAGTCCTGTTGAAGGTGACCAACTACTACTAGATATTCAAATAAATAGATAAAACATTATAGGTGGAACCTGATTAATTGAGTCATATGGTGACTTCTTGTTCTGAATCCAGTGATGAAATGTCCGTACCATAGTTCCTAGCTGTTTTCCCCACCCACTTAGGAGTGTTGGGTTTTCCCACACTGTTTTATTTTCTGGGTTATTAAATACAATAAAATCCTGCATAGAGCATAGTATTTCCTAGTAATGGACCCAACCAACATGCAGCCCTGTTCACACACATGCTATCTGTGGAGTTCACAACCACTAATTCGATTCTCCCATGTTTAATACCATCATACATACTCCAACATTTCCCATCCATTGAACGGTCTGTAGATAGCAACTCCATACAAGGCAAATCTTTCCATTCTTGGTGGATTGTGGGTATGGGACATGCACCAGTCCACCCCAACATGTCTCTTTGTTAGAGTGCTATTTGTGTCTGGTGATGCAACTCATGTTTTTTCATGTTTGCCTGCACCAAAGACTGCGCATATACAGTACATGACCTGATTTTGCCTTGGTAGTATTTACTGTTTCCAAGTAACTTTGCCCATTTGTCCAATTAGACTTCTGTATTGGACCTTGCCCTCCTGACCAGACCTGCTCTTATTCAAATGCTGCCTGTCACGACCTTGGCATGCTTTATTCTGACTGTGCCTTTTTTGCATCCCTGCTCCTCACTTTGGTTGATTGACTTCCAGGTTCCTCACTGTTGGTCTGCCCCAGACTTTGGCTGTGTCCAAAGCCTAGTACTGCACCTCAGTGAGAGAGGGCCTCAAACCCAGAACCTCCTGGGACACAGGGCTCCTAACAGAGGCAAGGTACACCATGGTCTACCTATCCTGAAATCAGGTGAATCCCACATCCTAGGGACCAGTTGAGGCCAGTCCACCAAGTGCTTGATGAGGGGCTCTCCCATAGAGAGACTCCTCTGGATGTTGGGAGACAAAAGACCCAAAGGCCAAAAAACCTCTCCCTGACATCAGGCAGTCCCCCCTCCAATGACCTGCACCCCCATCTCTGTGCAAACGCACAAAAAATAGTTCACATTCAGTATACGTGCTTGTAAAATATATACATCACACACAAAAAAAGGAGTAATGTGCAGTACATAATGGACCTTTAGGCCTGTATGAAATACTGCTCAAAGGTCCACCCAAAGGTCTAGGAAGGCATGAAGTAACGTGACCAAGTGCCAGTAAAACACCAATGGTGTGGTGCAGCAAAAAAATTTGTTTTTCCAGTACCCCTGGGATGCCACCCCCAGGGGGCACATCACTGGGTGCTCCTTGCACCTTCTTACTGTTACTGCTACTGCTATCTCAGGATTTACAACTTGGAGCTTTGGGTTGTCAGAGCACTCCTAATGGTTTCTCCATGATCTCAAATGAAATAACTCAAACAGACAGTGTGGAAGGTCATTGTTATTGCTGACCTCCTTCTAGGGACACTAGTTGTCTGTCTTCAACATTTTTTGGGTCACTAACAAGTATATACTATATGGTATGACCATCACAACTATTGTATATGAGCTTGTGGGACATCCTATTCCAAAACCATGGGCATCAGTTTGGAATTGCCATCCTTCCCTTCCATCAATATCATTCTCCACTCTTCTGGGAAAGCTTTCCACTAGATTTTGGAGTGTATCTGTGGAAATTTGTACACATTCAATCATGGGAGTGTTGGTGAGGTCAGGTACTGATGCTGAGTGAGATAATCTGGCTGTATTTCGATTCAGGCCAACGGTGTTCATTGTGGTTGATAAACTTATAAAACCATGTCTTTATGAAGCTGGCTTTGTACACAGGAGTACAGTCATACTGGAACAGAAAAAGTCCTTCCCTGAATTGTTACAACAAGGTTGGAAGAGTACCATTGTTTAAATCAGGGGGGTTCAACTCAATCTGATCGCTGGCCACATCAGCATTATGGTTGCCCTCGAACGGTCAGATGTATCTGATAGACTAGATGTCCAGAGCACCCCATCCTTACATCAGATGTCAAGATCCTCTCCCCACCATCAGAAGTCAAGAGTCCCCCACCCTCCCTTACATCACAGTGCACACCTCATACCCTGTGCTGCAGCTGGGAAGAAGCTGTTGGCAGAGCTGGGAAGCATAAAGTTCAGGGTCTGGAGGAGGACCAGAATCAGCTGCCAGGGCCTGCTGAATGCTGAGACCACGAGAGGCGGAGATGAGGGTGCTGCTGCAGAGAGAATCTCAGGCTTTGTAGGAAAAGTTTAGTCTTCCTCTCTGCTGCCAGCTGCTGAGATTGTGAAGGGAAGAGACAAGAGCCTATTCACAGCTGCACAGAGAACAGCAGGATCTGGTGGCGGATCTGCTGCCAACTACTGAGACAAGGTGTTGGTGGAGACAAGGGGGGTGCCGCAGCTACAGGCAAGGTGTGAGGGCTACCTGCAACAGCCTAGCTGGCCAGATTTGGCCTGCTTGCCTTGTGTTTGACACATGCGGTCTAAATTGTCTTTGTGTGCTGTAGCATTAACAGCACCCCTCACTGGAAGCACCTAAACTCAACAATCTGGAAGTGTGTCTGCACCGTTTGGCCATACTGGTGTGTGTGATGGCCAGGTGCTCACAATTTGTTCACCATATAGTGTATTAGAAGGCCTAAATAAAGTCAGTATTTCAGTTCTTGGTCATTTCCTCAGCACATAGTGGGGGCACAGGCAGAAAATATTAAAGCCTTTGGATCAGCGTGACAGCCAGGCAACTGTTATTTTCAGAACAAGAGGTCAGTAATGGCATTTTTATATTCTTTTTAGTAGTGAACTAAAGTGGAACTTTACCTGTCCAAAAATAAATAAATAAAAACTTCTAGCAGGTCATTCTATGTCTCTTCTGCAATAAACGCTTCTTATCTGCCTATTAGCAAACTTGTGTGCAAATCGGAGTACACTCATGGCATGCCCTGGTGCCAGGATGAATTAAAGAATATGTAAACCCAACATTTCATACTCCTGATATGCGCCTGCTGTACCATATTCTTGTATGAAAAAGTATCCTGTTCTCTTTGTATTGCTTCCTTTGTGTGAAATCCCTGGTGTTCCTGCCGGTCCCTCAGTTTTCCTATTAAAAACTGACCACACTAAGCATGAGAGTACAGCGTGCTCAGTTATTATTATTATACAGGATTTATATAGCGCCAACAGTATGCTCAGCGCTTTACAATATAACGGGAGACAATACATCAACAATACAGTTCAATACAAGAGGGTTAGGAGGCTTGCAATCTAAGAGGGAGGGGCTAGTGGTACAAAAGGTAATAACTGTGAGGGATGGACTGGTAGGAGGAATAGAAGATTCCGTTATTAGCTGAAGGCAGGATAGGCTTTCCTGAAGAGATAGGTTTTCAGAGATTGGCTAAAAGTGGGCAGGGTAGGCGACAGTCTGATAGATTGGGGTAGAGAGTTGCAAAGGATGGTGGTCAGTTCTCTAGCTGTGCTAGGAATTCAGCCTACTCTCCTCCAGTGATCAGGCTTGTCCTGACACATCTCCCTCCCTGCACACTTTAATTGGGAAGATTGGTGTGCTGCTGTTTTTCCTCCCCCACATCTTATGCAGCTGCAGCTGGGAACAGAGGGTGTGTGATCACTTATAAAAAGGGAAAAAAGGGTTTATAATGTTTATATATATCTATATCAGCACACTGGCTAAATGGTTAGCACTTCTGCCTGGCAGTACTAGGGTCATCGATTCAAATCCCTGTAAGCCGTGTACCGGGGTGAGCTCCCCAGGATACAGTGAAGTCACAAACGAGGAAAGCAACCTCAACACCAGCTTTTGTCACAACAGAATTTTACTTAGATGTGGCAAATAAACACAACCACAAATGCTGAGAACAAACAATACATTTACATACACCCAGCGCTAAGGCTGAGACCCTTGTGCTGCACAGCATCCGGTGATGAATGAAGGTAGAAAGTGTAGTAATTTACCTACTGGGGGGCACAACTAAGCTGCCACACCTTACCTGTTATTACCCTAAAAGAACAGGAATCAGTGTATGGGTGTATGGTATGGGCTAGCCTGCGGTGCAGCACAACAGCTTACAATCTTACACAAATCTACAGTATTCCCCCTCCCATAACTGGTCCTGTAGCACGTGTCTGAGTATTCCTTCTGAGCAAAACGCCAGTCTGGATTGAGTTTGTAGGATTTTATCAGCTCTCCAATGTGAAATGTCACTTTAAGTTGTGGAGTCCTTCCAATGATCAGTAACAACACTTGTGGCCTGACACAAACAGAGACCCTAACTAACTATAGGCCTGTCTCAATCCTATAGGCGCCAACACTGAAATGAGGTGCGTGCACGATCTTCCCAACCCGGGTCTGCTTTGCATCCGCTGGTGACTCTGAACAGAAAAAATGTCTCTCCACGAAGCATGCGATATCCCAGTATATATATTGCTTAGTTCCTCAGCTTCCCATCAGCTTCCTGGCCGCAATCTTCCTTTCTTTGAACAGGGTTAGCGTCTTGAACACCATCAGCTTCACTCAACTGAATTTCTGATTACGGAGGGCTGTCCTCACATCTGGATGGCATCGGATTCTCAGATCACACAGCCCTCCTTCTCTCTCTCAAGCATGGCTGCTCTCCTCTCCTTTTCCTGTTCACTTCCCAAGTCTAAAACCCCACCTCTTCATGAATATAGAAATCTCTATGCAGTCTGAGGCTGTGTTAGAAAAAACAGTGACATCTTGTGGCTAAACTGCAGAATGTCAGTCAGAACATTTTTAATTTACTTCAATCAGTGTTCAAAGCTGTTTCCCCATCTCACATCCCAACCACAGTACCACCTGCCTGGAGTTTGCATGTTCTCACTGTGCCTGCGTGGGTTTCCTCCAGGTACTCTGGTTTCCCCTCACACTCCAAAGACATGCTGGTAGGTTAATTGGCTCCTGTCTAAATTGGCCCTAGTATGTGTATGTATGACTGTGAGTTAGGGACCTTAGAATGTACACCCCTTGAGGGTTAGGGACTGATGTGAATGTACAATATATATGTAAAGTGCTGTGTAAATTGACAGCACTATAGAAGTACCTGCAATAAATAAATATATATATACAAATGTTTTGCCTTTCACTTCTATTTTAAACCGAAGGGGTTGTTTTGCAAGGTGAGGGTTTACATATACTTTTATCCTTTGTGCTCGTGTGTCGCCTACAGAATTCTGGGCCAGCCAATCAAGATGGCTAAAGATGCAGATCTTGGAAGAAGACCCGGCAAAGTTGTTGGCGCTGGAAAGGGAGCTTGTGGATGTCACATAGCTGGGACAGAGGTACATTTAGATCCACTTGAAGGAAATATTGAAAACATTTCTGTGTACCATTATGAAGTAACCCTTAGTGAGCACATGGTGGCAGCGTTGAACAGCACACGGCGCCGCAGCTCCCGCTTGGTTTGGACGCGGCACCCCCAGGCATTTCACCTTCAGTACAGTACAATAGATTAATGTGAATGGTGAGCTATTAATGTTCCAGAAAATGAATGATGTTATACAATGTGGAATTAACGTGGCAGCTCAGGTAACATTGCTGTACGATTTATTCATCATAATGAAGCTAATGCATCTCATTTTTTTTGTCAGCGTGTTTTACTAGCAATTTACAAAGACAAATAAAGATCATAATAATTCATATACAGGGAAAGAATGCATGTTTCATTGACAGCTTCAATTACCAACCTCGCTTTTATGGTTACAAGCATTATATAGGATCTGAATAATTCTGCTTCTATATTTTCATACATTAACACCCCGGTCACACCGATCCCGACTTTGAAGTCGTGTGACTTACAGTGAAGTCGCACGATTTCAAAGTCGGATGACATGCCAATTTTAGGTGCGATTTCCAAGACATCTGATACAGATCTCTATGCAAATCGCACCAAAAGTAGTGCATGTACTGCTTTAGAAATCGGTGCGGCTCCGACTAAGAAGTGACCGCACTGATATGACCACTGTAATTGCGGACAATAGGGTGCGACTTGGCATGAGCTTCGCAAGTCGTATGACATGCAAATCGCATGGCAAGTCACACCCAGTATGACCGGGGACTAAAGGAAACCTGTATGGAGAGAAACATGAAAGTTGCCATTGCTGAAAAATGCCAGTTGCCTGGCTGTCTCTGGATTTTAAACACTGAAACACTTGCCTGGAGCACACATTAAAAGTGTTACTAAACCCCGGACCCTGCATTCACTATAACTGGTCTCCTAGGACCCTGCATTCACTATATCTGGTCTCCCAGGACCCTGCATTCACTATATCTGGTCTCCCAGGACCATGCATTCACTATAACTGGTCTCCTAGGACCCTACATTCACTATATCTGGTTTCCCCGGACCCTGCATTCACTATAACTGGTCTCCCTCAACCCTGCATTCACTATATCCGGTCTCCCTGGACCCTGCATGCACTATATCCGGTCTCCCCGGACCCTGCATTCACTATATCTGGTCTCCCAGGACCCTACATTCACTATATCTGTTCTCCCAAGACCCTGCATTCACTATATCTGGTCTCCCCGGACCCTGCATTCACTATATCTGGTCTCCCCGGACCCTGCATTCACTATATCTGTTCTCCCAAGACCCTGCATTCACTATATCTGGTCTCCCAGGACCGTGCATCACTATATCTGGTCTCCCAGGACCCTGCATTCACTATATCTGATCTCCCAGGACCCTGCATTCACTATAACTGGTCTCCCAGGACCCGGCATTCACTATATCTGGTCTCCCCGAACCCTGCATTCACTATAACTGGTCTCCCCGGACCCTGCATTCACTATATCTGGTCTCCCCGGACCCTGCATTCACTATAACTGGTCTCCTAGGACCCTGCAATCACTATATCCGGTCTCCCAGGACCCTGCATTCACTATATCTGGTCTCCCACACTACACAGAACATGGAAATGAAATTATTTTAATAAATATAAACTGCTAAATACCTTTTCTCATCAGCAGTTAGAGCAGTCTTGTGACTTCTATCAGTGTCCAGCAAAGCACTGGTTAATCTTGTAGGAGGAGTTGTCTTTCTGCTCTAGGAGGATGCAGAACCCCTGACCTCTGCTTGGACAGTGCTGATCACATGCACTCTCCCAAGAAAAAAGAAACCTATCAATACACACCAAACTGAGCATGTGCAGAGTGACAAGATATGTCTTATCAGGAGATACGAGGGGGACACTGGGAGAAGGGGAGGATTAGAGAAGACAGGATCAAACAGCATTTTTACACAGTGCAGAGAATTAACTCCTTAGGTTCCACAGTGAGTATAACAAGCATGCTTTACTGCATTGACAGACTGATTTTACTGTGAATGAAATCTGGGCACAAAAACATTTAAATTTATTCCTTATTAGCCACAAAGGATATAAATCCACTTTGTGCACACCAAATGCCTTTGCAACCCCAGATATTACATTGCAAAGTAGCAGTCACCTCATTGATTGTGCTGTAGCCTTTGCAGACAGCAGAGCTGTGGGAGGGACCAGCAGACCCCACCCACTACAGGCTGCCTGCAGAAGACTACAGGAGGGGCGGACACAAGACCAGTCACTTTGCACACGGAGAGAGAGCAGCAGTGAGCGGTCTTTATTACAGGAAGCTGCGCAGAGGGAAAGTCTTACACTGGATTATTGCACAGATCTGGAAGAAATACCCAAAGCACAGCAAGATTCAAAGAATGCACATGACATCCCAGAGTTCAGCTTTAAAGAGACCCTGTCAGTCTAAAAAAATATGAAGCATGAAGCTCATGTTGGATTGTCACTGTGTCTCCTACCTCCCGTGCATTCTAGCCCTGCACCCTCCACCAGTCTCTTTGGCATTTAGCCCCCCAGCAATGTCAGATGCCTGTGGATCCTTCCACCGATCCTCTATGTCAAACAAAGTCATTGAATTGTTACCTGCATCTTACAGAGCACAGAACACTTGCATTTCTTGAAGCTTTTTATTTACCTTTGTTTTGAGCAGAGATGGTTTAAGCTGAAAGTTTCACCTTCTCTGTCGGCCCCACTATCAAAATGTTAAGTAAAACCTTCCATTTTTATTACACACCCTTTTTTAGATCCACTGATGTCATCAATGGGTCTCTGTGCTTCTCTACACAATGTAGGCAGATCATGTCTGGTGGGAGGGGCAGACAGAGTGCTGTACATAGGTTATGAAAACATCACAGCACCCTGCCTCAGTATTCCTCTCAAAAGCCCTGAGAAATGATATAAGCAGCAGGTTGGCCCTTCGGAGGAGTTATGAAAATAAAAAAAAAACACACACGGGTGAATATCAGTCTGAAGGAGTGGGCATTCAACAGCAGACTACCCTAGGTGACACTGAGCCTCCAAGGCTGAAATCCAATGGTGGACTGAAATCCAATGGTGGAAGGGGGCAGAGCAGGGCCTCTGAAGGTGAGGCTTCAAAGCATATGTGGATTGCACATTCTGCTCTTGGATATTGCAATAGAGACATGCACTGTAGGGATCATCTACCATCAGGCACTCATGGGAGTTTACCCCATGATCTTTGGTTCATGAGATCAATGCCTTGCTGCTTGGCCACTGTGCCTTGCATCTGTTTCCACCCACCGGCCTCCAGTTCACTAAAATGAAACAGATGGGGATTCAATCCCCTTTCGTCTAGGTCAGGGGTGGGCAACTGTGGCCTCCAGCTGTCAGTGAACTACAAGTCTCATCATGCCTCTGCCTTTGGGAGTCATGCTTGTAACTGTCAGCTTTGCAATGCCTCATGGGACTTGTAGTTCTACAAGAGCTGGAGGCCCACAGTTGCCCACCCGTGGTCTAGGTGGATCGGATTGAAGGACAGTCAGGTGGAAGCAGACAGCCGCTTCATTTGTGCCCAACCAGCCATAAATCAGATTTGGATTGGTCTGTGTCTGCTCTGCATAAACATCAGCGGATAAATGACCCACTAAGCAAAGCTTGCCCCCTGTAAGGGAAGCCTTACAGAACTAATCCTCTTCAGTTGAAGGTGACTAACTCCTACTAGTACTTCTGACCTGTGCAAATGGAAACCTTCTGAGATAAGCAGAAGATGTCTATTGTGATAAGCACCTGTAATATATTAGGGAGAAGATCCCATTAGGCACAGATGGGGATTGAACCCATGATCTTTGGTTTACGAGACCAACGCCTTACCACTTGGCCACTGTGCCTTATGAGTAAGCACTCAATGGACGAATAGGAGCAGGGATGAGGACTTCGATGACATCTGTCATTCACATTTAATGCTGTTTAAATAGCTCCACCTGAATAATTAGACAGTTGACACTTTCAACCTTCAGCCCAACAAAAGATTAAAAGTTAAGCCTTCCTGACACCATCAATTATATTATGCAACTAGAACAGGGTTGTACTGCAGTTCTAAAGAGTTTCAGGAAACCATATGTAGCACCCTCCTACTTAGCTAGGGGGAGCTAGACTCCAGTTGTTAGCTAGGGCTGAGTAGCAGCCTGGGAGTAATAGGTAGCAGGGGTCAAAAGTCAGTCAGAGCTGAGAGGCTCTGCAGATCGGGCCCTCTGGAATTTCCCCCTGTTCTAGACCTTTGGTGAAAGGTCTAGAAGCAGTGGGTGGATGTGAGGAGTGGCTGATCCGCACTTTTGAGGGAACCTGACCAATCCCCAACAAGAGGCTTGTCAAGGGGCCAGGACAATCTTTAAAAGTGATTGAGCCTGCTCAGCAGCAGAGAGAGAGAAAGGACGAGGAAAATAGAGAGAGAAGGAGGCTGGCGGCAGGAACCTGTGAGGGGACCTGGATGGAGAGGAGCTCCCCTGCAGGCGGAAGACCTTGGAAGGTGAAAACTTGGACTTCATCAGCCCCCTGAGAGAGGACCACCTGTGTGGCAGGGAAGGAGCTGCCCAGCTAAAAGGCCTGGTAGCAGCCGCCGACCCACTGGCAGCACAGGAAAAAGACCAAGTAAGTAACCTTGCACCCCCTGTGACAGTAAGGGAAAGGAGCACTCTAGTGGGGAACTGGATTTGCTATCTTTTCTGGGACTGTTTCACTCTGCAATGGCAGGCACTGGATCCCCTGCCCAGGGATTCACCCAGTACAGCTGGATGAGGAGAGGAGTCATCTTGGGTGGTAGTACAGAAGACGCTGGCTAGCTCTCCAGAAGAGAAACTTTGCTGCAAAGACTTGTACATAGTTGCTAAGGAGTTTTGACCTCATTTGCCATTTACCTTGGGCATCCCATACACCCCTTACCCCATGCAAGTCTGAGTGAAGGAAAAGCTTGTTGCCTGGCTGTAGGGGGACCCAAAGCTACACATAGAATGCATCAAAGCAGAAGTAGGTTGTCCAATATTCTGCTTGTATTGCAATAGAGACATCTACAATTAGGCATAGATGGGGGGAACCTATGATCTTTGGCCAATTATCCACTGTGCCGCTGAGCTTGATTATTGTTGTTTTATTAGGGGTTAACAACTTGCATGGAGTCTAGAGGTATATGGGATGCCCATGAAACTGACACAACTTGGAGGACAACTTCTTTGGTACAAAAAAAAGTCAGCAAAAAGCACAAAAGAATAGATCCTGGACTCTCTACTCCTTCAGGAGCGGCTCTTGTCTTGCTAAGAAATCTACACACAGTCTTTACTAGGAGCACTTGATCTCCTTAAATCAGTGGTTCTCAACCTTTCTAATGCCGCGACCCCTTAATACAGTTCCTCATGTTGTGGTGACCCCCAACCATACAATTATTTTCATTGCTACTTCATAACTGTAATTTTGCAGTGGGAGGAGTAGTGCCACGTCATTGGTGTCAGTGGGAGGAATAGTGTCCCATCACTGATGTCAATGGGAGGAATAGTGCCCCATCATTGGTATCAGTGGGGGGAATAGTGCCCCATCATTGGTGTCAGTGGGAGGAATAGTGCCCCATCATTGGTGTCAATGGGAGGAATAGTGCCCCATCATTGGTATCAGTGGCAGGAATAGTGTTCCATCATTGGTATCAGTGGGAGGAATAGTGCCCCATCATTGGTATCAGTGGGAGGAATAGTGCCCCATCATTGGTGTCAGTGGGAGGAATAGTGCCCCATCATTGGTGTCAGTGGGAGGAATAGTGCCCCATCATTGGTGTCAGTGGGAGGAATAGTGACCCATCATTGGTGTCAGTGGGAGGAATAGTGCCCCATCATTGGAGTCAGTGGGAGGAATAGTGCCCCATCATTGGTGTCAGTGGGAGGAATAGTGCCCCATCATTGGTATCAGTGGGAGGAATAGTGCCCCATCATTGGTATCAGTGGGAGGAATAGTGCCCCATCATTGGTATCAGTGGGAGGAATAGTGCCCCATCATTGGTGTCAGTGGGAGGAATAGTGCCCCATCATTGGTATCAGTGGGAGGAATAGTGCCCCATCATTGGTGTCAGTGGGAGGAATAGTGCCCCATCATTGGTGTCAGTGGGAGGAATAGTGCCCAATCATTGGTGTCAGTGGGAGGAATAGTGTCCCATCATTGGTGTCAGTGGAGGAATAGTGCCCCGTCATTGGTATCAGTGGGGGGAATAGTGCCCCGTCATTGGTGTCAGTGGGAGGAATAGTGCCCCAACATTGGTGTCAGTGGAAGGAATAGTGCCCCATCATTGGTATCAGTGGGGGGAATAGTGCCCCATCATTGGTGTCAGTGGGGGGAATAGTGCCCCATCATTGGTGCCAGTGGGGGGAATAGTGCCCCATCATAGGTGCCAGTGGGGGGAATAGTGCCCCATCATTGGTGCCAGTGGGAGGAATAGTGCCCCATCATTGGTGCCAGTGGGAGGAATGGTGCCCCATCATAGGTGTCAGTGGGGGGAATAGTGTCCCATCATTGGTGCCAGTGGGGGGAATAGTGTCCCATCACTGATATCAATGGGAGGAATAGTGCCCCATCATTGGTGTCAGTGGTGGGAATAGTGCCCCATCATTGGTATCAGTGGGGGGAATAGTGCCCCATCATAGGAGTCAGTGGGGGGAATAGTGCCCCATCATTGGTGTCAGTGGGAGGAATAGTGCCCCATCACTGGTGTCAGTGGGAGGAATAGTGCCCCAACACTGGTGTCAGTGGGAGTAATAGTGCCCCATCACTGGTGTCAGTGGGAGGAAAAGTGTCCCATCACTGGTGGCAGTGGGAGGAATAGTGCCCCATCATTGGTGTCAGTGGGAGGAATAGTGCCCCAACATTGGTGTCAGTGGGAGGAATAGTGCCCCATCATTGGTATCAGTGGGAGGAATAGTGCCACATCATTGGTGTCAGTGGGAAGAATAGTGCCCCAACATTGGTATCAGTGGGAGGAATAGTGCCCCATCATTGCTGTCAGTGGGAGGAATAGTGCCCCATCATTGGTGTCAGTGGGAGGAATAGTGCCCAATCATTGGTGTCAGTGGGAGGAATAGTGTCCCATCATTGGTGTCAGTGGAGGAATAGTGCCCCGTCATTGGTATCAGTGGTGGGAATAGTGCCCCATCATTGGTGTCAGTGGGGGGAATAGTGCCCCATCATAGGTGTCAGGGGGGGGAATAGTGCCCCATCATTGGTGTCAGTGGGAGGAATAGTGCCCCAACATTGGTGTCAGTGGAAGGAATAGTGCCCCATCATTGGTATCAGTGGGGGGAATAGTGCCCCATCATTGGTGTCAGTGGGGGGAATAGTGCCCCATCATTGGTGCCAGTGGGGGGAATAGTGCCCCATCATAGGTGCCAGTGGGGGGAATAGTGCCCCATCATTGGTGCCAGTGGGAGGAATACTGCCCCATCATTGGTGCCAGTGGGAGGAATGGTGCCCCATCATAGGTGTCAGTGGGGGGAATAGTGTCCCATCATTGGTGCCAGTGGGGGGAATAGTGTCCCATCACTGATATCAATGGGAGGAATAGTGCCCCATCATTGGTGTCAGTGGTGGGAATAGTGCCCCATCATTGGTATCAGTGGGGGGAATAGTGCCCCATCATAGGAGTCAGTGGGGGGAATAGTGCCCCATCATTGGTGTCAGTGGGAGGAATAGTGCCCCATCACTGGTGTCAGTGGGAGGAATAGTGCCCCAACACTGGTGTCAGTGGGAGTAATAGTGCCCCATCACTGGTGTCAGTGGGAGGAAAAGTGTCCCATCACTGGTGGCAGTGGGAGGAATAGTGCCCCATCATTGGTGTCAGTGGGAGGAATAGTGCCCCAACATTGGTGTCAGTGGGAGGAATAGTGCCCCATCATTGGTATCAGTGGGAGGAATAGTGCCCCATCATTGGTATCAGTGGGAGGAATAGTGCCCCATCATTGGTATCAGTGGGAGGAATAGTGCCCCATCATTGGTATCAGTGGGAGGAATAGTGCCCCATCATTGGTGTCAGTGGGAGGAATAGTGCCCCATCATTGGTATCAGTGGGAGGAATAGTGCCCCATCATTGGTGTCAGTGGGAGGAATAGTGCCCCATCATTGGTGTCAGTGGGAGGAATAGTGCCCAATCATTGGTGTCAGTGGGAGGAATAGTGTCCCATCATTGGTGTCAGTGGAGGAATAGTGCCCCGTCATTGGTATCAGTGGGGGGAATAGTGCCCCGTCATTGGTGTCAGTGGGAGGAATAGTGCCCCAACATTGGTGTCAGTGGAAGGAATAGTGCCCCATCATTGGTATCAGTGGGGGGAATAGTGCCCCATCATTGGTGTCAGTGGGGGGAATAGTGCCCCATCATTGGTGCCAGTGGGGGGAATAGTGCCCCATCATAGGTGCCAGTGGGGGGAATAGTGCCCCATCATTGGTGCCAGTGGGAGGAATAGTGCCCCATCATTGGTGCCAGTGGGAGGAATGGTGCCCCATCATAGGTGTCAGTGGGGGGAATAGTGTCCCATCATTGGTGCCAGTGGGGGGAATAGTGTCCCATCACTGATATCAATGGGAGGAATAGTGCCCCATCATTGGTGTCAGTGGTGGGAATAGTGCCCCATCATTGGTATCAGTGGGGGGAATAGTGCCCCATCATAGGAGTCAGTGGGGGGAATAGTGCCCCATCATTGGTGCCAGTGGGAGGAATAGTGCCCCATCATTGGTGCCAGTGGGAGGAATGGTGCACCATCATAGGTGTCAGTGGGGGGAATAGTGCCCCATCATTGGTGTCAGTGGGAGGAATAGTGCCCCATCATTGGTGTCAGTGGGAGGAATAGTGCCCCATCATTGGTGTCAGTGGGAGGAATAGTGCCCCATCATTGGAGTCAGTGGGAGGAATAGTGCCCCATCATTGGTGTCAGTGGGAGGAATAGTGCCCCATCATTGGTATCAGTGGCAGGAATAGTGTTCCATCATTGGTATCAGTGGGAGGAATAGTGCCCCATCATTGGTATCAGTGGGAGGAATAGTGCCCCATCATTGGTGTCAGTGGGAGGAATAGTGCCCCATCATTGGTGTCAGTGGGAGGAATAGTGCCCCATCATTGGTGTCAGTGGGAGGAATAGTGCCCCATCATTGGAGTCAGTGGGAGGAATAGTGCCCCATCATTGGTGTCAGTGGGAGGAATAGTGCCCCATCATTGGTATCAGTGGGAGGAATAGTGCCCCATCATTGGTATCAGTGGGAGGAATAGTGCCCCATCATTGGTATCAGTGGGAGGAATAGTGCCCCATCATTGGTGTCAGTGGGAGGAATAGTGCCCCATCATTGGTATCAGTGGGAGGAATAGTGCCCCATCATTGGTGTCAGTGGGAGGAATAGTGCCCCATCATTGGTGTCAGTGGGAGGAATAGTGCCCAATCATTGGTGTCAGTGGGAGGAATAGTGTCCCATCATTGGTGTCAGTGGAGGAATAGTGCCCCGTCATTGGTATCAGTGGGGGGAATAGTGCCCCGTCATTGGTGTCAGTGGGAGGAATAGTGCCCCAACATTGGTGTCAGTGGAAGGAATAGTGCCCCATCATTGGTATCAGTGGGGGGAATAGTGCCCCATCATTGGTGTCAGTGGGGGGAATAGTGCCCCATCATTGGTGCCAGTGGGGGGAATAGTGCCCCATCATAGGTGCCAGTGGGGGGAATAGTGCCCCATCATTGGTGCCAGTGGGAGGAATAGTGCCCCATCATTGGTGCCAGTGGGAGGAATGGTGCCCCATCATAGGTGTCAGTGGGGGGAATAGTGTCCCATCATTGGTGCCAGTGGGGGGAATAGTGTCCCATCACTGATATCAATGGGAGGAATAGTGCCCCATCATTGGTGTCAGTGGTGGGAATAGTGCCCCATCATTGGTATCAGTGGGGGGAATAGTGCCCCATCATAGGAGTCAGTGGGGGGAATAGTGCCCCATCATTGGTGTCAGTGGGAGGAATAGTGCCCCATCACTGGTGTCAGTGGGAGGAATAGTGCCCCAACACTGGTGTCAGTGGGAGTAATAGTGCCCCATCACTGGTGTCAGTGGGAGGAAAAGTGTCCCATCACTGGTGGCAGTGGGAGGAATAGTGCCCCATCATTGGTGTCAGTGGGAGGAATAGTGCCCCAACATTGGTGTCAGTGGGAGGAATAGTGCCCCATCATTGGTATCAGTGGGAGGAATAGTGCCACATCATTGGTGTCAGTGGGAGGAATAGTGCCCCAACATTGGTATCAGTGGGAGGAATAGTGCCCCATCATTGCTGTCAGTGGGAGGAATAGTGCCCCATCATTGGTGTCAGTGGGAGGAATAGTGCCCAATCATTGGTGTCAGTGGGAGGAATAGTGTCCCATCATTGGTGTCAGTGGAGGAATAGTGCCCCGTCATTGGTATCAGTGGTGGGAATAGTGCCCCATCATTGGTGTCAGTGGGGGGAATAGTGCCCCATCATAGGTGTCAGTGGGGGGAATAGTGCCCCATCATTGGTGTCAGTGGGAGGAATAGTGCCCCAACATTGGTGTCAGTGGAAGGAATAGTGCCCCATCATTGGTATCAGTGGGGGGAATAGTGCCCCATCATTGGTGTCAGTGGGGGGAATAGTGCCCCATCATTGGTGCCAGTGGGGGGAATAGTGCCCCATCATAGGTGCCAGTGGGGGGAATAGTGCCCCATCATTGGTGCCAGTGGGAGGAATAGTGCCCCATCATTGGTGCCAGTGGGAGGAATGGTGCCCCATCATAGGTGTCAGTGGGGGGAATAGTGTCCCATCATTGGTGCCAGTGGGGGGAATAGTGTCCCATCACTGATATCAATGGGAGGAATAGTGCCCCATCATTGGTGTCAGTGGTGGGAATAGTGCCCCATCATTGGTATCAGTGGGGGGAATAGTGCCCCATCATAGGAGTCAGTGGGGGGAATAGTGCCCCATCATTGGTGTCAGTGGGAGGAATAGTGCCCCATCACTGGTGTCAGTGGGAGGAATAGTGCCCCAACACTGGTGTCAGTGGGAGTAATAGTGCCCCATCACTGGTGTCAGTGGGAGGAAAAGTGTCCCATCACTGGTGGCAGTGGGAGGAATAGTGCCCCATCATTGGTGTCAGTGGGAGGAATAGTGCCCCAACATTGGTGTCAGTGGGAGGAATAGTGCCCCATCATTGGTATCAGTGGGAGGAATAGTGCCCCATCATTGGTATCAGTGGGAGGAATAGTGCCCCATCATTGGTATCAGTGGGAGGAATAGTGCCCCATCATTGGTATCAGTGGGAGGAATAGTGCCCCATCATTGGTGTCAGTGGGAGGAATAGTGCCCCATCATTGGTATCAGTGGGAGGAATAGTGCCCCATCATTGGTGTCAGTGGGAGGAATAGTGCCCCATCATTGGTGTCAGTGGGAGGAATAGTGCCCAATCATTGGTGTCAGTGGGAGGAATAGTGTCCCATCATTGGTGTCAGTGGAGGAATAGTGCCCCGTCATTGGTATCAGTGGGGGGAATAGTGCCCCGTCATTGGTGTCAGTGGGAGGAATAGTGCCCCAACATTGGTGTCAGTGGAAGGAATAGTGCCCCATCATTGGTATCAGTGGGGGGAATAGTGCCCCATCTTTGGTGTCAGTGGGGGGAATAGTGCCCCATCATTGGTGCCAGTGGGGGGAATAGTGCCCCATCATAGGTGCCAGTGGGGGGAATAGTGCCCCATCATTGGTGCCAGTGGGAGGAATAGTGCCCCATCATTGGTGCCAGTGGGAGGAATGGTGCCCCATCATAGGTGTCAGTGGGGGGAATAGTGTCCCATCATTGGTGCCAGTGGGGGGAATAGTGTCCCATCACTGATATCAATGGGAGGAATAGTGCCCCATCATTGGTGTCAGTGGTGGGAATAGTGCCCCATCATTGGTATCAGTGGGGGGAATAGTGCCCCATCATAGGAGTCAGTGGGGGGAATAGTGCCCCATCATTGGTGTCAGTGGGAGGAATAGTGCCCCATCACTGGTGTCAGTGGGAGGAATAGTGCCCCAACACTGGTGTCAGTGGGAGTAATAGTGCCCCATCACTGGTGTCAGTGGGAGGAAAAGTGTCCCATCACTGGTGGCAGTGGGAGGAATAGTGCCCCATCATTGGTGTCAGTGGGAGGAATAGTGCCCCAACATTGGTGTCAGTGGGAGGAATAGTGCCCCATCATTGGTATCAGTGGGAGGAATAGTGCCACATCATTGGTGTCAGTGGGAGGAATAGTGCCCCAACATTGGTATCAGTGGGAGGAATAGTGCCCCATCATTGCTGTCAGTGGGAGGAATAGTGCCCCATCATTGGTGTCAGTGGGAGGAATAGTGCCCAATCATTGGTGTCAGTGGGAGGAATAGTGTCCCATCATTGGTGTCAGTGGAGGAATAGTGCCCCGTCATTGGTATCAGTGGTGGGAATAGTGCCCCATCATTGGTGTCAGTGGGGGGAATAGTGCCCCATCATAGGTGTCAGTGGGGGGAATAGTGCCCCATCATTGGTGTCAGTGGGAGGAATAGTGCCCCAACATTGGTGTCAGTGGAAGGAATAGTGCCCCATCATTGGTATCAGTGGGGGGAATAGTGCCCCATCATTGGTGTCAGTGGGGGGAATAGTGCCCCATCATTGGTGCCAGTGGGGGGAATAGTGCCCCATCATAGGTGCCAGTGGGGGGAATAGTGCCCCATCATTGGTGCCAGTGGGAGGAATAGTGCCCCATCATTGGTGCCAGTGGGAGCAATGGTGCCCCATCATAGGTGTCAGTGGGGGGAATAGTGTCCCATCATTGGTGCCAGTGGGGGGAATAGTGTCCCATCACTGATATCAATGGGAGGAATAGTGCCCCATCATTGGTGTCAGTGGTGGGAATAGTGCCCCATCATTGGTATCAGTGGGGGGAATAGTGCCCCATCATAGGAGTCAGTGGGGGGAATAGTGCCCCATCATTGGTGTCAGTGGGAGGAATAGTGCCCCATCACTGGTGTCAGTGGGAGGAATAGTGCCCCAACACTGGTGTCAGTGGGAGTAATAGTGCCCCATCACTGGTGTCAGTGGGAGGAAAAGTGTCCCATCACTGGTGGCAGTGGGAGGAATAGTGCCCCATCATTGGTGTCAGTGGGAGGAATAGTGCCCCAACATTGGTGTCAGTGGGAGGAATAGTGCCCCATCATTGGTATCAGTGGGAGGAATAGTGCCACATCATTGGTGTCAGTGGGAGGAATAGTGCCCCAACATTGGTATCAGTGGGAGGAATAGTGCCCCATCATTGCTGTCAGTGGGAGGAATAGTGCCCCATCATTGGTGTCAGTGGGAGGAATAGTGCCCAATCATTGGTGTCAGTGGGAGGAATAGTGTCCTATCATTGGTGTCAGTGGAGGAATAGTGCCCCGTCATTGGTATCAGTGGTGGGAATAGTGCCCCATCATTGGTGTCAGTGGGGGGAATAGTGCCCCATCATAGGTGTCAGTGGGGGGAATAGTGCCCCATCATTGGTGTCAGTGGGAGGAATAGTGCCCCATCACTGGTGTCAGTGGGAGGAATAGTGCCCCATCACTGGTGTCAGTGGGAGTAATAGTGCCCCATCACTGGTGTCAGTGGGAGGAAAAGTGTCCCATCACTGGTGTCAGTGGGAGGAATAGTGCCCCATCATTGGTGTCAGTGGGAGGAATAGTGCCCCAACATTGGTGTCAGTGGGAAGAATAGTGCCCCATTATTGGTATCAGTGGGAGGAATAGTGCCACATCATTGGTGTCAGTGGGAGGAATAGTGCCCCATCATTGGTGTCAGTGGGAGGAATAGTGCCCGATCATTGGTGTCAGTGGGAGGAATAGTGCCCAATCATTGGTGTCAGTGGGAGGAATAGTGCCCAATCATTAGTGTCAGTGGGAGGAATAGTGTCCCATCATTGGTGTCAGTGGAGGAATAGTGCCCCGTCATTGGTATCAGTGGGGGGAATAGTGCCCCGTCATTGGTGTCAGTGGGAGGAATAGTGCCCCAACATTGGTGTCAGTGGAAGGAATAGTGCCCCATCATTGGTATCAGTGGGGGGAATAGTGCCCCATCATTGGTGTCAGTGGGAGGAATAGAGCCCCATCATTGGTGCCAGTGGGGGGAATAGTGCCCCATCATAGGTGCCAGTGGGGAGAATAGTGCCCCATCATTGGTGCCAGTGGTAGGAATAGTGCCCCATCATTGGTGCCAGTGGGAGGAATAGTGCCCCATCATAGGTGTCAGTGGGGGGAATAGTGCCCCATCATTGGTGCCAGTGGGGGGAATAGTGTCCCATCACTGATGTCAATGGGAGGAATAGTGCCCCATCATTGGTATCAGTGGTGGGAATAGTGCTCCATCATTGGTGTCAGTGGGAGGAATAGTGCCCCATCATAGGTGTCAGTGGGGGGAATAGTGATCCATCATTGGTGTTAGTGGGATGAATAGTGCCCCATCACTGGTGTCAGTGGGAGGAATAGTGCCCCATCACTAGTGTCAGTGGGAGTAATAGTGCCCCATCACTGCTGTCAGTGGGAGGAAAAGTGTCCCATCACTGGTGTCAGTGGGAGGAAAAGTGTCCCATCATTGGTGTCAGTGGGAGGAATAGTGCCCCAACATTGGTGTCAGTGGGAGGAATAGTGCCCCATCATTGGTATCAGTGGGAGGAATAGTGCCACATCATTGGTGTCAGTGGGAGGAATAGTGCCCCAACATTGGTATCAGGGGGAGGAATAGTGCCCCATCATTGGTGTCAGTGGGAGGAATAGTGCCCCATCATTGGTGTCAGTGGGAGGAATAGTGCCCCATCATTGGTATCAGTGGGAGGAATAGTGCCCCATCATTGGTGTCAGTGGGAGGAATAGTGCCCCATCATTGGTGTCAGTGGGAGGAATAGTGCCCCATCATTGGTATCAGTGGGAGGAATAGTGCCCCATCATTGGTATCAGTGGGAGGAATAGTGTCCCATCATTGGTATCAGTGGGAGAAATAGTGCCCCAACATTGGTATCAGGGGGAGGAATAGTGCCCCAACATTGGTATCAGGGGGAGGAATAGTGCCCCATCATTGGTGTCAGAGGGAGGAATAGTGCCCCATCATTGGTATCAGTGGGAGGAATAGTGCCCCATCATTGGTATCAGTGGGAGGAATAGTGCCCCATCATTGGTATCAGTGGGAGGAATAGTGCCCCATCATTGGTATCAGTGGGAGGAATAGTGCCCCAAAATTGGTATCAGTGGGAGGAATAGTGCCCCATCATTGGTGTCAGTGGGAGGAATAGTGCCCCATCATTGGAGTCAGTGGGAGAAATAGTGCCCCAACATTGGTATCAGGGGGAGGAATAGTGCCCCAACATTGGTATCAGGGGGAGGAATAGTGCCCCATCATTGGTGTCAGAGGGAGGAATAGTGCCCCATCATTGGTGTCAGTGGGAGGAATAGTGCCCCATCATTGGTATCAGTGGGAGGAATAGTGCCCCAACATTGGTATCAGGGGGAGGAATAGTACCCCATCATTGGTGTCAGTGGGAGGAATAGTGCCCCATCATTGGTGTCAGTGGGAGGAATAGTGCCCCAACATTGGTATCAGGGGGAGGAATAGTGCCCCAACATTAGTGTCAGTGGGAGAAATAGTGCCCCAACATTGGTGTCAGTGGGGGGAGGAATAGTGCCCCAACATTGATGTCAGTGGAAGAATAGTGCCCCGTCATTGGTATCAGTGGGGGGAATAGTGCCCCGTCATTGGTGTCAGTGGGAGGAATAGTGCCCCATCATTGGTATCAGTGGGAGGAATAGTGCCCCATCATTGGTATCAGTGGGAGGAATAGTGCCCAATCATTGGTATCAGTTGGGAGGAATAGTGCCCCATCATTGGTATCAGTGGGAGGAATAGTGTCCCATCATTGGTATCAGTGGGGGGAATAGTGCCCCATCATTGGTATCAGTGGGAGGAATAGTGTCCCATCATTGGTGTCAGTGGGAGGAATAGTGCCCCATCATTGGTATCAGTGGCAGGAATAGTGTTCCATCATTGGTATCAGTGGGAGGAATAGTGCCCCATCATTGGTATCAGTGGGAGGAATAGTGCCCCATCATTGGTGTCAGTGGGAGGAATAGTGCCCCATCATTGGTGTCAGTGGGAGGAATAGTGCCCCATCATTGGTGTCAGTGGCAGGAATAGTGTTCCATCATTGGTATCAGTGAGAGGAATAGTGCCCCATCATTGGTATCAGTGGGAGGAATAGTGCCCCATCATTGGTGTCAGTGGGAGGAATAGTGCCCCATCATTGGTGTCAGTGGGAGGAATAGTGCCCCATCATTGGTATCAGTGGGAGGAATAGTGCCCCATCATTGGTGTCAGTGGGAGGAATAGTGCCCCATCATTGGTGTCAGTGGGAGGAATAGTGCCCCATCATTGGTGTCAGTGGGAGGAATAGTGCCCCATCATTGGTATCAGTGGGAGGAATAGTGCCCCATCATTGGTATCAGTGGGAGGAATAGTGCCCCATCATTGGTATCAGTGGGAGGAATAGTGCCCCATCATTGGTGTCAGTGGGAGGAATAGTGTCCCATCATTGGTGTCAGTGGGAGGAATAGTGCCCAATCATTGGTGTCAGTGGAAGGAATAGTGCCCCATCATTGGTATCAGTGGGAGGAATAGTGCCCCATCATTGGTATCAGTGGGAGGAATAGTGCCCCATCATTGGTATCAGTGGGAGGAATAGTGCCCCATCATTGGTATCAGTGGGAGGAATAGTGCCCCATCATTGGTGTCAGTGGGAGGAATAGTGTCCCATCATTGGTGTCAGTGGGAGGAATAGTGCCCAATCATTGGTGTCAGTGGGAGGAATAGTGTCCCATCATTGGTGTCAGTGGAGGAATAGTGCCCCGTCATTGGTATCAGTGGGGGGAATAGTGCCCCGTCATTGGTGTCAGTGGGAGGAATAGTGCCCCAACATTGGTGTCAGTGGAAGGAATAGTGCCCCATCATTGGTATCAGTGGGGGGAATAGTGCCCCATCATTGGTGTCAGTGGGGGGAATAGTGCCCCATCATTGGTGCCAGTGGGGGGAATAGTGCCCCATCATAGGTGCCAGTGGGGGGAATAGTGCCCCATCATTGGTGCCAGTGGGAGGAATGGTGCCCCATCACTGATATCAATGGGAGGAATAGTGCCCCATCATTGGTGTCAGTGGTGGGAATAGTGCCCCATCATTGGTATCAGTGGGGGGAATAGTGCCCCATCATAGGAGTCAGTGGGGGGAATAGTGCCCCATCATTGGTGTCAGTGGGAGGAATAGTGCCCCATCACTGGTGTCAGTGGGAGGAATAGTGCCCCAACACTGGTGTCAGTGGGAGTAATAGTGCCCCATCACTGGTGTCAGTGGAAGGAATAGTGCCCCAACATTGGTGTCAGTGGGAGGAATAGTGCCCCATCATTGGTATCAGTGGGAGGAATAGTGCCACATCATTGGTGTCAGTGGGAGGAATAGTGCCCCAACATTGGTATCAGTGGGAGGAATAGTGCCCCATCATTGGTGTCAGTGGGAGTAATAGTGCCCCAACACTGGTGTCAGTGGGAGGAATAGTGCCCCATCATTGGTGTCAGTGGGAGGAATAGTGCCCCAACATTGGTGTCAGTTGGAGGAATAGTGCCCCATCATTGGTATCAGTGGGAGGAATAGTGCCACATCATTGGTGTCAGTGGGAGGAATAGTGCCCCAACATTGGTATCAGTGGGAGGAATAGTGCCCCATCATTGGTGTCAGTGGGAGGAATAGTGCCCCATCATTGGTGTCAGTGGGAGGAATAGTGCCCAATCATTGGTGTCAGTGGGAGGAATAGTGTCCCATCATTGGTGTCAGTGGAGGAATAGTGCCCCGTCATTGGTATCAGTGGTGGGAATAGTGCCCCATCATTGGTGTCAGTGGGGGGAATAGTGCCCCATCATAGGTGTCAGTGGGGGGAATAGTGCCCCATCATTGGTGTCAGTGGGAGGAATAGTGCCCCATCACTGGTGTCAGTGGGAGGAATAGTGCCCCATCACTGGTGTCAGTGGGAGTAATAGTGCCCCATCACTGGTGTCAGTGGGAGGAAAAGTGTCCCATCACTGGTGTCAGTGGGAGGAATAGTGCCCCATCATTGGTGTCAGTGGGAGGAATAGTGCCCCAACATTGGTGTCAGTGGGAGGAATAGTGCCCCATCATTGGTATCAGTGGGAGGAATAGTGCCCCAACATTGGTATCAAGGGGAGGAATAGTGCCCCATCATTGGTGTCAGTGGGAGGAATAGTGCCCCATCATTGGTGTCAGTGGGAGGAATAGTGCCCAATCATTGGTGTCAGTGGGAGGAATAGTGCCCAATCATTAGTGTCAGTGGGAGGAATAGTGTCCCATCATTGGTGTCAGTGGAGGAATAGTGCCCCGTCATTGGTATCAGTGGGGGGAATAGTGCCCCGTCATTGGTGTCAGTGGGAGGAATAGTGCCCCAACATTGGTGTCAGTGGAAGGAATAGTGCCCCATCATTGGTATCAGTGGGGGGAATAGTGCCCCATCATTGGTGTCAGTGGGAGGAATAGTGCCCCATCATTGGTGCCAGTGGGGGGAATAGTGCCCCATCATAGGTGCCAGTGGGGAGAATAGTGCCCCATCATTGGTGCCAGTGGTAGGAATAGTGCCCCATCATTGGTGCCAGTGGGAGGAATAGTGCCCCATCATAGGTGTCAGTGGGGGGAATAGTGCCCCATCATTGGTGCCAGTGGGGGGAATAGTGTCCCATCACTGATGTCAATGGGAGGAATAGTGCCCCATCATTGGTATCAGTGGTGGGAATAGTGCCCCATCATTGGTGTCAGTTGGAGGAATAGTGCCCCATCATAGGCGTCAGTGGGGGGAATAGTGCCCCATCATTGGTGTTAGTGGGATGAATAGTGCCCCATCACTGGTGTCAGTGGGAGGAATAGTGCCCCATCACTGGTGTCAGTGGGAGTAATAGTGCCCCATCACTGCTGTCAGTGGGAGGAAAAGTGTCCCATCACTGGTGTCAGTGGGAGGAAAAGTGTCCCATCATTGGTGTCAGTGGGAGGAATAGTGCCCCAACATTGGTGTCAGTGGGAGGAATAGTGCCCCATCATTGGTATCAGTGGGAGGAATAGTGCCACATCATTGGTGTCAGTGGGAGGAATAGTGCCCCAACATTGGTGTCAGTGGGAGGAATAGTGCCCCATCATTGGTGTCAGTGGGAGGAATAGTGCCCCATCATTGGTATCAGTGGGAGGAATAGTGCCCCATCATTGGTATCAGTGGGAGGAATAGTGCCCCATCATTGGTATCAGTGGGAGGAATAGTGCCCCAAAATTGGTATCAGTGGGAGGAATAGTGCCCCATCATTGGAGTCAGTGGGAGAAATAGTGCCCCATCATTGGAGTCAGTGGGAGGAATAGTGCCCCAACATTGGTATCAGGGGGAGGAATAGTGCCCCAACATTGGTATCAGGGGGAGGAATAGTGCCCCATCATTGGTGTCAGTGGGAGGAATAGTGCCCCATCATTCGTGTCAGTGGGAGGAATAGTGCCCCATCATTGGTATCAGTGGGAGGAATAGTGCCCCATCATTGGTATCAGTGGGAGGAATAGTGCCCCAACATTGGTATCAGGGGGAGGAATAGTGCCCCATCATTGGTGTCAGTGGGAGGAATAGTGCCCCATCATTGGTGTCAGTGGGAGGAATAGTGCCCCAACATTGGTATCAGGGGGAGGAATAGTGCCCCAACATTCGTGTCAGTGGGAGAAATAGTGCCTCAACATTGGTGTCAGTGGGGGGAGGAATAGTGCCCCAACATTGGTGTCAGTGGAGGAATAGTGCCCCGTCATTGGTATCAGTGGGGGGAATAGTGCCCCATCATTGGTGTCAGTGGGAGGAATAGTGCCCCAACATTGGTGTCAGTGGGAGGAATAGTGCCCCATCACTGGTGTCAGTGGGAGTAATAGTGCCCCATCACTGGTGTCAGTGGGAGGAATAGTGCCCCATCACTGGTGTCAGTGGGAGTAATATTGCCCCATCACTGGTGTCAGTGGGAGGAAAAGTGTCCCATCACTGGTGTCAGTGGGAGGAATAGTGCCCCATCATTGGTGTCAGTGGGAGGAATAGTGCCCCAACATTGGTGTCAGTGGGAGGAATAGTGCCCCATCATTGGTATCAGTGGGAGGAATAGTGCCACATCATTGGTGTCAGTGGGAGGAATAGTGCCCCAACATTGGTATCAAGGGGAGGAATAGTGCCCCATCATTGGTGTCAGTGGGAGGAATAGTGCCCCATCATTGGTGTCAGTGGGAGGAATAGTGCCCAATCATTGGTGTCAGTGGGAGGAATAGTGCCCAATCATTAGTGTCAGTGGGAGGAATAGTGTCCCATCATTGGTGTCAGTGGAGGAATAGTGCCCCGTCATTGGTATCAGTGGGGGGAATAGTGCCCCGTCATTGGTGTCAGTGGGAGGAATAGTGCCCCAACATTGGTGTCAGTGGAAGGAATAGTGCCCCATCATTGGTATCAGTGGGGGGAATAGTGCCCCATCATTGGTGTCAGTGGGAGGAATAGTGCCCCATCATTGGTGCCAGTGGGGGGAATAGTGCCCCATCATAGGTGCCAGTGGGGAGAATAGTGCCCCATCATTGGTGCCAGTGGTAGGAATAGTGCCCCATCATTGGTGCCAGTGGGAGGAATAGTGCCCCATCATAGGTGTCAGTGGGGGGAATAGTGCCCCATCATTGGTGCCAGTGGGGGGAATAGTGTCCTATCACTGATGTCAATGGGAGGAATAGTGCCCCATCATTGGTATCAGTGGTGGGAATAGTGCCCCATCATTGGTGTCAGTGGGAGGAATAGTGCCCCATCATAGGTGTCAGTGGGGGGAATAGTGCCCCATCATTGGTGTTAGTGGGAGGAATAGTGCCCCATCACTGGTGTCAGTGGGAGGAATAGTGCCCCATCACTGGTGTCAGTGGGAGTAATAGTGCCCCATCACTGCTGTCAGTGGGAGGAAAAGTGTCCCATCACTGGTGTCAGTGGGAGGAAAAGTGTCCCATCATTGGTGTCAGTGGGAGGAATAGTGCCCCAACATTGGTGTCAGTGTGAGGAATAGTGCCCCATCATTGGTATCAGTGGGAGGAATAGTGCCACATCATTGGTGTCAGTGGGAGGAATAGTGCCCCAACATTGGTATCAGTGGGGGGAATAGTGCTCCATCATTGGTGTCAGTGGGAGGAATAGTGCCCCATCATTGGTGTCAGTGGGAGGAATAGTGCCCCATCATTGGTATCAGTGGGAGGAATAGTGCCCCATCATTGGTATCAGTGGGAGGAATAGTGCCCCAAAATTGGTATCAGTGGGAGGAATAGTGCCCCATCATTGGTGTCAGTGGGAGGAATAGTGCCCCATCATTGGAGTCAGTGGGAGGAATAGTGCCCCATCATTGGAGTCAGTGGGAGGAATAGTGCCCCAACATTGGTATCAGGGGGAGGAATAGTGCCCCAACATTGGTATCAGGGGGAGGAATAGTGCCCCATCATTGGTGTCAGTGGGAGGAATAGTGCCCCATCATTGGTGTCAGTGGGAGGAATAGTGCCCCATCATTGGTATCAGTGGGAGGAATAGTGCCCCATCATTGGTGTCAGTGGGAGGAATAGTGCCCCAACATTGGTATCAGGGGGAGGAATAGTGCCCCATCATTGGTGTCAGTGGGAGGAATAGTGCCCCATCATTGGTGTCAGTGGGAGGAATAGTGCCCCAACATTGGTATCAGGGGGAGGAATAGTGCCCCATCATTGGTGTCAGTGGGAGGAATAGTGCCCCATCATTGGTGTCAGTGGGAGGAATAGTGTCCCATCATTGGTATCAGGGGGAGGAATAGTGCCCCAACATTAGTGTCAGTGGGAGAAATAGTGCCCCAACATTGGTGTCAGTGGGGAGAGGAATAGTGCCCCAACATTGGTGTCAGTGGGGGGAGGAATAGTGCCCCATCGTTGGTGTCAGTGGGGGGAGGAATTGTGCCCCATTGTTGGTGTCAGTGGGGGGAGGAATAGTGTCCCATCGTTGGTGTCAGTGGGGGGAGGAATAGTGCCCCATCGTTGGTGTCAGTGGGGGGAGGAATAGTGCCCCATCGTTGGTGTCAGTGGGGGGAGGAATCATGCCTCATCGTTGGTGTCAGTGGGGGGAGGAATCATGCCTCATCGTTGGTGTCAGTGGGGGTAGGAATCGTGCCTCATCGTTGGTGTCAGTGGGGGGAGGAATTGTGCCTCATCGTTGGTGTCAGTGGGGGGAGGAATCGTGCCCCATCGTTAGTGTCATTTGGGGGAGGAATCGTGCCCCATCGTTGGTGTCAGTGGGAGGAATCGTGCCCCATCATTGGTATTAGTGACACTAATGATGGGGCACTATTCCTCCCACTGACACCAATGATACTTACCTTGCTGACCCGTTCTAGCCTGGGCTCGCTCGATCTCCCTCCCTCTCCCATGGTACAGAGACTTACTGGTCAGCTGTCTTCCTTCTCCGGCCGCTCTGCTCCTCTTCACTCGCTCGATCTTCACGGTGCCGCTCGGCTCCTCCTCTCCAAGCTCCACCTCCTCGCCGGTGATTGGCCGCCTGTGTGCCTCTCCTGAGCTACAGTTCCGGCGGCCAATCACCAGCGAGGATTGATCCCGGGGGTGTGTCCAGATGACAGGGGCGGCATGTCATCCCGCCCACACCTGGAGACAGATAGCGGAGCGGTGTCTCGGTTCCTAAGACCATCGGAAATATGTGTTTTCTGATGGTCTTAGGCGGCCCCTGTGAAAGCGTCGTTCGACCCCCAAAGGGGTCGCGACCCACAGGTTGAGAACCGCTGCCTTAAATGAACCTCTTCAGACCCCAGCTGAAGATCTCCTCATCCACCTGGCTATCATGAGAGTATTCCAAGGCAAGGGATTCTGAGCCACACAAAGAATGCAGTTCCAAGGAGAAATAGTTGGGTATTTAACCTGACCACCCTCTCCTGTGGTTTCTCTACACCAGGGGGTGTAGTAGTACTCACTCTGTCCTGTTCCTGTAGCTGTAAAGGTAAAGCTGTTTTCAGGCCTTATGCTGGGCTGGCTTCTTCGCCTGCTGACAGGCTGTCCTTCCTTGTAGACTGTGGAACTGTGGAGGTCCCTCTTTCCAGCTCTCAGCCTGTAGGTTGATCCCCTTCTTCTGGGGCCCCCTCCCAGGCTCCGCACCAGTAGCACTTCCTCACTCCAGCTTTCACCTGACTCCCCTGCTGACCTGGCTCTGTCATATTTAAGGGCTGACCTAGCCACCGTGCCAGGGAATTAGCTCGATTTCCCCAAGTATGTAGATCAGCCTCTCCTCACCCCGTCCACTGGCTTCTATAAACTTATTCAAGCCTCTGGAGCAGGGGGAGGTATCAGAGAACTGACTTGTAGAGCCCTCCAGCATTAACTTGAAGTAACTTTGCTGCCTCACACCCATGCTGCCTCACGATAGAGAATAAACAGGTGGCGCAGGGGAGAGCACCCCTGAAGCATTTCCTTTGGTTGTCGCTGTCCTGGTTCCCTTGGCTTCCCTTTTGGCTGTGCATATCCTGAGGCGCTGGAGAGTACATACGATATCCAGGCTGCCTCACACCCAGGCTTCTAGCAAGCTTCTAACTATACCCCAAAAAACCATTGGAGGGTGTTAAACATGTAGACCACACTAGGTGATAACCACATCTGATGCTGAGCCTCCATGATTGAAAGACTTGAAATCCAGTGAATGGAAGGGGCAGGCTAGAGATCAGCCGGCAGAGGAGGAAAGAGCCAGGGAATGAGGCAGTCTCTATTTGACTTGCTGCAGAATAGGAAGCTCAGGCTAGATGTTCCCTGAGAACCACACAGATGAATGGTGAAGGGTGTGTTCTGTATAGTGGTGTATTCAGGTGTTCTGCTGTCCTAGGCAACACAAAAATAGGACGCCCCTCCTCCCCAGCATAGAGAGCCTAACATCGACCAACACCAGACCCCCTCCCCAGCCCCCATAGAGAAAGCCTGACAGTGACCAGCAACACTCCTGCCCCATCATCCCCCCCCTCACCCGAGAGAGACGTTCCCTAACACCTCCCAGCGACAGATAGAAAGACACTCACCTTTACAGCTCTGGACATCCCCAGGAATGAAAGTCGGCTCTGCATACACCATCAAGCAGCCTCTCTCAGATCCCCCCATACTGCATATGTTCCTTCTTCCAGGTGGTAGT
The DNA here is from genome assembly GCF_062004578.1 of Staurois parvus. Classification (NCBI taxonomy): domain Eukaryota; kingdom Metazoa; phylum Chordata; class Amphibia; order Anura; family Ranidae; genus Staurois; species Staurois parvus. The sequence goes on from NW_028318186.1 coordinate 11,211,833, forward strand.
GCTGCCCCCCTAAAAAATGCTGCCCTAGGCAAATGCCTTGTTTGCTTTGTGGTAAATAAGCCCCTGGTTCTGTAGTCTTACCACACTTCCTATCCTAAGGTGCCAAGGCTGCTCCTCCTCCATAGATACAATGATTAAGAGTCATCACCCTAGGACACAACGTGTGTTACTGGCAGGATCACCAGGTGAAGATAAAAGGGGAAAGGAGCTGCAAAAAGAAAACTAATGCAGCCACCACATCTACAGACTGGTAAACTGAAATGTATTACATTGTAATTTTTGGGATTAAAGCTGAACTCTGGGCACTTTAAAATCCTCTAAAAGTATAACCTCTGTTCTTCTATAAAGCACATTTTTAATGAGCCCCTATGCCCTTCGAAGGAACACATGCAATCGGTGAGTGAGAGCATATTTTTACTTCCATGCTTTGCAGCCCTCCTTTACAAAGTGTTCCTGGCAGCAGAAATATCTCTAAATTAAGAGATTCAACATGAAAAAAGTGCTTTATATTTAATGAGCATCAGGGTACGCTCAGGCTCATTCCGTATTCCCAGCTGCAGCGTTTGCGCTCGGCAGCCAAAGCATTAAGTTGAATTTTTTATCTGTTGTTTGGTGAGAGAACAGGCGGCTTGTCTTCCACTTCTACTGAGAGGTGAATTATCACTTTCTCAGGCAGCGAAGAATTAATATATAAGCACAGGTTTAGAGTCAGGATTTTTAGCGGGAAAATAAAATGGTCAAAAAATGGGTAAACCGGACCGTACAGCTGTGTGATCTGTCAATGTAATAAATACAGGGTGCAGCTGAAATGGTCCTCCACCCAAATCTGATATGCTCAGTAGATGCTGGAAAGCTTGTAGATCTAAATGTGCATAAGCACTGTCTATCATAACCAGGGGCGGACTGACCATTTGGAAACTTGGGCACTGCCCGAGGGCCCGGGGCCAGTAGGGGGCCCCATGAGATGCCCCTGGTACCTTTTTCATAGTTTTTTTTGAGTTTGGGCAAGGACACAGGGGCCCCATGATCCCCTATTGCCCGGGGGGTCAGTAGGGGGCCCCATGAGATGCCCCTGGTACCTTTCTCATAGGCTTTTTTGAGTTTGGGCAAGGACACAGGGGCCCTGTGATCCCCTATTGCCCAGGGGCCCCATGAGTTGTCAGTCCGCCCCTGATCATAACCATTGCCACCACCATTTTTTTGCATTTGAGTTCTTTTGATCTTCTGCAGCCTTTTTCAACCACTTCCTATCTACATTCACTACTCATTCTGGAACGACTTCCCAATACAATTCCTTATTTTTTGCAATTATGATGGATTTCATAAAAGGGGCCATTACGCCGTGACGTCTTGCTGTCTGTACCTATCATAGGTCCGGCGGCCATCTTTATAACTTAAATGGTTAGTATACCATTTATTTGTACACCTCTAATGTTTTTATGTCCTTACCACGTGAATTAATAAATTGAATTTTTTTAAAAAAATGACTACACTATGGGCCATTTTTTGGTTGAGCTAACGTTCATTTCCAGAGCCCAATGTTAAGGATACAGGAGCGGAATCATATGTGGCACCAGTCCAGAGGAGGGAGCTGTTCCAGTGATAGCTGACAAGCATCCGCCCATCCATTAAGGAGGTCTCTACCTGGATGCCTATCCACATACACCAAGGGAAATGACTCTGTAGCTGCCTACCACCCAGAGGGAGGATATTCCGTTAAGACAGCCCAGCTCATATATCCCATCCCGAGAGGGGGACCTCTGCTCATACTAATTATTTGCGTATTTAAAGATACGCATCTGGTGAGTGCGTATTTCTACTATTTACTGATACACCAGTGGAATGTGAAGTCACCATCAACTCCTGTATTGAGCACCTTATCACGAACTATCACCGTTTTTTACATTATTTTCCCGCTTTTTTTACATTATTTAATCATTTTATATTTTATATCACCAGACTGGAGTATATATCTTTTAGTCCTGCACTTTTATATATATGATGGAATTCAGACATGCAATTACACCTTCCCTCTAGAAATTAGCTCAGGCATCCTCCGAACTCATCTCTATTGCAAACGCTGACCTCCTTTTGTACTCCATGGAGTCGTGGGCTGAATTATTCCCTGCCCCACAGCTCACATTGGCCTTCAGTGGTGCAGTGTATGAAAACCGTGGCTTCTATGAAGAAATAGTTTATATACTGTTTTACAATTTATTCCCTATTATTAGTTAAAAAATAAAAGACAAAAAAAAAATAGTTGTTCGTGTCAAACTGATGAATATCATTAATCAAATAACTAACCTAAAATTAAAATAAAAGAAAAGAAAAATACAAATTAACCACTTCCCGACCGCCCTATAGCAGAAATACTGCTACAGGGTGGCACAGGTGTGCAAAATCACGTATATAAATGTGATTTTGCATTTCTGGGTAGGAGGCAGATGCGCCTTACCCGGCCGCCGTTCACGACTGCGGCTGTCAAGCACCGGGTCCCGGCTGGTATATACTTGTATACTTGCCAGTGATTTATGAAGATCTCCGAGAAATTGTTTACTAACAGGTCTCCTCTCTGTCAGCTCGGACACACTGCTCTGGATGGCTGTGCACAGCACAGTCATCCAGAGCAGTGTGATTACAGTGAAGCACACAGACACCGCCCCATAGTAAAACACTCCCTGCACCCAGTTAACCCTTTGATCGCCCCTCATGTTAACCCCTTCCTGCCCAGTGCTATTAGTACAGCATCAGTGCTTTTTTTTAGCACTGATCACTGTATTGGTTTCACTGGGGATGTCAGTGACACCAAGTCAGTTCTTCCCCCAGTGTCAGAATGCCTGCCGCAGTCCCACTATAAGTTGCTGATCGCCGCCATTACTAGTACAAAAAAAATAAAAAATCCCAGTATATATACCACCATTTGTAAACGCTATAGCTTTCAAGTAAACCAATTAATTTACATGTATTGGGATTTTTTTTTTAGCAAAGACATGTCGCAGAATACATTTTGGCATAAATGTATGACGAAATTTGATTTTTTAAATTTTTTTACTGTACATGTTTAATAGCAAAAAGTCAGAAATATTGTTTTTTTAGGGCAGTAAGTTAAAAAAATAAAAGATTCCTAGGAAATTAGATTTCCTTAAAAAAAATATCCGTGAGAAATGGTCTTGAGCGCACTTGACTGAAACCTGTTTTTGTTTTTTTTTTGCTTTTGACACTCAACTCAACATTCTGTAATGTTGAAGATGTTCTATAGCTTATCCAAGCCACATCTTCAGTTCTAATGAGTGTCAGAAAAAATTCTCCACCATAGAATATGTCAAAGCAGATGTGGTTTGTCCAAAATTTTGCTCTTGGATATTGCAATAGAGACATATATTCTAGGGATCAGCTACTATTACACACAGGCAGGGATTGAACTCTTGATCTTAACACTTGGACGCTTTTCCTCCTAAAAAATGGAATTTCTTAAGAAAAAAAGTACCCAGGAGAAAAGGCCTTGATGGCACTTCACTGAAAGCTGAATCAACTGCTTTGTGGAAAAAGGACTAGAGACTCAAGTGGTTGAGGATAGCAGGCAAAGTAAAATATGTCTCCAGATTCAGCCCAATATTATATTACCATTTATTCAAAACTCCATAGAGCTGTTACTGGCTTTTTGGCCATCAAATGGTGTAGTATATGAAAACCATGGCTTCTATGAAAATGTATGGGGTTCCATAAATCAAAAAAGTATAAATAATGTTCTAAATGTCACTGAAGACTCTTGTTTTTATAGATCATAGTGTAGCTAGAGACACTCAACTGTATGTCTGTAATGCTGAAGATGTTCCATAGCTTAGCCAAGCCACTTCTTCAGTTCTTATGAGTGTTAGAAAGTATCAAGATTGTGTTCTTTGACATTGAAAGACAGACATGTATTCTTGGAAACAACTGCCATTTTGGCACAGGTGGGTATTGAAGTTAGGATCATTTGGTTTAGAAGAACATCTTACCACTTGGTCACTGAGCTTTCATGTAATAGGGTTCGTAGTACACCATGGAAGATGACAAAGCAGCATTTGGTTCAAGATTGTGCTTTTGCATGTTGTAATAGAGACATGAAGAATACAGCTGCCACCAGTCACAGATGGGGATTGAACCAAAGATCTTTAGTTTACAAGACCAACACCTCACCACTTAGCCACTGCACCCAATGTCATCAGACTTATACATGGATCAAAAAATGGTAAAACCCATAACAAATGATTTATAGAGCATTGACAGTTTAAGAAAATATGTGTTGATGGTTGAAGGAAAGAAAATTGCATAATCTATAGCCAGTCTTAAGGGGGATTGGTTATTGCTCTGACTCATTCAGTTGTGTGTGTAACTTGGGTCTTGAGCTATTGACCTCAGTACACAATGTGATTTTTTCCATGAAATAAGCTTTAAAATAGATAGTTAAATACAAAAAAAGAAACAAAAGTGTATGAAGATATACTGGGGAAAGTTTAATTAAAAAAAAAAAGCAGACAGAATCTGGAGCAGCTGTGTATAGTAACCAATCAGCTTCTATCTTCAGCTTGTTCAGTTAAGGTTGGGGGGGGGGCAACAAAAAAGTTTAAATAGTCTACTAAAAGAACTTTTTTTTATTATGAATATTATTAGTAAAAATGTTCTAAAAAAATAGTTCTATAAGCAACACAGGCTACAATCACTATGCATTGCAAACTAGTTTTTTGCTTATTGCTTTTGACCTTTAAAATATTTCAAAAGATTAAACTAAGCCAAAACATAATACCTTTAAACTGGTGTTTTCAGTGATTTCATACACAACATTGCTAAGTATCTGGCTACAATCCTAACGCCCTTAACTGGCATCATTCAATCGGCTGCAGAGTTGATCAGTGTATTCTGACAGCCGAAGAGTACCCACTGTCAGAATACAATAACACAGTGGGGAGGATTCCTCTATCCACCTTGCTTGTGTGGATGGGGGAATCCATTCAGTTTTTTTTATCACTCCACTGGCTGATTAAAAGAAGTAATCCATGTACAGCCAGCCTTACTCATTGGAAATCTTGTGGATGGATGGTCTTGGTATGAAGGTAGAATTCCCACCAAACTCCACATGGTGGTGATGAACTGTCTGTGGAAAAGGGAATGAGGAACTATTGGAGGGACTGAAAGAGAAGAAAAGTTAAACAAGTTAGCAAGTGCTGCAAGGAAGAATGAATGGGGATATGGGGAGGGGCCCCCAGTCAACGGTACAGTCAGGACTTGAAATAATTTAGGAGAAAGATCAAAGCACATCAGGAGCAAATGTGATGTATTCTGGGGAGGACACAAATTCCATCCAGGAAAACCATCTACATCTGAAATCTTCATTTCCCTTTAACCTTGATGTAATGCTTTCTATATTTTTGATATTTTGAATTCTGGCAAACCATTGTGTCAACATTTGAGGGTCTAACCGACACCATACTGTAGGGATACCAGCTGAAGCTGTGTATAATGGTGTATAATGACAGAGTTTTTGTAAGTTTGTATATTATGATGGAGAAGGAAGAAGGCTGAGTCGAGAGGCACATGAAAGTTTACGAATTTCCTGATGATCAATTGAACCGATGCCCAGAAACTGTCCATTGAACTGTAGGGTGCAATGAAAGATCATAAATATCCTGCTAAAAGCGCTTAATACTTTTCAAAATCTGTAGAGTAAGTGTATAGAATAATATAATGGCTATTCATAATCTATCAATTTAAGCATTAAACAGTTTTAAAAAGTTAATGGGAGGGAGGATGAAACTATTACAAGTACCGTACTTCCTTAGAACTATCAGGTGTGATCTGCCAATGGTCTTGAAGGAATACTGGACTATTTTGGGGTATATTTTATTTTGTCTTTCTTTAATATTTAGAAGTGTTTATGCAAAGTATTAATATTGATTGTCTGTTACCATCTTTGACGTCTATAAATGCTTATACATTATGTATGATATAGTGGGAGGCATTTCAAAGATTTTGGAGAAAAGCAGCTATGAGGCACAGATGGGGATTGAACCCATGATCTTTGGTTTACGAGACCAACGCCTTACCACTTGGCCACTGTACCTTGTCAAGACAACAGGAGAACAGCTTTGATAGGTTAATCGGGAGTATCTCTTATTTGCAGCGAGTAGCCAATAGACTATATACACTATATTGCCAAAAGTATTGGGACAACCTTCCAAATCATTGGATTCAGGTGTTCCAATCACCTCCATGGCCACAGGCATATACAGTCAAGCACCTAGGCATGCAGACTGCTTCTACAAACATTTGTGAAAGAATGGGTCGCTCTCAGGAACTCAGTGAATTCAAGCATAGTACCATTAAGTTGCCAACTGTGCAATAAGTCCATTTCCTTGCTACTAAATATTCCAAAGTCAAATGGTAATGGTATTATAACAAAGTGGAAGCAACTGGGAACAACAAAAAGTTAGCCACCAAGTGGTAGGCCACGTAAAATGACAGAGCGGGGTCAGCGCATGCTGAAGAGCACAGTGTGCAGAAGTCACCAACTGTCAGCAGAGTCAATAGCTAAAGACCTCCAAACTTTGTGTGTCCTTCAGATTAGCACACCAACAGTGCGTAGAGAGCTGCATGGAATGGGTTTCCATGGCCAAGCAGCTGCATCCAAGCCTTACATTACCAAATGCAATGCAAAGCGGCAGATGCAGTGGTGTAAAGCACGCCGCCACTGGACTCTAGAGCAGTGGAGACGTGTTCTCTGGAGTGACGAATCATGATTCTCTGTCTGGCAATCCAATGGATGTGTCTAGGTTTGGCGGTTGCCAGGAGAACGGTACTTGCCTGACTGCATTGTGCCAAGTGTAAAGTTTGGTGGAGGGGGGATTATAGTGTGGGGTTGTTTTTCAGGGGTTGGGCTTGGCCCCCTAATTCCAGTGAAGGGAACTCTTAAGGTGTCAGCATATCAAGATATTTTGAACAATTTCATGCTCCCAACTTTGTGGGAACAGTTTGGGGATGGCCCTTTCCTGTTCCAACATGACTGCGCACCAGTGCACAAAGCAAGGTCCATAAAGACATGGATGAGCGAGTTTGGGGTGGAGGAACTTGACTGGCCTGCACAGAGTCCTGACCTCAACCCAATAGAACACCTTTGGGATGAATTAGAGAGGAGACTGTGAGCCAGACCTTCTCATCCGACATCAGTGCCTGACCTCACAAATGTGCTTCTGGAAGAATGGTCAAACATTCCCATAGACACCCTCCTAAACCTTGTGGTCAGCCTTCCCAGGAGAGTTGAAGCTGTTATAGCTGAAAAAGGTGGGCCAACTAGATATTGAACCCTACGGACTAAGGCTGGGGTGCCATGGGAAGTTCATGTGCGTGTAAATGCAGGCGTCCCAATACTTTTGGCAATATAGTGTATATTTTTATAAAAAATATACATTTAGAAGAATGAGCACACGTAGTGCAAAATTTACAGTGTTTCTCTACACAGAACAAATGGTCTCTTTTCATGCATTCCATTGATATATTACATGGGCTGCCTAAACAGAACGCATGTTACTACGCAACATAATGTAACAGACTGGACCAGTGTGCATGGGCCCTAAAGTTGGACTGCAGACAGACAACGTAATATACAGTAAAAATACATATATAAGAGCTGTTCTACCCACCAAAAGAATTTCTGTCCACCAAGTTCTGAGATTTACACAGCTCTGCTAAACAGTACAGTTCTTTCTCTACCACAGTTGTACTGTCACTTACAGGTCTTCTTCACGCCCCCATGAGTCTCGTTGTGTGCACATGGACCTTTTGCTCCTTCTCACTCTCCTCCTTCCTCTCAACTCTCCACAGTGCGCGCTCGCAAATGTCCAGGACCAGGTGGGGCCAGGTTCGTGTGACATCAACATTATGGCAGTACCCCGACTTAGAAGCGAGCCCCTGTGTCTCTGTATCATAACCTGAAGCTGTCATACAGATGCCTCTAGGTTCCATGACACATATACCAGCTCAGGATGCAACATTTTGAAGGAGACACCACAGAGCAGTGTTCAGCTTGACTCTGCCACCTATCTCCCAGTGAGAGAACGGGGTCCCACCTGGCACAGCGCAGACCCTATGCGCAAACATAATTAACTCTTTTCTCTTCCTTACCATACCATGCCATAAACCACTCCCCTCGCTATACAGGAGACCTGTCACCCCTGCTGGTACTGTTCTGCTGCTGTCTGGCTGTCATCTTATCCTTCTCTTATACTTGTTGCCCCTAGCAACAGAATGTCACCACTTCACCCCGTGTGTGTGAATTCCAAGCCCTGTTCTTCCATATGCCATTACCCCCATGCATCACTTAAAGTACATTTAGATGAGGCAAGGACAAAGTTTCAAAAGCTTTACTGGAAACGTTCAGTGTCCACTGTGACAGATCTCCATAGCTGGTTCTTCAAGAGGACTGCAGATACGAGCAATCCCCCTATGCCTTGGAAAAAAATTATTGAAAGGAAAGCGTGGCAGGTAAACATTCAGAATGCTTGATTTTTATGTGCTTTTGCCTACAGATCTTTAGGTTGGTGATACACATTTAATGATGCGTTAATGAGTACAGAGTTGTGTTATTTGTGTCTTTTCTATTTTTCCTAGAGCATTCCTTTTCTAAGAATAATGAGTGCTGTCTCTTGCTATGAAGAGATGAACATTATCTGTTGATGTAGTTCATTGTGGATGAGACAGAACACAACGCACAGTAGAGGCTAGATAGCTTTGTTATTCAAAACTGTACAATGTGAGCAATAATGGTTTATTCCTGGTAATAGGAGCACACCTTGTTCAAGGTTCCCAGTTGTATAACTAACATCTTACCACCATTAACGCAAAGGAAAGCTGCAGTATAAACTTTTTTGATCAATTTTATCTTTCTTAATGTTTTTGAAGTTTTCAAACTGGTGTTGCATTTAGTAGTTGATGACATCTGGGTAAATGCTGAGACAGAACAAGATGTACAGTATATTGTGATAAGCACATGTAATATTCTTGGAAAGAGCTACCATTAGACACAGACCTAATTAAACTCATGACCTTTGGTTTACAAGATCAACACTTTACCACTTGGCCACCATACATGGTAATTGTGGACTTTTAATGGGTTAAAAAGGGGCAAACCCATGACAAATGATTTGTAGAGAAAATTTCCTATTCACTCCCTATGTTTGCTAAAGACAGACTGTGATGATTTTGAGTTTTACTGTTACTAGTTGTCCCATAATCAGAGCAGTGTATGAAATCCATCAATGGAGTAGGAATTGGGTCTTGAGCTATTGATCTCTCAACACTAACAGCTGGTGACTTTTGGGTAAATGCTGAGACAAAGCAAGATGACTATTGTACTGGACACGCAATATTTTTAGGAAGAGGTACCATCAGGTAGAGATTGGGGTTTGTAGTGTCCCTCAAGTTTAGCTAGGGGGAGATAGTTAGGTTTTTTAAGCAGAAGCTGAGTACCAGCCTGGCATGAGTCAGCCTGAGATGAATCAGCCAGGTTACTCTAGCTCAGGGCTGAGGGCTTTGCAGGTCAGTTCCCTGATACCTCCCCCTGCTCTGGAAACTTGAGAAGTTTCTGGAAGGCAAGGGCGAGGGTGAAGAGGGGCTTATCTGCATGCTCAAGGGACTCTGACCTATCCCCAAGCAGGAGGCTTGACATGGGGTCAGGATGGCTCTTAAGTATGAGAGAGCCTGATCAGCAGAGAGTAGTGTGTTGGGTGAAAGATGGAGCGAGGGCTGAAGTGTGGAACCTGGGAGGGGGTCCAGGAGAGAGGCATATCTACAGGCAGGAGCTGAAAGGAGGATTTCTCTGCCTCATCGTCCCCAGAGAGAGAATAGACTGTAGAGCAGGGATGGAGCCAGCCCAGTGGTAAGGCCTGAAGGCAGCCACCAACCCACCAAGCTCACAGGAGTGAAAGAATATGTAATCCTATACCCCTGGGCTGGATAAGGGAAGAGGACAGTTAGGTGGAAAACACAAGTAGCTTATCATATGGGGCTGTTTTACTAAGCAGCAGTATCTGGGTCCCCTTGCCCAGGTATACCCTCTGGCAGCTGGGTGAAGAGGAGGATTCATCTGGGGTCTGAGAAGGTACACCAGAGAGATGAAATGCTCTTAAAGGAGAGACTATTTTTGTCAATATCTGATAATAGTTGCTAAGGAGTTTGTCCTCAGTTTTGCAGTTTGCTTGGGCATCCCATACTCCCCTCAACCCCATCCAAGTAACTAACCCTTTAATAAAATCACAAAACAAAGCTCAAAGACTGTTTTTTTGTATTAACAATTTTTATTGGTTTTCATGCAAGTACAAACAGTATGTTTAAAAAAGGATAAGGAAAGAAAATAAGCATAACAGAAAGGTACATCGATAGCAAAACTACATAGGGTCAGGACCAGCGGAGTCATATAAAAACAGTGTGGAAGTTATCAGGGCCTTACAATTTTGGCCGGCATAGAGGAAATGAAGCTATCCCATGGGAGCCAAATCATCTCAAACACAGCAAACGAACAACTATGTAATGCAGTCAAATATTCCATCTGTCTTACATCAGCAATAAGTTTGTACAAAATCGGCAATGAAGGGGGAGTAGAAGATAACCAACACATAGGAATGCTTCTCCTGGCCGCGATCAGAACATGTACAGCAAATTTTCTGGATGGTTTAGGTAGACCCGGGAATGGCAAACCCAGCAAAAAATGTAGTGGGTCATTTGAGAGAGATATGCAACAACGATTGCAACAAGGAGCGGACCTCTTCCCAAAAAGGAATAATGGAGCTGCATGTCCAAAAGATATGATAGAGAGAACCGAGGTCTCTACTACAGCGCCAGCAGACAGGAGAAGCATTCGGATTATAAGCATGAAGAACTTCAGGTGTTTTGTACCATAACATCATGAGCTTGTATATATTTTCCTTAAAAACCACACAGACAGAAGATCTAGATGCATTTTCCCAAATTTTCTTCCACGTTAATAAATCAATATCACATTGTACAAATTGAGACCACCTACGCATGTAGAGGTGAATGTCATTGGATAAAGGGGGGGCATCCATAAGAAGTTTATAAGTATTAGAGATAATACCCCTTTGGTGGGGACCCTGCATACATAAACATTCAAAGGGAGTAGGCTTCCCCAGGATCAATGAGGGTGATAAGGTAGAAAAGAAGTGGCGTATTTGAAGGTAAATATAAAGGTGTTGAGAAGGTAGAAGAGCTTTTTTCTGGAGATCCGGGAATGAGTGTAACTTACGAGTTACCGGGTGTACCAAGTGATGCAATTGAAAAAGGTTAGCTTGGATATGGCTCAAAGACTGTTTACTGTCTCCAGTGTGCAAGTGTGGAAGAAAAGTGCATGTTGCCTGACTGTGCAGAGCTTTAGGGAGACCCAAAACTCAGCAACTCCTAAGGGGGTTGTGCTACAGGTTGAAGCCATGATGTTTGGGCTAACAGACCAACACCTCACAATTTGGCCACTGTACCTGGCACAAGTGTGCCTTGTGTTATCAGCCCACAATTCCAAATGTACCTCCAGGTAGGGTCTAATATTACTGAGCCATTTATTCCAAATCTCATAAAGCTGTTTCAAGTTTTTTGGCCATCAATAGTGCAGTGCAAATTTTAGATGGTAACAGGGTCTCTTTAAAATAAACATTTAATGATGTACTAATGAGTACAGAGCTGTGTTCATTTTGTCTTTTCTATCTGCCTGGAGTTCAGTCTTTGTACTCCTGATCTAAGAATAATGAACTCCCTCTGTTGCTATGAATAGATGAACATTATCTGTTGATGTAACTCATTGTGGATGATACAGAACACAACACACATTAAAGTCTAGATAGCTTTGTTTTTCAAAATTGTACAAAGAGAACAATAATGGTTTATTCCTGGTAATGGGCGCACACCTCGTTCAAGGTTCCCTGTTACATAACACTAACAAAGCCATACCTGTCCATTCTACATCAAACACTGAGGAGGGTGTCACCGAGGTATACTCATTTTGGAGTCAAACAATTGACGCTATTATTCTAGACACCAAGAAATGTATTACTTAAAATATAACTAAAGGCAAAACTTTTTTTTAGTTTTGGATAGAGTGGAGAAGGATTTTTATTGCTGTCTGTGTCCCTGGTAAGGAGATCCACCCTCTATTTGTCCTGTTTACCATTATCATTGAAAGTAAAAGAAAACCCCTATTTTTTTGTTGCCATCAGAAAAATAATAGAGGGGACATCTTCCAAAGGGGACACCGGTTCTGGTGACCTGGGCATCCCCAAGGAATTCCCCTAATTTTTAAGGGATTGCCTGTCACTGCCTGTTTGGCTATTGAACTGGAAGTGAAGGGAAATCTCCATAATGGGACACAGGTGGCAAAAAAAATCAGAGGTTATAACACTCCCATGATCTAAAATGAATGAAAAAAAGTTTTGCCTATAGTTCTACTTTAAAAGCTAATTTATGAGATCTAAAACCTAATTTTAAAGTGGTAGTAAAGTCAAGTCTGCCATTTTTACCCTCAGGTAAGCTTATAATAAAGCTTACCTGTAGATAAAATGAATATCTCCTAAACGTGCACCGTTCAGAAAATATCCCACGGAGCAGCAGCCAGCGACATCATTGGCACATTCGCTCTGAAGAAACAGCATATTGTTCCATTCTTTCAGAGGTCTGTGTCGTAAACAGCGACTCCTGTGTGCATTAGCGGGAGTGACATCATCGCCATTTGGCCAGTCAGACGGCCGGAGTCTGTGAACCCGGAAGGAAAACTGGGTGAAGATGGAAGTGCTGTCAGTGGTGAGAGCGCACTGCTGGAGGACTTGGTTTTCAGGGAAGTTTAGTCTACTGCAATGCATACTAGCACATTATGATATTGCCGTGCAGGGTGATTTTTTTTTTTACAAAATTTACTACTGCTTTAAAGTGTATCTAAACCCAAAAACAAAAAGGTAATGTATTGCAGCTTACCAGTCGTTAGATGTTGTAGGCTGTCCCACTAGGACTGGAATACATATCTACCTCCCTCTCTCCGCATCTGCATAGCATAGGGGGGACATATTCTGTAGTCCTCAGAGATAACTGGGAACATTGTAACTGATAAGAGAGCAGCACAGGAAATTATCAGCTGGCAAGGTCAAGAAGGACTTTTTCTGCAGGTATCAAACAGATATATCCAAAAACTTTCAATGGCATATTTAGCAAACTAAAATGAGGCAAATAAGAGAAGGTGATAGTTAGGATTTATATTTCCTTAAAGTATATACACATACCAGTTCCTGTCAGAGTCTGGGTTTGAACCTGGGCCTTCTGTGGTAAGAGGAAATGTTTCTTCTTGCTGAGCCACTTGGAACGCTGGGCAGCTCCATTGACAATTGTGTGGATGATCCTACCTTGGCCCTGTTTGTCTTGAACCTTGAACCCCTTGCTCCTCCCATGAACTTCTTGATAAAGCCATGTCTCTGCATTTCCTCTTTGCCAGATTATTGTGCTTTCTCCAGCCAATAATATATAGCAACTGGTCTCTGAACCTTACCCCAGACCGTGACAGTTCCTTTATTAGATACACCTTTCCAAAATAAGATAGGACCCCCCTACATAGAATGTAGACAGACAAAAAGTTTTTTGTCCTAGACACGTTATCAAAATGTGTATGTATGGAAATACACGGCTCAAAAAAATTAAGGGAACACTTTGAAAACACATCAGATCTCAATGGGGAAAAACATCATGCTGGATATCTATACTGACATGTAATGTGTTAGGAAGGTAAGGATGCCCCATCGTTTGATGGAAATTAAAATGATTAATCTACAGAGGACTGAATTCAAAGACACTCCAAAAATCAAAGCGAAAAAATGATGCAGCAGGCTAGTCCATTTTGCTGAAATTTTATTGCAGCAACTTAAAATGGTGCTCAGTAGTTTGTATGGCCCCCACGTGCTTGTATGCATACCTGACAATGTTGGAGCATGTTTCTAATGAGATGACGGATGGTGTCCTGGGGTATTTCCTCCCAGATCTGGACCAGGGCATCACTAAGCTCCTGGACAGTCTAAGGTGCAACCTGGCGGTGTTGGATGGACAGAAACATGATATCCCAGAGGTGTACTATTGGATTTAGGTCAGGCGAGCGTGGGGGCCATTCAATGGTATCAATTACTTCATCCTCCAGTAACTGCCTGCGTACTCTCACCACATGAGGCCGGGCATTGTTGTGCACCAGGAGGAACCCAGGACCCATTGCACCAGTGTAGGGTCTGACAATGGGTCCAAGGATTTCATCCCAATACCTAATGGCAGTCAGGGTGCCATTGTCTAGCCTGTAGGGGTCTGTGCATCCTTGCATGGCTATGCCTCCCCATCACTTACCCACCATCAAAATGGTCATGCTGAATAAAGTTACAGGCAGCATAACATTCTCCATGGCTTCTACAGACCCTTTCACATCTGTTACAACCTGCTCTCATCTGTGAAAAGCACAGATCACCAGTGGCTGACCTGCCAATTCTGGTGTTCAATGGCAAATGCCAGTCGAGCTCTTTGGTGCCAGGCAGTGAGCACAGGGCCCACTAGAGGACGTTGGGCCCTCAGGCCACCCTCAAGAAGTCTGTTTCTGATTGTTTGGTTAGAGACATTCACACCAGTGGCCTGCTGGAGGTCATTTTGTAGGGCTCTGGCAGTGCTCATGCTGTTCCTCCTTGCACAAAGGAGCATACACCAGTCCAGCTGATGGGTCAAGGACCTTCTACAGCCCTGTCCAGCTCTCCTAGAGCAACTGCCTGTCTCCTGGAATCTTCTCCATGATCTTGAGACTGTGCTGGGAGACACAGCAAACCTTCTGGCAATAGCATGTATTGATGTGCCATCCTGGTGGAGTTGGACTGTCTGTGCAACCTCTGTGGGGTCCAGGTATGGCCTCATGCTACCAGTAGTGACACTGACCCTAGCCAAATGTAAAACTAGTGAAAAACAGTCAGAAAAGATGAGTAGGGAAAAAAATGTCATTGGCCTCCACCTGTAAAACCATTCCTGTTTTTCGGGGTCATCTCATCGTTGCCCATCTAGTGCACCTGTTAATTTCATTAACACCAAAGCAGCTAAAACTGATTAACAACCCCCTCTGCTACTTCACTGGCCAGATCAATATCCCAGGAGATTCATTGACTTGATGCTATACTCTCATTAATAAGTGTTCCTGTAATATTTTTGAGCAGTGTACATACAGTGAATATAAAAAGTCTACACACCCCTGTTAAAATGTCAGGTTTCTGTAATGTAAAAAAATGAGACATAGATAAATACTTTCAGAACATTTTCCACCTTTAATGTGACCTATAAATTGTACAACTCAATTGAAAAACAAACTCAAATCTTTTAGGAGGAAGTAAACATAAAAAAACTAAAATAATGTGGCTGTATATGTGTGCACACCCTCTTATAACTGGGGATGTAGCTGTGTTCAGAATTAAGCAATCACTTTCAAAATCATGTTAAATAGGAGTCAGTACACACCTGCCATCATTTAAAGTGCCTCTGATTAACCCCAAATAAGGTTCAGCTGTTCTAGTAGGTCTTTCCTGACATTTTCTTAGTCACATCCTACAGCAAAAGCCGTGGTCCGCAGAGAGCTTGCAAAGCATCAGAGGGATCTCATTGTTAAAAGGTATCAGTCAGGAGAAGGGTACAAAAGAATTTCCAAGGCATTAGATATACCATGGAACACAGTGAAGTCAGTCATCATCAAGTGGAGAAAATATGATGCAACAGTATCATTACCAAGAACTGGACATCCCTCCAAAATTGATGAAAAGATGAGAATAAAACTGGTCTGGGAGGCTGCCAAGAGGCCTACAGCAACATTAAAGGAGCTGCATTAATATCTGGCAAGTACTGGCTGTGTGGTACATGTGACAACAATCTCCCATATTCTCCATATGTCTGGGCTATGGGGTGGAGTGGCAAGATGGAAGCCTTTTCTTATGAAGAAAAACATCAAAGCCCAGCTAAATTTTGCAAAAACATATCTGAAGTCTCCCAAAAGCATGTGGGAAAATGTGTTCTGGTCTAATGAAACCAAGGTTGAACTTTTTGGCTATAATTCTAAAAGATATGTTTGGCACAAAAACAACACTGCACATCACCAGAAGAACACCATACCCACAGTGAAGCATGGTGGCGGTAGCATCATGCTTTGGGGCTGTTTTTCTTCAGCTGGAACTGGGGCCTTAGTGAAGGTAGAGGGAATTATGAACAGTTCCAAATACCAGTCATTATCGGCACAAAACCTTCGGGCTTCTGATAGAAAGCTGAACATAAAGAGGAACTTCATCTTTCAGCATGACAACGACCCAAAGCATACATCCAAATCAACAAAGGAATGGCTTCACCAGAGGAAGATTAAAGTTTTGGAATGGTCCAGATCTGAATCTGATCAAAAATCTGTGGGGTGATCTGAAGAGGCCTGTGCACAGGAGATGTCCTTGCAATCGGACAGATTTGGAGTGTTTTTGCAAGGAAGAGTGGGCAAATATTGTCAAGTCAAGATGTGCCATGCTGATTGACTCAAACTCAAAAAGACTGAGTGCTGGAATCAAATCAAAAGGTGCTTCAACAAAGTATTAGTTTAGGGTGTGCACACTTATGCAACCATATTATTTTAGTTTTTTATTTTTACTTCCCTCCACCTAAAAGATTTCAGTTTGTTGTTCAAATGAGTTGTACAGTTTATAGGTCACATTAAAGGTGGAAAAAGTTCTGAAATTATTTATCTTTGTCTCATTTTTTTTGCATCTCAGAAATCTGACATTTTAACAGGGGTGTGTAGACTTTTTATATTCACTGTATGTACATTGCTCAAAAATATAACAGGAACACTTATTAATCAGAGTATAGCATTAAGTCAATGAATCTCCTGGGATATTGATCTGGCCAGTGAAGTAGCAGGGGGGGTTGTTAATCAGTTTCAGCTGCTTTGGTGTTAATGAAATTAATTCATATTCATAATTTACATCATAAATGAATGTGTTTGAGACAATATTAGTACAGCTGGTTGTATCCGCCTCTTAGCAATTAGTACAGGAAAAAGCCTAGTTTGATTCAAGTCATTCAAGTTTAAATACATAACATTCATAGAGAAAACCTCAATTATTTGTTAGTAGCTTGGTTGTTCTCCTAAAGATGATTAGGAAAGGCTCATCAGGAATTACCACCTTTTAGGAAGAGCTGCTAGTGACATGGTGAAGACGACTTGCTGAAGTTCAAACCAAGAATCAGAGTGGGGAAGAAAGGGGATTTAAGTGACTTTGAACATGGCATGGTTGTTGGTACCTAACGGGATGGTCTGAGTATTTCAAAAACTGCTGCTCTACTGGGATTTTCACGCACAACCATCTCTAGGGTTTACAGAGAATGGTCTGGAAAATATCCAGTGAGTGGCAGTTGTGTGGATGAAGGTGCCTTTTTGATGTCAGAGGTCAGAGGAGAATGGGCACACTGGTTCGAGATGATAGAAAGGCAAAAGTAACTCATGTCAATGTGGACCAAAATCTCTGAAGAATATTTCCAACACCTTGTTGAATCTATGCCATGAAGAATTAAGGCAGTTCTGAAAGTAAAAGGGGTCCAACCCGGTACTAGCAAGGTGGACCTAATAAAGTGGCCGGAGAGCGTGCAGTCCTTTGGAATAGTACAGGAATTTTATCAGTGTCGACAAGAACCATCAAAGAACTGCTTTGTTAGAATGACAGTGCTATTTGGACATCACAATTCAAATGGTTCTAATAGAAAATGACTACATAACTACATTTTGACTGGAAGAGAACAGAAGAGGAGAGAAGGGATGGATAGAGCCTGAAACGTGAAGCAATCTTGGTGACGAGCTGCTATACTTTGTATTATGTTAAAGAGAAATAGTTATTTTATATTTTACTTGAGGTTAAATAACATTACAACTGTAAGTGCTTATATGCTAATATTAGGTCCTTTATATAATAACACACTTTCTTGCTAGAATTACTTTGCAGAAAGACATTATTGGAATACAGTACATTGTTATTCCCCATCTCTTTGGAATGTCTTGTTGTGCAGTGTGGAGAGGCTGATGGTTTCCAAGTTCTACATGAAGGTATTTGAATTTCTGGATTGCAGTGAAACTGATAAGATTTTTCAAAATAACAGAAATTAATGTCTCTTGTAATTACTGATGTGCTAATGTGAAAATTCTTAAGTGGTGTAAAATATTTATATTTAGGAAGTCCTTCATGGCAGTTGTCTAGGATAGGAGCCTAAAAGCCTCCAGCTTATGTCAAGAGCAGTGCAGGGGTGGGTGGCAGTTTATAAATGTCCTCCCCGCTTCCCTGCATGTGCGAAGCTCCCTGGGAGCGCGCGGCACCGCGATCCGGTGCCCGCTGTTTCCTCCGGACACATGTGACAAGCTGTGACCAATCACAGCTCTCACAGTATTTCTGTCAGGGCAGGAACGATGGAATGAGCAGGCAGGCCTATGGTACGGTCACGCCACAACTGACGACAGCTACTACCCACAGACCAGAGTCTTTCAGGGTGCGGAGTCTAAGCCCCAGGCTACCCTTCACCGGGGCCCCTGGTGGTGGGGATGGACTTGACGCAGCCTGAGACCAGGTCGCGGCCACCGAGTAACCCCAGCTGCGGTAACGACTGCCGCCAATGGCGTATAGCTGGTGGGAGCTGGGTGGGAACACGTGTAGCGTGGTCAGACAGGCCGGGTCGATAACAACGGAGCAGACAGTGCTAGACGGTAGGCAAAGAATACTCAGGTCACGGGCTGGGCTCAGCAACGGGAGGACAGGTAAAGGGTTAAAGCAGCGAATAGTCTTGTCCAAGCCGAGTCGGTTACCAGGAGAGCAACGAGAACAGAACAAGAGCTTGCGACAAGGAAACATACAGGACACGAATGCAGAGAGCACTTGTAGACAGCAGGTTTAAATGTGCTCAACCACACCCTTCTGAGGAGGAGCCGCAGAAGCCTGAAGGCATAAAGGTTCCCACCATGCTTTGCAGAAACCCAAGATGGATGCCAGCACATGGAGATGCACAAGCTCTGAAGAAAGGTAGGACCTTGACAATTTCTCAATGGCTGCAAGAATGCAGTCAGAGAGAAGGAGAAATGATTGCTTATAGCTTATACTATAGTGACACTGTACTGCTAGGGTGACCGTATGTTAAAAAATAAATAAATAAATAAAAATGTAAAAATTTATTAATTCATTAATTTTTGGTTATAAACTAATTTGGGTTATTATTTTTTTTTTACTAAAAAGATAGCTGAATACATTTTGGCCAAGATTTATGAAGAAAGATTATGTATTTGCGATATTTTTTCAAAATGTTTGGACTTTTACATTTATATAGTAAAAAAATAAAATTCCCAGAGGTGAATAAATACCACCAAAATAATATCTGTCTCAAAAAAATGCTAAACAATTCATATGGGTACAGTGTTGCATGACTGCGCAGTTGTCATTCAAAGTGTGATAGCGCTGAAAGATGAAAATTGGCCTGGACAGGGAGGGGGTGAAAGTGTCCCGACTTGAAGTGGTTAAAGTGATTGTAAAGCTTTTTTTTTTTTAAATAAGCATGTTATACACACCTGCTCTGTACAATGGTTTTGCACAGAACAGCCCCTATCTCTTCTGGGGGCCCCTGCCAGTGTTTCTGGCTCCTCCTGACTTCCAAGTGCCCCATAGCAAGTCGTATGTACTGTATAATGTGCCATATATGTAGTGCTCTAGCACCTTCCTAACTTGTTGCCAGTTTGGCGTGGTATCCTGGCTTTCCAGTTGACTTGGTGCTCAGTATTACTGCTTTCTTCAAACAATTAGAATGCCTACACTGTAGACAGGTTATACCCACAAACATGGGACGCTTAGGATCAAGCAGACGTTACATAATTTGTAAGATTGAATCAAGACACCAGTCTGTATAGTTCAACCTATGTGTGTGTGTGTGTGTGTGTGTGTGTGTGTGTGTGAATGTGTGTGTTTACATAAATATAATTTCCCATATCCTTGTATATTGCATTCACTAAGATACCCATCTAAGAGTTGTTTTTAAACTATCGACACTTCCCACTGACACCACTGATTGTGGAAGGGCATTCCACATCCTTACCATTCTAACAGTAAGAACCCTCTTTGCAGTTTAAGTTTGAACATGTTCTCCCCCAACTTCAAAGAGCGGCCACGTGTCCTATAAAGCTCCCTGAAACTGAATAGTTTTCTCCCTATGCTAGAATCATCAATGAGGTATTTGTATATCTCTATCATATCTCCTCTCAAGCATCAATTCTCCAGGGAGAATACGTTTAGTGTTTGTAGTTGCTCCTCATGAGTGAGGTCCTCCAGTCCGCTTATTAGCTTTGTTGCCCTTCTCTGGACTCCCTTCAAATTCCAGCATATCCTTTCTGAGGAGTGGTGATCAGAACTGGAGGGCATACTCCAGATGTGGCCAAACCAGAGTTTTATAAAGTTGTAGAATTAAGTGAGTAAATCCCCTTTTAATGCATGCTAATATTCTGTCTGCTTAGCTTGACATTGCATGTCATTGCTGAGCCTGTGATCTACTAAGACCCCAAGATATTTTTCCATCCTTGAGTTCCCCAATGGTTCTCCTCCTATCAAGTAACTTGCATTCATATTTTGGGCCCCTGAGTGTATTACGTTACATTTTTCAACATTAAACTTCATTTTCCATGTAGATACCAACCCCTTTATTAAATTGAGGTCTTTCTGTATGACTTCTATATCCTGCTGTGAAGTTATTGCCCAGCGTAGCTTTGTATCATCAGTAAACAATGAAATTGAGCTGCTTATACCAGCCTCTATATCATTTAAGAATAAATAGAACAGAATTGGTCCCAGGACAGAGCATTGGGGTACCCCACTTACAACTCCAGACCATTCTGTACAGGCTATTTATCACCACCCTTTGGACGCACCCCTGTAATCAGTTTTCCATTCAGGTACATACACTGTGGTCTAAGCCAACAGACCTCAATTTGTAAGTTAAACATTTACCGGAAACTATATTGAATGCTTTTGCAAAATCCTGGTATTCCACATCCACAGGCAGCTCACTTCCTCATAGGTTTTAGCAGTTTGATCTGGAAAGAGTGATTCTTCATAAACCCATGTTGAGTAGGAATAACAATACTGTTTTCATGTGCAGATTCTTGGATACAGTCCCTTAGCATCTCCTCCAATAGTTTACATACTATTGATGTTAGATTGACTGGTCTGTAGTTTCCAGGTATATACAGTATCTTTGCCCTTTTTAAGCAAAATTGGTACCAAGTTTGCCTTTGGTCAATCAGCTGGTACCATTTCAGTCCTTAAGCTGTCTATAAAAATTAGGAATAATGGTCTGGTTACCTAGCTAAGTTCTTTTTGGACTCTCGGATGTAAGCCATCTGGTCCAGGATATTTATTTGCATTAAGTTTTTTTCAAGTCTATTACGGACTCTAGATTCTGTTAGCCACAAGGGTACATTCTGTGTTGTGTTACTAATCCAGTTATGGTTGTTATACCCCTCCTTTTCCTTTGTAAAAACTGAGGAGAAGAATGCATTTAGACCAGTTGCCTTCTCCTTGTCCTTGTCATTTATAACAAACTTCCTCTAATCAGCCGTTATGGGTCCAATATGCTCTCATCACAATAACAAGCTATTTATAGAAGATAAGTAATTATTATGTAACATAATAAAATGTAAAAAAAATTGTTCTGCTTGAGGCATTTTGTCACTAAGATGATTTTTTTTGTTCATGTGCTTTTCAATATTCTGCAGACAGCGCTGGCCTACTTATTGTTCTGTATGAGTGGACTTTGGACTAATTCTTTCTTAAATTTATATAAACTGTGTCACTTTTGATGGTTTTGAGTTCCTGTAGATGTTTGGTATACACAGAGCACTAAACCTTTCTTTTATATATATTTATTTTGTAGTTTAACATGATTGATATATATCTGCTAGTGCTACAAAGTTTCCTTTTTTTATTCATTGTAAGTAAGGGGAATAATATGGTTTTAAAGTCTTCATTAAATGTATGTCAAGGTCTGCTGCTGCTTTGACTCCCAAGAGCCTGCCCATATATTATGTGTAGGGACGGGCTCTCGGGAGATGTAGTTCCCAGGAGCTGCCCCCTGTGAGAATTTTACAAGCCTGGTGATGATGTCATAGGGAGTGAATAAAAACTGTTCAGGAACGCAGCTGACGTGATCTAGAAAGGAAGATTTGGGGATCATTTTGAGATGTTTATTTCAATTCCTTTTTTAATTTATTGGTGTTGTGATGTAGTTGGGTCATTCAATTGTTGCATCTGCATTTATGTCTATATGTACAATATTTTTATTTTTTTTTATATATACCGGTATTGTAAGTCTCTCTGCAGACACCTTCACAACATACAGGAGAACTATATTGTTCATATGTTTTTATGTACACAATCAATATTTTTCTTGCGTAGCCTAAGTACTATGATCACCATCATAATGCAGGGAATGTCACCATGGGATTTTGGTCTATCATGGCCATCCACCATTCCTAAGAAGGAAATTAAAGAGACCTGGGACTTCTAATGTGCCACAATAACATAAATTAAAATTGAAGATATGATTAAAACCTTATTTTATTTTTCAAAGGTACATAATTAAAAAAAATGACTTTCAATCATAGCTACAATTGAGCCAATACGCTATACAAATTTTATTAGGCAATCAAGCATTCCAATCGGACTGCCACCAATCAAACCCTTATAAGAACTGGTCATACTGTACATAGGCCTATGTGGTTAATTAAGATATTTAAATAAAGACACAATTTCAGTTATATACAAGGTTTATGGAGGTGTTCTATTCTACTATACATTTTGCATCATAGCTTCATCAGGAAGATACATTGGGAAGACTTGTAATATTATATGCTGCACCAGTCAAACCTAAAAAGGAAGAAGAAGCTCTGAAAGTTCCCTCAACAAGGAGAGCCAGTTCCCCAAAGAAGAGTACATGCCTCAGGGGAAAGCAAGTGAAGGATGTATAATATCCTTATTAAGTATAGCACAAGCAATCAATGAAGGATTACACTTCAAACCTTGCTCCAGCAATGAAAAGGGGATTAGTTGTGTGGAGGTATTACTGCATTACACACTACAGTATGTCCTCCAACTATCTCAAATCTTGAAGGTTGGCTGGGAGGACACCCAAATGTTTTTGTAAAGTTAAAATGCCTGTGGATCTTGTCAAGTCAATCAAGTGTCATACTGTCCACACAAGCTGGGCCCTGGGAGGTATATCTTAGCACATATCAATATTTGAAACAAAACAGAACCTTTTGTCCATGTCTCCATATTTAACATGATTTGTAGCAACTTGATCTGCAGTGTGACATTAACAAGCAGTTGTGGCAACTAACCAAAACCCAATCTAGAGAACACTTTTTTTCTTGCAGCTTTATAAAATTCCAACTTGTTCCAGATTGAAATAAAAATCTAAGTTACAGAATGTAATTTCTACTAATACTGTATATTCCTCTTTAGTTACCCCATAAATAAATGAGAGCTTGACTCCTCTGAAGAGCCAGCAGCAAGATGGACTCGGTACTGGTTGGCCGATCTGCACCTTCTCACTGCAATTTGGTGCATTTTAAATTGCGATTAGATGAAAATGGGTCAGTATAGCTGGATGCAGCAAGGTTTTCTGATGGTTTATGGCTAGGCATTCCAAGCCACAGAGTTATTACAGAACACGTGGATGAATCCTAGTCTCGGGAACGAGTGGACAGATGTTTGAGGCTGAATGGCTGCCAACAATAAGATCCCAGGTGTAAACAATGTCAGAGCGAGACATCTCCTGTCCCAGTTCTCACATTTTAAGCCTGAATAGATATACAATGATGAATGAAGCTGGAATTCCCTCACCTGAGTTGAAATGTTCATTTTAAAGATAAACTCAGAACAAACGTAAAAAACAATACTTAACCCTCTCAAGTTAAGACATCCAAGTTAAAGCCTAGTACACATGATGAGAAAATCAAAAAAACACTTTAGAAGAGATTGTTGGGTAATCTATTCACACAGCTTTCGAGAGCCAATCATGACAGTTCATGCGAAAATATCCCAAGGGACAGCTACAAGTAAATTAGGATCTTTGATGAAGTCACTTGATCAGTGACGTGACATGACTGACGGAGCCGCGTGACGTCACTTCCCGTAAGTTGGGAATACCGACATACAAACACTGACAACACTACTTGGATTAATACAAAGCACTGTTTCAGTTGTATGAAAGTGAAAGTAAAATGTGAGTGTCTTTTCTATTTAATACTGTATTTTAATTAAACGGTATTACACTATGGAAGGTTATCTGCTTTGCATATGGCTGATGCTTGGTGGGCATTGAGGATTAATCTTCAGAAAACGCTGATGCTTGGTGTAGCGATCTACTGGGACAGCATAAAGCACATTTAGACCTCTATGTATGTATAGGTCTAATATTAAGGTGAGCGGTAAATCTGCACTTTGGTGGGGCATGGCACTGCATGGTGTACATGGAGATTCACTGAATGTATACTTACTGTAAACATCAAGCACAGTGACATATAGTTGTGTCTCTTTATAACAAGAGGGATTTCTGCACTGAAGAGTTTGTGGACTGTTGCACTTTATATACTTAACTCTTAAGCTAATTTGCACCAAACATTTTTGATTTCCAGCATCAGGAGTTTGGCATGAACTCCCACACATAAGTGGTGTTTAATTGTATTATACGAATAGGATTTAAAAAAATAAATAGTGTTCTTCATGTAGTTTGGTTAAACACAAATTCAAAGGATTGAATAAATTTACTTCTAATTCTAATGGAAGGGAGTTCGACATATCCTCTTTTCTGACATGTGATTCCACCTATGTGGTATATGGTTTGGAGCAGGGGCGGACTGACCATTTGGAAACTCGGGCACTGCCCGAGGGCCCAGGGTCAGTAGGGGGCCCCCGTGAGATGCCCCTGGTACCTTTTTCATAGGCTTTTTAGAGTTTGGGCAAGGACACAGGGGCCCCATGATCCCCTATTGCCCGGGGGCCCCATGAGTTGTCAGTCCGCCCCTGGTTTGGAGTGTCCATGTGGTTTCATTTATATTGGGAGGACCAAGAGACAGCTTAAATGGGAAGGTAAAGTGCAGCGCTAAAAGGATAAAATAAGGTATATATGCACATAAAAAGTTTGATCAATATAAAGTTCGATAAATATAAAATCATCCAATAGACTGTGTGCGGTATAAGGCACCAAAATAATTCCCACACTAGCGGGTAATTCCAAAGCCCGTGACAAGGAATAATATGGCAAAAATGCGCACTCACCGACTGCACATAGGTTATGCGCATGTAAATATATGACTCTCCATCTGATGGGGTATGAACATTAGGCAGGTGGTGGGCTTCCCCTCAAGAGCAGGAGGTCATCAGACTTGGGTGTAGTGCTCCGCTGTGTCCAGAGGTTTCCTTATGCTGTCTAGATGTAAATTATGGACAAAGGGCTCCCTCTTCTGGATGTAAGATGGCACCAGAAATTGCTCTATGGATGCAAAAAGCTCCTCCAAAGGGAGCCAAAAGAAAAGAGGGGGTGCCAATAGTGTAGTATTTCTTGAAATTTATTGGCTAAAATAACATCATGTGGAAAAATAAATTGGGGGTACAGTACAGTATATATAAAAATGCAGAGTACTGCAGCACTGACCCTTACATAAGATGGCCGCCGGACCTCCTCGTGGTCCTGGCGGCGATGACGTCACACACTGTCAGCTCCTCCTGAGGCCTTTCGTGCTAAGGCACATCATCAGAGGGGGAAGCTAACAGCCGTGTGACTGACGTCCAAAACTTAAATAGCGAAGATGGCGCATGCGCATTACCGCGCCGCCATTTTCACGGAGAACTACGAACTGTCGCTTCCAGAGACGCCATTTTGCCGTGGATTAGTGCGATCGTAAGACACAGTAAAGAGAATGGTGTCAAAATGCCAGTAGCCAGAAGCTGTCAGTTGCGCAGTTCCCAGGGGGATAATATGTAGCAGCTACTAGTATACAGGACCAGAAGGCATGTGTAAACCAAGGGGGAAGAGGCACTTAGACAAACTTCCCTAATTAAAAATGTATAAAATAAAAATAAAGAACCCCTAAGGTGAAAATCATATATGATTTATGCAAAGAGAAAAAAAAAACTGTTATTATTAAACTTAAAAAAAGATAAACATAGATAAACACATCCACGGCATAAAAGACGCTCAGAATGGCTATTTGCATTACCGCTCCGCCATTATATCAAAGAACTCAAATATGCGCAGACGTGCATTAAGACATAATTATCAGAGTAATGTTATAGATGCCATCAGCTTAGAGCAAGGGATGGCTAAGTATCCCAGGGGAAATATATAATAACTGATAATACATATAGAGTAATGCCAGAGAGGAGAACATACACGTGAAGCTCCCCTAACTGTAAATAACAACCCCAGGGATGAAGATCATATTATGATCTTTCTAAAGAGACAGCATAAGGTTAGGGTGCTAGAACATTTGAGGAATATAATTAAGGGATATTAGTATCACAGTGTATCCCTACATTTTAAGAAAAAACATAATTGTGATCCAACTAATATCAAATTTTGGGCTATAGAGTCTATACCTAAGGCTTGGGGGGGATCTAATAGAATTAGGGAGTTATCAAAATGCGAAACAAAATGGATATACATGACTGAAGCTTTGCCTCCTAAGGGACTGAAAGTTGAACTAGACTTGAATTGTTTCATTAGTGATTAGAGATGAGCGAATCGAACTTGGCGAAGTGGAATTCGTTTCGAATATTAGGAAAAATTTGATTCGCACCGAATCCGAATTTTAGCAAACTTCGGATGCACGAATCGAATTTTCCCCGATCAGCCGGCAAAAAGTGTCACTGCAGAGAGCTCCGCTATTTCTGACAGTTCTCTGACAGTTCCTTCACATTTACAGCGGTTGAAACATTGTATCTATTTGTTTCCATTTAGGATACAGATGTTTTTATTCGGAAATAAATAGATACAATGTTTCAACCGCTGTAAATTCTTCTTCTTCTTCTTCTTCTTTTCATTCTTCTTCTTCTTTTCATTCTTCTTTTCATTCTTCTTTTCATTCTTCTTCTCATTCTTCTTTTCATTCTTCTTCTTCTTCTTTTCATTCTTCTTTTCATTCTTCTCATTCTTCTTTTCATTCTTCTTTTCATTCTTCTTCTCATTCTTCTTTTCATTCTTCTTCTTCTTCTTTTCATTCTTCTTCTTCTTCTTTTCATTCTTCTTTTCATTCTTCTTCTTTTCATTCTTCTTCTTCTTCTTTTCATTCTTCTTTTCATTTTTCTTCTTCTTCTTTTCATTCTTCTTCTTCTTCTTTTCATTCTTCTTCTTCTTCTTTTCATTCTTCTTCTTTTCATTCTTCTTTTCATTCTTCTTCTTCTTCTTTTCATTCTTCTTCTTCTTCTTTTCATTCTTCTTCTTCTTCTTTTCATTCTTCTTTTCATTCTTCTCATTCTTCTTTTCATTCTTCTTTTCATTCTTCTTCTCATTCTTCTTTTCATTCTTCTTCTTATTCATTCTTCTTCTTCTTCTTTTCATTCTTCTTCTTCTTCTTTTCATTCTTCTTCTTCTTCTTTTCATTCTTCTTCTTCTTCTTCTTCTTCTTCTTCTTCGTGCCCCGTGACTGCCCAAATGAGTGAAGTGTGCGGTGATTCTAAGATCGACGGCACTCATCTGCATGTCATACTGACTGACAGTATTATTTCTCTTCCCCAGCAGACTCCAAGGGCATTTAAATTAAAGGTACAGTGTTCTGCACTAATATAAAGGCTCTCTGAAGCCTAGAAACCCTTTTAATAAGTTAAATTCGCAGCGAATAAATTCGCATCGAATCGAATTTCTCCCGCAAATTCGGCGAATCAGCCGAATCGAATTTTTGAATAATTCGCTCATCTCTATTAGTGATGCTTAATTTTATTTTAATTTTATTGATATTCATTTATTGTAATAATTTCCTATATTTTAATGTTATTTTATAGATTTTTTTGTACTGTACTTATGCACTACAGTGTTATATTATTATTATTTTGTGATAAATTTAAGTTATTTATAATTTTGTAGATTTACATTTATATATATATATATATATATATATATATATATTGAGATTGTTCTGTTGCTGTATATTATCTGGACGCAAGATGGTGCTGTTGTGATGGGGTGGTGTAATGTTTATTCATTGGATCCTGCATATCAATAGCACCTATACTTTCAGGTGTTTTCACTAATTGGGCCAATTAGAAAGGAGGCGGCTCTTTAAGAGCATGTTCCACGCACTGCTTACCACTCCCTCAGAAGAAGTCGTATGACAAAACGCGTTAGGGCGTGGCTAGCCGGTGACGTCACCACGCACACCGACCCACGTGTCTGGACCACATGATTGCAACAACACCATCTTGGTTGCAGGCAGGCTGGTGAGACTCTGGAGTGAGAGCTTGTAGCTCTGATGTTATAACATATAAAATCCTAACACTGACATACAAAGCCGTCCACCATACTGCCCCGAACTACATCACTGACCTAATATCCAAGTACCACCCAGCACGCACACTCCGCTCCTCACAAGACCTCCTCTCTAGTTCCCTGATCTCCTCCTCCCATGCCCGCCTCCAGGACTTCTCCAGGGTGTCACCCATCCTCTGGAACTCCCTGCCCCAACCCATCAGATTATCACCTACTCTTCTCTCCTTTAGGCGCACCCTGAAAACCCATCTCTTCAGGGAAGCCTAACCCCACCCCCTGCTAACTTGCCGACCTCCTCCACTCTTCCTACCACTCCATCCCCCACAGCTATCTCCTCCTGTGCCACTATCCCCTCCCTCCTAGATTGTAAGCTCCAAAGAGCAGGGCCCTCGATCCCCTCATGTTTTGCATTGTATTGGTATTGTTCTGTCACATGTTCTGTCCCCCTCTGTAATGTACAGCGCTGAGCGAACTATTGGCACTTTATAAATACTGTATAATAATAATAATAACAAAAGCTTTAAATTCTTTGACTCATTGTGAGTGCAGTTTTAATAGGGGGGTTTATCTGAATAAATGTTATGAATGATATTGTATTCTTTTTATCTACATGTACTATTTGGAGATTTGTGGATATGTTTAAGCTGGAGTTCAATGGTGGAATGCTGGATATTTAAAGATACGCTGGTTTATCATCAGCTTATGGTGAGTGTGCATTTTGATGGGGTGTTTTGTGCACTGGATATCACATTGGTGAAGGAAGATTTCATTACTTTGTTTTATTGAGGATCATATTCATTGATATAAGGACTTTTGTGAATGGACTATATGAGGACTCTCTATTTGTTTTTTCACTGATAAGGTTTATTGCACATATATGGTGGTGGATGCAATAAGACATACAATTGATTGATTGATTTATTGATTTATTTTTATTTATTTATATACAATTGTTTTGGATTTTAGGGGTTGCGCTATTTGTGGTTTATTTACTTTATCACTTTTTTTTTATTATTTACAGTGTACTATTAATAGCAGCACCCAAGTTTTATGTATTTGGTTTGAACACATAGGCGCGATGATGCAAATCTAATGGTGTCTTTGAGTGGCTTCTATTAGACACTGTTTAAGATTTATTTCTAAGTATTATTTTATATAGTTAGTCTGGCTGAAAAAAGACAAAAGTCCATCCGGTTCAACCATTAAAAAAAAAAAAGTTATAATTCTATACCCACAGTTGATCCAGAGGAAGGCATAAAAACCCAGCAAAGCATGATCCAATTTGATCCAAAAAATTCCTTCCTGATCCCCCGAGAGGCAATCAGATATTCCCTGGATCAACTTTACCTATAAATGTTAATATCCAGTTATATTCTGTGTATCTAGGAAAGAATCCAGGCCTTTATTAAAGTGATCCACTGAGCTGGCCAGAACCAACTCTTGAGGGACTCTATTCCACATTTTCACAGCTCTTACTGTAATGAAACCTTTCCGTGTTTGGAGATTACATTTATTTTCCTCCAGACGTAAAGAGTGCCCCCTTGTCCTCTGTGATGACCTCAAATACACTATATCATTTGGAGTCTTGAAAGCTGGACTTCAACCCCCGCATGAATTTCACTTACAATATTTCATATTTTTGTTGCACATTTATTGAAATCATGGTTGGCTATTTGTGAAAAGATCATGCTGTTATTGAAGATTGAGTTTCAATTTATTTTTACAATATTTATTTACAGAACCGCGCGTTTTGGTGACACGTGCCCAATTTAATGAGTAGGAGTTAATAACACACACACACAATTTATGATTTGAATTTTAAAAATTACTGAGCCTTTACAGATAGAACTAAGGGCCACACTGATACAAACATGAGAAGGGACAAGTACGAAAATTGTTCTCGTAGGATAACAGAACAAATGATTTTCGTGTAATTATTATAGTATTTGTACGAAAAAAATCGAACGACCTCGGAAAAAAAAATACAATACAATGCAATGCATTATATCACTTCTGAAGTTGTATCCTGCCTTATGAAAATGTTTGTAACTTGAGTTCATTTTCAATATGAAGCTAGCATGCAAAAAAAAAAAGATAATTCATCCGATATTCTCATCGTGTGTACGAGGCTTAAGTTTGGCTGTTTAAGGGTTCTTTCATAATGATCATTATTATACAGTATTTATATAGCACCAAAAGGTTTGCTCAGCGCTCTACATTATAGAGGGGTTCGAGGGCCCTGCTCTTTCGAGCTTACAATCTAGGTGGGAGGGGATAGTGGTACAGGAGGAAGTGGCTGTGGGGGATGGAGTGGTGGGAGGAGAGGAGGAGATCGGCTGTTAGGTGAGGGTGGGGTAGGCTTCCCTGAAGAGATGGGTTTTCAGGGTGCGCCTAAAGGTGAGGAGGGTAGGTGACAGTCTGATGGATTGGGGTAGTGAGTTCCAGAGGATGGGGGAAGTCCTGGAGAAGTCCTGCAGTTGGGCGTGGGAGGAGGAGACCAGGGAGCTAGAAAGCAGGAGGTCTTGTGAGGAGCGAAGATTACGTGTTGGGTGGTATTTGGGTATCAGGTCGGTGAGGTAGTTTGGGGCAGCGTTATGAATGGCTTTGTACGTCAATGTTAGTAGTTTGAATTTAATGTGTTGGGCAATCGGAAGCCAGTGGAGGGAATGACAGAGGGGGGTGGCATATGCGGAGCGGTTGGTGAGGTGGATGAGTCTGGCCGCAGAGTTCAGGATAGACTGAAGAGGGGATAGTCTGCGATGAGGTAGGCCGGTGAGAAGGGAGTTGCAGTAGTCCAGACGTGAGATAATAAGGGAGTGAACGAGTAGTTTAATAGTGTCTGGGATTAGGAACGAACGTATTTTGGAGATGTTGCGTAGGCGCAGCCTGCATGAGTTTGCCAACGATTGGACATGGGGTTGGAAGGACAGGTTTGAGTCTAGAGTGACACCCAGGACTTTGGCTTGCGGGGTGGGACTGATGGTGGCGTTGTTGGTCGTGATGGAGAGGATTGGGGGGGGGGCACTTTTGAAGCGTTCCTATTGACTTACAATGGAAAGGTCCTTTTGAAAAACTGAACCAAAGATGCAGCATTCAGGACTTTTGCACCGCACCTGTAGTGTGAACAGTTACATAGAATTTAATGGGGAACAGTTATCTTGTGCTTTTCTCACCCTGGAAAGTGCGGCAAAAGTGCACCAGTGTGAAAGTATGCTTTGGTATACTTAGTGCCTTAGAATGCTTTGGATTACCGAATTATAACTCAATTCTTATTTTGCATGCCTATTTTAGGACATATTAACAAACTGTTATTTTTTTATTTTTCATTTTATTTAAATTCATTTTTTTATTTTAATTAAATTTATGTTTATTATTACTGTTATTTTTTTTATTTTTTTTAGGATATGACAAGGATATTATTATAGGAGTACACCATGTTTTTTCTCATTTGGAAGTTAACCATGGCTGAGAAAACGATTGGCTTTTATTTATTTTTGTAAAACCTTCATCTCAAAAGGAAAAAAAAAAGCTGTTTGCTGTAAGTGCTTAAAAAGTATTATCTGGAGTTCAGCTTTTTGTTAGTGTATCTAAATCTGCTAGTACGTCTAACGCTCCTCTCACCCCTGACTGATGATGCTGCTGTCCAAAGGTTCCCCCTGTGCTCCGTCATCCAGTGTGGGGGCGCTTTAATACAGGACGTGTGTTACTGGCCAGATCGTCAGGTGAAACCAGAGGGAAAAAGTCTACAGAGAAAACATTTTTATGCAGCCACCACATCTAATTGGTAGGCTGCAATGTATTATCTTTTTGGTTTTGGGATTAATACTGCTTTAAGTTGACCATAGATGGATAGAAATTTGACTGGTACAGCAGGGACCAGAAGACTTTCGACCAGGGGCGGACTGACAACTCATGGGGCCCCCGGGCAATAGGGGATCATGGGGCCCCTGTGTCCTTGCCCAAACTCAAAAAAGCCTATGAAAAAGGTACCAGGGGCATCTCATGGGGCCCCCTACTGACCCCGGGCCCTCGGGCAGTGCCCGAGTTTCCAAATGGTCAGTCCGCCCCTGCTTTCGACCCATCTATGGCTGTTCCTGTTTGATAGAAGTTGATCCAATGACAGCGCTTTGTCTTTTTTCAGCCAGACTAACTATGTAAATACAGTATATCTCCTATGAGATATTGATCATCTTTTTAGTTCCCTTACAGTGTGGTAAACTTTATCCCCTAAGGAGGCCTAATGGGCAAACATGTCAGGATTCATCATACCGCATATATTTGATATTTGGAACTATTACGTGTGAGACTGTATTTCACCGATTCTCCAAGCTTTGTTTTGAAAATCAAATTGTATTTTATTCTTAAGTATGTAATAAAACTTGAATGGTTTTATCTTTACTTTTGTGTTGTATTGAATGACTTTGCACCTATAAAGTCCCAAGCTTGAAGGAATGTCTTTTTCCATCCTTTTTTGTTGTATATGTTGATTGGGGGATGTGGTGCTGTGGTTCCTCTTTTGACTCTAATACTTGTGGAATTGTGCTATATATATACAGTGGGGATCAACTTTTCAAAGGGGGCAGTGCATGCTATAAATTCTGCAGGGTGCCCAAACTTTTGCAGACGCCATTTTTTGGTTTTCTGTTATTTTGAAAGTGTAAATGATGGAAATAAAATCTAACTTTTGTTGACATATTATAAGAATGTCTAATCTGTAATTTGATGCCTTTTGGAGATTTTTCCATCTTTCCTTGGCTTCTTTATGCACATTAATACAAATTTTTAGCTGGGGTGCCCAAACTTTCGATCCCCACTGTATATTCTTTTTTTAATACTGTAATTATATTCAACAGTCCCAACTGTCATGTGGTTCTAATGTCTGCTCTGGTCAGGAAAGGGGCAGTTGCTATGGAAGTGAAGCATACAGTTGCAATGGATGAGAGGCAGTTAAGTTCAGTTTATGGATTTCCGATGTTCTCTGCACGCTGTCAGTGTGAATAAAGTGTGAGATGTCTGTGATGTGGGTGAGGTACAGACGGCACAGCTGGATTCTCTGTACATACAGGCCGTATGATGAAAGGATGATCTGCTGCTGCGATGATTGAGCTTAGAAAGCATGAAACAATGACACTACTGAAGGTCAATATACTATTCATCTTGTGTACTCACCTCCTTCCAGCCATGTAAATATTTTCAGAATTAAAGCAATGTGAATGTTCCCTAGAAGACTACTACTTAGAAATAAAGAAAGTTAGAGCAAATCTGTACTTTGCCCATTCTTGGCCATATAACAGGAAACTTACCTACCTGAATGACATGCACTGTGTATTAATAATTAAGTGTAAGGTATATGCTTTATTCCCCCTAGACTTATCTTTTGACCCCTACTATATGGGAGACGGGTATGCAAATGGGATTGTTATTCTTCAGAGTTCAGTTTTAATATTAGTGTGCATGATAGTATTAGGTACACTGGAGTGTCAGCTCCTTTGGGGCAGGGATTGCTATAAAGACCTGAAGAAAATTGAATTATGTATACTGTATACAATGTCCTGCTGAACGTTTTGTTTTGTATTGTCACCATTTATCACTATATCCTACAGTTTTGGGCATATAAATATATATACTGTGAAGGAAATAAGTATTTGATCCTCTGCTGATTTTGAATGTTTGCCCTCACAAAGAAATGATCAGTCTACAAATCAAATGGTAGGTGTATTGTAACACTGAGAGATGGTTTTGCACAGAGCAACCCGGATCCTCCTCTTCTCGGGTCCCCCACTGACACTCCTGGCCCATCCCTCGTGACGGGTGCCCCCACAGCAAGCAGCTTGGCCCCTCCCTCCTGTCAGGTGTAGTTTCCAATAAGCTAAGCTAATTTTCAGAGGGTCTGAGAGTCTCTAGCCCGTAGAGGGGCAGTTGCTACTGCTCCATAATGACTGACCACTTTCAAGGAAAAGAACAGTCCAGGGTCTGTTCCTGTAAATAGGAAGGAAGTTGTCCCTGTGCTTTGATTCATTTAAAGTGATTCTAAAGGTTTATTTTTTAAAATAACAAACATGTCTATGCTTACCTGCTGTGTGTAGTGGTTTTGCACAGAGCAGCCTGGATCTTCCTTTTCTAAGGTCCCCCGCTAGTGCTCCTGGCCCCTCCCTCCTGTGGTGGGCCCCCACAGCAAGCAACTTGCTGTGGGGGAACCCTCTGGTCCGTGTGTCCACACAGAGCTGTGGCTTGGCCCCGCCCCTCCCTCTCTCTTCTTGTTGGCTCACCGGCTGTGATTGACAGCAGTGGGAGCCAATGGCTCCCGCTTCTGTCTCAGCCAATGAGGAGAGGAAGTCTCAGGATAGCCGAGACTCCAATGCACATTGCTGGATCGAGAGGGGGGTTTAGGTGAGTATTTGGGGGGGATGCTGCAAAGGGAAGGTTTTTTTACCTTCATGCATAGAAACCTAGAGCCTTTAGAACCACTTTAAGTTGGCCATACTCGCTATTACCATATCAAAGTTATATTCCCCTAATAAAATAACAAATACCAGGCTCATGGACTGTTCACTGACTGTGGATGAAAGTGTGGAAAATGCAGGTTGCCTGGCTGTGCAGAGCTCAGGGGAATCAAGAAACACAGCGGCCCTCACGGGGGTCATGTTATACATGAATTCTACTTCAAGTGTATATTCCTTAATTTGGTTTTGAATTGCATTCACATAAGACCAAGACGATCTCCTGATAAGACTCCATGTTTATTCATTACATCAGTCCATTGATGGTATTAAGGGGGTTTTTGGGTTTCTTGTAATCATAGAAGAAAGTAAGGTCATTTCAGATCCTGGAAGAAAAAGATATTAATTAATATAAAATAAAACAAATTAACGCATAAATATGACGTAAAAAAAATGATAATCTATACCCTCTACAACACACGTTTAGTCAAACTAAAAGTCATATTTTCATTTTGATAGATACTGAAGAGAAAAAAAATTAGCAAATAAAAAAATATATATATAACATTTACAATTGCGCCACAGGTCATATTGTAATTGAATGTTATTAAAAATTACCTTTCCTTTTCAATCTGCAGCGCTGAAATTTTCTATAAGATGCAATGCAATATTGCTACCTGGAGGCTTTTTGTACACAAATGGTGTACAGAACGCCCCCTGAAAACGGCATTTCCTGCTTGTGTGATTGGCTGCACTAAGATGCAAGTCAGATTTTTTGGCATCCCTTGCAACAAGGGGACCATCTAGAAATGTTAGTTATGCCTAAGCAGCACCCTGAAAGATTTCCTTTTTGTTTTAAATGTCTCATAGCTGTATATACAGTTGTGTTCAAAATAATAGCAGTCAGACATGACTAACCTGATCAATCACTGTTTCTGGTAGAAATGATATTTCTACATGGCAAATAATTTACTAGCAGGTGTAGTAGAGTAATAGAAATCCAACAGACCCAACAGTCATGACATGGATGCTGCTGATTCTGTGTAATTGAATCACTAATTGAAAGGGGCGTGTTCAAAATAATAGCAGTGTGGAGTTCTATCAGTGAGGTCATTCATTCTTTGAAAAACAGGTGACAATTATTGCCCTTATTTAAGGAAGGAAGGCAGCAAATGTTGTACATGCTGGTTACAGTGCATTTCTCTCTGAAATTCTGAGGAAAATGGGTCGTTCCAGACATTGTTCAGAAGAACAGCGTACCTTGATTAAAAAGTTGATTGGAGAGGGGAAAACATATAAAGAAGTGCAGAAAATGATAGGCTGCTCAGCTAAAATGATTGCAAATGCTTTAAAATGGCAACCAAAACCTGAAAGACGTGGAAGAAAGCAAAAAACTACCATTCGAATGGATAGAAGAATAGCCAAAATGGCAAGGACTCAGCCAACAATCAGCTTCAGGAAGATCAAAGAAGGTGTAAAGTTCCCTGTGAGGACTGTTACAATTAGAAGACGCCTATGTGAAGCCAAGCTATCTGCAAGAAGCCCCCGCAAAGTCCCACTGTTGAAAAAAAGACATGTGCTGAAGAGGTTACAATTTGCCAAAGAGCACATTGAGTGGCCTAAAGAGAAATGGTGCAACATTTTGTGGACTGATGAAAGTAAGATTGTTCTTTTTGGGTCTAGTGGCCGGAGACAGTTTGTCAGACGACCCCCAAACACTGAATTCAAGCCACAGTACACTGTGAAGACAGTGAAGCATGGTGGTGCAAGCATCATGATATGGGAATGTTTCTCATACTACGGTGTTGGGCCTATTTATCACATACCAGGGATCATGGATCAGTTTGAATACATCAGAATACTTGAAGAGGTCATGCTGCCTTATGCTGAAGAGGAAATGCCCTTGAAATGGGTGTTTCAACAAGACAACGACCCCAAACACACCAGTAAACGTGCAACATCTTGGTTCCAGACCAACAAGATTGACGTTATGGAGTGGCCAGCCCAATCCCCGGATCTTAATCCAATAGAAAACTTGTGGGGTGACATCAAAAATGCAGTTTCTGAGGCAAAACCAAGAAATAGAGAAGAACTGTGGAATGTAGTCCAATCATCCTGGGCTGGAATACCTGTTTACAAGTGCCAGAAGTTGGGTGACTCCATGCAACACAGATGTACAGCAGTTCTCAGAAACAGTGCTTATACAACTAAATATTCATTAAGTGATTCAAAGGAAAGCAAAATCTTCAAACATTTTTCAGTTTATATAGTGAATGTTTGAGTTTGTAAAGAAGAATACAAACACTGCTATTTTTTTGAACAGTCTAATATTCACTTTTCTTAAATTGTTTTAGAGGAACAACACAAATTTGATATATTTTTTCATGTTTTGATTTGGAATAGAATGTGTAGTGTTCCCAAGGCATTTGTGTGTATGGAAATAAAAGCTATTAGAAGGATTTTGAGCTTTATTCACTTTTTTCAACACACTGCTATTATTTTGAACACAACTGTATCTGTTAAATTTC
The DNA here is from genome assembly GCF_062004578.1 of Staurois parvus. Classification (NCBI taxonomy): domain Eukaryota; kingdom Metazoa; phylum Chordata; class Amphibia; order Anura; family Ranidae; genus Staurois; species Staurois parvus. Next base: position 11,249,427 of record NW_028318186.1, read on the forward strand.
TATAAAGCCCCAAAGGTGACATCTGTTTGTGGATTTTATTTAGACTGTTGTACCAGTTGACTTCTGTATACCACACTCTGTTTTGGATTGCTGGTACTCTTCAGACTTGCGCAGTTGATGATCACAGATCCCCGTCCATACCTGGTAACCTCAGAAGGTTGAGGGCGAGAAGGTGAGCACTCCTATTGTTGATGATACAGTGCAAAAAGAAGGTCCATGTCATCATTTCATAGCCTGCCTTGTATGTACTTATCTAAAAACATATTCTTCCCATTTTTTTTAAAAAGGTACTCAATATCTGTGTAAACAGATGTGGAATATGCCTTAAGAAATGCTCCTGTTTTTTAGTTTAGACACAATAAGCACACAAGGTGCACTTTATTAACCCTTTTTTGCATGGTTGAAATGTGTTTAACTGGACACAGTTGCCTCCAGGACTTAGCAACAGAGGTACATTAGCAACTCAAGAGAAAGACAAAACCAAGCTTGTTAAACCAGGCTGGCAACAAAAGGCACAAACGTTTTGGTAACAGCACAATTGGAGTTGAGCAAACATACCAGAACAAGGTTTGAAATCAAAGTAAAAAAAAAGAAGGCAAGGTCATGGCTGTGACTGGCAAAAAGGTTGTAAATACACACAATACACTGAATACAGTACACAGCAGTTGTGCAATTGACAAAGAAAGCCCACTCAAAGAGCATCTTTTTAAGGAAGGCACAGTGGCCAAGTGGTAAGGCGTTGGTCTCGTAAACCAAAGATCATGGGTTCAATCCCCATCTGTGCCTGATGTATCTACCTTAACCAATCATCTTTTTGGATGATTGAATTGTGTTTCTCTGTCCTCAGTGGCCCTCAGGACTCATTACCAGGCTATTACGCAGATATACCTAAAAATTAAAGTAACAACCTCAAAAGGAAGAAAAAGCCATGCTTGAAAAACCAGATTGGCAAAAAAACCCACAAGAGGTTAAAGTGGTTGTAAAGGCTTAAGTTTTTTTTCTTCAAAAACCTTCTGTGTACAGCAGTGCCCCTAGCACCCCCCCGATACGTATCTGAACCCCATCACAGTCCAGCAATATGCACGAGAGCCTCAGCTCTCCAGGGACTCTCCCTTTCCACTGGGTGAGACAGCTGCAGAAGCCATTGGCTCCCATTGCTGTCAATCACAGCCAGTGACCCAAGAAGGAAAGAGAGGGATCGGGGCCATGCCGCAGCTCTGTGTGAATCTGTAAGCCTGCTTGGATACACTCATAGCAAGCTACTTTAAGTAGCAGAGTAATCAGATTTGGGTTGTAAATTGAAAGAACATACATATGGGTATAAAGTTTGAAATAAACGTACAAATTTGAGGTAAAAAAAACCTAGAAACAATAAGTTTGGTGGTGGATAAAAAGTGGTGAAGAACAATTTCTATATACTCAAATTTTACTGAATACATACTATACATAGATACAAGTATATATAGACTGTAACAGCCTGATTTAAAGTGCCTAAACAAATCTCTGAAGGTGGCAAAGCAGCAAGATGTTGGTCTTCATAACTTAAAGCCTATGGGTTCAATCCCAACCTTAGCCCCAGCTAACCATTCATGGATGATATAGTTTGTAAAACCAAACCAAAGGGCGCAATAGATTAAGCAGTAGTATAATGACAGTTGGGCCATGGCCAGGAACCTGAGTGCACTTACCATACCTATACAAGATACTGTATGTGTTTGCAGAGGTGTCAAACTGCAGCACTCCAGCTACAAATCCCATGAGGTGTTGCATGGCTGACAGTAGAGAGCATGACTCCCAAAGGCAGAGGCATGTTAGTAGAGGGCCACAGTTTGACACTTGTGTGTTAGTGCTACATGAGCTTGTGCGCAGAAGAATACTTTAAAATCTTGCACAGCCATAGGGCAGTAACTACTCTTTACTAAATAAATAATTTTATCTGCCTTGTTATATGTACATTGTGAGAAATTTCAATTGTGTTTAGACCTTTAGGTGGTAGCATTTACAAGAACATAAAGATTGCCAAGGCCTGGTCAGGGCTGTGACTGGCAAAAAAGGTGGTCAAAAACAAGGTAATTATACAGTACATGCATGTCACTGACTACATACAAGTAAACCACATTGCCTTTGAGGTGCAGTAGCTAAGTGGTAAGGTGGTGGCCTTGTGAACACAACATCATGGGTTCAACCCTCATCTGTACCTACATTGACCTAGTGTGGCTGGTCTTCTCCCAGGAATCATTTTAGGATGACTAAAATGTGTTTCCCTGGATTCACTGATCCTCATGACTTAGCACCAGATTACTATGTTTGGATGGAACATTTAAACATGGAGGCAAGCATTTAAAAGGGAGACAAAGCCAAGATGTTTAAACCAGACTGGAAATGAAAGACATAGAAGATCAGGTAACAGTGCAATCGGATTTGAGCTGTAAACTGGAGGTGCAAAAATAAAAGAACAAAGTTTGAAATTAGTGATCAAAAACAAGGTAACAACCAGGCAGTGCCTGGGCTGTTCACATACAATTTGTGTATATACACATTTCCCTGAATACAACTACAAATAAAGCTTGGTTCACACTGCTGCGACTTCATTGCTACTTTCATGCAGCCTTGATGTTTTGCAACTTTGCTTTGGCCAATCATATTAATACAGAGTATTACTGAACTTACATTTTTAGACTGTTCTGTGGCCAAAAAGCGCTTCTAATCCTCATGGTAGAGTCTTGCTACCTCTAACTATGCTCAGTCGCCCTTGCCTTGATCTTTATAGGTCAGGTCCCTTGTATCAAAAATTCCAGGATGCTCACATACAACTTGGATGAGTTGTTCATTGTTTAGAACATCCCTCAGTCTCTTGAAAGCCATCTTTCCTGCACTGTGGACACAGCTGTACAATGTTCTTGTTAGGTGAACAATGTGCTTTGGGAGATGACAATGCTTGGAAGGAAATTTTGAGCTGTAGGGATTGGCTGAGCCACAGGTACATAGCAAAAAATGGAATGAGAGTGGAGTATCGGGTAAAAAAAAGCCACTGAACTCACAACCTAAGTCGCAAAGATAACACAAATAAATGACTTCCTTGTGACTTTTGGGATTTTAATATTGCAGTCTATGGCACTCGTGTTGCAAGGAAGACACAGAAAAGTAATGCAGGAACTATTTTTTTGGTCGCTGCAACTTGAGTCGTGACAATTAAAACTGCACATATTGACATGAATGTGTTTTGACTTGTCACGCGACTTTCTGTGTCGCACATCACAGCAAGTCACATGCCAAGTCACAGCAGTGGGAACCACAGCTAAGGGATACACATAAGGGTCAGGAATGGGCATAGTGACCAATTGGTAAGCATTGGTCTTGTCAACCAAAGGTCATGGGTTCAATCCTCAACTGTGCCTACATTGACATCCTGTTGTCCTCCACCCACTAATCCTCCTTGAATGATTGTAGTTTACCTGATTTCATGACTTGGCACCAGGTTATCATACATTGATGGTTGACCTAAACATGGAGGCAATCACTCAAAAGGAAGTTAAAGGCATGACATTTTCTTTGGATCACTGTACCAATTCACATCTGCATGCCACACTCCATTTTGAGTCTTGAGACCCCTTCTGCTTCACACTCTTAATCAGCAAAGTTTTATCTATTCTTAGTAAGCAGATAAAGGACATGCCTATTATTGATAATGCAGTGTCATCATGGCATAGGCTCTATTATTTGAACTAATGTGAAAATTTACACCCTGCTTCCCCACCACAAGCTGGCAGAATACCTGTAGAGTGCAGCAGCTAACCTAATTTACTGTAAAACTATGTGGAATGCAATTGATAATTTGAATACAAAACTTTTCTTGTTTAACAATCTTACCATTGTTGGGGTAGAGGATAACTGTCCTCATTCTTCACAGGTAAGATGAAGTGGGGCACTTGTGGTACAGTTCCAGTTTTGTCTCGGTAATGGTCTCGGTGTTGCTGAGCACTCTAAAAACGAAGAAGAGCATATTAGTGTGCATGGTGCAAGGGCATGAACACAGTGATAAAAATAAGGACTAATTGACCACATCATATTTGGAATGAGTAGCTAAAAGGGTATGTGAAGGTCTGTATATACGGGAGACATCTTTTGCCTGCTTGCTAGACTTGGGGTTAAAGTCGCAAAGACGAGCCACTCCCATTCTGTCCCTGGGGTCAATTCATCAACGCCGCTTACAAATGCCTCCTCAGCAGCCCGATTAGTTGCTTGGACCTGTATTGGTCCAAATGTCTTTCCCATGACCTCTGCTCTTTACAGAAAAGTAGGAAGTTTCCTTTGTGATCAATAGAGGCTGCAATTTGGATGTGCAGAAGAAGCAGGGTGGAACACAGGATATTTAAGTAGAGGCTGTACGGTAGAGGCAAGTATGAGACTTGCTAGGGACCCTAAGGGGCAGGGGCGGACTGACCATTCGGGCACTTCCCGAGGACCCGGGGTCAGTAGGGGGCCCCATGAGATTCCCCTGGTACCTTTCATAGGCTTTTTTGGGTGTAGTTTCAGTGTGGGTGAGGACACAAGGGCCCAATGATCCCCTATTGCCCGGGGGCCCCATGAGTTGTCAGTCCGCCCCTGCTAAGGGGTAGAGCATTGGGCAAGTGTGCAAGTGCACTTACTCTTTAACCCTCCAATGATCAATATTTTCTTGGCTCTGGAGACATTCATTTTTTGCTTTTTGGTCTTTCTAACCAATCTTGACCTTTGATTGTTTTGAGACCAATGAGATCTTTTTTTTGTCACCAGTATATTTGTTGCACTGGGTCTACTGTTTTCTCATAGCAACAATCAATATTGAAAGATGAACTCTATCTAAAACACTTTTTGCAGAGTAAAGGGTTGGAAACGATTTGTATTTGCTTGAGAAATTTGGTCTCACTCCCTATGTAGTGACCCAAATAGGAAGTGAGAGGACTTTGGTTTAATGGGTATTTGAGTATATAATAAAAAATGAAAGATTACACCCCTGCTATTTGCTCTGATGGCTGAGTATTTGCTTTGCCCAGTATGATAGTCACCTGAGAAAAACTGGTCCAAATGACTACTTATTAGTTCACTGTATTATTTCACTGTGAATCAGTAAGAAATTAACAACAAGCCTAATTTCCAGGCTGGATTGATGTGAACTCTGTTTGTTTCTAAGATACCTATCAAGAGCCCCATCTTTGGAATATATGTGCCTTGACTATATTGACTATCATGCTCTCTTTACGGTGCCTTACTTACATCGGGCCTGGATGGTTCTCCATTGGGAAGTTGGTCCTTCTTTTTTATGATTATGTATACAAGACTGTTGACTGTCTACTGAATGTACCTGAATTTCTCATCCAAGAGGCAGTGGCTTCACCTTGATCTAATGATTCGCCACTATGGGCAACATGCACATGCTAAGAATTCCACCCTACCCTATTACTTAGGAGTGGGTTTCAGTGTACTGATTCTGTCACATATGCTCCTTAAGGATTCCTGCAATGCGTCGAGTCCACATGTGAATTGTAAACAGGATCTTTGCATTTTGTGAACCCTATGCGGAGAGTAATTTTTAAAGTTGTGTAATAGATTTTAAATGGTACATAAATAAAGTTGTTTTTAAGGTACTCACTTTCTCTTCTATATGTCAACACAAAGTCCATGACTACATATTTTGACAATGGTTGTATATGTTCAAAGCGCACAAGCCCCTATGTCCCTAATACAACCTCTGTTCCCCAAAGGGTTCCAGTGGAGTTTCAACTTTTAAGGCTGCTGGGGCTTATTTTATAACAATCCCATCGGTCTGGGCATAAGTCCCACCAGTGACTTAAAAAATAGGTAAAATTCTTTTTGGATGTCATCCTCATGGAGGATTTGGAGCATTTTCTGGGCAGCAAGGGAGAGAACTGGTAAGTTGTCCTTCAGGTGACTATAGCAAATCAAATTAAAAGCAAACTCAAAAGTGGCTGGTGTTCTGTAGGAATGTCTTCAGATGGGTACTACATGCTGCTTGATGGAAGCATGTAAGATATAAGATATAATACTTTATTGCCATTGTACTGCCACAAAGGAATATGACAAGCAGTAAATCCTTTTATTTTACCATGTACTATCTGAGAAATTTGCAAAAAGTGTGTTTAGACTGATGGTGTAGTTTATGTGTGCAGTAAAGAGTTCCAAACCTTTCTGAACTGGTCCAGCTCCTGGGTCCTGTTATAGTCTACGTGGTATCGGGACCAGCTAGGACTATATAAGAACCTGTCCCAGCCCCGGGATCGACTACTCAGCACCAGTGCAGGGTCATTAGAGTAGCTGGTAGGGAACTGCCCCCCTTTGCAGTATGGACTCTGGCTTGAACTGAGAGCTGAGCAACGGAAATCCTGGAAGCAGCGTGCTGTGGTGTTTCCATACGTATCTCCATAGGTGAATGCCTCCGTTGGAATATGTCCACGGTACCTGTGGATACAGTTGGATTTACTTACTATAGATATAAGTTGAATTACACTTCCATTTGTAATGCTATCTATGTCCTTTGGTCCATCTCTGCTGCTGCCACTCGGCTCTGCCCCATATCATCTCCTCTGTTCTACAACATAAGGTATTCTAAAGCTTTAACAGTCAATATCATTGATTCATTATCGGTCTGTGAGAGATCACAGACCACAATAGGAAGATTTGTGTGAATAGATAGCAGCTAAAAGCTTTCATAAAACAAGGCAAAGGAGGATTTTGAACAACAACAATCACATTTGTCAGCACGGGCATGTCAAATCATTGACTGCAGAGGAAGATAACAAAAAACCCAAAAAACAGACAGCTTAGTTAAAGTGAATAATACATCAACATTTAGATCCCAAAGGATTCAGAACCTATATATTTATTTTATAACAATGTGCATTTGAGTATTGGAAAAATTCTTGGTTAAAGGTATCATCAGAGATGATATGGTGATCAGATGAGTGCTGTTCAGTTGTGGCATACACAGGGGCGGACTGACAACTCATGAGGCCCCCGGGCAATAGGGGATCATGGGGCCCATGTGTCCTTGCCCAAACTCAAAAAAAGCCTATAAAAGTTACCAGAGGCATTTCATGGGGCCCCCTACTGACCCCGGGCCCCCGGGCAGTGCCCGAGTTCTCGAATGGTCAGTCCGCCACTGGGCATACACTCACTGGCCAATTTATAAGGTCCACCTGTTCAAATGTTTGGTAACACAAATTGCTAATTAGCCAATCTCATGGCAGCTACTTAATGCATTTAGGCATGTAGATGTGGTGAAGACGACTTTCTGAAGTTCAAGCCAAGCATCAGAATGGGGAAGAAAGGGGATTTAAGCTACTATGAATGTGGCATGGTTGTTAGTGCCAGACGGGCTGGTCTGAGTATTTCAAAAACTGCTGATCTACTGGGATTTTCACGCACAACTACCACTAGGGTTTATAGAGAATGGTCCGAAAAGAGAAAATATTCAGTGAGCGACAGTTGTGTGGCTGAAAATGCCTTGTTGAGTCAGAGAAGAATGGGCAGACTGGTTGCTGCAACATTCAGAAGGTAGGGTGAGAATTTGGTATAAACAACACGAAAGCATGGATCTATCCTGCCTTGTATGAACGGTTCAGGCTGGTGGTGGTGGTGTAATGGTGTGGGGGATATTTTCTTGGCACTAGCAAGGTATACCTAATACAGTGGCCCGTGAGTGTAAGCATGCACACTATTAGTGGCCAGCCTTATCTCATGGGAGCAATAGTTATCACCAGGGGCGGACTGACCATTTGGAAACTCGGGCACTGCCCGGGGGCCCGGGGTCAGTAGGGGGCCCCATGAGATGCCCCTGGTACCTTTTTCATAGGCATTTGTGAGTTTGGGCAAGGACCCAGGGGCCCCATGATCCCCTATTGCCCGAGGGCCCCATGAGTTGTCAGTCCGCCCCTGGTTATCACCTACAGAAATCCTGCCCAACCAGTCATCAGCTTCCAGGTCTTATTGCCAAAGGTTAGTTGAAGCTGATTGGCTACCATGCACAGCTGCACCAGATTCTGAGTGCTCCAGTTTTAGTAAATCTACCTGTTCTGTCTCTCCAATCTAAGCATTGAAAGTGTGATCTCTGTAACTTACAGCTGTGATGAGATAGTGATAACTCCAATCTCAGTTGGATACCACAGTCAGTGACTCAATCGAGATGATATCTTGTAGATCTTGTGAAGTTTATTCCATAAACTGAGAGAATCTTACAACAATGAACATCTGATAAGTCAAAAGATCATAATGTGCTCTGCTCTGCTCTGAGACATGAGGCTTGCTGAAATGCATTACTAGGAAGGGTGTGGGCTATCTATACAGCATTAACTAAACCAAAGGAAAGGGAGAAGCAGAGACAAAATATAGAAAACAGTTAAAGGCATATGACAGTCATGTGAAACAGGACACTACCACTTGGAGTCTGCCATTGCTGACCTCTCCTTCTAAAAATGTTAGAAGGATGGCCATCATGCCAAGCTATTTGATTCATAAGGTATTGACACCAGTTGATAAGCATATTAGCCAAACAACTAGTGTTTTCAAAAATGATGGCTTCCATGTTTCTTTATTAAAGATCCTTAGTGCTATTATCTTTTGATGATCCTCCCTTCACTTAAAAAATCCTCACAACAGGGGGGCACAAATCATGACCTCAGCTGTCCATTAACCCTTTTAACCTGCCTCCTCATGCCTTCCTTATCTTCTTATTGACAGTAGGTGATATTGCTGGCCAACAGGAAGGCTAAAGGGTAAGAGTAGATTAGCCACAAAAGCCTCCAGAAAGCTGTAGTTGCTACTTGTTTTTGGGAACCCAGTGGCACATTGGAGATCATTTCAAGGATGTGAGCAGATCCTTGAAGAAGAGACCTCTGGGGACATTTTGGCTGGATGAATCTCTTGTAGGTCCCTTCATATCCAGAAAAAACTGTAATTCATTTACAGCTTACTTCAATAGTTATCTCATCAGTTTTTATTTTCGCCTGCATTGTTCTGGAATACTTAGGGCTCATGTACACTGCAGCTGCTAAACTTGCATTCCGGAGCTGCTCTGCATATTTTTCAGCAGCCCCTGAACTCTCCCTAATGTTTTCCTATGTGTCCATGTACACATCTTCGTTTACAGTTGTTTATAGGCAGTTAAGTTTACAGTCGTTTTTTTGAACGCACCAAACTTGCGTTCAGAAGTAGATTTTACCAGCGTTTCAAATGCCGAACGCTTGTAAATGTGTGTAAACGCTTGTAAACGCAGTTAACTGCATTTATAAGCGTTTGCGTTTAGAAGCGTTTTTTTAATTGTTCCATACCCAAATGCTGTCCAAAGCCTTTTTTCATCATCAGAAATGCATGCAAAGTGTTTTTCATGTATTCAAATAGACCCGGTACACCAGCGCAGTCAGTTGCAGGTTTCACGTGAAGGAAAAAATGGTAGAATGTGCCGCATTATGCTCATGATGGGATCCATAGTGAATACAACCAGAAAAAACAGGTCATCTCAACACATACTGCTATCTCTGCTTCTGCTCTCTCTATTCCTCAAAAAATGTCTGAAATAGTTATTTACTGTTTTTCAGTGCATTCTGGGCATTTGGAAGGGTCTCCTGAGGTTATCTTTTAAAAACGCTTCTAAACGCAAACGTGCATAAATGCGGTATGCAAACGTTGCTAAACTTACGTTTTTTAACCTACATTTTCCAGCAGTCAGTTTCCGTCGTTCAGAACAGTTTTCCAAATGCCCCGTGTACAGGAGCCCTTATCGTGTATCCATTACAGTTGCATTGGATTTCATAATGTATGTAATAATCTCTTGGTGCTGACATCTAGCAGCAATTCAGTGTAACTACAACTTGTTATTTTATGTCTTCATATGGTATAATCCCGATTCCCTGTATGTCAAGGCTAGTTGGTTTAGTACTTAGATAAACCCCTCCTTTCTTCATCATGTTCCCTAAGTAAGCTACCAACGTTACATAAGGCTGAGAAGATTCTTGTGACTTTATACTTCAAATGACCAGTGAACATCTCATGTACTACATTTTAGCCATTAAAACTAAACTGCCATGTCTTATTGGAGAGCTGAACTGTCTGTTGACAGTGCCTATTCGGCAGGTGACCATACTGGCCAGACAGGCTAAGGTCTAAAGGAGGTTTGTCAATGCATATAGCAGTGCTTGAAACAAAACAAGCATGATAGTCTGAATTCTTTACAAATCAGCAGGTAAAGGCATACCTATATTGTGTGGTTTGCTGGTGTATGCAGATGTTAGGTTGAAGACAGGGGCGGACTGACCATTTGAGCACTTGGGCACTGGGTTAGTAGGGGGCCCCATGCGATGCCCCTGGTACCTTTCATTGGCTTTTTCGTAGGCTTTTATGGATGTGGGCAAGGACACAGGGGCCCCATGATCCCCTATTGCCCGGCGGCCCCATAAGTCGTCAGTCCACCCCTGGTTGGAGATGCCCTTTAGGTAAAATGCCAGTGGTCAATGGTGGAAAACCCAACACACTCCTGAACTAATGAGCTTGCGAGGGAAGAGTGCGTTTAATTACTGAAATACCAACACTATCTCACACTCCTCGTGACTCAGTTTAATCACCTTCCAAAATGAACAATAATTGTTTTTCTTCCAATGAAACCAATCTGGCAGCTCCATGTTCAGAATGCGTTTCTGCAGAGACGAGCGATTATCCGGGGATTGCCGTGTAATTAGGCTATAATTGATTTCTAAAGCTTCATTATGCTGCAGAGATCATTTAAAGTCAAGGGAAAAATAACATTCAGATCATTCAGATTTATCTTCTTTTTAAAGAAAATTTCCAGTCACCCACAATCATTTTAAAGTGAAAGACAGTCTATCATCAGAATTCACAATTCATGTGACTCAACAGGGAACATTACCAAATTATATTATTGCTTGCCTCTTCCTTGCAGCTCCTCATCTTTCTGCCTAGGCAGCCCAGATCACATGGCCTGTGGTTACCAATCATTAATGTGGGGAGTCTGTGGTTCTTAATCAGGCCTACCATCTGAGATAAACCTGAGAGGATCAGGAGGGTTGTGACTCTATTCATAGATAATTAAGCAATTTACATAGAACCAAGACTTCACTTCTGTGGCTGAATAATGACCATCAGGAGTCCACCCACAACCCTGGATTCAAAGGAGAATGCAGCAGAGAATGGCCTCATGTCATTACGTGGTGGCATACCCTGCAGAATTTAGAGTCTTCCTGTTAGTAGGTTTCCTACTTGCTCACCAGCAATGCCCCATGCTGGCCTTGGGACATCCTCCTAGAACCTTGTGGAACATAAAGGGAAAAGAGTTTAGAGACTCTCCTACTTACAAGGGAAGCTCTGCCATCTTGTTTCTATACACGAGCTCCCAGACTGAGGCTCTACGATAGAAATAAAGATCCCTTTTCCCAATAAAGAATGTCCAGTTAGGTCTGGCCTTTTCAACATCTTACTGGTGGAAGAACAACACAATACTTTCCAGGTTTATAAAAAAATGCTTGCCGCTAGAGCAGCGTGTCCTGTCAGTGTCAGGGCTCTGTCCACAGCAGAGGTACTCGGAGACCTGGCATTCCTGCCAGTACCTTGCATGGCTGCAGAAATGCACACTGTTGAAAATCTACACACATTGGCGCACGGATGCGACCCAGAACACACATGTGCACTGGTGCATAGTCAGATGGCCTTTATAAGGAAGCCCATCACTCCCTCAAATTGCTGGTTGATCTCCGGCTCCCCAGTACCTTTGTTTGTATTCCTTTGCTACTGTGATCTGCTGTTACTGATTTGACTTGTTCCTGGACCTGTCTTCTCTGCCTGACTCTGGCTTGGCTAATGTATATTCTCACCTGCTCTCCTGATCTAACCCTGGCTTGGCTAATAGATATTTGCACCTTGTCTCCTGATCTGACCCTGGCTTGGCTATTAGATATTCTCACCTGCTCTCCTGATCTGTCCTCAGCTTGGCTATTAGATATTCTCACTTGCTCTCCTGTGTATGACCCCGACTATCCTATTGATTATGTCTGCTCCAATCTCCACCCAGCATCTGACCTTGGCTTTGAACCAACTACACTGTGGTCCTCTGCTACCCTGAAGGCCCGCATACCTCTTACAGGCTCCACCTGTCTGCAGACACCATTCCAGTGCATCTGCTGTACTCCTGGGTATACCTCTGATAAGCACTCCTACAGGCGACCCGTGCTACTTTGGGTCTGACTCTTTCTGTCCCATATCCAGGGGAGTCTGGATCTTGGCTGCAAGGGAAGCCCTCTCTCCATTGGCCTCTAACACCAGGTACATGATAGTCAGCTAGCATTCCATGCTTCACTCCTAGTCCTCAGACCTTGAATTCCTGAATATTTCTGCAAGCCAAGCAGGCCTGCAAAGAGAAATAAAGTATAATTGTGGCACAAAACTACCACATCTTCTCCCACTCTCAGATACTTCTTCCCATCAGCCCTTGGCTACTATGCGCCTTCCTCTTTTATACGGGGGAAAAAGATTCCAACCTACACCCAAAAATAGGAACAAAGTAGAGTTACTTTAAAAGAATCCTAACCCTTTTTTTACATGCCCACTACTGGAGGTAGAAGAGATTAAAGAGGACCTGTACTGTCCTCCACCTCTACTCATTAACTTTTCCCTGTTTTGCATGGTTGGACTAATAAACTTTACTGAAGAGTTTGCCTAACTGGCAAGATTAATTTGCCTAACTGCAGTGGCACTGCTTGGCCAGCGTAATCTATTTTTTCTTTTGGTACTCTATGTACCCTGATAAGGAGCAGGCACCTCTGTTATCAGACAAATGTGCCCATGACAAGTCAAGCTGCCTGTGACCTGTACACCTAATTGCACAGGAGCCCTTCCATTGTCCAAGAACAGAGGAAGAAGGCATTGCGTAGACCAGGCAGTTACAAAGCAGTTTGCTATGGATTTTAGGCAAATCCTGCAAGAGGCCTCTTTTATTTGGGAGTCTGACCTTGGAAAACCAGAAATAGCTGAATTGCACTTTAGCTGCCAATATATTTATTTTCCAAAAGTTTCCCAATCGCACCCTGTGATAATGCTGGCCATTGAGGTTCTAGGTTCAGAACCCTGTTGGTTGTATTTCTCAGACAGAAAGTCAGAGTTTAAAATATTTCCCAGGGCCAGAGACACAATGGGAGATTTTTCCTGCTCCATGACCAATTTGTATAATTTTCATAAATCTGAATATTTAGGGTATTTATTCAGTACACTGTTTTAATAAAATTCCTGTTCTTTTGTTGTACTGGCAAATGAGCAAAAATGGAAAAAAAAACCCTTAATAATAAAAAAAAATTATATATATATATATATATATATATTCTATTTTTTTTATAATGTCATTGTATCTGACAATTTCAGTATTAAACAAATAAACACTACAGTCTCTGTATTTTCATATGGAGGCTGAAGAGTCATTTTGTCAGTGAAGAATCTAACCTGCGTGTGATCATTATGTTTTACTGACACAGCGATAACACGATTGGGAACCACTCTGAATGGTTTCTGGTCATAAATGGAGATTGGAGCCATCAGTGACAGCCAGGATTGAAAGACACAAGCCATGCAAAATGTCAGTTGGAGGCTCTAAAAAAGAAGATAGTTATTAAATATCCCCCGCACAAGACATAGTGCAGAGGGACATTAATATACCGAAGAGGTATAAAGTCATTTTTGATTGGACTTTCTTATGTTGACATACTATTCTATATTTTTGTCCTTCTATTGAATATAGATAATAAGCAGTTTATTCACTAGAGGGAGCTCTGTATTTCACTGTGATTACTCATCTTCCCTTTCGGAATTAGAAATTAGCCACACATGGAGTGCATTGTTTTAGAACTATTCTGGTGATTTCAGGGGCGGACTGACAACTCATGGGGCCCCCGGGGCAATAGGGGATCATGGGGCCCCTGTGTCCTTGCCCAAACTCAAAAAAAGCCTATGAAAAAGGTACCAGGGGCATCTCATGGGGCCCCCTACTGACACTGGGCCCTCGGGCGGTGCCCGAGTTTCCAAATGGTCAGTCCGCCCCTGGGTGACTTGTAGACTTGCACTGTGATAAAGAACAGAAAAGTAAAACCACTGACACTGCAAGGAAGTCTTTTTTAAGATGTTTTGAGCCTGACTTTCATCTGAGAGTTAGCCAACTTTTTTTCTCTAAGAATGTTTTTTTTAATGACTTCTAGACTTTCTCTCTACCATCGGAAAATAATTTCATCCATGAAAAACTAGGCTGTGTATCTTACAAATTAAAATGTAATGGCTCAGTGTATAGACATACAGTATGTGTATATATTGTATATATTACATCTAGAAAGCCCATTGGTGTACATAGAAAGCACATGCCAGCTGCCTCTTCACCATACAGGCAATGAATCCTGCAGCTATGTAAATATTTAAAAGAAGCCATGTATAATGTAACAAACCGTGTGATATCACATCTCCGGAAACAAGGGCACACTTCAATGCTTAACATTGTAACGATGAAACAAAATAGAGAAACACAGTGTAAAAGGTTTATAGACATACGTAATGTAATTAATGACGGGTCACTGTATACCTTTAATAGAGGATTGGTGCCCATGAACAGAGTGATTGGGTTTGTAGCAGTTCACCAATTACATAAATTGAATACAGTTTTTTTTCTGTCTGTGTCTGGATTAGACATGTGCGGTTCGGTTCGTTCCGAATCGCATTTCGGAATAATTTTTCCGTTATTCAGAGATTTGGATGTATCCGAATAACGAATTACAAAAATAACTAATTTAAACGAATCCGAAATAATGAAACAAAAACAAAACTGAAAACAAATTTGAATACAAAATCGAAAACAAAATCGAACAAACATTCGAAAACAAATTTAAAGCGGAGCTCCACCCAAACGGGAAGTTCCGCTTTAAGGACTGGTTCCCCGCTCCCCATTATTCTATTGAATTTTTTTTTTCGAATTCGGTTGAAATCTTTCGAACAATTTTTTGAATTTTTTTGAATCAGTTTCACAGTTGGTTGAACCAATTTCGAATGCGAACGACTTTTCGAATTTGGTCAAAATGTTTTTGAATTTAATTCACATTGAATTACCGAAACGAATCCCAAAAACGAATGCAGACACATCTAAAGACTGGCAAATTGCAATATATCCAATTTTTGTTCCTGGGTTTAGATGTTCTTTAACCAAGCAGAGTGTGGAGATTTTTGGTGCCGTATCAAATTGGCACAATTTGTAGCCAAGGCTGGTACTAAGTGTTGGCAAGAAATTAGCTTAATAATTACTTTTCGCATACCACCCAACTTTGGAATATGAGAAACAGGAACACCTTGGGATGGAGAAGACATAGTTACATAGTTAATCTGGCTGAAAAAAGACAAAAGTCCATCCAGTTCAACCATTAAAAAAAAAAAAATATTATAATCCTATACCCACAGTTGATCCAGAGGAAGGCAAACAAACCCAGCAAAGCATGATCCAATTTGCTCCTGCAGGGAAAAAATTCCTTCCTGATACCCCGAGAGGCAATCGGATATTCCCCGGATCAACTTTACCTATAAATGTTATTTCCAGTTATATTCTGTGTATCCAAGAAAGAATCCAGGACTTTTTTAAAGCAATCCAGGACCAACTCTTGAGGGAGTCTATTCCACATTTCCAAAGCTGTCACTGTGAAGAAACCTTTCCGTGTTTGGAGATTAAATCTCTTTTCCTCCAGACGTAAAAAGTGCCCCCTTGTCCTCTGTGATGACTTTATAGGTATCGTTGACCAGGGAATATCGGATTGCCTCTCGGGGGATCAGGAAGGAATTTTTTCCCTGCAGGAGCAAATTGGATCATGCTTTGCTGGTTTTTTTTTTGCCTTCCTCTGGATCAACTGTGGGTGTAAAATTATAACTTTTTTTTTTAATGGTTGAACTGGATGGACTTTTGTCTTTTTTCAGCCAAACTAACTATGTGACCTCAGGGTGAATAACTCAACACCGAGTTCTCTATATGAACCACTGATGTATTTATACATGTTGATCATATCCCCCCTTATGTATTATACATGTTGATCATATCCCCCCTTATGTATTATACATGGAGATCATATCCCCCCTTATGTATTATACATGGAGATCATATCCCCCTTATGTATTATACATGGATATCATATCCCCCCTTATGTATTATACATGGAGATCATATCCCCCTTATGTATTATACATGTTGATCATATCCCCCCTTATGTATTATACATGTTGATCATATCCCCCCTTATGTATTATACATGGAGATCATATCCCCCCTTATGTATTATACATGGTGATCATATCCCCCCTTATGTATTATACATGTTGATCATATCCCCCCTTATGTATTATACATGGAGATCATATCCCCCCTTATGTATTATACATGGAGATCATATCCCCCCTTATGTATTATACATGTTGATCGTATCCCCCCTTATGCATTATACATGTTGATCATATCCCCCCTTATGTATTATACATGGAGATCATATCCCCCCTTATGTATTATACATGGTGATCATATCCCCCCTTATGTATTATACATGGAGATCATACCCCCCCTTATGTATTATACATGGAGATCATAAACCCCCTTATGTATTATACATGGTGATCATATCCCCCCTTATGTATTATACATGGAGATCATATCCCCCCTTATGTATTATACATGGAGATCATATCCCCCCTTATGTATTATACATGGTTATCATATCCCCCCTTATGTATTATACATAGAGATCATATCCCCCTTATGTATTATACATGGAGATCATATCCCCCCTTATGTATTATACATGTTGATCATATCCCCTCTTATGTATTATACATGGAGATCATATCCCCCCTTATGTATTATACATGGAGATCATATCCCCCCTTATGTATTATACATGTTGATCATATCCCCCCTTATGTATTATACATGTTGATCATATCCCCTCTTATGTATTATACATGTTGATCATATCCCCTCTTATGTATTATACATGTTGATCATATCCCCCCTTATGTATTATACATGTTGATCATATCCCCTCTTATGTATTATACATGGAGATCATATCCCCCCTTATGTATTATACATGTTGATCATATCCCCTCTTATGTATTATACATGTTGATTAGAGATGAGCGAAGTATTCAAAAATTCGATTCGACTGATTCGGCGAATTCGTAGAAAAAATTCGATTCGAGTCGAATATATTCGCTGTGAATTTAACTTAAAAAAGGGTGTTTCTAGGCTTCAGAGAGACTTAATATTAGTGCTGAACACTGTACCTTTAATTTAAATGCCCTTGGAGTCTGCTGGGGAAGAGAAATAATACTGTCAGGCAGTATGACATGCAGATGAGTGCCGTCGATCTTAGAATCACCGCACACTTCACTCATTTGGCCAGTCACGGGGCCAAAACCAGAGTGTGGAGCCACAGTGTGGCGGTGGAGGCAGCAGCAATGGGAGGCCATGCAGCACCCTATGACAAAAATGGAAACCACCAGCAGTGTGAGGAGACCTGAAAGTGGCACATGGCAGAGTGTGGCGATAGAGACAGCAGCAATGGGAGGCCGTACAGGGACCCATGACACACTCTGGACCTGGCAGCAGCATGAGGAGGCGGTACAGGGGCCCATGGCAGATTACGGGCCTGGCAGCAGCATGAGGAGTCGGTAGGGGGGCCCATGGCAGATTACAGGCCTGGCAGCAGCAATGGGAGGCCGTACAGGGACCCATGACACAATCTGGACCTGGCAGCAGCATGGGGAGGTGGTACAGGGGCCCATGACAGATTACGGGCCTGGCAGCAGCATTTGGAGTCGGTACGGGGGCCCATGACACACTCTGGACCTGGCAGCAGCATGAGGAGGCGGTACAGGGGCGCATGACAGATTACAAGCCTGGCAGCAGCAACTTGGACAGGAGGACGTTCAGTTTCTGCACCGTCTGGTGCGTGCTCGCAAACTGTTGTCTCTTGGAAACGGATTCCAAGAAAGACTGCTGACGGAATCCGTGAAGAGGAGTAGCAGGAGAAGGAGCATCTGAACGAGCGGAATATGCCAACAAGCGACAACAGGGGCCCATGACAGATTACGGGCCTGGCAGCAGCATGAGGAGTCGGTACGGGGGCCCATGGCAGATTAGGGGCCTGGCAGCAGCTATGGGAGGCCCGTAATCTGCCAGCACCCTATGACAAAAAATGGAACCCACCAGCAGTGTGAGGAGACCTGAAAGTGGCACATGGCAGAGTGTGGCGATGGAGACAGCAGCAATGGGAGGCCGTACAGGGACCCATGACACACTCTGGACCTGGCAGCAGCATGAGGAGGCGGTATAGGGGCCCATGGCAGATTAGGGGCCTGGCAGCAGCTATGGGAGGCCCGTAATCTGCCAGCACCCTATGACAAAAAATGGAATACACCAGCAGTGTGAGGAGACCTGAAAGTGGCACATGGCAGAGTGTGGCGATGGAGACAGCAGCAATGGGAGGCCGTACAGGGACCCATGAGAGACTCTGGACTTGGCAGCAGCATGAGGAGGCGGTATAGGGGCCCATGGCAGATTAGGGGCCTGGCAGCAGCTATGGGAGGCCCGTAATCTGCCAGCACCCTATGACAAAAAATGGAACACACCAGCAGTGTGAGGAGACCTGAAAGTGGCACATGTTTGGGGCATGATTCATGGCGGATTTAGTCAGTTGTGTCAGGAACTGGTGGTTTGAAATCCAGACTAATCCACGCCTGATTCATTTTCACAAACGTCAGTCTCTCCACACTTTGGGTGGACAGTCGTGTCCTCCGCGGAGTTGCAATACCTCCTGCCGCACTAAACACGCGCTCCGATGCCACGCTACTGGCCGGGCATGACAGCCTTTCAAGGGCAAATTCAGCTAGTTGGGGCCAAAGGTCAAGTTTCTTTGCCCAGTAGTCAAGGGGATTGTCTACCTCGGTTGGCAGGGTGCTGTCCAAGTAGGCCTAAGCCTGTTGTTTGAGGTCCTGCTCCAGGTCCACCTGATGCTGCTGCTGCTGCTGCTGCTGCGGCTGGTTAGTAGTTTCCTCACTGCGCTGGTGAAGAAAGCTACTCATCATCGACTGCAGACTGAGGCAGCCGCTGCTGGTGGAGCTGCCACTGCTCCTACCACCCCACCCCTCCCCTGCTGCCATGGCAGCGGAACGCGAGCGCACAGGGCCTACAGTGTCTGAGGATGGACGTTGGCGCAGACAGGCAGAGACCAGCTGACTACATAGGTGGTTTTTATAGTACGTTATTTTGGCCTCCCTCTCAGCAGGTGTGAAAAAGGCCACCATTTTTGAACGGTAGCGAGGGTCCAACAAGGTGGACAGCCAAAAGTCATCCCTCTGTCTGATGGTTATTATTCGGCTGTCGCTACGCAAGCAACCGAGCATGCTATGGGCCATTTGTGCCAAGGAATGCGAGGGACTCCCTGCCTCCATCTCCACAGCATACTGCCACGGTGCGTCTGGGTCCTCTGTCTCCTCCTCCTCCTCCTCTACCAGATGCTCCTGCTCCTCCACTCCTGTCCGCTGAGTGGAAAAACCACCCATTTCACTCAATAATTCCTGAGCACCAATGTCCTCCTCTACCTCCTCCTCTTCTTCCTGTCCTGCCCCCACAGGGGTCATGTGGCGTTGAGATCTGTGCGCCACGTCTACCGCACCCTGACCAGCCATTGTTAACAGCATTTGTTCCAGGACGTGCAACAGAGGAATGACGTCGTTCATCCCATAGTCCTGCCGACTCACGAATAGCGTGGCCTCCTCAAAGGGCCTGAGCAAGCGGCAGGTGTCACGCATGAGCTGCCAATGGCTGACATCTAAGTTACACAGGGGAGTACCTTTATCCGCTTGTAACATCAGGAAATCTGTGATGGCCTTTTGCTGTTCGTAAAGGCGGTCTAACATATGTAGGGTTGAATTCCACCTTGTTGCAACGTCACAGCATGAGGAGTCGGTATAGGGGCCCAAGGCAGATTAGGGGCCTGGCAGCAGCTATGGGAGGCCCGTAATCTGCCAGCACCCTATGTCAAAAAATTATACACACCAGCAGTGTGTGAGGAGACCTGAAAGTGGCACATGGCAGAGTGTGGCGATGGAGACAGCAGCAATGGGAGGCCGTACAGGGACCCATGACAGACTCTGGACCTGGCAGCAGCATGAGGAGGCGGTATATAGGGGCCTATGGCAGATTAGGGGCCTGGCAGCAGCTATAGGAGGCCCATAATCTGCCAGCACCCTATGTCAAAAAAATTCTACACACCAGCAGTGTGAGGAGACCTGAAAGTGGCACATGGCATGAGAGACTCTGGACCTGGCAGCAGCATGAGGAAGCTGTATATAGGGGCCTATGGCAGATTAGGGGCCTGGCAGCAGCTATAGGAGGCCCATAATCTGCCAGCACCCTATGTCAAAAAATTCAACACACCAGCAGTGTGAGGAGACCTGAAAGTGGCACATGGCAGAGTGTGGCGATGGAGACAGCAGCAATGGGAGGCCGTACAGGGACCCATGACAGACTCTGGACCTGGCAGCAGCATGAGGAGGCGGTATATAGGGGCCTATGGCAGATTAGGGGCCTGGCAGCAGATATGGGAGGCCCTTAATCTGCCAGCACCCTATGTCAAAAAATTCAACACACCAGCAGTGTGAGGAGACCTGAAAGTGGCACATGGCAGAGTGTGGCGATGGAGACAGCAGCAATGGGAGGCCGTACAGGGACCCATCACAGACTCTGGACCTGGCAGCAGCATGAGGAGGCGGTATATAGGGGCCTATGGCAGATTAGGGGCCTGGCAGCAGCTATGGGAGGCCCTTAATCTGCCAGCACCCTATGTCAAAAAATTCTACACACCAGCAGTGTGAGGAGACCTGAAAGTGGCACATGGCATGAGAGACTCTGGACCTGGCAGCAGCATGAGGAAGCGGTATATAGGGGCCTATGGCAGATTAGGGGCCTGGCAGCAGCTATGGGAGGCCCATAATCTGCCAGCACCCTATGTTAAAAAATTCTACACACCAGCAGTGTGTGAGGAGACCTGAAAGTGGCACATGGCAGAGTGTGGCGATGGAGACAGCAGCAATGGGAGGCCGTACAGGGACCCATGACAGACTCTGGACCTGGCAGCAGCATGAGGAGGCGGTATATAGGGGCCTATGGCAGATTAGGGGCCTGGCAGCAGCTATGGGAGGCCCTTAATCTGCCAGCACCCTATGTCAAAAAATTCAACACACCAGCAGTGTGAGGAGACCTGAAAGTGGCACATGGCAGAGTGTGGCGATGGAGACAGCAGCAATGGGAGGCCGTACAGGGACCCATGAGAGACTCTGGACCTGGCAGCAGCATGAGGAAGCGGTATATAGGGGCCTATGGCAGATTAGGGGCCTGGCAGCAGCTATGGGAGGCCCATAATCTGCCAGCACCCTATGTTAAAAAATTCTACACACCAGCAGTGTGTGAGGAGACCTGAAAGTGGCACATGGCAGAGTGTGGCGATGGAGACAGCAGCAATGGGAGGCCGTACAGGGACCCATGAGAGACTCTGGACCTGGCAGCAGCATGAGGAAGCGGTATATAGGGGCCTATGGCAGATTAGGGGCCTGGCAGCAGCTATGGGAGGCCCATAATCTGCCAGCACCCTTTGTCAAAAAATTCTACACACCAGCAGTGTGTGAGGAGACCTGAAAGTGGCACATGGCAGAGTGTGGCGATGGAGACAGCAGCAATGGGAGGCCGTACAGGGACCCATGAGAGACTCTGGACCTGGCAGCAGCATGAGGAGGCGGTATATAGGGGCCTATGGCAGATTAGGGGCCTGGCAGCAGCTATGGGAGGCCCTTAATCTGCCAGCACCCTATGTCAAAAAATTCAACACACCAGCAGTGTGAGGAGACCTGAAAGTGGCACATGGCAGAGTGTGGCGATGGAGACAGCAGCAATGGGAGGCCGTACAGGGACCCATGAGAGACTCTGGACCTGGCAGCAGCATGAGGAGGCGGTATATAGGGGCCTATGGCAGATTAGGGGCCTGGCAGCAGCTATGGGAGGCCCTCAATCTGCCAGCACCCTATGTCAAAAAATTCAACACACCAGCAGTGTGAGGAGACCTGAAAGTGGCACATGGCAGAGTGTAACGATGGAGACAGCAGCAATGGGAGGCCGTACAGGGACCCATGAGAGACTCTGGACCTGGCAGCAGCATGAGGAAGCGGTATATAGGGGCCTATGGCAGATTAGGGGCCTGGCAGCAGCTATGGGAGGCCCATAATCTGCCAGCACCCTATGTTAAAAAATTCTACACACCAGCAGTGTGTGAGGAGACCTGAAAGTGGCACATGGCAGAGTGTGGCGATGGAGACAGCAGCAATGGGAGGCCGTACAGGGACCCATGAGAGACTCTGGACCTGGCAGCAGCATGAGGAAGCGGTATATAGGGGCCTATGGCAGATTAGGGGCCTGGCAGCAGCTATGGGAGGCCCATAATCTGCCAGCACCCTATGTCAAAAAATTCTACACACCAGCAGTGTGTGAGGAGACCTGAAAGTGGCACATGGCAGAGTGTGGCGATGGAGACAGCAGCAATGGGAGGCCGTACAGGGACCCATGAGAGACTCTGGACCTGGCAGCAGCATGAGGAGGCGGTATATAGGGGCCTATGGCAGATTAGGGGCCTGGCAGCAGCTATGGGAGGCCCTTAATCTGCCAGCACCCTATGTCAAAAAATTCAACACACCAGCAGTGTGAGGAGACCTGAAAGTGGCACATGGCAGAGTGTGGCGATGGAGACAGCAGCAATGGGAGGCCGTACAGGGACCCATGAGAGACTCTGGACCTGGCAGCAGCATGAGGAGGCGGTATATAGGGGCCTATGGCAGATTAGGGGCCTGGCAGCAGCTATGGGAGGCCCTTAATCTGCCAGCACCCTATGTCAAAAAATTCAACACACCAGCAGTGTGAGGAGACCTGAAAGTGGCACATGGCAGAGTGTGGCGATGGAGACAGCAGCAATGGGAGGCCGTACAGGGACCCATGAGAGACTCTGGACCTGGCAGCAGCATGAGGAAGCTGTATATAGGGGCCTATGGCAGATTAGGGGCCTGGCAGCAGCTATGGGAGGCCCATAATCTGCCAGCACCCTATGTCAAAAAATTCTACACACCAGCAGTGTGTGAGGAGACCTGAAAGTGGCACATGGCAGAGTGTGGCGATGGAGACAGCAGCAATGGGAGGCCGTACAGGGACCCATGAGAGACTCTGGACCTGGCAGCAGCATGAGGAAGCGGTATATAGGGGCCTATGGCAGATTAGGGGCCTGGCAGCAGCTATGGGAGGCCCATAATCTGCCAGCACCCTATGTCAAAAAATTCTACACACCAGCAGTGTGTGAGGAGACCTGAAAGTGGCACATGGCAGAGTGTGGCGATGGAGACAGCAGCAATGGGAGGCCGTACAGGGACCCATGAGAGACTCTGGACCTGGCAGCAGCATGAGGAGGCGGTATATAGGGGCCTATGGCAGATTAGGGGCCTGGCAGCAACTATGGGAGGCCCTTAATCTGCCAGCACCCTATGTCAAAAAATTCAACACACCAGCAGTGTGAGGAGACCTGAAAGTGGCACATGGCAGAGTGTGGCGATGGAGACAGCAGCAATGGGAGGCCGTACAGGGACCCATGAGGGACTCTGGACCTGGCAGCAGCATGAGGAAGCGGTATATAGGGGCCTATGGCAGATTAGGGGCCTGGCAGCAGCTATGGGAGGCCCATAATCTGCCAGCACCCTATGTTAAAAAATTCTACACACCAGCAGTGTGTGAGGAGACCTGAAAGTGGCACATGGCAGAGTGTGGCGATGGAGACAGCAGCAATGGGAGGCCGTACAGGGACCCATGAGAGACTCTGGACCTGGCAGCAGCATGAGGAAGCGGTATATAGGGGCCTATGGCAGATTAGGGGCCTGGCAGCAGCTATGGGAGGCCCTTAATCTGCCAGCACCCTATGTCAAAAAATTCAACACACCAGCAGTGTGAGGAGACCTGAAAGTGGCACATGGCAGAGTGTGGCGATGGAGACAGCAGCAATGGGAGGCCGTACAGGGACCCATGACAGACTCTGGACCTGGCAGCAGCATGAGGAGGCGGTATATAGGGGCCTATGGCAGATTAGGGGCCTGGCAGCAGCTATGGGAGGCCCTTAATCTGCCAGCACCCTATGTCAAAAAATTCTACACACCAGCAGTGTGAGGAGACCTGAAAGTGGCACATGGCATGAGAGACTCTGGACCTGGCAGCAGCATGAGGAAGCGGTATATAGGGGCCTATGGCAGATTAGGGGCCTGGCAGCAGCAATGGGAGGCCCATAATCTGCCAGCACCCTATGTCAAAAAATTCTACACACCAGCAGTGTGTGAGGAGACCTGAAAGTGGCACATGGCAGAGTGTGGCGATGGAGACAGCAGCAATGGGAGGCCGTACAGGGACCCATGAGAGACTCTGGACCTGGCAGCAGCATGAGGAGGCGGTATATAGGGGCCTATGGCAGATTAGGGGCCTGGCAGCAGCTATGGGAGGCCCTTAATCTGCCAGCACCCTATGTCAAAAAATTCAACACACCAGCAGTGTGAGGAGACCTGAAAGTGGCACATGGCAGAGTGTGGCGATGGAGACAGCAGCAATGGGAGGCCGTACAGGGACCCATGACAGACTCTGGACCTGGCAGCAGCATGAGGAGGCGGTATATAGGGGCCTATGGCAGATTAGGGGCCTGGCAGCAGCTATGGGAGGCCCTTAATCTGCCAGCACCCTATGTCAAAAAATTCTACACACCAGCAGTGTGAGGAGACCTGAAAGTGGCACATGGCATGAGAGACTCTGGACCTGGCAGCAGCATGAGGAAGCGGTATATAGGGGCCTATGGCAGATTAGGGGCCTGGCAGCAGCAATGGGAGGCCCATAATCTGCCAGCACCCTATGTCAAAAAATTCTACACACCAGCAGTGTGTGAGGAGACCTGAAAGTGGCACATGGCAGAGTGTGGCGATGGAGACAGCAGCAATGGGAGGCCGTACAGGGACCCATGACAGACTCTGGACCTGGCAGCAGCATGAGGAGGCGGTATATAGGGGCCTATGGCAGATTAGGGGCCTGGCAGCAGCTATGGGAGGCCCTTAATCTGCCAGCACCCTATGTCAAAAAATTCTACACACCAGCAGTGTGAGGAGACCTGAAAGTGGCACATGGCATGAGAGACTCTGGACCTGGCAGCAGCATGAGGAAGCGGTATATAGGGGCCTATGGCAGATTAGGGGCCTGGCAGCAGCAATGGGAGGCCCATAATCTGCCAGCACCCTATGTCAAAAAATTCTACACACCAGCAGTGTGTGAGGAGACCTGAAAGTGGCACATGGCAGAGTGTGGCGATGGAGACAGCAGCAATGGGAGGCCGTACAGGGACCCATGAGAGACTCTGGACCTGGCAGCAGCATGAGGAGGCGGTATATAGGGGCCTATGGCAGATTAGGGGCCTGGCAGCAGCTATGGGAGGCCCTTAATCTGCCAGCACCCTATGTCAAAAAATTCTACACACCAGCAGTGTGTGAGGAGACCTGAAAGTGGCACATGGCAGAGTGTGGCGATGGAGACAGCAGCAATGGGAGGCCGTACAGGGACCCATGAGAGACTCTGGACCTGGCAGCAGCATGAGGAGGCGGTATATAGGGGCCTATGGCAGATTAGGGGCCTGGCAGCAGCTATGGGAGGCCCTTAATCTGCCAGCACCCTATGTCAAAAAATTCAACACACCAGCAGTGTGAGGAGACCTGAAAGTGGCACATGGCAGAGTGTGGCGATGGGGACAGCAGCAATGGGAGGCCGTACAGGGACCCATGACAGACTCTGGACCTGGCAGCAGCATGAGGAGGCGGTATATAGGGGCCTATGGCAGATTAGGGGCCTGGCAGCAGCTATGGGAGGCCCTTAATCTGCCAGCACCCTATGTCAAAAAATTCTACACACCAGCAGTGTGAGGAGACCTGAAAGTGGCACATGGCATGAGAGACTCTGGACCTGGCAGCAGCATGAGGAAGTGGTATATAGGGGCCTATGGCAGATTAGGGGCCTGGCAGCAGCAATGGGAGGCCCATAATCTGCCAGCACCCTATGTCAAAAAATTCTACACACCAGCAGTGTGTGAGGAGACCTGAAAGTGGCACATGGCAGAGTGTGGCGATGGAGACAGCAGCAATGGGAGGCCGTACAGGGACCCATGAGAGACTCTGGACCTGGCAGCAGCATGAGGAGGCGGTATATAGGGGCCTATGGCAGATTAGGGGCCTGGCAGCAGCTATGGGAGGCCCTTAATCTGCCAGCACCCTATGTCAAAAAATTCAACACACCAGCAGTGTGAGGAGACCTGAAAGTGGCACATGGCAGAGTGTGGCGATGGAGACAGCAGCAATGGGAGGCCGTACAGGGACCCATGACAGACTCTGGACCTGGCAGCAGCATGAGGAGGCGGTATATAGGGGCCTATGGCAGATTAGGGGCCTGGCAGCAGCTATGGGAGGCCCTTAATCTGCCAGCACCCTATGTCAAAAAATTCTACACACCAGCAGTGTGAGGAGACCTGAAAGTGGCACATGGCATGAGAGACTCTGGACCTGGCAGCAGCATGAGGAAGCGGTATATAGGGGCCTATGGCAGATTAGGGGCCTGGCAGCAGCAATGGGAGGCCCATAATCTGCCAGCACCCTATGTCAAAAAATTCTACACACCAGCAGTGTGTGAGGAGACCTGAAAGTGGCACATGGCAGAGTGTGGCGATGGAGACAGCAGCAATGGGAGGCCGTACAGGGACCCATGAGAGACTCTGGACCTGGCAGCAGCATGAGGAAGCGGTATATAGGGGCCTATGGCAGATTAGGGGCCTGGCAGCAGCTATAGGAGGCCCATAATCTGCCAGCACCCTATGTCAAAAAAATCTACACACCAGCAGTGTGTGAGGAGACCTCAAAGTGGCACATGTTTGAGGCATGATTCATGGCGGATTTAGTCAGTTGTGTCAGGAACTGGTGGTTTGAAATCCAGACTAATCCACGCCTGATTCATTTTCACAAACGTGAGTCTCTCCACACTTTGGGTGGACAGTCGTGTCCTCCGCGGAGTTACAATACCTCCTGCCGCACTAAACACGCGCTCCGATGCCACGCTACTGGCTGGGCATGACAGCCTTTCAAGGGCAAATTCAGCTAGTTGGGGCCAAAGGTCAAGTTTCGTTGCCCAGTAGTCAAGGGGATTGTCTACCTCGGTTGGCAGGGTGCTGTCCAAGTAGGCCCAAGCCTGTTGTTTGAGGTCCTGCTCCAGGTCCACCTGATGCTGCTGCTGCTGCTGCGGCTGGTTAGTAGTTTCCTCACTGCGCTGGTGAAGAAAGCTACTCATCATCGACTGCAGACTGAGGCAGCTGCTGCTGGTGGAGCTGCCACTGCTCCTACCACCCCACCCCTCCCCTGCTGCCATGGCAGCGGAACGCGAGCGCACAGGGCCCACAGTGTCTGAGGATGGACGTTGGCGCACAAAGGCAGAGACCAACTGACTACATAGGTGGTTTTTATAGTACGTTATTTTGGCCTCCCTCTCAGCAGGTGTGAAAAAGGCCACCATTTTGGAACGGTAGCGAGGGTCCAACAAGGTGGACAGCCAAAAGTCATCCCTCT
The DNA here is from genome assembly GCF_062004578.1 of Staurois parvus. NCBI lineage: Eukaryota > Metazoa > Chordata > Amphibia > Anura > Ranidae > Staurois > Staurois parvus. The sequence continues at coordinate 11,277,213 of NW_028318186.1, forward strand.
GTCTGATGGTTATTATTCGGCTGTCGCTACGCAAGCAACCGAGCATGCTATGGGCCATTTGTGCCAAGGAATGCGAGGGACTCCCTGCCTCCATCTCCACAGCATACTGCCACGGTGCGTCTGGGTCCTCTGTCTCCTCCTCCTCCTCCTCTACCAGATGCTCCTGCTCCTCCACTCCTGTCCGCTGAGTGGAAAAACCACCCATTTCACTCAATAATTCCTGAGCACAAATGTCCTCCTCTACCTCCTCCTCTTCTTCCTGTCCTGCCCCCACAGGGGTCATGTGGCGTTGAGATCTGTGCGCCACGTCTACCGCACCCTGACCAGCCATTGTTAACAGCATTTGTTCAAGGACGTGCAACAGAGGAATGATGTCGTTCATCCCATAGTCCTGCCGACTCACGAATAGCGTGGCCTCCTCAAAGGGCCTGAGCAAGCGGCAGGTGTCACGCATGAGCTGCCAATGGCTGACATCTAAGTTACACAGGGGAGTACCTTTATCCGCTTGTAACATCAGGAAATCGGTGATGGCCTTTCGCTGTTCGTAAAGGCGGTCTAACATGTGTAGTGTTGAATTCCACCTTGTTGCAACGTCGCAGATCAGGCGATGCTGTGGAATTCCGTTCTGCCGCTGCAGCTCAAGGAGGGTGTGCTTTGCGGTGTAGGAATGGCTGAAATGCATGCAAAGTTTACGTGACATTTTAAGGATGTCTTGCAGTGGGATGGTGGATTTTAAGAACCGCTTGACAACCAGATTGAACACGTGAGCCATGCATGGCGCATGGCACAACCTTCCTTGACGCAGAGCAGACACCATGTTCTTTCCGTTGTCGGTCAACATGGTTCCGATTTTCAGTTTGCGCGGAGACAGCCATCTGTCGATTTCTCTGTTCATTACACTCAGAAGTTCCTCCCCTGTGTGACTACGTTCGCCAAGGCATACCAGGTGCAGAACAGCGTGACACCGTTGCGCCCTGCACATGTGATATGCCGGTCGGGTAATGGGACTTGGCACGGGGGTGGCGGCTGAGGACACGGCGGAAGAAGAGGTGGTAGAGGCGGACATCTTTGCCGGACCAAGGACGTGCAAACGTGGAGGCAAAAGCGGCGTGACCTGTCCAAGTTGCTGGTGCGGCTGTGACGGCACCACGTTCACCCAGTGGGCCGTAAATGACATGTACTGTCCCTGACCGTAGTTACAGCTCCACACGTCGGCGCTGCCGTGCACTTTGGCAGAGACCGACATGCTCAAAGACTGGCCCACCATGTCTTCTACATGTGAATGCAGGGCTGGCACTGCCTTTTTGGCGAAGAAATGACGGCTTGGCACTCTCCACCGCGGCGCGGCACAAGCCATCATTTCTCTGAAAGGTGCTGAGTCCACCACTTGGAAAGGGAGGGACTGCAGCACCAGCAACTTGGACAGGAGGACGTTCAGCTTTTGCACCGTCGGGTGCGTGCTCGCAAACTGTTGTCTCTTGGAAACGGATTCCAAGAAAGACTGCTGACGGAATCCGTGAAGAGGAGTAGCAGGAGAAGGAGCATCTGAACGAGCGGAAGATGCCAACGAGCGACAACTCCCCTCAGCAGAGGTGTTGGAGCCTTGACTGGCTGATGGAGGGCGATTGACGTCGGGTGACGGAGCAAGTAACGGAGCGGGTGATGGAGCGGGGGCTGGGGCGGGCAGAACCGCCGTATCTTTATCACGGTTTTCCCAGGCCACCAAATGGCGACGCTGCATATGCTGCCGCAACGCTGTAGTCCCAACATGGGCCCCCTGGCCACGCTTGACTTTCTGGCCACATAGTCGACATACGGCTACGTTTACTTCCTCGGGCGGCTTAACGAAAAATTGCCACACCGCCGAGTAGGAAACTTTGCCCCCGATACTCCTCACTGGCTGACTGCTGCTTCCTCCGTGCACACCGGCACCACTACTGGCCGTGGTGGTAGGCTGCAGTGGAGCTGGTGCTCTACTCCGTGGCCGTTTGGCTCCACTGACACTGCTGCGACCCTGCTGCTGTCTCCTGGGCAACCCACCGACTGTTTTGCTCGCTGCCAAGCTGCCACCCTCTTCTCCTGATGATGCGGAAGAAATTGCCTGATGACGACGCGGTTGCCAAGTGCGATCAACCTCCTCATCATCAAGTAGGGTCTCCGCCTCACTACTAGCCCCCTCGGCTGCGTCTGGGTCAGGAGACAGACCTGTCTCTAGACCGGCTACCGAGCCACTCTCCTCGCCACTACTTCTTCGCCTGGCTGCTGAAAAGGCGGATGTCTCCCCCCGTTCCTGACCGCCCTCTGTTAGCTCTTCCTCACTGTACAGTGGGGCTGAGCCCACAGCATGCGATACTTCGCTTGGTGAGGGAACACCAAAGGACAGGGGCAGGTAGAGGACACGTGATTTCAGTGGGCTTGGTCCCGGGCCATGCCAACTAACGGTTGTGTCTGACGTACCCACCGACCGTTGGCTGTAGGTGTCAGAGGTGACCTGGGAAGAGGAAGACGACCGAGCCAACCAATCGACGACGGCAGGGTTGTCGGTGGAGACACGACCGCTGGATGACACCGGGAGCACTGGCCTCTGGCTGCGAATAGTGCTGCCTCGACCCCTTCCTCTGCTGCCACGTCTGCTCGCTCCTAAAACATTGCCTCCTCTGCCACTCCTCTGCATGTTGTCTGACATACTCTTTAATTAAACGATTATGTGTCCCTGAGTAACAATTCTGTGTCCCTGAGTAACAATTCTGTGTCTGTGCGAGTAACAATTCTGTGGCCCTAAGTAACAGTTCTGTGGCCCTCAGTAACAATTCTGTGTCCCTGATTAACGTTTCTGTGGCCCCAAGTAACAGTTCTGTGGCCCTCAGTAACAATTCTGTGTCTGTGCGAGTAACAATTCTGTGTCTGTGCGAGAAACAATTCTGTGGCCCTAAGTAAAGTTTCTGTGGCCCTAAGTAACAATTCTCTGGCACTCAGTAACAATTCTGTCTGTCCCTGAGTAACAATTCTCTGGCACTCAGTAACAATTCTGTCTGTCCCTGAGTAAAAATTCTGTGGCCCTAAGTAAAGTTTCTGGGGCCCTGAGTAACAATTATCTGGCACTCCGTAACAATTCTGTCTGTCCCTGAGTAACAATTCTCTGGCACTCAGTAACAATTCTGTCTGTCCCTGAGTAAAAATTCTCTGGCCCTAAGTAAAGTTTCTGTGGCCCTGAGTAACAATTCTCTGGCACTCCGTAACAATTCTGTCTGTCCCTGAGTAACAATTCTCTGGCACTCAGTAACAATTCTGTCTGTCCCTGAGTAAAAATTCTGTGGCCCTAATTAAAGTTTCTGTGGCCCTAAGTAACAATTCTCTGGCACTCCGTAACAATTCTGTCTGTCCCTGAGTAACAATTCTCTGGCACTCAGTAACAATTCTGTCTGTCCCTGAGTAAAAATTCTCTGGCCCTAAGTAAAGTTTCTGTGGCCCTGAGTAACAATTCTCTGGCACTCCGTAACAATTCTGTCTGTCCCTGAGTAACAATTCTCTGGCACTCAGTAACAATTCTGTCTGTCCCTGAGTAAAAATTCTGTGGCCCTAATTAAAGTTTCTGTGGCCCTAAGTAACAATTCTCTGGCACTCAGTAACAATTCTGTCTGTCCCTGAGTAACAATTCTCTGGCACTCCGTAACAATTCTGTCTGTCCCTGAGTAACAATTCTCTGGCACTCAGTAACAATTCTGTCTGTCCCTGAGTAAAAATTCTGTGGCCCTAATTAAAGTTTCTGTGGCCCTAAGTAACAATTCTCTGGCACTCAGTAACAATTCTGTCTGTCCCTGAGTAACAATTCTCTGGCACTCCGTAACAATTCTGTCTGTCCCTGAGTAACAATTCTCTGGCACTCAGTAACAATTCTGTCTGTCCCTGAGTAAAAATTCTGTGGCCCTAATTAAAGTTTCTGTGGCCCTAAGTAACAATTCTCTGGCACTCAGTAACAATTCTGTCTGTCCCTGAGTAACAATTCTCTGGCACTCCGTAACAATTCTGTCTGTCCCTGAGTAACAATTCTCTGGCACTCCGTAACAATTCTGTCTGTCCCTGAGTATGAATTCTGTGGCCCTAACTAGCGTTTCTTTGTCCCTAAGTAACAGTTCTGTGGCCCTCAGTAACAGTTCTGTGTCTGTGCGAGTAACAATTCTGTGTCTGTGCGAGTAACAATTCTGTGGCCCTAAGTAACAGTTCTGTGGCCTTCAGTAACAATTCTGTGTCTGTGCGAGTAACAATTCTGTGTCTGTGCGAGTAACAATTCTGTGGCCCTAAGTAAAGTTTCTGTGGCCCTAAGTAACAATTCTCTGGCACTCAGTAACAATTCTGTCTGTCCCTGAGTAACAATTCTCTGGCACTCAGTAACAATTCTGTCTGTCCCTGAGTAAAAATTCTGTGGCCCTAAGTAAAGTTTCTGTGGCCCTGAGTAACAATTCTCTGGCACTCAGTAACAATTCTGTCTGTCCCTGAGTAACAATTCTCTGGCACTGAGTAACAATTCTGTCTGTCCCTGAGTAAAAATTCTGTGGCCCTAATTAAAGTTTCTGTGGCCCTAAGTAACAATTCTCTGGCACTCAGTAACAATTCTGTCTGTCCCTGAGTAACAATTCTCTGGCACTCAGTAACAATTCTGTCTGTCCCTGAGTAACAATTCTGTGGCCCTAACTAGCGTTTCTTTGTCCCTAAGTAACAGTTCTGTGGCCCTCAGTAACAGTTCTGTGTCTGTGCGAGTAACAATTCTGTGTCTGTGCGAGTAACAATTCTGTGGCCCTAAGTAACAGTTCTGTGGCCTTCAGTAACAATTCTGTGTCTGTGCGAGTAACAATTCTGTGTCTGTGCGAGTAACAATTCTGTGGCCCTAAGTAAAGTTTCTGTGGCCCTAAGTAACAATTCTCTGGCACTCAGTAACAATTCTGTCTGTCCCTGAGTAACAATTCTCTGGCACTCAGTAACAATTCTGTCTGTCCCTGAGTAAAAATTCTGTGGCCCTAAGTAAAGTTTCTGTGGCCCTGAGTAACAATTCTCTGGCACTCAGTAACAATTCTGTCTGTCCCTGAGTAACAATTCTCTGGCACTGAGTAACAATTCTGTCTGTCCCTGAGTAAAAATTCTGTGGCCCTAATTAAAGTTTCTGTGGCCCTAAGTAACAATTCTCTGGCACTCAGTAACAATTCTGTCTGTCCCTGAGTAACAATTCTCTGGCACTCAGTAACAATTCTGTCTGTCCCTGAGTAACAATTCTGTGGCCCTAATAACGTTTCTGTGGCCCTAAGTAACAATTCTCTGGCACTGAGTAACAATTCTGTCTGTCCCTGATTATGAATTCTGTGGCCCTAACTAGCGTTTCTTTGTCCCTAAATAACGATTCTGTGGCCCTCATTAACAAGTCTGTGTCCCTGAGTAATGGTTCTCTGTCCCTAAGTAACTTTTCTCTGTCCCCAATTATCGTTTCTGTGGCCCTAACTCTGTCCCTGTCCCTAGTACAGAGCGGTCTGCCTCTGTTCAATAACTGCAGGCAAATGAAGAATTCCAAAATGGCCGCTATTTATAGCTCGACCATTACACAGTGCTGGCTGGCTGGCTGCTGATAGGCTGATGCGATCACATGTAGTTGAGGCATGCATTATGGGTCAGCGCGCCTTGTCTGCGCGCCTTCCCAGACATCCCCGCTCCGTCGCCGCACATGTCAGCCGCCATTTTCTGAAAAATTTCGATTCGCGCGTCCGAATTAGGCTATTTTTCGGATTCGGCACGAATCGAAATTTTTCAGATATTCGACTCGAATTCCACTTCGGATACTTCGATTTGCTCATCTCTAATGTTGATCATATCCCCCCTTATGTATTTATACATGTTGATCATATCCCCCCTTAATCTCCTCTTTTCAAGAGACAATAAATTCAGTTCCTCTAATCTTTCCTCATAATTGAGCTCCTCCATGCCTCTTATCAGTTTGGTTGCCCTAACATGTGACACACATAACAAGCAGCACAGAAAAACAAGAATGGCTAAATGGCACAGAATATTGGGCATACAGTTGTGTCCAAAATTATTCAACCCCCAATGCTGTAAAGGGGTTTAGGGACTATAGTGTACATTTGGAATTGTATTCAGAATCAAATCCTACAAGGACGTTGTAACTACCCAAATGCAACTAAAATGACATCAATTGTTTATGTAATACAGTAGTAAATGGTTCTTATGTGGTTTCTTCATTGCCACAATTATTCAACCCCTTAAAGACTACCACTCTGAAGAACAGAGGTTCATACAGGTGCTTTCCATCAGGTATTGAAAACACCTGTGGATGTCACCGAGCAGCAATCAAGCATAATAAGCACCAATTAGGCAGCTTTAAAATGACTGTGATACTCAGCTCCTTCTAGACATTTACTGGTGTGGTTACAAACATGGTGAAGGCAAGAGAATGGTCCAGGAAGACAAGAGAAGAGGTGATTTCTCTTCACAGGAAGGGCAATGGCTATAAGAAGATTGCAAAGATGTTAAACATACCAAGAGACACCTTAGGAAGCATCATTCGCAAATTCAAGGCAAAGGGCACTGTTGAAACGCTACCTGGTCGTGGCAGAAAGAAGATGCTGACTTCGACTGCTGTGCGCTACCTGAAGCGTAGAGTGGAGAGAAGTCCCCGTGTGACTGCTGAGGAACTGAGAAAAGATTTGTCAGATGTGGGTACAGAAGTTTCAGCCCAGACAATAAGACGCACACTGCGTAATGAAGGCCTCCGTGCCAGAACTCCCAGGCGTACCCCCTTGCTGTCTCCAAAGAATAAGAAGAGTCGACTGCAGTATGCCAAAAGCCATGTGGACAAACCACAAAAGTTGTGGGATAGTGTTCTGTGGACTGATGAAACAAAATTAGAACTGTTTGGGCCCATGGATCAACGCTATGTTTGGAGGAGGAAGAACAAGGCCTATGATGAAAAGAACACCTTGCCTACTGTGAAGCATGGTGGAGGGTCAATCATGCTTTGGGGCTGTTTTGCTTCTGCAGGTACAGGGAAGCTTCAGCGTGTGCAAGGTACCATGAATTCTCTTCAGTACCAGGAGATATTGGATGGAAACGTGATGCAGTCCGTCACACACCTGAGGCTTGGGAGACGTTGGACCTTTCAACAGGACAATGATCCCAAGCATACCTCCAAGTCCACTAGAGCATGGTTGCAGAGGAAAGGCTGGAACATTTTGGAGTGGCCATCGCAGTCACCAGACTTAAATCCGATTGAGAACCTCTGGTGGGACTTAAAGAAAGCAGTTGCAGTGCGCAAGCCTAAGAATGTGACTGAACTGGAGGCCTTTGCCCATGAAGAATGGGCGAAGATACCCGTAGATCGCTGCAAGACACTTGTGTCAAGCTATGCTTCACGTTTAAAAGCTGTTATAACTGTAAAAGGATGCTGTACTAAGTACTAAGATTGAATGTCACTTGGGGGTTGAATAAAACTGATAATGCTGTGAGCACAGAAAAGACATTTGTGGTTATTTCATTATAACTGTTATGTTATATTTGTCTGACCTACAAGTGCCTCTTTAATGTAAATGTAAGCAAGATGACTGAATGATCAAAAGCAATGTCAAACTGGCCAAAACACTCAATTTCAGTGGGGGTTGAATAATTTTGGACACAACTGTAGCTTCAGAACAGTAGACAATAAGCCGCCACTCAAAGAAAGTCCACCACTGTTATCCTTCAACCTCTCACATATTCGGGTGCAAGCCCCATTTACATAACTGCATGCATGGAAAAACTCCAAAAATCTGGATGACTGCACGCTGAAAAGAAAAACATTCAACTTTATTGAGACATAAAAATCACCTGAGTACAGCACCTATACACTGTGGGAGCCAGGAAAAATGGTGGGAAAGGGTAGAAAAATGGGGAAATGCACCTGATTCAATGGGTATGATGGGGTCGTTGGTGCTCACTTAGGGGTAAAGTGGCCACAAAATTGCTTGGGGGGCTAGGGAGCTTTGATGCTCTGCAGGGGATGATGGAGAACAATTATGCTGAACAGGCTGTGGAAAAACAACAGGGTCCATCAAGAAGGTGAGGCAACAATAGGACCTAGAGATGGAAACACTAGTGCTCAGTGGGAGGGAAACCACTAGTGCCCAGTTAGGGTTGGGGAGGAACAGTAATGGCGGCCAATAGTGATAGCAGTGGAAAGGTTCTCACAAAACCTAGCAGGATATATACACCAGCAGGCCCCCTGGCAGTTCATGTAGGCTCATCTGAGGCACGGGATCGAAGCACTAACCAGTCTTCACCAGAGCTCCTAATGGTGGAGAAGGGTTTCAGTGTATGCTAGTGCCAGGTCCTCAGGATTGCCCAACAGGAGGTGAGCAAGCCGGGGTGTGGTAGCAGATGTAACAGGTAGAGATCAAACAGAAGTGTAAAGAGGGTATTCCGTAAACTAACCAAAAGTCAGTAACAAGTGGTTGCAGGTTGGGATCAAGCGGAAGCACAGTTGAGGAACACAGTTGAGTGGTGATGAAGATACAGATGGCAGCAGGAGCACAAGGAGCAAGATATCAGCTGGAGAAGAGCACAATAACAGGGCAAACAGGCACAGACATGGCTTCAGCAGGAATTTCATGGGTGGAGAAAGGCGTTCAAGGTTCACCAGAAATAAGATACAAAGTAGGGTTGTCCAATCAGACAGAGAGCTGCCCAGCATCTCAGGAGGCACAGCGGGAAAAGCCACTGCCTGACACAACAGAGGTCCTGGGTTTGGATCTGGGTTCTGACCCTCTGTCAGGTGGAAAATCTCTCTGCCACACAGGCTCTACACTGAGCTGGGACAAACAATTTAGCACTTAGCTCTTGGACATAGCCTGGTCCAATGGAACACGTGGCCATGGTACTGCACTAGGGCACATCAGGGCTAGGGCTCTTTCTCTTTAGAGGAGGACCAGACGTACACCCTGTGCACTTTTTTTTGTGTGCTGCACTTTTATGTGCTCACTGTTTTTGTACTGAGTGCTAGTTTTGTGAGTGTGTTCACTATACCACGGGACTTTAAAAAAAAAAAAAGGATCGTGTTACAATCCCAGGACAGTCTAGCAGAATATGGGATGGTTGAGGGGTTTGAGTTTTGGATTTATGAGGTATTGATCTTAAAGTTCAGGTGATAGATAATTTTTGGGGGGTTAATGAGATATAGACAGTGAAAAGAAAGTTAAAGAAATCAAAAAAGGAATACCAGCAACCCCACTTCAATAAAAGGGCAGGGGAAGATTTTTATTTCTGTCTGTGTCTTTGTTGCAGATTTTTCCTCACTTCCTGTCTGGTTAAACTGTTGTCAGCAGGATAGGAAGTGTGGATAAATCTCTCCTATGAATCCTGGATGGCTGTAAAAACCACCAGGGGGTATAATTCTTCCCTACTCCTTCCATAACCAAAAAGTACATTTGAACTTTTCCTGTCTGCTACCGCCTAGGCTGTCCCGCTTGCCTTTCTTTTCTCTAAAATGGAACGGAAAAAGGCTGCAGCTACCTGGATGAATGTTTCATCAGCCTTCTCACATAACACCCCGCTCAGCTGGAGCAGGATGATCTTACAGGCTCACCTAACAAGCTTTTCTGTTTCAATTGCAGTTTAACTGGCTGATTTGTTGTGTTCCCATACTTCACCCTCATACTGCACCCCCATAATGCACCCTCACACTGCACCCTCATACAGAAGCCTCATACTTCACCCTCACACTGCACCCCCATAATGCACCCTCACACTGCACCCTCATACAAAAGCCTCATAATTCACCCTCACACTGCATCCTCATACTTCACCCTCACACTGCACCCCCATAATGCACCCTCACACTGCACCCTCATACAAAAGCCTCATACTTCACCCTCACACTGCATCCTCATACTTCACCCTCACACTGCACCCTCATAATGCACCCTCACACTGCACCCTCATACAGAAGCCTCATACTTCACCCTCACACTGCACCCCCATAATGCACCCTCACACTGCACCCTTATACTACACCCTCATACTGCACCCTCACACTGCACACCCATAATGCACAATCACACTGCACCCTCATACTTCATCCTCACACTGCACCCTCACAATGCACCCCCATAATGCACCCTCACACTGCACCCTCATACTACACCCTCACACTGCACCCTCATACTGCACCCTCATAATGCACCCTCACACTGCACCCTCATAATGCACCCTCATATTGCACCCTCACACTGCACCCTCGCACTGCACCCTCATAATCCAACCCCATAATGTACCCTCAAACTGCACCCTCATACCTCATACTGCACCCCCACAATGCACCCTCACACTGCACCCTCATACTACACCCTCACACTGCACCCTCATACTACACCCTTACACTGCATCCTCATACTGCACCCTCATACTGCACCCCCATACTGCACCCCCATACTGCACCCTCACATTGTACCCTCATACTGCACCCCCATAATGCACCCTCACACTGAACCCTCATACAGAAGCCTCATTCTTCACCCTTACACTGCATCCTCATCTTCACCCTCATACTGCACCCCCATACTGCACCCCCATACTGCTCCACCCAAAAGATCCATTTTAAAGATTGGTCCCCCACACCCCATTAAGGATGGGCACATTTGGGGAGTGGGTTCCAGAAATTGACAGGTACCTGCTCCCACTTCCGCTGCGATTGCCTAGGCAGTTAGAAGCAGAATTTGTCCTCCCCATAATCTTCTGGGACACATGACAGGTCCCAGAAGACTACAGGACCATTCAGAAAGCGCAACACTACTCGCGCACTGCTGCCGGGAACATCGACTGGCCGGTGAGATGGGCTACGGGGGGAGTTTAGAACGGGATCGGGGGACAGGTGACTGGCTGTTTTTTAAAAGTCAGCAGCTACAAAAAAGTGTGACTGGAACTCCATTTTAGGGGAAGCAGTAAAATTGTGACTCAGTTGTGTTTTTGTTTATTGGTTGCCCAAAAATCCCTCTATAATGTTTCCCCAACTATGATAACAATAACCCATACTATTGCTCCAAGGGTTTACATGTAGTATAAAGTATCACATTGGCCGATTTCTTGGATTTTTCAGCTGCTTTGTCAAGGCACTAAAAATCTGATATTTGTTGCAAAGTGACATGGCCCTATGATAAATAATTGATCTGGAATAAATAAATAATTAACTCAAACGAATTACACAGCAATGAAGTTTTGCTGGTCTCTAGATAATTGTCGCCCTCTCAGCTCCCAGTGTGAAAACTAGGAAAGTGGAGAAAAGGATGGTTTGCATGAAATTCTTGCAGTATCACTGTAACCAGAACCCCAAGGTTGCACCGGGGGGGGGGAAAGCCCAATGCTGTGAAAAAGTATTTGCCCCCTTTCTGATTTAAATTTTTTTTCATATTTGTCACACTTAATGTTTCAGATCATCAAACAAATTTTAACATTACGCAAAGATAACCCAAGTAAATACAAAATGCAGTTTTTAAATGATTTAATTTATTAAGGGAAAAAAGCTGTCCAAACCTGCCTAGCCCTGTGTGAAAAAGTAATTGCCCACCCCCTCTCCCTCGCTAAATCATGAATGAACTGCGATTAACAAAATTTTTTGGAAAGCTGAGTTAAATTTCACATGCCACAACAAGGCCTAATTACTACCAGACCTGTTGAATCAAGAAATCACTTAAATATTAGCTGCCTGACAAAGTAAAGTATGCTAAAAGTTCTCAAAGAGCAGCACATAATGCTGGGATCTAAAGAAATTCAAGAACAGGTGAAAAGTAATGGCCGTGTATCAGTATGGAAAGGGTTACAAAGCCATTTCTAAGGCTTTGGGACTCCAGTAAACCACGATGAGAGCCATTGTCCACAAACGGAGAAAACTTGGAGCAGTGGTGAACCTTCCCAGGAGTGACCGACCCACCAAAATTATTCTAAGAGCACAATGACAACTCATCCAGGAGGTCATAAAAGAACCCAGAACAACATCTAAAGAACTGCAGGCCTCACTTGCCTCAGTTAAGGTCAGTGTTCATGATTCAACAATAAGAAAAAGACTGGTCTTCCATGGGAGAGTTCCAAGGCTAAAATCCCTGCTGATCAAAAAGAACACAAAGGCTCGTCTCAAATTTGCCTAATAACATATTGATTCTCCAAAAACCTGTGAGGCAAATATTCTGTGGACTGAAGAGACAAAAGTTGATCTTTTTGGGAGGTGTGCATCTTGTTACATCGAGTGTAAAACTAACATTTCATAAAAAGAACATCATACCAACAGTCAAACATGGTGGTGGTAGTGTGATGGTCTGGGGCTGCTTTGCAGCTTCAGGACCTGGACAACTTGCCATAATTTATGGAACCATGAATTCTGCGCTCTACCAGAAAATCCTGAAGGAGAATGTCTGGCCATCAGTTCGTGGCCTTGAGCTCCAGTGCATTTGGGTTATGCAGCAGGGCGTTTAGGGGGCAATTACTTATTACATAGTGCCAGGCAGGTTTGGACAGCTTGTTTCCCTTAATAAATTAAATCATCATTTAAAACTGCATTTTGTATTTACTCGGACTATCTTTGTATAGTATTAAAATTTGTTTGATGATCTGAATCATTAAAAAAAAAACATTAAATAGGGGCAAATACTTTTTTACAGCATTGTATAGCCTTTCCCTCTGAACTAGTAGGATTGTTATCAGGGTTAACAAACTTTTTTCCAAGGACAATGGCCTAGTTGTAGCCACCCAGCATTTCAAGGGTGACTAATAAATTTACTTTTCCTGGGTAGTAGTTTGCCTGGGACAATCTGTAGCTTCTTATTTAGCTTCTCTCCTATGTTCCAGAATTGAACCAGTACCCTACTGCCGCTACTAGCTGTCATGGGCACGTAGAGCCATGGTTCTGGGATGGTAGCAAATCTTGTGCTGTTGAGTCTTTATGACCCTTCTGGCTCCTACTAGTAGTTTTCTGCAGAGGTTCATGCTGGAGGAGGCTATAAAAACTTGGGGAGTTGTCTGCTGAGTCTCTCTTTACCCCAAGCTTCGGCCTGGGGAGGATGTGTTAAAACTGTTCAGGCCTGAGCCCTATGGGGCCTTGCACAGGATTCTTTAATCTGCTCTGCCTGGTCGGGGAGGGTGTACTTCCAAGGTGGATGTCTTCTGGAGGGGAATCAGTGTTTGTCCTCAGAGGATCCTGGCACTCCCTTGGACTAATGGAGTCTGGAAGCCTTTGCTGCTAATGGAGACCTAACCCTAACCCTCTCTCCCTGTGAAGCTGGAGCAATAAAACTCGAAAAGATTAAAGTGACTGGTGCTTTTCCTTGTCATGTGATGGTCTCTGCTGTGGCCATGGATCCACCTTGAGGTAATTGCTAGCCTTCTCCCTGCTGGAGGTGAGTCCACTCCTCTACCCCATGCCAGAGGGGTGCTACATAAAGGTAAGACATTGGTCTCATAAACAAAGGATCATGGGCTGTACCCCCATTTATGCATGAATGAGATGTGACTTCTTGTGAGATGAAAAAAAAATAAACTCAAAGAACATGAACTTTATTGTATAAACTACTGGTCTCGGAAATCCACCATGTCATAGAACTGAACATAGGAAGACATGTTTGATGTCCAACAATAAAAGAGAAAAATTCGCAGCTCAACTTACTTTGCACACATTTGCAAATATATGCATAAGCTGCAGAGCCTCCTCACGGCACCCCAATATTCTGCAGTTCCTAATTCTATAAATAGTCTCCCCCATTTGAGAGATCCATTCCTTCAATGTGGGGGGATCTGTAGATACCCAATGTCACAGAATCAGTATACGTGCCTGAAAAAGGGCTCTAGCTACTGCCTGCTTGGAAATATCCTCAATCAGAAGATCACTCAATATACCCAAAAAACAATATTTGGGGTCTTCCGCTATCTGCACCTGGAAAACCCTATGGATGGTGACCAAAACCTCCATCCAATAGTGATGCAGTTTTTAGCATATCCATACCATATGTAATAAATCTCCATGATCCCTGGATCACCTAATACACATGGGATTGGCCTGCACCTCCATACAGAACAGCCTAAAAGGAGTAAAGCGAACCCTTAGAAGTAGATATAGCTGTGAGAGGTGTTGTGCTACATTAAGAGAAGATTTCTGAACGGCCAGTAAAGCCTCTTCCCAATGTTCTCCATCCAACATCCTGCTCCCATTGAGAGACCACAGTAAACGGGTAGTCTTTAAGAAAAATATAAGGTGTTGTTCTTGATAAGCTGAGGGTATCTTACAACTCCTTGCTTTTCATATCCTACCGTATGTTAAACTATATCTGTGCTATGCTGCCTAATTATATATTCTTTAAACCTCATGCTGGTCCCCGGTGCCCCTTTGGGCGATCAGCAGCCTGGCAGGTTGGAATATGTTCAGTGTAATGATATACTAGGCCTTGCAGAGTTTCATGTATGAATTGAGAAGGCTGTAACCCAGCATTTCAAGACTCCTTAGGTCTGAGTTCAAGTGACCTCAGAGCCCCTTATGTCCTGTCTTGGGGCAGCTTGGCAGAGGGGAGGGGGACTTTTTGATGTTTTCTAAATGCTGGGAGCAGGACTAAATACCGCCTGTCCTGCATCATGCCTTCTCTTGGTGTGGATGGGCTAGCCTGCCTGCACCATGATGCTATTCAATAAAAAAAACTCCAGAAAATTCAGAATGTTAGAATAAAATAAGGGTGCTTTGATCTGCTGAGGTAGTTAGCAGACCCAAGCACCTGCCATGCCCTGGATACACCTGTTGATCTTGCTATGTAAGTACACACACTAACACATGCATCTGAGCAATCCTAGCACTAACTGCTGCCAATGTGACTTCAGCAATTGCTGAACTGTTTTTTTTAGACTATTAGGACATTTTTAATTAAGTCAGCATTCATCCTGTTTAATGAACAGAGACACTTTTGCTAGATTATATGTAGTACATCATAAATAAACAGACACTACCAGGTGATGACATCAGGCACACATAGTGTTTTAATCCATGATCTTTGATATTTGAGATCACACCTAACCCATTGGCCACTGTGCCATCCCTATGCATCATTTGGGCCAAAGAATCTAAGAATAGTCAAGTAGATGTGGTTTAAAGTGAATAAGTCCAGACCAATTCTTAGTCCAGCAAAATGATTTAGATGTTACAGGTGAAACTCAAAAAATTAGAATATGGTGCAAAAGTTCATTTATTTCAGTAATGCAACTTAAATGGTGAAACTAATATATGAGATAGACTCATTACATGCAAAGCAAGATAGTTCAAGCCGTGATTTGTCATAATTGTGATGATTATGGCTTACAGCTCATGAAAACCCCAAATCCACAATCACAGAAAAAAAGAATATTGTGAAAAGGTGCAATATTCTCGGCTCAAAGTGTCCCACTCTAATCAGCTAATTAAGCCATAACACCTGCAAAGGGTTCCTGAGCCATTAAATGTTCTCTCAGTCTGGTTCAGTAGGAATCACAATCATCGGAAAGACTGCTGACCTGACAGTTGTGCAGAAAACCATCATTGACACCCTCCATAAGGAGGGAAAGCCTCGAAAGGTAATTGCAAAAGAAGTTGGATGTTCCCAAAGTGCTGTATCAAAGCACACTAATAGAAAGTTACGTGGAAGGGAAAAGTGTGGAAGAAAAAGGTGCACAAGCAGCAGGGATGACCACAGCCTGGAGAGGAGGCCATTCAAAAGTGTTGGGGACTTTCACAAGGAGTGGACTGAGGCTGGAGTCAGTGCATCAAGAGCCACCACACACAGACAGATCCTGGACATGGGCTTCAAATGTCGTATTCCTCTTGTCAAGCCGCTCCTGAACAACAAACAACGTCAGAAGCGTCTTACCTGGGCTAAAGAAAAACAGACCTGGTCTGTTGCTCAGTGGTCCAAAGTCCTCTTTTCTGATGAGAGCAACTTTTGCATCTCATTTGGAAACCAAGGACCCAGAGTATGGAAGAAGAATGGAGAGGCGCACACTGCAAAATGCTTGAAGTCCAGTGTGAGGTTTCCACAGTCTGTGTTGATTTGGGGAGCTACAGTTGTGTCCAAAATTATTCAACCCCCAATGCTGTAAAGGGGTTTAGGGACTATAGTGTACATTTGGAATTGTATTCAGAATCAAATCCTACAAGGACGTTGTAACTACCCAAATGCAACTAAAATGACATCAATTGTTTATGTAATACAGTAGTAAATGGTTCTTATGTGGTTTCTTCATTGCCACAATTATTCAACCCCTTAAAGACTACCACTCTGAAGAACAGAGGTTCATACAGGTGCTTTCCATCAGGTATTGAAAACACCTGTGGATGTCACCGAGCAGCAATCAAGCATAATAAGCACCAATTAGGCAGCTTTAAAATGACTGTGATACTCAGCTCCTTCTAGACATTTACTGGTGTGGTTACAAACATGGTGAAGGCAAGAGAATGGTCCAGGAAGACAAGAGAAGAGGTGATTTCTCTTCACAGGAAGGGCAATGGCTATAAGAAGATTGCAAAGATGTTAAACATACCAAGAGACACCTTAGGAAGCATCATTCGCAAATTCAAGGCAAAGGGCACTGTTGAAACGCTACCTGGTCGTGGCAGAAAGAAGATGCTGACTTCGACTGCTGTGCGCTACCTGAAGCGTAGAGTGGAGAGAAGTCCCCGTGTGACTGCTGAGGAACTGAGAAAAGATTTGTCAGATGTGGGTACAGAAGTTTCAGCCCAGACAATAAGACGCACACTGCGTAATGAAGGCCTCCGTGCCAGAACTCCCAGGCGTACCCCCTTGCTGTCTCCAAAGAATAAGAAGAGTCGACTGCAGTATGCCAAAAGCCATGTGGACAAACCACAAAAGTTGTGGGATAGTGTTCTGTGGACTGATGAAACAAAATTAGAACTGTTTGGGCCCATGGATCAACGCTATGTTTGGAGGAGGAAGAACAAGGCCTATGATGAAAAGAACACCTTGCCTACTGTGAAGCATGGTGGAGGGTCAATCATGCTTTGGGGCTGTTTTGCTTCTGCAGGTACAGGGAAGCTTCAGCGTGTGCAAGGTACCATGAATTCTCTTCAGTACCAGGAGATATTGGATGGAAACGTGATGCAGTCCGTCACACACCTGAGGCTTGGGAGACGTTGGACCTTTCAACAGGACAATGATCCCAAGCATACCTCCAAGTCCACTAGAGCATGGTTGCAGAGGAAAGGCTGGAACATTTTGGAGTGGCCATCGCAGTCACCAGACTTAAATCCGATTGAGAACCTCTGGTGGGACTTAAAGAAAGCAGTTGCAGTGCGCAAGCCTAAGAATGTGACTGAACTGGAGGCCTTTGCCCATGAAGAATGGGCGAAGATACCCGTAGATCGCTGCAAGACACTTGTGTCAAGCTATGCTTCACGTTTAAAAGCTGTTATAACTGTAAAAGGATGCTGTACTAAGTACTAAGATTGAATGTCACTTGGGGGTTGAATAAAACTGATAATGCTGTGAGCACAGAAAAGACATTTGTGGTTATTTCATTATAACTGTTATGTTATATTTGTCTGACCTACAAGTGCCTCTTTAATGTAAATGTAAGCAAGATGACTGAATGATCAAAAGCAATGTCAAACTGGCCAAAACACTCAATTTCAGTGGGGGTTGAATAATTTTGGACACAACTGTATGTCATCTGCTGGTGTTGGTCCACTGTGCTTCATTAAGTCCAGGGTCAACGCAGCCGTCTACCAGGAGATTTTGGAGCACTTCATGCTTCCTTCCGCAGACGAGCTTTATTGGGATGCGGACTTCATTTTCCAGCAGGACTTGCCACCTGCCCACACTGCCAAAAGTACCAAAACCTGGTTCAATGACCGTGGGATTACTGTGCTTGATTGGCCAGCAAACTCGCCTGACCTGAACCCCATAAAGAATCTATGGGGCATTGCCAAGAGAAAGATGAGAGACATGAGACCGAACAATGCAGAAGAGCTGAAGGCCACTATTGAAGCATCCTGGTCTTCCATAACACCTCAGCAGTGCCACAGGCTGATAGCTTCCATGCCACGCCACATTGAGGCAGTAATTGCTGCAAAAGGGGCCCAAACCAAGTACTGAGTACATATGCATGCTTCTACTTTTCAGAGGTCCGATATTGTTCTATGGACAATCCTTGTTTTATTGATTGAATGTAATATTCTAATTTTTTGATTTGTAGATTTGGGGTTTTCATGAGCTGTAAGCCATAATCATCACAATTATGACAAATCACGGCTTGAACTATCTTGTTCTTTGCATGTAATGAGTCTGTCTCATATATTAGTTTCACCTTTTAAGTTGCATTACTGAAATAAATGAACTTTTGCACAATATTCAAATTTTTCGAGTTTCACCTGTACAATTAATCTGCTAGGTGTCCTACAAGCCCTAGTATACTGTCTACTAGATTCAAGCTTGCTATACATGAGGGTGCAGTGGCCAAGTGGAAAGGCGTTGGTCTCGTAAGCCAAAGATCATGGGTTCAATTCCCATCTGTGCCTGTAATCAACTGTTTCCTAAAAGCTTCAGCTTGTGGTTTGAGTTCCTTTATTATGTACTACATACAAAGGGGGGTAGCAAGCATACTTCTTGGCACATGCCGTACCCAGGAAGCACTTGTCAATCCTGCCAGACAAGTGCATGCACTGGAGAGAGGAGCCGGAGGTCCAGTGCCAGCACCCCAGAATAGTGATCCACTGCAGTATCCAGAGGAGGGAGTTCCTGTAACACAGGCTGCTACACCAATCCATCCCTTAAAGGGGACCTCTGGCTGATTGGATCCTCATACTACCCAGGAGCACCTGACGTACCACACACTACCCAGAGGAAGGATAATCCTTTGCCTGGCCTAATCCGCTTCCTTAAAGAGGACCTCCGAGTGTTGATTTATATGCGTATTTCCAATACGCATCTGGTGAGTGCGTATTTTTACCCCACTTTTCAAGCACAAGCACTGAAGCATCGCCGCAGTTGACACTTTAAGCACGGATTGTCACTTTATGAACTGTATATATCTATTCATTATATTCATATATTTATCTGGTCTTTTCTACGGATATTATTACCATTAATTTATTAGCGCTGCACTTGAATTTATATTTTTATGATTGAGGTTTTATCTGGTTACCTTTAGTGCAACAGCTGCTTTTATTGAGAGCGCTTACTTTTTTTATCCATTTCCTTTAAGTGCATGCACTGACACATGAACCGGAGCAATCCTCCACTGTGCCCTCTCTGAGCATCAATTGTGGGGGGATGTTTCAATAAAACATCTAAGAACATATTAACATATGAAAAGAAGACTTTTCATTCCCTATGAAGAGGAAAGAAGGTTTACAGTTTCCCTTCTGTGTGTCCCACAAGTCTCTGTATAGTGTTTGAGTTGGGTGTCTGACGACCTACATATGGAGGCACAGGTGCCAAGAGGTAAGGTATTGGTCTAGTCAACCAAGAATCATGGGTTCAATCCCCATCTGTGCCTGTATAAAGCTCAAGACTTTGCTATGTGCAGCACAGTGGCTAAATGGTTAGTACTTCCACTTGGCAGTACTAGGGTTGTTGGTTTGAAACCCAACCACTACACCACCTGCCTGGAGTTTGTGTGTTGTGCCTGTGTGGGTTTCCTCTGGGTATTCTGGTTTTCTCCCACACTCCAAAGACATGCTGGTAGGTTAGTTGTCTCTTGTCTAAATTGGTCCTAGTGTTTGAATGTAAGTTAGGGACCTTAGATTGTACACTCCTTGAGAGTTAGGGTTTGATGTGAATGTACAATATATATGTAAATTGACAGCACAATATAAGTACCTGAAATAAATAAATAATGTGTTACATATGAACCTAGCAAATGTGTTGAGTACCATATTCATTAAATATTTCCTTCTACTGTAAGAAAGCATAGTGTAGCATTGGGTGGTGTACTGTTGCCTTGGTGGCAGTCTGTTGAGTAGTGCGTAACCTACATGTAGACGTGGTCTTCTTCAAAAGGATAGGTAAATGTTAAAATATTCTAGAACAGGGGTCTCCAAGCAGCAGCCCTTCCCTAACCTTTATCTGGCACTATTCCTCTGTGATGGAACACAGCCCCCTTTGGAGAGGTGGGGAGACCCCTGTCTCAGTTCCCCAAATCCCTCTTATGTGTAAGTTGCCCTGTGCCTGTTAGGGGTACAGGGTGACCTGTCCTGCTATTGTGTAGACATGTATAGGTGGGGTGTGGGGGTTGTTCATTGTTTAATGCCCCTTGATTGTCCCATTGTTCTATTATGTGTATCTATGTTAAAATAAAGCAGTCTATTTCCTGTCTTTCAAAAAAAATATGAAAGACAGGAAATAGACTTTTATTTTAACATAGATACAAGATATATACACAGGGCGGGGAAATACACACCCAGACAGGAAACAGATCAGCAGGCTGTCCCATCAGGGGGAAGGGCTGCCAGAAACATTACATCCCATAATAATTTGCTAGAACAATGGGATGCAGCCGCATGGCAGTGAACAATGGGATACACCACATGGCAATAGATGTAATGTACAGCGCTGAGCGAACTATTGGCGCTTTATAAATACTGTATAATAATAATACACCACATGGCAGTAGACAATACCCAAACCCATACATCCCATAATAGTTTGCTCTCATGCAAGACACATAATAGAACAATGGGACAACCACATGGCATTAAACAATGAACAACCCCCACACCCCACCTATATATGTCTACACAATAGCAGGACAGATCACCCTGTACCCCTAACAGGCACAGGGCGACTTACACATAAGAGGGATTTGGGGAGCTGAGACAGGGGTCTCCCCACCTCTCCAAAGGGGGCTGTGTTCCATGGGCCCCCCACCCAAAGCCACTCCAGTCACATCCTCCCTATGATAGAGGCACAAATCCTACCACTGACACCAACATTGCAGCACTATTTCTTTCACTGATAAGAATGATGGGGCATTATTCCTGCCACTGATACCAATGATGGGATACTATTCTTCCATGAATACCAATAATGGGGCAATCTTCCTTCTCCTACTGACCACCAACCCTGAGGCCATGTTTATTTTCACCAATTCTGGGCCCAGGACATTTTCTTCCCCAGCTGGCCACAATCCAGTCCCCCTAAAGTCTGAAGGACAGTAAACTGTGGCTAAATGGTTAGCACATCTGCCTGGCAATATTAGCTTTGTTAGCTTGAATCCCAACCATGGCACCACCTGCCTGGAGTTTGCACATTCTCTCTGAGCCTTCATGGGTTTCCTCCGGGTACTCTGGTTTCCTCCCACACCCTAAAGACATGCTGGTAAGTTAAGTGGACCCTGTCTAAATTGGCCCTAGTATGTGTATGTATGAATGTATGTTAGGGACCTTAGAATGTACGCCCCTTGACAGTTAGGGACTGATGTGTATGTACAATATATATGTAAAGCACTGCATAAATTGATGGAGCTATATAAGTACCTATACTAAATAAACTGGCCCTTTGTTTGAAAAGTTTGGAGACCCCTATTCTAGAATATGTTAACAAGGAGAATATCAAACACTAACTACCAGGGGTGGACTGACAACTCATGGGGCCCCCAGCCAATAGGAAATCATGGGGCCCCTGTGTCCTTGCCCACACTCAAAACATACCCAAAAAAGCCTATGAAGGGTACCAGGGAAATCTCATGGGGCCCCCTACTGACCTCAGGCAGTGCCCAAGGGCCTAAATGGTCAGTCCGCCCCTGATAACTACATCCTCTGAATATTTCTAAGACACTTGGGAGCTTCTAGATTATACAGCTAGTCTATGTCTTCGGGTTAAATCCTGCAGTACTCGGTGGACCCTGTAGTGTAACTAAGATCTTCTATTTCTGTAAGGTAGGCTTTTACTACAGAGGATGTGTCTCTTCTGCAAAAACAAGTGTCTTACCTTCCTGCCAGCAATGTTATTTTCTAAATCTGTTTGCTACTGGGAGGAACTAACTCCTGTGCAATCCGGAGCTACATCATCCCTGACTGACTAATAAAGATGGCAGAAAACAGAAAATCCAGAAGAAAACAGTGGCAATGCACATTGCAGCACTGGAGAAGTCCCTTTGGATGGTAGGTCAGTCATAATGTGTAAATATGCTGTACATACATACATAATCTGATGAAGCCCTGAGCCCCAACAGTGGAGTTTACTTCCATTTTAGGATTTAACCTTCCCTTCCCATCCCTTACAGAACCACCCCAGCTTCACAGGCCCAAAATATTAGATCTTGGTCAGCATGATTATTCCCCCACCCCTACCTTCCAGTTTATATGTGACCAAAACCCAGAATCATAAGCCCTATATTGAATGCCAAGTATTACAGAGGGACTGAACCTATGAGCTTTAGCTTAGGAAACCAACACCTTACTGTTTGACCACTGTAGTCTAAGCACCAAGGAGAGCAATTTGTTAAAAATAGCCAGAAAACATTGCAGATGAGCTAAAATTAGAAAGACAACAGAAATACAAACGTTGTTTTGGAAGTTTGAATGTAATTGGTTATAAAGGAAGCAGAATGACACAGTGAGTTTCAGGGTACAGGGTTTAAGAAGTATACTCTCAATGGCCCTTTGAAGTTCCCTTTGCTCCAAAATGAATAAGCCTAGACCATTTCTTAGACCACCAAAAGGTACTGAAGTTCAGGACTAGAGCATGGGATACCCCGAACTGTAGAACTTGAGGACTGCTAGGTTTCTGACTGCTCTGTACAACTTGCAAGCTGTATTGCACAACTTTACGCTGCACTGTACTTTCTCCTGGTTATTTAGTGCAACTCCTGGCTGTCTTGCATGGTTCCTTGGCTTGATCCCCATCAGTTCAAAAGGGGAGCCAGGGCAGAAGACAAGCAGAAGGAAGGGGATCATGGACAGGATGGGGCTATCGGTGCAGAGGGGGTAGCATTTACTGGAACCATTCCTTTATGTTTCCCCTCTGGTCCTCCAATCTCCCCCCCAACACTGCTGCCAGCCACCCGCCGACTGCTGGGGGGCACAAGGGATCATTTCAGGATAGAGAACAGGGTGGGGCCGGTAAATATGTCATAAAACATAGTAAACATTTTGTGAATGAACGGAAAGCTCTACACCACAGTATTCCTGTTCATTCATTCTGTGCAGCTGAGGATGGAGATAGTGATTGAGGACTGTATTGATGGCTTGAATGCCAAAGCTACAAAAGCACAGCTACGAATTGAACCCATGATCTTTGGTTTAGAAGACCAACATTTCACAGCTTGACCATTGTAACCAAGGAAGACATGCTTGCAACTCAGCCAAAGGTGCAGTGGCCAAGTGGTAAGGCGTTGGTCTCGTAAACCAAAGATCATGGGTTCAATCCCCATCTGTGCCTGAATGAAGCTTTTCCTTTGAAATATAACCTAGTGGTCATGATATATGATGTATTAAATACAAAACTAGCTAAAGCAATGAATACTGGCTTCATTAAACATTTCCTGGTAGCAAAGGAAAGCATAATACAGCAGTAAGCATACTTACCTGTAGGTTGAGCAGCGCTAGGTCTTCCAGCAACTCCAGTAGAAGTTGCAGTGGTAAAGTGCTGGTTTTGTAAACCAGGGGTCTCCAGACTTTCTAAACAAAGAGCCAGTTTACTATAATTCAGACTTTAGGGGGTCTAGACTGTGGCCGCTGGGAAAAGATCCTGACCTCAGTGGGAAAGTGCAATGCCTCATCTTTGGTGTCAGTGGGAGGAATTGTGCCCCATTCTTGGTGTCATTCTGAGGAATTGTGCCCCATCATTGGTGTCATTGGGAGAAATTGTGCCCCATCATTGGTGTCATTGGGAGAAATTGTGCCCCATCATTGGTGTCATTGGGAGAAATTGTGACCTGTCATTTGGTAGAATTGTGCCCCATTGTTGGTGTCATTCTGAGGAATTGTGCTCCATCATTAGTGTCATTGGGAGAAATTGTGCCCCATCTTTGGTGTCGGTGAGAGAAATTGTGCCCCATTCTTGGTGTCATTCTGAGAAATTGTGCCCCATCATTGGTGTCAGTGGGAGAAATTGTGCCCCATGCTTGGTGTCATTCTGAGAAATTGTGCCCCATTATTAGTGTCATTGGGAGAAATTGTGCCCCATCATTGGTGTCATTGGGAGGAATTGTGCCCCATTGTTGGTGTAATTCTGAGGAATTGTGCCCTATCATTAGTGTCATTAGGAGAAATTGTGACCCATCTTTGGTGTCGGTGGGAGACATTGTGCCCAATTCATTGTTGTCAGTAGAGGGAATTATGTCCCATTGTTGGTATCAGTGAATGAAATAGTGCCTCAAGAGCCAGATAAAATCAAGCAAAGGGCTGCATCTGGCACCTGAGCTCCAGCTTGGAGACCAGTGTTGTAAGTCAAAGATTGCATGGCTGATCCTGCTCTGTGCCTTAGAGTATCTTAGAAATCCTTGTCTTTGCTATCATCCTCTTGTATGCATTTTTGGAGAGCTTTTCCAACCATACAAGCAAAAACGCAAACACTTAGCTAAACTAAAATTAGAAAAAAAACCTAAGTTGTTACCAAAATAGTTTAGAAGGGTGATACAGTAAGCAGAACAACATAGGGAGTTGTAGGGTGCTTTAATGTCCTCCAATGCTTTAGCGTACCCTTGGTACGTACTATAACTTGCGTAGACATGTTCATTTTGTAAGGTAAGTATACACACTGAGGAATCCCCAATGTCAACTGCTGAGCTATGCTTTTTTATACTGTAAGGACAGTTTTTATTAACTCTGCCCTCTTCCCATTTAATAAACACAGGTTGATATATAAAAAGCCATTGCCAATAACTTTAGGCACAGATGGGGATTGAACCCATGATCTTTGGTTTACGAGACCAACGCCTTACCACTTGGCCACTGCACCCACATGACCAGCAACCTGGAATAGGAAAGTTTCAACAAAGCTTCTAAGAGGAGCCAAGTAAATATACAGTATAAAACAAAGACTTTACAAGACTCCCTATTAGCTGGAAATATGTATTTTTTGGAGAGTAATTCCAAGCATCAAGTGAAACCAATCAGTGAACAGTTATAATACTGGTAAGAGAACTTAAACTGGTACCAAAGTTGGAGTGTAATTGGTGATACAGGAAGCAGAATGGCAGCTGGGGTAGCAGGGTACGGGGTTTAAGAAGTACACTCCCACTGATCCTTTGTGATGTTGTTTGCTTTAACGTAAATAAAGCTAGACCATTTCTTAGATCATCAGATGGTACAATTAGCCTGCTGGTTGTCCTGCCAGCTTCAGTATACTAGCAGAAGAAAAGGAGGGCACCATCTGGAATTCCTTCCACTCCACATGCCGACTGAAGGAATTCCAGATGTACGTCTTCGGTTTTAAAGTTTTTCACTGATTTTACGCCTCCTGCCCTGATCACATTCCTTTTCTTGTCTTCGAGGGATTCCCCACATCCTTGATGAGGAGCTTCCAGTTCTTTTCCAGGCATTTGCCTTCTGGTCCATCCCTTCTTCCATTGTCAGGCTCAGGATGCACTAACTGTGTCCACACTGCCACCACGTCGGTCACATAGGATCTCCACCATCCCTAGCGAGGCTTGCCGACTCCTATCCAGGTGCCCTGGTTCCTTGGTCTGTCTTCTCCTCCATTTGCCTATCCTATGGACAAGTCCACCTAGTGACTCTTCTCCGTTACATCCTGTGTACAGTCAGTTCCCATTTTCCGTCTACTATGCCCCATGTCACCATCCCATTCTATATTGTGTGAGCGCTGAATTTGTGTTCATTATTTAATGATCATTGCATGTACCACAGCTTCAGTATACTGCCTATTGTACTCCAATGTGCCACGGCTGGTGGCACAGTGGCCAAGTGGTAAGTTGATCACCACAAGATCATAGATTCAATCTCTATCTGTGACTGAAGGAAGCCATTGAATGAAAGGTTGGGTTTGTTTATGATGCTCTTCATACAGAACTAATTACATAAGTTTAAATAATGGGGACAAAACAAAAGAGGGTAGAAGGAAAAACCAAACTCTTTACCCACATGGAAGGAAAATATATTTGAAATATATTTAAAAAATATTCTTCCCAAATATATTGACATATATTTGAAATACTACAGTTTTGGCCATATTCAATATATTTCAAAATATATTTCAATAAATATATATATATATATATATATATATATATATATATATACTGCATGTTGAAGTGCATTTGAGGTATTATTATTATTATGAATAATAATAAAAATATTTTTTTAGGGTTCGGAGGTTAAGGTTTGGGTTAATGTTTATTTATTTATTAATTATTGCATATTATTATTTTATTTATGCATTTGTTATTTATTTATGATTATTTTTATTTATTTGTGTATTTATTTTACATGTATTTATTCAATTATTATTAATATTATTATTAACACTCTAACATAAAACAAACAAATAAATAAATAATAGGAAGACAATAAATAAAATATTAACCCCAAACCCCTGCAAATTCTAATCCTAACCTTAACTATAGTCCCTTACCCTAACAATAACAACAAAAAAAATAATAATAATATTAAATGAATAATAATAAAAAAATAAGTAAATAAAAACTGCTGGAAAAGCTAAAAGAGCTGAAAAACCTAGCAACAACTGATGTGATAGATAATATTTTTCTCTACTGGCAAAATAATAAAGTACAAAACTTGAAAACCCTCAAAGACACTGCGCTCAAGTGTGAATCCAGCCTTAGGACTGGATTTGACTCCCCATTTGTCCAGTTTAATGAAGGGATGCACTTTGTCCAGTTTAATGAAGGGATGCACTTTGTCCAGTTTAATGAAGGGATGCACTTTGGCCAGTTTAATGAATGGATGCATTGTCCAGTTTAATGAATGGATGCATTGTCTAGTTTAATGAATGGATGCATTGTCCAGTTTAATGAAGGGATGCACTTTGTCCAGTTTAATGAATGGATGCACTTTGTCCAGTTTAATGAATGGATGCACTTTGTCCAGTTTATGTGTAGTACATCATTAGTAAACCAAGACCATCAGATGGCATCCTCTAGTACTGGGCTCTAGGCACAGAGGGGAATTGAACCCACCATCTTGGGTTCATGAGCCCAACACCTTACCACAATGACACTGCATCCTCACTGCCCTTTCCTGGGGGAATAACGTTTCAGCACAGCATCAGATTTTAGTGCTTGTGTTTAGATTTACTTTAAATGCAAATCCACAAAAATTAAAAATCCCCCTGTGCCCCCACACTGCAGGGTTAAATGCTCAATTAGGTCTAGGGGACTAACCCAATCCGCCATTCTGCTGGTGTGTAAATGGTGCTCCCCTTATGCTCCGACAGTAGACTGTTCCTCAGCGTCCTCACATCCATGGCAGGGCTAGGCGCCCTGCATCGGTTTTGATGACAACAGGGGCATCCCACCACCAGAGAATAGGGGGGGAGGAGATTGCAGTGTAGAGGAGTCTGCTGGAGCGGAGGATAGGGGAAGTAGAAGAGTTTTTTTCCCAATCCCCCTAGACCACAGGAATCAAACTGGAGGCCCTCCAGCTGTTGCCAAACTACAATTCCCATGAGGCACTGCAAGATTGACAATTACAAGCATGACTCCCAAAGGCAGAGGCATGATGGGACTTGTAGTTTCACAGCAGCTGGAGGGCCACCAGTTTGACACCTCTGCCCAAGCCCTTATTGGGCATTTACCTCCTGCGGTGTAGGGGCAGTCCCACTGCAAAGGAGGAATTTGACCTTTCCTTGGAGTTTAAGAAGCACCGGTACGGACAGAACAATTTAGAAATATCATGATATTGTAACTACCGTACTAGGAGAAGTGTTCTGATTGGACCCAGTAGGGATGGACATGGAACATCATTGTAATGAACGCAGTAAAATAAACTCCAATATTAAACTAAGAAATCCAATGACCCCCCCGAGGGGCTCCACATCCAGTGTAACTATTATCACAAATCATCTGCCGTTCCAATCCTCATCAGATATGAGCAGTTAGTGGGCTGCCAGCCCGCCATCCATCGCCAGCCCGCCATCCATCGCCAGCCAGGATGTCACCCTTGAGCTTCATTATACAGCCAATAAAACAAAGCTCAATTACTGGCGCTGTCTGGGAGGACGTGGACCATACACAGTGTAATGAAGGATTCAGCACTGACAATGCCATACATTTCAAATTCCATAAAGGCCAGGCTTCTCCGCTCCCTCCATCCCCAGTGAACGCACCCGGCGGTATTTCCTGTGAATGCCAGGCTTCTGTAAACACCATGCGTCCGGAGAACGGGGGATCACACCAGGCCCAGCTCACTACGGTATAATGATCATTATTCTCAGCTAACAAGAGAGGAAATACACTTGTATGACTGGAAATAGGGAGGTTAGAGCCAATAGGAACAATGGATAAGACATCACGCCTGTCCTCTGTGCAGCAGATCCAGCATTGTAAAGGAGCACTACACTGACCACCAATGTACGAGATCACCACACTGACCACCAATGTGCGGGATCACTACACTGACCACCAATGTACGGGATCACCACACTGACCACCAATGTGCGGGATCACCACACTGAACACCAATGTGCGGGATCACTACACTGACCACCAATGTACGGGATCACCACACTGACCACCAATGTACGGGATCACTACAATGACCTCCAATGTACAGGATCACTACACTGACCACCAATGTATGGGATAACTACACTGACCACCAATGTATGGGATCACTACAGTGACCACCAATGTACAGGATCACTACACTGACCACCAATGTATGGGATCACTACACTGACTACCAATGTATGGGATAACTACACTGACCACCAATGTATGGGATCACTACAGTGACCACCAATGTACAGGATCACTACACTGACCACTATTCTACGGGATCACTACACTGACTACTAATGTACAGGATCACTACACTGACCACCAATGTGCGGGATCACTACACTGACCACCAATGTACGGGATCACTACAATGACCGCCAATGTACAGGATAACTACACTGACCACCAATGTATGGGATCACTACACTGACTACCAATGTACGGGATAACTACACTGACCACCAATGTATGGGATCATTACAGTGACCACCAATGTACAGGATCACTACACTGACCACTATTGTACGGGATCACTACACTGACTACTAATGTACAGGATCACTACACTGATCACCAATGTACTGGAACACTACGCTAGCCACCAATGTAAAGCAACACTACACTAACCACCAATGTAAGGGGAATCTCCACTAACCACCATTGTACAGGATCACTACACTGACCACCAATGTACCGAATCACTACACTGACCACCAATGTACAGGATCACTACACTGACCACAAATGTACGAGATCACTACACCGACCACCAATGTACGGGATCCCTACACTGACCACCAATGTACAGGATCACTACACTGACCACCAATGTACTGGAACACTACGCTAGCCACCAATGTAAAGCAACACTACACTAACCACCAATGTAGGGGCATCTACACTAACCACCATTGTACAGGATCACTACCCTGACCACCAATGTAAAGCAACACTACACTAACCTACACTAACTACATTAACCACCAATGTAAGGGTCACTACACTAACCACCAATGTAAAGGGCACTACATTAACCACCAGTGTAAGGGGCACTACACTAACCCCCAATGTAAGGAGCACTACACTAACCACCAATGTAAGGAGCACTACACTGACCACCAGTGTAAGGAGCACTACACTAACCACCAATGTAAGGAGCACTACACTAACCACCAATGTAAGGAGCACTACACTAACCACCAATGTAAGGAGCACTACACTAACCACCAGTGTAAGGAGCACTACACTAACCACCTGTGTAAGGAGCACTACACTAACCACCTGTGTAAGGGGTGCTATATTAAACACTAATGTAGGAAAATATTACACTGACAATCAATGTAAGGGGACACTAAACTAACCAACAATACATGGGAGCACTACACTGACCACCAATGTAAGAGATCACTACACTGACCACCAATGTAAGAGATAACTACACTGACCACCAATGTAAGAGATCACTATACCGACCACCATTGTAAGGGGCACTACACTGACCACCAATGTAAAGGATCACAATGATGACCACCAATGTAAGAGATCACTACACTAACCACCAATGTAAGGGGCACTACACTGACCACCAATGTAAGAGATCGCTACACTGACCACCAATGTAAGAGATCACTACACTAACCACCAATGTAAGGGGCACTACACTGACCACCAATGTAAGAGATCGCTACACTGACCACCAATGTAAGAGATCACTACACTGGAGGTCAGTATAGTGATCTCTTACATTGGTGGTCAGTATAGTGATCTCTTACATTGGTGGTCACTATAGTGATCTCTTACATTGGTGGTCAGTATAGTGATCTCTTACATTGGTGGTCAGTATAGTGATCTCTTACATTGGTGGTTAGTATAGTGATCTCTTACATTGGTGGTCAGTATAGTGATCTCTTACATGGGTGGTTGGTGTAGTGATCTCTTACATTGTACTGACCACGAATGTAAGAGATCACGACACCGACCACCAATGTAAGTGGGAACTGAAATGACTACCTGTGTTTTTTTTTCTGGGTATTATTATTATTTGCACACAAAACGATGTAATATGCAAAAATATGTTTCTAAAAATGCAATAAATTCGAATTTGGATGAAAGGCTAACGGCAGTAAAATGATTTCTTTATATACAATGTTTTTTTTTTTTTTTTTTTTTTTTTTAAGTCCGCAAACGTGGAACTGTAACGAAAAAACCCGTAAGTGTCCGCAAAAAAGTGCAAGTGCAGAAACACACACACGAAAAACGTGCACTTAGGGGTGTGTTTGTCCTACCCCCGAAAGGGTTGGACCGTTCACCCGATCCCCCGGGGCACGAAGCTCCTGACAGGGACAAGGTTCCCATTTGGTCCTCCTGGCCAAAAGGCCTGGTGGACCACCGTTCCTTATGCCCAGCCGAAGCCGGACATCCAGTACTAGGCAAGGGGGTTCTCCCGAAGAGAAAACCCCCTAGGGATCAGGGGAGGAAGGAACCGTATGGCCACACATCCTCCCCCTAGACTTCAGGTAAGGCCCGAGGACCCACACCCTCCATCCGTGAAAAAACACACACATAAGAAAGCAAAAAGTGACAGAACGTGGGAGTGATATAAATAAATAGAATAAAATAAAAAAGTGGTACCGTGCCTAATAGTGCACAGACCAGGCCCTGAGGCCTGTAGCAAAAATTGCCCTGGACTTAGCCAAAAGACCTGGTCCTTAGGGCGCTGTGCAAAAAGGAGTGTAAAAACAGTGGCCATGTGTCATCTTCACACCGTGGGGTCCCACACCCAAGTGTTACTAGTGACACCCCTGAGCGCGTCTCCTCAGGGGGCACTGAGTTTGCGGACTTTTTGCCTCCTCAGCCCCAGGCCAGACCAAGGTAGCATGCTCAAACCAGGAGGAACTGGGTCTTTCCGGTCTCCCCAGAGGAATTACTCCCAAGGCCCCAGAACGAATCATGGCGCTCCCTGGTTTCTGTCCCTCCGGTACTAGCCTTCCGGACCCCCATCATACCAGTGAGGGTACTGTACAACAACCATCCCCGTAAACTAGAATGGTCGGTAGCACCCCCACTGGACACTGATAAGAACAGATACTACACTTGATCTTAGCCAAAAGGCCGAGAAGCGATGTGTTTTACAGAAAGGTCTACACATCAGACTAAAGAAGGGCCCGAGGGGGGAAGAAGGGCCACCGGGATCTATGATATCAGGGTACACTTAGTGTGAGCTGATGACATGAAGGAAAACGTGACATCCTGCCTATGTGACAGCAGGGGGCGGTAGTGTACACACAACTCTCCAAGGGATCCTTTTCAAACAGAAGACCCTGGAAATGGGTTTTATTGCAGTGATCCTTGTGTCCACAATGGTCTCTATTCCCCGGGATCTTTTCTACAAATGACTTACAAATCAGCACACAATGCTTTAAAGGAGACGGCTCCTTGGAATTAGTTTTAGGGTCACATTGTAAATAATCGGATTGATGAAAATGATTGGGAAGTGTCACTCGATCACAGCCCTGGCTTCTGCTTTCTGCTTTGCAGTGTGGCCATGCTGATCCTCACTGCGAGGTCTACCAGACAGGACCTGTCTGGCTGGATATTATTAGCCACTCTCTGCAGTCTTTAACCACTTCAAGTCCGGACACTTTCCCCCCCTACCAGTCCAGGCCAATTTTCAGCTTTCAGCGCTGTCACACTTTGAATGACAATTGCGCGGTCATGTGACACTGTACCCATATGAACTTTTTTAGCATTTTTTTTAGCCTGACAAAACTTTATTTTGGTGATATTTATATTTTTTTTGCTATATAAATGAAAAAGTTTTGAAAAAAAGTGTTTTTCTTCTAAACTTTTGCAAATAAATAATCTTTCTTCATAAATCTTGGCCAAAATGTATTCAGTTATCTTTTTAGTAAAAAAAAATAGTTTATAACCAAAAATTATAATTTTTCTAAAAGATTTTTTAAATTTGTATTTTTTTTTAATATTATTATTTATGTTTTTTTACATACTGTCACCCTAGCAGTATAGTGTCATAGTGACACTGTACTACTTGTGGGGGGTGATGAAGATTTTATTTTATTTTTATTTTTTTTACACTGACTGCTTTTACACCCATAAAAGCTGTAAGAGCAATAATTTCTCCTTCTCTCTGGCTGCATTCCTGCAGCCATTGAGAAATACTGTGAGAGCTGTGATTGGTCACATCTTGTCACATGATACAAGGCTGTTGTGAATAGCCTTGTACCCTGTGATCTCTGTGATCACTCCCAGATTTCACACGTAGTAAGCAATGATGTCAGCAAGTGACATCTTGTTTACTACTGTACATGTGATCACTGATTGGCCAATCAGTGATCACATGATTGGGACCTCACACAGTGGCCCTGTGCAGTGATCGGTGTTCCGCTGTGTCTGGATCGCGGTGCCGTGCACTCCCAGGGAGCGCGCACAGGCAGGGAATGCAGGAGGCTGTTTATAAATGGTCACCCGCTCCTGCACTGCTCCTGTCCAGCAGTTTATGTACATGGGCTGGACGGGAAGTGGTTAATGATGGCAAACATGGAGGAGTGCAATCATGGGTGTCATTTACAAATGTGCAGAAGTGACCCTTTATACAAGGACGTGCATAGCAATTCTGCCAGGGACAGTGCATGTACATTTGTTCTGTGCAAATAGGAATGTTATTGAGCTATTTCTGGTGCTGCTCTAATGTTTTTCATTGATTTAAGATGGAAAATACTGTATTTGGCCACTATAGG
The DNA here is from genome assembly GCF_062004578.1 of Staurois parvus. Lineage (NCBI taxonomy): Eukaryota > Metazoa > Chordata > Amphibia > Anura > Ranidae > Staurois > Staurois parvus. The sequence continues at coordinate 11,310,656 of NW_028318186.1, forward strand.
GCGCCAAATACCATTGGAATTTTCTGTAATACTTAGCACCATCTAGTGGCCAGATGTGTTATTTTACATATTAAAACGATAAAAAATAAAAACATTCGCGCAGCACAGGTAATGCCTGATAACGTTTGTTGTTTTGCCCCATTCACACAGAACGAATGTACATGCACTTTCCTTGGCTGAATTGCTATGTCGTTTTTTTTTCTATAGATACACCCTTTGGTATGTACATGTAAACTACTCACTGTTTTTGTACAACACCGTGGAATATGTGAGAACTAAATACATACAGTTGCAAGAAAAAGTATGTGAACCCCTTGGGATTAGGTGGAGTTTTGCATGAATTGGGCATAAAATGTTCTCTGAACGTCATCTAAGTCACAACAATAGAAGAACACAGTCTGCTGAACATAATACTACACAAACATTAGATGTTGTCATGGTTTAATTGCACATTACATGTAAACATTCACAGTGCAGGGAGGAAAAAGTATGTGAGGCCCTAGCTTAATGACTTCTCCCACAGCTAATTGGAGCCAGGAGTGAGCCAACCTTGACTCCAATCAGTGTGATGATATTGGATGTGTTGCTGACAGCTGTCCTGCCCTTAAAAAACACACACCTGTTTTGGGTTTACTGGTTTCAAGAAGCACTGTCTGATGTGAACCATGCCTCGCAGAAAAGAGCTCTCAGAAGACCTACCATCAAGAATTGTTGACTTGCATGAAGCTGGAAAGGGTTACAAAAGTATCTCCAAAAGCCTTGATGTTCATGTGTCCACGGTAAGACAGACTGTCTACAAATGGAGAAAGTTTAGCACTGTTGCTACTCTCCCTAGGCGCGGTCGTCCTGTAAAAATGACTGCAAGAGCACAGCGCAGAATGCTGCCTGAGGTAAAGAAGAATCCCAGAGTGTCAGCTAAAGACCTACAGAAATCTCTGGCACATGCTAACATTTTTGTTGACACATCTACAATAAGGAAAACATTAAACAAGAATGGAGTACATGGGAGGACACCACGGAGGAAGCCATTGCTGTCCAAAAAGAATATTGCAGCACGTTTGAAGTTGGCAAAAGAGCACCTGGATGTTCCACAGCACTACTGGCAAAATATACTGTGGACAGATGACACCAAGATTGAGTTGTTTGGGAAGAACACACAACACTATGTGTGGAGAAAAAAAGGCACAGCACACCAACATCAAAACCTCATCCCCACTGTAAAACATGGCGGAGGGAGCATCATGGTTTGGGGCTGCTTTGCTGCCTCAGGGCCTGGACGGATTGTTGTCATTGATGGGAAAATGAATTCCAGAGTTTATCAAGACATTTTGCAGGAAAATGTACGACCATCTGTCCGCCAATTGAAGCTCCGCAGAGGATGGGTGATGCAACAGGGCAATGAACCAAAGCATACAAGTAATTCAACAAAACAATGTCTGCAACAGCACAGAATACGCCTTCTGGAGTGGCCCAGTCAGAGTCCTGACCTCAACCCCATTGAAATGCTGTGGTATGACCTTAAGAGAGTGATTCACACCAGACATCCCAAGAATATTGCTACACTGAAACCGTTTTGTGAAGAGGAGTGGTTCAAAATGACTCCAGATCGTTGTGCAGGTCTGATCTGCAACTACAGGAAACGTTTGGTTGAGGTTATTGCTGCCAAAGGAGGGTCAACCAGTTATTAAGTCCAAAGGTTCACATACTTTTTCCTCCCTGCACTGTGAATGTTTACATGTTATGTGCAATTAAACCATGGCAACATCTAATGTTTGTGTAGTATTATGTTCAGCAGACTGTGTTCTTCTATTGTTGTGACTTAGATGACGTTCAGAGCACATTTTATGCCCAATTCATGCAAAACTCCACGTAATCCCAAGGGGTTCACATACTTTTTCTTGCAACTGTATATAATATATAAAATAATAGTCTGTGACTGTACTGGGGACAGTAGAGTGTAAGCTCCTCTGGTGCAAAGACTGATGTGACTGCCTCAGTGTTCCCTGTACAGCGCTATGATATATGTCAGAGCTATAGAAATGTATAATAAATAATGACTGCAATGGGACATTAGAGTGTTAGCTCTTGTGGCCCAGAGACTGATGAGCCTGGCTCAGTGTTCCCCGTACAGCGCTGTGGTATATGTCAGAGCTATAGAAATGTATAATAATATTAATATATGACTGTGGTGGAAAATTAGAGTGTAAGTTCCTCTGGTGCGGATCATGTGACTGGCTCAGTGTTCTCTGTACAGCACTATGATATATGACAGAGCTATAGAAATGTATAATAACAATGTTGTGTGACTGTGGTGGGACATTAGAGCGTAAGCTCTTTTGGTGCAGAGACTGATGTGAATTATTGTGTTCTCTGTACAACACTGCGGTATATGTCGGAGCTATATCAATGTATAATAATATTGAGTGTGACTGTAGTGGGGACATTAGAGTGTAAGCTCCTCTGTGCAGAGAATGTGATTGGCTCAGTGTTCTCTGTACAGCACTACAGTATATGTCTGAGTTACGGTATATAAATGTATAATAGTAGTGTATGACTGTGGTGGGACATTAGAGTGTAAGCTCCTCTGGTGCAGAGACTTATGTGACTGGGTTAGTGCTCTCTGTACAGCACCACAAAATACTGACAACTGGCCCCCGGGAAATAGGGGATCATGGGGCCCCTGTGTCCTTGCCCAAACTCAAAAAAGCCTATGAAAAAGGTACCAGGGGCATCTCATGGGGCCCCCTACTGACCCCGGGCCCTCGGGCAGTGCCTGAGTTTCCAAATGGTCTGTCCGCCCCTGGTCAGAGCTATAGAAATATATCATATTATTGTGTGAGTGTTGTGGGACATTAGAGTGTAAGCTCCTTAGGTGCAGATAATGTGATTGGCTCAGTGTTCTCTATACAGCACTACAGTATATGCCAGAGCTACTGTATATAAATGTACAATGATAATAGTGTGTGACTGTCACAGGAACATTCGAGTGTAAGCTCTTCTGGTGCGGAGACTGATGTGACTGGCTCAATGTTCTCTGTACAGCGCCACAGAATATGCCAGAGCTATAGAAATGTATAACAATAATAATATTAGTGTGTGACTGTGGGGGGGGGAGGGATGTTAGAGCGTAAGCTCCTCTGTACAATGCTGCAATATATGTCAGAGCTATATCAATGTATAATAATCATGTGTGAGTGTGGTGATGATATTAGAGTGTAAGCTCCTCTGGTGCAGAGACTGGCTCAGTGTTCTGTGTACATCGCTGTGGTATATGTCAGAGCTAAAGAAATGTTATTAGAGTGTAAGCTCATCTGGTGCAGAGGCTGTCTCAGTGTTCCATGTACATTGCTGTGGTATATGTCAGAGCTATAGAAATGATATTAGAGTGTAAGCTCCTCTGTACAATGCTGTAGTATATGTCAGAGCTATATCAATGTATAATAATCATGTGTGAGTGTGGTGATGATATTAGAGTGTAAGCTCCTCTGGTGCAGAGACTGGCTCAGTGTTCCATGTACATTGCTGTGGTATATGTCAGAGCTATATAAATGCTATTGGAGTGTAAGCTCCTCTGGTGCAGAGGCTGTCTCAGTGTTCCGTGTACATCGCTGTGGTATATGTCAGAGCTATAGAAATGATATTAGAGTGTAAGCTCCTTTGGTGCAGAGGCTGTCTCAGTGTTCTTTGTACAGCGCTGTGGTATATGTCAGAGCTATAGAAATGCTATTAGAGTGTAAGCTCCTCTGGTGCAGAGACTGGCTCAGTGCTCTTTGTACAGCGCTGTGGTATATGTCAGAGCTATAGAAATGCTATTAGAGTGTAAGCTCCTCTGGTGCAGAGACTGGCTCAGTGTTCTGTGTACATCGCTGTGGTATATGTCAGAGCTATAGAAATGCTATTAGAGTGTAAGCTCCTCTGGTGCAGAGACTGGCTCAGTGTTGTGTGTACATCGCTGTGGTATATGTCAGAGCTATAGAAATGATATTAGAGTGTAAGCTCCTCTGGTGCAGAGGCTGTCTCAGTGTTGTGTGTACATCGCTGTGGTATATGTCAGAGCTATACAAATGCTATTAGAGTGTAAGCTCCTCTGGTGCAGAGACTGGCTCAGTGTTGTGTGTACATCGCTGTGGTATATGTCAGAGCTATAGAAATGCTATTAGAGTGTAAGCTCCTCTGGTGCAGAGACTGGCTCAGTGCTCTTTGTACAGCGCTGTGGTATATGTCAGAGCTATAGAAATGCTATTAGAGTGTAAGCTCCTCTGGTGCAGAGACTGGCTCAGTGTTGTGTGTACATCGCTGTGGTATATGTCAGAGCTATAGAAATGCTATTAGAGTGTAAGCTCCTCTGGTGCAGAGACTGGCTCAGTGTTGTGTGTACATCGCTGTGGTATATGTCAGAGCTATAGAAATGATATTAGAGTGTAAGCTCCTCTGGTGCAGAGGCTGTCTCAGTGTTGTGTGTACATCGCTGTGGTATATGTCAGAGCTATACAAATGCTATTAGAGTGTAAGCTCCTCTGGTGCAGAGACTGGCTCAGTGTTGTGTGTACATCGCTGTGGTATATGTCAGAGCTATAGAAATGCTATTAGAGTGTAAGCTCCTCTGGTGCAGAGACTGGCTCAGTGCTCTTTGTACAGCGCTGTGGTATATGTCAGAGCTATAGAAATGCTATTAGAGTGTAAGCTCCTCTGGTGCAGAGACTGGCTCAGTGTTGTGTGTACATCGCTGTGGTATATGTCAGAGCTATAGAAATGCTATTAGAGTGTAAGCTCCTCTGGTGCAGAGACTGGCTCAGTGTTGTGTGTACATCGCTGTGGTATATGTCAGAGCTATAGAAATGATATTAGAGTGTAAGCTCCTCTGGTGCAGAGGCTGTCTCAGTGTTGTGTGTACATCGCTGTGGTATATGTCAGAGCTATGCATGGTTGGATGGGCTCTCTTTCCCAGGTTGCACAGTGATGGGGAGGGGAGAGGTGAGCAGGCATGGAGCATATGTCATCCAGTGACACTTACCCAGGCATGAGAGCAGGTGGGATGTAGGTGGCATTGTTGTGGGTGATCAGTGTGCCGGCACTCCTGGACGCCATCTGTCACCCGTTGCCGCGTCCAATGGGACTCACAGGGAAACCCAAGACCCTTGGCTGGAGGCTGAGCTCCCTGGGACACAAGGCTCCGTCCTGACACACAAACCTGCGTCTCCCTGGAGACCGTCACCGAGCAACCCGACAACACCGCACCGTACACAATACACTCCTTCGGCCTGTGACACGCGGGGGGTTACTACCAACCACAGACACCGCAGACAGAAAATACTGATCGGGGTTTTTTGTTTGTTTTAGTTTAGTTTTGTTTATTTCTTTGTGTTTAATTTTATTTTTGGTTTTTGTATTTTTGTATTTTTTTTTTGTTTTGTTTTTGTTTTTATTACACAGTATTTATAAATGTAAATGAGATAATCCAGGGGTTGTACAATCAGTTTGTATAGTGTATGCCAAAGGGGTGCATAGCAATCAACATGCTGAAATAATTTCATCCAAGGCTGAGCCGCTGTGGAAGGTTCGGTTCACACCTATGCAGTTTGCGTTTCATCCGTTTCTGCAGTGCTTTTTGTGGTGCATTTTGCGTTTTTGCACATGTGTTTTTGAAGCGTTTTGTGTGGTTTTTGTTTCCCAACTTGTTGCTCGGCAGATTAAACCACAAAATGCATCAAAAACATGTCAAAAACGCACTACATGCTTTTCTGCAGCATCTCCATTGAAGTCTATGGAACCGAAAAAGCAACATTTTGAGTTTAAAAAAGTCCCGGGCCCTTTCCAAAAAATGCAGCAGGTGAAAACGCAGAGATGTGAACCTGTCCCACAGGAAATCATGTTAAATGACTGCTGTGCGTTTCTGAAAACCGCGAACGCAACGGAAAACACATAGGTGTGAACCTAGACTCAGCTGTGGTTCACTAAGATGTGGTGCAGAATTTGCAGCATTTTCTATGCGATTTCTGCACCGCATCACAATCGCACCCCATTCATACGAAGTGCTGTGGGTGTGTATTATAAGTTAACGACACCCCGAAATCAGTTTGCAAAATGTGGTGCGATATGCAGAATCTGGTGTGTACAAAAAAAGGGTCCTGCACTTTTTTGGTGTCGATGCGGTGCGGTTTGAGCCATACAGACGTATGGCTCAAATTGCACGGCACAGAAATCGCATGTGATTTGCACAGGAATGCGGTGCGGTTCCTGTGCGAATCACATGCGATGTGCTACACCCAGGGGCGGACTGACCATTTGGAAACTTGGGCACTGCCCGAGGGCCCGGGGTCAGTAGGGGGCCCCATGAGATGCCCCTGGTACCTTTTTCACAGGCTTTTTTGAGTGGGGGCAAGGACACAGGGGCCCCATGATCCCCTATTGCCCGGGGGCCCCATGAGTTGTCAGTCCGCCCCTGGCTACACCGCATCAATGTGAACAGGGCTCAAACTGATCATACCTATGCAGTTTGCATTTGATATGTTTCTTCAGTGCTTTTTGTGGCGCGTTTTGCATTTTTGTTCACGTGTTTTTGATGCATTTCTGATGCAGTTTGCACCTTGCATTTTTATTCAACTTGTTGCTAGGCAGATAAAGACACAAACCGCATCAATAATGCATCAAAACGCATAAAAAATGCACTACATGCATTTCTGCAGCGTCTCCATTGAAGTCTATTGAACCAAAAATGCAATGTTTTGCATTTAAAAGTCCCTGACCCTTTCCACAAAATGCACCGGGTGAAAACGCGGAGGTGTGAATATGTCTAATAGGAAATCATGTGAAATGGACTGCTGTGCGTTTCTGCAAAACGCAATGGAAAAAAAACGCATAGGTGTGAACAGGGGTGGACTGACAACTCATGGGGCTCCTCGGCAATAGGGGATCATGGGGCCCCTGTGTCCTTGTTCAAACTCAAAAAAAGCCTATGAAAAGGTACCAGGGGCATCTCATGGAGCCCCCTACTGACCCCGGGCCCTCGGGCAGTGCCTGAGTTTCCAAATGGTTAGTCCGCCCCTGATTGTGAACGTACACTAAAGGATTCTAAAGCATCACCTGTAGAGATTTCTAAGTGCCAAAGTTTGTCGCTATTCCACAAGCTTGCACGGTTTTACAGCCTGACATGTTTGGTATCTATTCACTCGGCGTAACATCATCTTATATATTTTACCAAACAATTGGGTATTATTTTATGTTTTCATTTTCATTCATTTATTAAACCGTATTTTTTGGCAGTTGAATAATCACTGCGCAAATATCGTGCAACTTAAAAAAAAAAATGCAACACCCACCATTTTATTCTTTAGGGCCTCTGCCTAAAAAATATATATATATAAAGTTTGGCGGTTCTAAGTAGCAAAAAAATACAGATTTTTAGCCTTCATGCACACGGGACGTTTTGATAACGCTGGTAACGATAGCTGTGTATAGTCACGTTAACCGCCTCCAGCCCGCCATATAGTAATATGACAGACACAAGGTTCGCTCGTTCTGGGAGGATGTCATATGACGTCCTCCCATTTTAACCGCGCATGCGCGGCTCTGGGAGTGCGCAGCACGGCGATCGGCGGTGTGCTGGATCCACAGAAAGAGCCGATGATTTCGGCTCGGTCATGTGATTAGCTGTGTCCAATCACAGGTGATCACATGTAAACAGGGAAATGCCGGTTATCTGCATTTCTCTCCTCTCGAGCTGTCACGCTGACAGCTGGAGAGGAGAGCCGGTAATCGGCTTTCCACGGAGGGGACATGTACACTGATCATCAGAGCACTGATGATCAGTGTGCCCTGATGATCAGTGTAACCCCAGCAGTGCCACCTATCAGTGTCCATCAGTGCCTTGTGTCAGTGCACATCCATGCCACCTGCCAGTGCCCATCAGTGCCACATTTCAGTGCCACATCAATGCCACATATCAGTGCCCATCTGAGCTGCCTTTCAGTGTCACCCATCAGTGCCAGTCAGTGCCACCTATCAATGCCAGTCAGTGCCACCTATCAGTGCTGCCAATCAGTGCCACCTATCAGTACCAGTCAGTGCCACCTATCAGTGCTATCAATCAGTGCCACCTATCAGTGCCAGTCAGTGCCGCCTATCAGTGTGCATCAGTGCCGCCTATCAGTGCCTGTCAGTGCTGCTTATCAATGCCAGTCAGTGCCACCTAACAGTGCCAGTCAGTGTCGCCTATCAATGCCAGTCAGTGCCGCCTATCAGTGCTGCCTATCAGTGCCATATATGAGTACTGCCTTTTAGTGCCCATCAGTGATGCCTGTCAATGCCCATCAGTGCCGCCTACCAGTGCCTCCTCATCAGTGCCCATCAGTGCCACCTATCAGTGTCCATCACTGCAGCCTCATTAACGCACATCAGTGCGTATTTACAAAATTTTATAACAAAAACTAAGAAAAAATGTGTTGTTTTTTTTAAATTTTCAGTGGTTTTTGGTTTGTTTAAGAAAAAAATATAAATCCCAGAGGTGATTAAATACCACCAAAATAAAGCTCTATCTGTCACAAAAAAATTATAAAAATTTGGGTACAGTGTTCAGTGTTGCATGACCGCGCAATTGTCATTCAAAGTGCAACAGCGCTGAAAGCTGGAAATGGGCCTGGGCAGGAAGGGGGTATAAGTGCCCTGTAGGCTTGTGGTTAAAAATGTGAGTTTTTCAGCTTTTTTTAGCGTTTTTGCATTAGTGTTTAGCGGCGTTTTGCCGCATTATTCCACGTTTGCGGTTTTTAGGGTTTTTTTCATCTAAAAAATTTGGGGGGGCAAAAAAAGTCTACAAACACCGGTTTGCAGCGTTTTACCGCGTTTTGCTGCATTAGAGCTTTTATATAGTTACAAAACTCCTCTAGAAACATGCTAGTCCTGCATTTTTTTCCTGCCAAAAACGTTGATTCCAGTCTATGTGTGCATGGCCACATAGGATAACATAGAGGTCAAAACGTTAAATGCCTAGTCTCCATGCACACTGGTTGTTTTGATAACGCTGGTTTGCGGCATTTTACCACGTTTTACCGCGTTTTTCAGCATTAGTCCTCATGCACACTTGACGTTTTGAGTCCTCATGCACACGGGGCATTTTGATAACACTGGTAACATTAACTGTGTAAAGTCACATTAAAAACCTGAGTTTTTCAGCTTTTTTAGCATTTTTTCATCAGCGTTTAGTGGTGTTTTTCCACGTTCGCATTTTTCCAGTGTACATGAGGACTTAGCATTTTTTTTTTTGGTCGAAAAAAGTCCACAAACACCGGTTTGTGGCATTTTACCACGTTTTGCTGCTATTTTTAGCATTAGTCCTCATGCACACGGGACGTTTTGATAACGCTGGTATCGTTAGCTGTGTAAAGTCACGTTAAAAATCTAATTTTTTTGGCTTTTTTTTGCGTTTTTACATTAGCGTTTAGCGGCGCTTTCCCACATTTTTCCTTGTTTGCGGTTTTCCAGTGTGTATGAGAATTTAGCCCTCTTTTTTAAAAAAAATTTCTTAAATTTTTTTTTGACAAAAAAGTCCAAAAATGCTGGTTTTGAGCGTTTTACTGCGTTTTGCAGCATTAGTTCTAATGCGCACTTGACATTTAGAGCCCTCATGCACACGGGATGTTTTGATAACGCTGGCAGGGGCGGACTGACCATTTGTAAACTCGGGCACTGCCCGAGGGCCCGGGGTCAGTAGGGGGCCCCATGAGATGCCCCTGGTACCTTTTTCATAGGCTTTTTTGTGTTTGAACAAGGACACAGGTGCCCCATGATTCCCTATTGCCCGGGGGCCCAATGAGTTGTCAGTCCGCCCCTGAACGCTGGTAATGTTAGCTGTGTAAAGTCACATTAAAAATTTGAGTTTTTTTGTGTTTTTGCATTAGCGTTTAGTGGTTTTTGTTGAGTTTAGCGGCTTTTTTCCTTCTTTTTCGGCATTTGCGTTTTTCCAGTGTGCATGAGGACTTTTGGTAAAAAAAATTCCAAAAACACCAGTTTGCTGCGTTTTTCTGCGGTTTCAGTATTAGTCCTCAAGCACATTAAAAAATTAATTTTTTTTGGTCAAAAAAACGCTGGTTTGCTGCGTTTTACCGCGTTATGCAGCATTAGTCCTCATGCACACTTGACATCTTGAGTCCTCATGCACACGGGACATTTTGGTAAAGCTGGTAACGTTAGCTCTATAAAGTCACGTTAAAAATTTGAGTTGTTCAACTTTTTTTTAGCGTTTTTGCATTAGTGTTTAGCAGCATTTTCCTGCGTTTGCTGGTTTTAGCTGGGGGTTTTTTTGGTCAAAACAACGTCCAAAGATGAGTTTACTAGCTTTTATTTTTTCTACGTGTACTGTAAAAGTGCTAGTAAAGTGCTAACGCTCCTAAAGGCTTCCTGACCAGGCTATATTTTGCGTTACTTTAACTGACAATTGTGCGGTCATGCAACTCTGCACCCAAAATAAATTATTTTTTTCCCACTAATTGAGCTTTCTTTCGGTGGTAATCGATCACCTGTGCGGTTTTTAATTTTACCTATGCCTTAAGAGTTCCCTTCACTGGAACTAGGGGGCCAAGCCGAACCCCTGAAAAACAACCCCACACCATAATCCCCCTCCATCAAACTTTACACTTGGCACAATGCAGTCAGGCAAGTACCGTTTTCCTGGCAGCCCGCCAAACCCAGACGCGTCCATCGAATTGCCAGACAGAGAAGTGTGATTGGTCACTCCAGAAAACACGTCTCCAATGCTCCACAGTCCAGTGGCGGTGTGCTTTACACCACTGTATCCGACGCTTTGCATTGCACTTGGTGATGTAAGGCTTGGATGCAGCTGCTCGGCCATGGAAACCCATTCCATGAAGCTCTCTACGCACTGTTGTTGGGCTAATCTGAAGGTAACATGAAGTTTGGAGGTCTTTAGGTATTGACTCTGCAGACAGTTGGTGACTTCTGCGCACTGTGTGCTTCAGCATGTGCTGACCCCGCTCTGTCATTTTACGTGGCCTACTACTTGGTAGCTGAGTTGCTGTTGTTCCCAGTTGCTTCCACTTTGTTATAATCCCACTAACAGTTGACCGTGGAATATTTAGTAGCCAGGAAATGTCATGGATGGACTTATTGCACAGGTGACAACCTATCACGGTACCACGCTTGGAGTCACTGAGCTCCTGAAAGCGACCCATTCTTTCACCAATGTTTGTAGAAGCAGTCTGCATGCCTAGGTGCTTGATTGTATATACCTGTGGCCATGGAGGTGATTGGAACACCTGAATCACATGATTTGGAGGGTTGGCCCAATACTTCTGGCAATATAGTGAATGTACTGCTTGAGAGGACTGTCAGGAACTGCAGACCTAATAGAGGAAATAAGGGTCAGAGAGTGTGGAGAGGATACATTTTTTTCTGGGGATTTGCTACAGAAGACAATACGAAGCTGGGATCATGTTACATGAGGTCTGGGAAAAAGTTTTGGAGCTAGATTTGTAACTCAGTTCAGTCAGATTGCTGTTTTTGAAGGGTTTTCTTCTACATAGAGATTCAGTGAAACGCTCAATTTGGTTTTTGGCTTTGAGCGTTTTCCTGCTCAAATGCAATCATAATTAAAAAATAAAATAAATAAATAATAATAATAATAATAATAATAAAAAATGAATAAATAAATAAATACATATTACATAAAATAAATACTAATCATCATTAAATAAATATTTAATATATATTATTATACAGGATTTATATAGCGCCAACAGTTTGCGCAGCGCTTTACAAAATGAAGGCAGACATTACAGTTACAATACAATTTGGTACAAGAGGAAACAGAGGGCTCTGCTCGTTAGAGCTTACAATCGAATGATAAATACATTATATATTTATTTATTTTTTTAATGAAAGCTAAAAAATATGGCATCAAATGATAAAACAAATTATATTTTTTCTATTGGCTATAAAGAAAACGTCAAAACTCAAAAACACTTTAAATACGCTATTAAAAAAATGCTCATTAAAACTCACAACAAAATGCACAAAAAAACCCTTAAAAAAAGCGACACTCAGGTGTGAATGCAGCCTAAAACAGAGCAGGACCACCATGCTGATGTTTAATGCATTAGAGCAGCCTTTCTTAACCAGGAATCTGTGGAACCCTAGGGGTCCTCCAGAGGTTGTTAGGGGTTCCTTGAGCTGTGGCCGATTGACCTACCATTTGATGATGCCTGCGTAGTACTGGGGCCAACACCACGTGACAGAGCCAGATGCATGACATTAATCATTAGTTGTCAACATATGAGCTAAAGGGGGCCCTAAATGCGGCCCCTGCAGGGGCAGACTGACCATTTGGAAACTCGGGCGCTGGCCGAGGGCCGGGGGTCAGTAGGGGCCCCATGAGATGCCCCTAGTGCCTTTTTAATAGTTTTTTTTTTAGTTTGGGCAAGGACACAGGGGCCCCATGAACCCCTATTGCTCAAGGGCCCCATGAGTTGTCAGTCTGCCCCTGGGTCCATGACAACACCAAAGGACCACACTCAATGTATGTGATGCTTGAGAGGACTATCAGAGACTGCAGACCTTATGGAGGAAATGAGAGTCAGAGAGTGTGGACATGCTTCATTTTGGTTGGGGATAGGCTACAGATGACAATGCAAAACTACAAGACAGCTGAGGTCCGAGGGCCACACATCACATACCAAAGGGTCACAGGTTGGGCATCAGGGCTATAGCTGGCCCTTCTGTTACCAGGCATTTTATAAGCTGTTCAGTGCACGTTGGCTGGTACCTCTGTTACTACCTATTAGTCATTAATGAGAGTGGAGTTATTTCCAATTACCTCCACATTACTATCCCAGATTAACAGAAGATCAAAGGAGATATTTCCAACCTGCTACCTGTGATTCCATCTCTTCAGTTGCCGCATTATGCAGTGGAATTTGCTGTGTAATCATTTTAATAATTATTCGGCATTTGCTTGATGATTCTACAAATAACCCTTTTTTAGGCCGTTTGTACATGTATGCTACCAGATTATGCAGGTTCATCCTTCTGTGAGATCCCTGTTGTATGATCTGGAGAGATGACACCAGGGGTGGACTGACAACTCATAGGGCCCCCGGGCAATAGGGGATCATGGGGTCCCTGTGTCCTTGTCCAAACTCAAAAAAGCCTATGAAAAAGGTACCAGGGACATCTCAATGGGTCGCTCTCAGGAGCTCAGTGACTCCAAGCGTGGTACTGTGATAGGTTGTCACCTGTGCAATAAGTCCATCCGTGACATTTCCTGGCTACTAAATATTCCACAGTCAGCTGTTAGTGGTATTACAATAAAGTGGAAGCAACTGGGAACAACAGGGACTCCACCAAGTGGTAGGCCATGTAAAATGACAGAGCGGGGTCAGCGCATGCTGAAGCATACAGTGCGCAAAAGTCGCCAACTGTCTGCAGAGTCAATAGCTAAAGACCTCCAAACTTCATGATTACCTGTCAGGGATCACGGCTACAAGTGGCTCCGTGCATATACTATATAGTAAATCTATACTAGCCGGCGGACACTAGGACCTGGACGGCAGCGGCTGCGCATGCGCACTCGCGATCGCGGACGCTCGCCTGGCACCAATGGCAGGGCGCACTATTTAAACCTGCCCTGCACTTACACTCATTGCCATATAGTCTTATTCCCGTGTTCCTGTATTCCTGTTTGAGATTCGTTGCTGACCTTGCCTGAACCTGACCTCTGCTGACTTCTCCTGCTCTGACCCCTGGCTAGCTTGACCTCTCTTCTGGATATTCCTAAACCTGATCTGAACTACTGGTACCGACCCCGGCGAGTGACCTGACTATTCTTCTGCCTGCTGCCTTGTACTACGCTGACCCCACTGTTACCAACCTGGTCTGTTTGACCACGCTCATCTATCCATCCATCCGGCACGGATCCAGCCATCCCTGCTTCCGCCCTCTGCCTCTTCACGTCAGGCTTTTCACCTGCATAGACCCCCGGCGGATTCCTCTACCTCAGGCAGGTGTACTCAGGGGCCACGACTTGGTTCCTGTCTGCTCCAAGTCCATCCCCACTATCAGGGGCCCTGGTGAACAAGCAGACTGGGGCTTAGACTCTAGCTCTGGGGAATCCTGTCCTGTGGACTGCTAGAGGTACCGCCAGGCGGTTGCTAACATTACCACAACAAAAGTGCGTAGAGAGCTTCATAGAATGGGTTTCCATGGCTGAGCAGCTTCATCCAAGCCTTACATCACCAAGTGCAATGCAAAGTGTCGGATGCAGTGGTGTAAAGCACACCGCCACTGGACTCAAGAGCAATGGAGACTTGTTCTCTGGAGTGATGAATAATGCTTCTCTATCTGGCAATCTGGACGTGTCTGTGTTTGGTTGTTGCCAGGAGAATGGTACTTGCCTGACTGCATTGTGCCAAGTGTAAGTTTGGTGGAGGGGGGATTATGGTGTGGGGTTGTTTCTCAGGGGTTTGGCTTGACCCCTTAGTTTCAGTGAGGGGAACTCTTCAGGCATCAGCATACCGAGACATTTTGGACAATTTCATGCTCCCAACTTTGTGCGAAGAGTTAGGTGATGGCCCCTTCCTGTTCCAACATGACTGCTCACCAGTGCACAAAGCAAGGTCCATAGAGACATGGATGAGCGAGTTTGGGGTGAAGGAACTTGACTGGCCTGCACAGAGTCCGGACCTCAACCCCATAGAACACCTTTGAGATGAATTAGAGCGGAGACTGTGAGCCAGGCCTTCCTGTCCTACATCAGTGCCTGACCTCACAAATGCTCTTCTGGAAGAATGGTCCAACCTTCCCATAGACACACTCCTAAACCTTGTGGACGGCCTTCCCAGAAGAGTTGAAGCTGTTATAGCTGCAAAGGGCGGGTCAACTCAATATTGATAACAAATGGGAAAGTCCTCCTATAGGAACCCCTATTAGACGTGCCAGCTGCTATCACCTGTTCCCTATACCACGGGATATATCAGAATGACCAACTAATGGTGAAGCGCTAAGCAAGTGAGGTAACAAAGTGTAATAAATTAAAATAATGAATAAATAAATAAACCACTTATATCAACCTGTAAAAGATATTAGAAAAACAAAATCCATATTCCTTGCATGTGCAATATTAAAAAAAATAATACAAAAATTGATTAAATTAAATTGTGTGAACCTAAAGTGCTAATATGAAATAACCACAAATAAGTGAACAGCCGTGAGACTCAAGCAAATAGTATACAAAGAGACATGAGCTCAAATTGCAATCAATCAAACAATAATGGAAGTGCAAAAACCAATAACTGGTCTGTCAACCAATTCGGCCAACCAGATTGGTGCAGTGAAAATCTGGGTGATATCCACAACTCAAAATATAAAGTGGCAAGTGCTGAAAATACAATATAAACAGATTTTAATAAATATAATGCAGTCCTCTAGACATGAAGTTCTGTGCAAATAACAAATGTGCCCAATCCAACACAAAGTGCTCCAATCTTCATTCCACACTTGATAAGCACTCTTGGTGACACTCTAATGTGACTATCCTTAAGTGGCTAGAGTGCCTCCTCACCTCCTGACATCGACCCCTAAGGGCCACAGATCATTAGATATCCCACACCAGGAGAAAGTGGTTTATTTATTTATTCATTATTTTAATTTATTACACTTTGTTACCTCACTTGCTTAGTGTTTCACCATTAGTTGGTCAACTCCATACTGAACCCTTACGGACTAATGCAGGCCATAGATGGGGAGCAAACCGGCAGATTTTTCTTTAAAAAAACGAAAAATCGGTCGTTCAAGCGGCCAACGTTACCAGGAACGGTAAAAAAAATCGGCCGATTTTCATCCTGTCTACAGCCGGCAAAAAGTGTCCCTGCAGAGAGCGCCGCTATTTCTTTGACAGTTCTTTGACATTTTTAGCGGCTGCAATAATGTATCTATTTGTATCCATTTCAGATACAGATATTTTTATTCGGAAACAGATACATTGTTGCAGCCGCTATAAATGTCAAAGAACTGTCAAAGAAATAGTGGAGATCTCTGCAGGGACACTTTTTGCCAGACTGGAATTCTTCTTCCTCTTCTTTCTTCTTCTTTCTTCTTTCTTCTTCTTTCCTCTTCTTCTCCTTTCTTCTTCTTCTTTCTTCTTCTTTCTGCTTCTTTTTGTCTTCCTCTTGCAGGTCACTGCTCATGCGCAGATTTTTTTATCGGTAAAAAGATCGGCCGATTTGCCCATAATTGCCGCGAAAATTGGCCGATCGGCAAAATCGGGTGATCTTTTTCCAACTTTACCGATCAAAAAAAATCTGCCAAAATACCAAAAAACGGTCGACCTATTAACCCACTAACGATCCGAAAATCGGCCGATTTTATTTTCGGACGAAAAATCGTCCGATTTGCGACCCATCTATGGCCTGCATAACACTGGGATGCCATTAAAGTTGATGTGTGTGGAAAGGCGGACGTCCCAACACTTTTGGCAATATGGTGTACAGAATGTGAGGGTTTCCAACCACTTTAAGAGAAATCTGTCTTCAGGGCTGGTCTCTATAAAAAGATGAATTCAATGTTGGCTCCTGATGAGAAGCCTGGCATGTCATCTTTTGGTGAAGTAGAGGACTTCGGTTTTGAACTCTAAAACTGGCAACACACTAGTAGATTTTCCAAGGAGCATTGTATGAATATTCATAGGAAAAGTACATTCAATAACTTAATGAACGTCTTTTCAAAATGCTTCAAAATTTCATTTGATTCCAAATGAATGGACTTTCCCAAGTGAAAACCAAATACGCCATTAGAAATTCATTCAACAAAATTTTTTCACCGTGCACTTCTGACCGTGTCACTTATGTATGTGTGCATGTCTGCGCATGTGACTTATGTATGCGTGCACTTCTGACCGTGTCACTTATGTATGTGTGCATGTCTGCGCATGTGACTTATGTATGCGTGCACTTCTGACCGTGTCACTTATGTATGCGTGCACTTCTGACCGTGTCACTTATCTATGCGTGCACTTCTGACCGTGTCACTTATGTATGTGTGCATGTCTGCACATGTGACTTATGTATGCGTGCACTTCTGACCGTGTCACTTATGTATGCGTGCACTTCTGACCGTGTCACTTATGTATGTGTGCACATCTGCGCATGTGACTTATGTATGCGTGCACTTCTGACCGTGTCACTTATGTATGCGTGCACTTCTGACCGTGTCACTTATGTATGCGTGCACTTCTGACCGTGTCACTTATGTGTGCGTGCACTTCTGACCGTGTCACTTATGTGTGCGTGCACTTCTGTCTGTGTCACTTATCTGTGCGTGCACGTCTGACCGTGTCACTTATGTGTGCGTGCACTTCTGACCGTGCGACTTATGTGTGCGTGCACTTCTGACCGTGTCACTTATGTGTGCGTGCACTTATGACCGTGTCACTTATCTATGCGTGCACTTCTGACCATATCACTTATGTATGTGTGCATGTCTGCGCATGTGACTTATGTATGCGTGCACTTCTGACCGTGTCACTTATGTATGTGTGCACATCTGCGCATGTGACTTATGTATGCGTGCACTTCTGACTGTGTCACTTACTGTATGTATGCGTGCACTTCTGACCATGTCACTTATGTATGTGTGCACATCTGCGCATGTGACTTATGTATGCGTGCACTTCTGACCGTGTCACTTATGTATGCGTGCACTTCTGACCGTGTCACTTATGTGTGCGTGCACTTCTGACCGTGTCACTTATGTGTGCGTGCACTTCTGACCGTGTCACATATCTGTGCGTGCACTTCTGACCGTGTCACTTATGTGTGCGTGCACTTATGACCGTGTCACTTATGTGCGCGTGCACTTCTGACCGTGTCACTTATGTGCGCGTGCACTTATGACCGTGTCACTTATGTGCGCGTGCACTTCTGACCGTGTCACTTATGTGCGCGTGCACTTATGACCGTGTCACTTATGTGCGCGTGCACTTCTGACCGTGTCACTTATGTGCGCGTGCACTTATGACCGTGTCACTTATGTGCGCGTGCACTTCTGACCGTGTCACTTATGTATGCGTGCACTTCTGACCGTGTCACTTATGTATGTGTGCACATCTGCGCATGTGACTTATGTATGTGTGCACTTCTGACCGTGTCACTTATGTATGCGTGCACTTCTGACCGTGTCATTTATGTATGCGTGCACTTCTGACCGTGTCACTTATGTATGCGTGCACTTCTGACCGTGTCACTTATCTGTGCGTGCACTTCTGACCGTGTCACTTATGTGTGCGTGCACTTCTGACCGTGTCACTTATGTGTGCGTGCACTTCTGACCGTGTCACTTATCTGTGCGTGCACGTCTGACCGTGTCACTTATGTGTGCGTGCACTTCTGACCGTGCGACTTATGTGTGCGTGCACTTCTGACCGTGTCACTTATGTGTGCGTGCACTTCTGACCGTGTCACTTATGTGTGCGTGCACTTCTGACCGTGTCACTTATGTGCGCGTGCACTTCTGACCGTGCGACTTATCTGTGCATGCACTTCTGACCGTGTCACTTATGTGTGCGTGCACTTCTGACCGTGTCACTTATGTGCGCGTGCACTTATGACCGTGTCACTTATGTGTGCGTGCACATATGACCGTGTCACTTATGTATGCGTGCACTTCTGACCATATCACTTATGTATGTGTGCATTTCTGCGCATGTGACTTATGTATGCGTGCACTTCTGACCGTGTCACTTATGTATGCGTGCACTTCTGACCGTGTCACTTATGTATGTGTGCACATCTGCGCATGTGACTTATGTATGCGTGCACTTCTGACCGTGTCACTTATGTGTGCGTGCACTTCTGACCGTGTCACTTATGTATGCGTGCACTTCTGACCAAGTCACTTATGTATGCGTGCACTTCTGACCGTGTCACTTATGTATGCGTGCACTTCTGACCGTGTCACTTATGTGTGCGTGCACTTCTGACCGTGTCACTTATCTTTGCGTGCACTTCTGACCGTGTCACTTATGTGTGCGTGCACTTCTGACCGTGCGACTTATGTGTGCGTGGAACAGAGAAGATAGGATCAAACAGCCATTTGACACAATGTGGAGGATTAACCCCTTAGGTTCCACAGTGAGTATAACAAGCATGCTTTACTGCATATACAGACTGATTGTACTGTTGTGGGTTTAGTAACACTTTAATGTCGTTTTAAGCTGGCCATACACGTGCAGAATACTTTTGAGCAGAAATCAAAGGCTACATTTAGACTTATGGCTAAATTGTCGCACCTCTGAAAAGATCACTTTTCATAGGCGTTTAACAGGTGGGAGGAGGCAATAAAACATGAGATGGTAAGTTAACCCTTTAAATGTCACACCAGTGGGCTGCAATCATGAAAAGTGGCTAAATGGTTAACATTTAACCCTGGCAGGGCTAGGGTCGTTGGTTTGGATCCCAACCATGGCACTACCTACATGGAGTTTGCATGTTCTCCCTGTGCCTGTGTGAGCTTCCTCCGGGTACTCCGGTTTCCTTCCACACTCCAAAGACATGCTGGTAGGTGAATTGGCTTCTGTCTAAATTGTCCCTAGTATGTGTATGTATGAATCTGAGTTAGGGACCTTAGATTGTACACACCTTGAGGATTAGGGACTGATGTGAATGTACAATATATATGTAAAGCACTGCGTAAATTGACGGCGCTATATAAGTACCTGAAATAAATAATAATGTGCATTTTTTTAAATATATTCTTCAGATTTTTTTTAACATATAAAAAAGTAATTTTAACATATATTTTTACATATATTTGTAAATGCATTCCAAAAATGTAGATTTGTATTTTTAAAGACATACAGTATATTTGAAATGTATTTTTAAAAATATTTTTCATATATTTTGTAATAAAAATGCATGCATATATATAATTTATTGAAATATATTGAATACGGCCACAATTATAGCATTTTAAATATATGTCCATATATTTGGGAAGAATATTGTTAAAATATATTTCAAATATATTTTTCTTTCATATATTCATTGTCAGCGCTGTATAAATACCTGGAAAATATATATATAATAATAATAATAATAATAAATACAGCGCTGGACTATAGGGTGCCTTATAGCCTTGGATTCCACGGGCATTGACAATGGCGTATCTTGGACGCGTTTCAGACGCGGCGCAGAGATGCCCAGGTGCGGTGACGATACAGCGCAGAGGGAAGACGATCGTCGGACACAGAGTAGGCAGGAATTGTGAATAATTTAAAGGTCTGGTTTGGGCAGAAGGAAGGAAGAGGGGACAGAGTTAGTGACTATGGTGGGAGGAGAATGAGACTATACAGAGTAGAATCCCCCTCCTCTGTCAGTGTGTGAGAGAGGGAGAGAGGAGACGAGCTCCGGAGACAGGATTATCGCACTGCCTGGATGAGCCGTCCTCCCATCCATCGCTATGGCTTTAATAGTACACCTGAAGACCGTCAGCGACCTGCGCGGAAAGGGGGACCGCATCGCCAAAGTCACGTTCAGAGGTAGACCGCTTCTTCTGCATGGCTTGTGCTCTATGGATCCTGTGTGATGGTTGCACTGACCGTGCTTAGATGTCTTCTATGTATATATATATATATATATATGTGTGTGTGTATACATCAATGATGGGGGGGGGAGCAAAAGTTCTCCGCAGAACTGGAGGAGGGGAGAGGTGGTGGGGTAGCCTTTAACCCTTGCTGAGCAGGACAGGACCTACATCCCCTTCGTATGCATTGATATTTATTATTATTATTAATATGCCTTGTTCTGCAGAGCTGTGTGATCACTTTGTCTGAAGAGCTTACAATCGAATACCCCTCCATGGTCACATGCCCTGACAATATTATTTCATTTACATAACTCTGACATGTTCTGCAGAGCTGTGTGATCCTTTTTCTGAGGAGCTTGCAATCTAATGCCCGTTCATGGTGACAGCCCTGACAGTATTATTTCATTTACATAGCGCTGACATGTTCTGCAGAGCTGTGTGATCCCGTTGTCTGAAGAGCTTGCAATCTAATGACCGTCCATGGTCACATACCCTGACAATATTATTTAATTTACAAAGCTTTGACATACTTTGAGCTGTGTGATCCTGTTGTCTGAAGAGCTTGCAATCTAATGACCGTCCATGGTCACAAACCCTGACAATATTATTTAATTTACAAAGCTTTGACATACTTTGAGCTGTGTGATCCCTTTGTCTGAAGAGCTTGCAATCTAATGCCCGTTCATGGTGACAGCCCTGACAATATTATTTAATTTACATAGCTCTGATATGTTCTGCAGAGCTAGGTGATCCCTTTGTCCGAGGAGCTTGCAATCTAATACCCCTCCATGGTCACATGCCCTGACAATATTATTTCATTTACATAACTCTGAATTGTTCTGCAGAGCTATGTGATCCCTTTGTCCGAGGAGCTTGCAATCTAATACCCTTCAATGGTCACATACCCTGACATTATTTCATTTACTTAACTCTGACATATTCTGCAGAGCTGTGTGATCCCTTTTTCCGAGGAGCTTGCAATCTAATACCCCTCCGTGGTCACTTACCCTGACAATATTATTTCATTTACAAAGCTTTGACATACTTTGAGGAGCTGTGTGATCCCTTTGTCTGAGGAGCTTGCAATCTAATGCCCCTCCATGGTCACATACCCTGACAATATTATTTAATTTACATAACTCTTACATGTTCTGCAGAGCTGTGTGATCTCTTTGTCCGAGGAGCTTGCAATCTAATGCCACTCCATGGTCACATGCCCTGACAATATTATTTCATTTACAAAGCTTTGACATAGTTTGAAGAGCTGTGTGATCCCTTTGTCCGAGGAGCTTGCAATCTAATGCCCCTCTGTGGTGACATACCGACAATATTATTTCATGTACATAACTCTGATATGTTCTGCAGAGCTGTGTGATCCCTTCTTCTGAAGAGCTTGCAATCTAGTGCCCCTCCATGGTCACATGCCCTGACAATATTATTTCATTTACAGAGTGCTGACATGTGGGATTCCTTTGTCCGAAGAGCTTGCAATCTAGTGCCCCTCCATGGTCACATACCCTGACAATATTATTTCATTAACATAGTGCTGACATGTGGGATCCCTTTGTCCGAAGAGCTTGCAATCTAATGCCTCTCCATGGTCACATACCCTGACAATATTATTTTATTTGCATAGCTCTGACATGTGGGATCCCTTTGTCCGAAGAGCTTGCAATCTAGTGCCCCTCCATGGTCACATACCCTGACAATATTATTTTATTTGCATAGCTCTGACATATACTACGGTGCTGCAGGAACCTACATTCTGATGTCCCACCACACTATTTTTATTATACAGTTCTATGGCTCGGAAATATTCAGCGGTGATGTGCAGAGATCACTGAGCCAGATACATCAGTGCCTGCACCAGAGGAGCTTACATTCTATTGTTATTATTATACATTTATATAGCTCTGACCTATTCCATGGTGCTGTACAGAGGACACTGAGCCAGTCACAGCAGTCTCTGCACCCAAGAAGCTTACATTCTATTGTTATTAATATATATTTATATAGCTCTGACCTATTCCATAGAGCTGTACAGAGGATACTTAGTCACATCACTGTCTGCACCAGAGGAGCTTACACTCTAATGCCCCTACTATAGTCACAACCTATTATTATACATTTATATAGCTCTGACATACTGTATACCACAGAACTGTACAGAGATCACTGAGCTAGTTACATCACTGCCTGCACCAGAGGAGCTTACACTCTAATGCCCCTACTATAGTCACAGCCTATTATTATACATTTATATAGCTCTGACATACTGTATACCACAGAACTGTACAGAGATCACTGAGCTAGTTACATCACTGCCTGCACCAGAGGAGCTTACACTCTATTGTTATTAATATACATTTATATAGCTCTGACCTATTCCATGGTGCTGTACAGAGGACACTGAGCCAGTCACATCAGTCTCTGCACAAGAAGAGCTTACACTCTAATGCCCCTACTATAGTCACAACCTATTATTAAACATTTCTATAACTCTGACATACTGTATACCACAGAACTGTACAGAGATCCCCGAGCCAGTTACATCACTGCCTGCACCAGAGGAGCTTACACTCTAATGCCCCTACTATAGTCACAACCTATTATTATACATTTATATAACTGACATACTGTATACCACAGAACTGTACAGAGATCCCCGAGCCAGTTACATCACTGTCGGCACCAGAGGAGCTTACACTCTATTGTTATTAATATACATTGATATAGCTCTGACCTATTCCATAGTGCTATACAGAGGACACTGAGCCAGTCACATCAGTCTCTGCACCGGAAGAGCTTACACTCTAATGTTCCACCACAGTCACAGACTATTACTATTCTACATTTCTATAGCACTGACATATTCTGCGGTGCTGTACATTAAACTAGACAGATCTGTTTCTGCCCCGGAGGGGATGACATGACTCCCTCACCTATTATAATCACATTACATGACTACAGTGCTGATACTGTGACATATTTTGTAAGGTAGAAAATATCCGCAGGTCCATCCAGTTCAACCGAAAATGACCTATTCTGTGTCACTGTACAGGGGGCACTGAGCCAGTCACATCAGTCTGTGCGTCAGAGGAGCTTACAATCTAATGCTCTCATTAGAGTTATATAGGCAATGTTGTTTTAAATTTATAACATTCTAACATACTCCATAGTGCTGTGCGGACTATATTTAAATACATTGGTCGCTGCCCCAGAGGAGCTTACACTCTAATGTCTTTATAAAAGATACACATTGTTGTCCAAATGTAATTACTGTATATAGCTGTAGTGCTGTACAGAGGGTACCAAGGCAGTCACATCTGTCTCTGTACCAGAGGAGCTTACACTCTGATGTCCCCAATACAGTCACAGACTATTATTATTATACATTTATATATCTCTGATATATACTGCAATGCTGTACAGAGAACACTGAGCCAGTCACATCAGTGTCTGTACCAGAGGAGCTTACACTCTAATGTCCCCAGTACAATCACACACTATTATTATTATACATTTATATAGCTCTGACATATACCGCAGTGCTGTACAGAGAACACTCACTCACTAACATCAGTATGTGCACCAGAGGAGCTTACACTCTAGTGCCTTTATACCAGTCACACACACATTATTGTTCATATGCAGTTAATGTATATAGCTCTGACACTGAGCCAGCCACATTTTCTGCATCAGAGGAGCTTACAATCTAATGTTCCACCACAGCCACAAATTATTATTATTATACATGTATATAGCCCCGACATATACCGCAATGCTGTACAGAGAACCCAACAATTCAGTCTCTGCACCAAAGAAGCTTACACTCTAATGTCCTTATAACAGTCACAGACACACCATTGTTAATAGGCAGTTATATAGTTCTGACATATACTGCAGCGCTGTACAGAAAACACTGAGCCAGTCATATTTTCTGCACCAGAGGAGCTTACACTCTAATGTCCCACCACAGTCATACAATATTATTATTATACATTTATACAAGATGATAATAATAGTAAAATATGATTGGTTCTGTTTATGTTTTCCCGGCAAAAAGAAGCCGTTTTCCGTTTTCTATGCTTGAACGATGTTTGTTTAATTATATATATTTATTTTATTTATTCTGTATATATGTAAATATGTATTTATTATGTTGTTTGTTTGTAAGATTTTTAATAAACAAATATTTACACTAATGTCCTCCCACAGTTACAAACTATTATTATTATAATTTTATATTTCTATAGCTCTGACATATATCATAGTGCTGTACAGAGAACACTGAGCCAGTCTCATCACTGTCTGTACCAGAGGAGCTTACACTCTAATGTCCCACCACAGTCATAAATTATTATTATACATTTCTATAGCTCTGACATATATGGCAGCATGGTACAGAGATCACTGAGCGAGTCACATCAGTGTCTGTACCAGAGGAGCTTACACTCTAATGTCCCACCACAGTCATAAATTATTATTATTATTATTGTTATACATTTCTATAGCTCTGACATATACCACAGCGTTGTACAGGGAACACTGAGCCAGTCACATCAGTCTCTGCACCAGAGGAGCTTACACTCTAATGTCCCACCACAGTCATAAATTGTTATTATACATTTCTATAGCTCTGACACATACCACAGCGTTGTACAGAGAACACTGAGCCAGTCACATCAGTCTCTGCACCAGAGGAGCTTACACTCTAATGTCCCACCACAGTCATATATTATTATACATTTCTATAGCTCTGACATATACTGCAGTGCTGTAGAGAAAACACTGAACCAATCTCACCAGTCCAATATTCACTGCACCAGAGGAGCTTACACTCTAATGTCCCACCACAGTCATACACTATTATTATACATTTCTATAGCTCTGACATATTCTGTGGCGCTGTACAGAGAACATGGAACCAATCTCACCAGTCCAATATTCTCCCCTCCCCACCTCATCACTGTGCAACCAGGGGAAAGAGAGCCCATCCAACCATGCATAGCTCTGACATATACCACAGCGATGTACACAGAACACTGAGACAGTCTCTGCACCGGAGGAGCTTACACTCTAATATCATCACCACACTCACACATGATTATTATACATTTCTATAGCTTTGACATATACCACGCGATGTACACAGATGAGCTTACACTCTAATTTCCCCCCCTCCCCCGCTGTCACACACTATTATTATTATACATTTATATGCCATAGCTCTGACATATACCGCAGTGCTGTACTGAGCCAGTCTCTGAACCAGAGGAGCTTACGCTCTAATGTCCTCACACAGTCACAGACTATTATTATTATACATTTCTATAGCTCTGACATATATCATAGTGCTGTACAGAGAACACTGAGCCAGTCACATGATCCGCACCAGAGGAGCTTACACTCTAATGTCCCACCACAGTAACAGCACTGGAGACAATTGAAGCAGAATACATTTGAGATAAAAGTATGAGTTCAGATGTTAAGAGATGGATATGGTGGGAGTTGAGCCCAGGACCCCGTAGCTGTGACCCCAGGACCCCGTAGCTGTGACCCCAGGACCCCGTAGCTGTGACCCCAGGACCCCGAGCTGTGACCTAAGGACCCCGGAGCTCTGACCCCAGGACCCCAGAGCTGTGGCCCTCAGGACCCCGTAGCTGTGACCCCAGGACCCCGAGCTGTGACCCCAGGACCCCGGAGCTGTGACCCCAGGACCCCGGAGCTGTGACCCCAGGACCCCGGAGTTGTGACCCCAGGACCCCGGAGCTGTGACCCCAGGACCCCAGAGCTGTGACCCGAGGCCCTGATTATGGAGACCTGTGCCCTGCATAAACAGTTGTGTTCAAAATAATAGCAGTCAGACATCACTAACCTGATCAATCACTGTTTTTGGTAGAAATGATATTTCTACATGGCAAATAATTTACTAGCAGGTGTAGTAGAGTAATAGAAATCCAACAGACCCAACAGTCATGACATGCATGCTGCTGATTCTGTGTAAT
Organism: Staurois parvus; assembly: GCF_062004578.1. Taxonomy (NCBI): domain Eukaryota; kingdom Metazoa; phylum Chordata; class Amphibia; order Anura; family Ranidae; genus Staurois; species Staurois parvus. Next base: position 11,337,247 of record NW_028318186.1, read on the forward strand.
TGAATCACTCATTGAAAGGGGCATGTTCAAAATAATAGCAGTGTGGAGTTCTATTAGTGAGGTCATTCATTCTTTGAAAAACAGGTGGCAATTATTGCCCTTATTTAAGGAAGGAAGGCAGCAAATGTTGTACATGCTGGTTACAGTGCATTTCTCTCTGAAATTCTGAGGAAAATGGGTCGTTCCAGACATTGTTCATAAGAACAGCGTACCGTGATTAAAAAGTTGATTGGAGAGGGAAAACATATAAAGAAGTGCAGAAAATGATAGGCTGCTCTGCTAAAATGATCGCAAATGCTTTAAAATGGCAACCAAAATCTGAAAGACGTGGAAGAAAGCGAAAAACTACCATTCAAATGGATAGAAGAATAGCCAAAATGGCAAGGACTCAGCCAACAATCAGCTCCAGGAAGATGAAAGAAGGTGTAAAGTTCCCTGTGAGTACTGTTACAATTAGAAGACGCCTATGTGAAGCCAAGCTATCTGCAAGAAGCCCCCGCAAAGTCCCACTGTTGGAAAAAGACATGTGCTGAAGGGGTTACAATTTGCCAAAGAGCACATTGACTGGCCTAAAGAGAAATGGCGCAACATTTTGTGGACTGATGAAAGTAAGATTGTTCTTTTTGGGTCTAGTGGCCGGAGACAGTTTGTCAGACGACCCCCAAACACTGAATTCAAGCCACAGTACACTGTGAAGACAGTGAAGCATGGTGGTGCAAGCATCATGATATGGGGATGTTTCTCATACTACGGTGTTGGGCCTATTTATCGCATACCAGGGATCATGGATCAGTTTGAATACATCAGAATACTTGAAGAGGTCATGCTGCCTTATGCTGAAGAGGAAATGCCCTTGAAATGGGTGTTCCAACAAGACAACGACCCCAAACACACCAGTAAACGTGCAACATCTTGGTTCCAGACCAACAAGATTGACGTTATGGAGTGGCCAGCCCAATCCCCGGATCTTAATCCAATAGAAAACTTGTGGGGTGACATCAAAAATGCAGTTTCTGAGGCAACACCAAGAAATAGAGAAGAACTGTGGAATGTAGTCCAATCATCCTGGGCTGGAATACCTGTTCACAGGTGCCAGAAGTTGGTTGACTCCATGCAACACAGATGTACAGCAGTTCTCAGAAACAGTGCGACTACAACAAAATATTCATTAAGTGATTCAAAGGAAAGCAAAATCTTCAAACATATTTCAGTTTATATAGTGAATGTTTGAGTTTGTAAAGAAGAATACAAACACTGCTATTTTTTTGAACAGTCTAATATTCACTTTTCTTCAATTTGTTTAGAGGAACAACACAAATTTGATATATTTTTCTTCATGTTTTGATTTGTAATAGAATGTGTAGTGTTCCCAATGCATTTGTGTGGATGGAAATAAAAGCTATTAGAAGGATTTTGAGCTTTATTCACTTTTTTCAACATACTGCTATTATTTTGAACACATCTGTATATTTTTGGTTCCATCGTGAATTACCAGCACGCTGGCTTCGGTCCTCTGTCCCTGATCCGTGTCGTGTGTCGGAGGGCTGAGCACATTTATTGGATTCTTCATGTCGGGGAATCATTGACTTGTGTTTATCTGTGAATTTCTAGAGGAATATTGAGCTCCGGGTCGTAGAACATTGACATAGAAGTTATTAATGGTGAAGGAGGAAAATCTGGAGGAGAAATGAATAGACTGGAAAATATCCGAGTAACATCCAATAATCAGCACCTTGATTGAACCTCCTCACTAGTGTGTGTCCTGCATGCTCCGCATTGGATGAACACAGCACCCAGCATGGGTGGAGGGATGGTGGTGTCTTCATTGAGAACAGCCTGACAGTCACCTGAATGCTTGGATATGTACCCATATGTCCATTGCCTGCTACTATAGGTGCACATATAGGTGATGGTGGGAACCCCTCATAATGGGCACAGCAGGTGTACAGACCTGGGAACTCAGCGCACGGATGGTGGGAACCCCTGATAATGGGCACAGCAGGTGTACAGACCCGGAAACTCAGTACAGGGATGGTGGGAACCCCTCATAATGGGCACAGCAGGTGTACAGACCCGGGAACTCAGCACAGGGATGGTGGGAACCTCTCATAATGGGCACTAGAGGTGTGAAGACTTAATTCTTCAGCATCCTCCTAAATGACAGCATTAGGTATGGTGACGGGGCCCCTGCTCTGCACAGTGCTCAGGAACATTTAGTGATTAGAGTGCTAGCTCTTGTGTCCAGTCCATACAGTCGTCATCCCTGTAAATCCAGACATGTAATGACCCAGGCTGTGTGGTTGAAGCGTCTGCCCAGCCGAGACCAACTGCTACCTTGTAATGCAGAGCCTCTGTTTCCAGTCTATATAATATCGGTGTAATATGTTATCATCAATCACGGGGCCACAAAAACATTCAGGACTCCGTTCATAAAATCATTGCCTCGGCATGCCTGCATCACCGCCTGCAGCTGTACACTACCCCTGTAATGTGCCTAATGTGTGTCATATGTGTATTTCCTATGTTTGTCAGCTCCATCTAGTGGCCATAATGCAGCATTTTTCTGATCGAAATATTTCAGGAGAAGATCACAATATGGCCACTAGATGGAGCTGACAATCAATGGAAACACACATATCAGTCACATTATGGGGAATATTTGCAGCAGCTATGTGAATGTGAGTTTTTTTCTGGTATTGAGGTTTTTTTTTGGTATTGTGATTTTTTTTGTTTGGTATTGTGATTTTTTTTTGGTATTGTGATTTTTTTGGTATTGTGATTTTTTTTTTGGTGTTGGGATTTTTTTGGTATTGTGATTTTTTTTTGGTATTGCAATTTTTTTTTTGGTATTGTGATTTTTTTTTGGTATTGTGATTTTTTTGGTATTGTGATTTTTTTTTTGGTATTGTGATTCATTTGGTATTGTGATTTTTTTTGGTATTGCAATTTTTTTTTTGGTATTATGATTTTTTTTGGTATTGCAATTTTTTTTTTGGTATTGTGATTTTTTTTGGTATTGTGATTTTTTTTTTTTGGTATTGTGATTTTTTTTTGGTATTGTGATTTTTTTTGTTTGGTATTGTGATTTTTTTTTGGTATTGTGATTTTTTTTTTTTTGGTATTGTGATTTTTTTTGGTATTGTGATTTTTTTTTTGGTATTGTGATTTTTGTTGGTATTGTGAATTTGTTTTTTTTGTTGGCTCTCATTATATAAGATCAATATTGTGTATGGAATTTTAACAATCCAAGTGGCTCTCTTTTCTTCTTCTTGGTGGATTGACTTGAAGTGGGCAGCACAGTGGCTTAGTGGTTAGCACTTCCACCTGGCAGTACTAGAGTCGTTGGTTCAAATCCCAATCACGGCACTACTTGCCTGGAGTTTGTATGTTCTCCCTGTGCCTGCGTTGGTTTCCTCCGGGTACTCTGGTTTCCTCCCACACTCCAAAGACATTCTGGTAGGTGAATTGGCTCCTGACTAAATTGTCCTAGTATGTGTATGAATGTGAGTTAGGGACCTTAGATTGTACACACCTTGAGGGTTAGGGACTGATGTGAATGTAGAATATACATGTAAAGTGCTGTGTAAATTGATGGTGCTATATAAGTACCTGAAATAAATAAGTGACCTTTTTTTATGGCGTTGTGATTTTTTTGGTATTGTGTTTTTTTTTGGTATTGTTATTTTTTTGGTATTATGATTTTTTTTGGTATTGTGATTTTTTTTTTTGGTATTGTTATTTTTTTGGTATTATGATTTTTTTTGGTATTGTGATTTTTTTTGGTATTGTGATTTTTTTTTGGTATTGTGATTTTTTTGGTATTATGATTTTTTTTTTGGTATTGTGATTTTTTTGGTATTATGATTTTTTTTTGGTATTGTGATTTTTTTTTTTTGTTGGCTCTCATTATATAAGATCAATATTGTGTATGGAATCTCAACAATCCAAGTGGCTCTCTTTTCTTCTTCTTGGTGGATTGATCTGAAGTGACCTTTTTTTATGGTGTTGTGATTTTTTTGGTATTGTGATTTTTATTTGGTATTGTGATTTTTTTTTGGTAGTATGATTTTTTTTTAGTATTGTTATTTTTTTGGTATTGTGATTTTTTTTTGGTAGTATTTTTTTTTAGTATTGTTATTTTTTGGGTATTGTGATTTTTTTTTTGGTATTGTGATTTTTTTGGGTATTGTGATTTTTTTGGTAGTATTTTTTTTTAGTATTGTTATTTTTTTGGTATTGTGATTTTTTTTTTGGTATTGTGATTTTTTTGGGTATTGTGATTTTTTTTGGTAGTATGATTTTTTTTAGTATTGTTATTTTTTTTTGGTATTGTGATTTTTTTGGGTATTGTGATTTTTCTTTTGGTATTGTGATTTTGTTTTTGTTGGCTCTCATTATATAAGATCAATATTGTGTATGGAATCTCAACAATCCAAGTGGCTCTGTTTTCTTCTTCTTGGTGGATTGATCTGAAGTGACCTTTTTTTATGGTGTTGTGATTTTTTTGGTATTGTGATTTTTATTTGGTATTGTGATTTTTTTTTTTTGTTGGCTCTCATTATATAAGATCAATATTGTGTATGGAATCTCAACAATCCAAGTGGCTCTCTTTTCTTCTTCTTGGTGGATTGATCTGAAGTGACCTTTTTTTATGGTGTTGTGATTTTTTTGGTATTGTGATTTTTATTTGGTATTGTGATTTTTTTTTGGTAGTATGATTTTTTTTTAGTATTGTTATTTTTTTGGTATTGTGATTTTTTTTTGGTATTTTTTTTTAGTATTGTTATTTTTTTGGTATTGTGATTTTTTTTTTGGTATTGTGATTTTTTTGGGTATTGTGATTTTTTTTGGTAGTATGATTTTTTTTAGTATTGTTATTTTTTTTTGGTATTGTGATTTTTTTGGGTATTGTGATTTTTCTTTTGGTATTGTGATTTTGTTTTTGTTGGCTCTCATTATATAAGATCAATATTGTGTATGGAATCTCAACAATCCAAGTGGCTCTCTTTTCTTCTTCTTGGTGGATTGATCTGAAGTGACCTTTTTTTATGGTGTTGTGATTTTTTTGGTATTGTGATTTTTATTTGGTATTGTGATTTTTTTTTTTTGTTGGCTCTCATTATATAAGATCAATATTGTGTATGGAATCTCAACAATCCAAGTGGCTCTCTTTTCTTCTTCTTGGTGGATTGATCTGAAGTGACCTTTTTTTATGGTGTTGTGATTTTTTTGGTATTGTGATTTTTATTTGGTATTGTGATTTTTTTTTGGTAGTATGATTTTTTTTTAGTATTGTTATTTTTTTGGTATTGTGATTTTTTTTTGGTAGTATTTTTTTTTAGTATTGTTATTTTTTTGGTATTGTGATTTTTTTTTTTGGTATTGTGATTTTTTTGGGTATTGTGATTTTTTTGGTAGTATTTTTTTTTAGTATTGTTATTTTTTTGGTATTGTGATTTTTTTTTTGGTATTGTGATTTTTTTGGGTATTGTGATTTTTTTTGGTAGTATGATTTTTTTTAGTATTGTTATTTTTTTTTGGTATTGTGATTTTTTTGGGTATTGTGATTTTTCTTTTGGTATTGTGATTTTGTTTTTGTTGGCTCTCATTATATAAGATCAATATTGTGTATGGAATCTCAACAATCCAAGTGGCTCTCTTTTCTTCTTCTTGGTGGATTGATCTGAAGTGACCTTTTTTTATGGTGTTGTGATTTTTTTGGTATTGTGATTTTTATTTGGTATTGTGATTTTTTTTTGGTAGTATGATTTTTTTTTAGTATTGTTATTTTTTTGGTATTGTGATTTTTTTTTGGTATTTTTTTTTAGTATTGTTATTTTTTTGGTATTGTGATTTTTTTTTTGGTATTGTGATTTTTTTGGGTATTGTGATTTTTTTTGGTAGTATGATTTTTTTTAGTATTGTTATTTTTTTTTGGTATTGTGATTTTTTTGGGTATTGTGATTTTTCTTTTGGTATTGTGATTTTGTTTTTGTTGGCTCTCATTATATAAGATCAATATTGTGTATGGAATCTCAACAATCCAAGTGGCTCTCTTTTCTTCTTCTTGGTGGATTGATCTGTAGTGACCTTTTTTTATGGTGTTGTGATTTTTTTGGTATTGTGATTTTTATTTGGTATTGTGATTTTTTTTTTTTTTGGCTCTCATTATATAAGATCAATATTGTGTATGGAATCTCAACAATCCAAGTGGCTCTCTTTTCTTCTTCTTGGTGGATTGATCTGAAGTGACCTTTTTTTATGGTGTTGTGATTTTTTTGGTATTGTGATTTTTATTTGGTATTGTGATTTTTTTTTGGTAGTATGATTTTTTTTTAGTATTGTTATTTTTTTGGTATTGTGATTTTTTTTTGGTATTTTTTTTTAGTATTGTTATTTTTTTGGTATTGTGATTTTTTTTTTGGTATTGTGATTTTTTTGGGTATTGTGATTTTTTTTTGGTAGTATTTTTTTTTAGTATTGTTATTTTTTTGGTATTGTGATTTTTTTTTTGGTATTGTGATTTTTTTGGGTATTGTGATTTTTTTTGGTAGTATGATTTTTTTTAGTATTGTTATTTTTTTTTGGTATTGTGATTTTTTTGGGTATTGTGATTTTTCTTTTGGTATTGTGATTTTGTTTTTGTTGGCTCTCATTATATAAGATCAATATTTTGTATGGAATCTCAACAATCCAAGTGGCTCTGTTTTCTTCTTCTTGGTGGATTGATGTGAAGTGACCCTCTTGTGTCTCTTTCAGTGTATGTAAATCTTCTTCACTAGGGAGACTATACTATAGATCATCATCAGCTGAAGGGAAATCTAATCTATTAATATCAATGATAGAATAGAGAGGAATGATTGATTTCTTCCTTTCTATTATAGATTATCATGGGTTTAGTATTGCTATTAATTCTTTGTGGATTTCCTGGAAAGGGTTGTTTTTATGTTTTCCATGCCTCCTGTGCTCCTTCATCCAGAGTGGAAGCACTCTAATTAGGGATGCACAGAAATTTTGTTTTTTTAAAGGCACTAGATCAATGCTTTTTTTTTTATCTAATGCTTTATATCGTAGAGGAGAGATGTGGGGTCTTATTGACTCCATATCTCTCCATAAAGAGGACCTGTCACTAATTATTTCTGTTATTTTTCTAATTATTTTCCTTTACACTGTCCCTTCAAAAAAAAAATGTTGTCACTTTTATTCCTATCACAAGGAATGCATGCATCTCTCGTCATAGGAATAAAAGTAATAACATTTTTTTTTTAAAGAGATAGTGTAAAAAAAAAAAATTATATAAATAAAATAAATTAATTAAATAAAATAAAATAAAATAAATTAAATAAAAAAAAGTCCCCCCTTCCCTGTACTCACATGTAGTTGTGAACACATATGTAGGCCATGCCCACATATGTTCACGGGGTTCAAACCACACATGTGAGGTATTGCCACGAACGTCAGAGTGACAGCAATAATTGTCGTAGTAGATCTCCTCTATAACTTCACACCGGTAACCTGTAGAAATTTGTAAAGCGTCACCCGTGGAGATTTTTAAGTACCGTACAGGGATGGACTGACCATTTGGAAACTCGGGCACTGCCCGAGGGCCCGGGGTCAGTAGGGGGCCCCATGAGATGCCCCTGGTACCTTTTTCATAGGCTTTTTTTGAGTTTGGGCAAGGACACAGGGGCCCCATGATCCCCTATTGCCCGGGGGCCCCATGAGTTGTCAGTGCACCCCTGGTACTGTAGTTTGATGCCATTCCACGGGCGGGCGTAATTTTAAAGCGTGACATGTTGGGTATCTATTTACTCGGCGTAACATCATCTTTCATATTTAAAAAAAAAATTGGGCTATATATTGTGGTTATTTTTTTTTTTTTAATCATTAATATATATATTTTTTTAATTGTGTTTGAAAAATATATTACTTTTTAAATATTATATATATTAAATATATTAATTTGTAAAAACTGTCCATTTCAGTTTCGGTTTTTGGCCAAGTGCATCCAGAATTTTCGGTCTCGGCACCAGAATTTTCATTTCAGTGCACCACTAACTCTAATACAGAAGTGTGTTACTGGCCTGATCACCAGGTGAAAACAGCCCAAGGCTCCGTTCACACCAATGCGTTTTTTAGTGCTTTTTGCAGAAACGCACTGCAGCCCATTTAACATGGTTTCCTATAGAACATGTTCACATTAAGGCTAGGTTTGCACCTATGCAGGTTGCGTTTGATCCGTTCCTGCAGTGTTTTTTGCGGTGCATTTTTGCACGTGTTTTTGACACTTTTTTATGCATTTTTGATGCATTTTGCGTTTTAGGCCAGGTTCACACCTGTGCATTTTTTATGCATTTTGTGTTTTGCAGGAACGCAGTGCATGCCATTTATCATTATTTCCTATGCATCCCATTCACATCTATGCAGTTTTTGCATGCACGTTTGCATTTTTAGTCCAATAGACTTCAATGGAACTGCATACAAAATGCAAGTGCTGGGTTTTGCATGCATTTTGCCCCGTTTTTGATGCGTTTTTTACACATTTTTGATGCGTTCGCTTTTTGTTTTGTATTTTAATTTTTTGGGCCAACTTGTTGCTGGGCAGATTAAAAACACATCAAAAATGCATCAAAAACGGGGCAAAAATGCATGCAAAACGCACCACTTGCGTTTTGTATGCAGTTCCATTGAAGTCTATTGGACGCGTTTTTGATGCGTATTGCGTTTTTATTTTTTTTATTTCATTTTTTTGGGCCAACTTGTTGCTGGGCAGATTAAAAACACATCAAAAACGCATAAAAAATGGGGCAAAAATGCATGCAAAACGCACCACTTGCATTTTGTATGCAGTTCCATTGAAGTCTATTGAACTAAAAATGCAAACTGCTGCAGGAAAAGAAGTCTGCATCCGTTTCTGCAGTGCAAAAATGCAAAACGCACCACAAAAAAGCATTACAGAAACGGATCGAACGCAGACTTCTTTTCCTGCAGCAGTTTGCATTTTTAGTTCAATAGACTTCAATGGAACTGCATACAAAACGCAAGTGCTGCGTTTTGCATGCGTTTTTGCCCCATTTTTCATGCATTTTTTTTTTTTACTTAATTTTTTGGGCCAACTTGTTGCTGGGCAGATTAAAAACACATCAAAAACGCATCAAAAATGGGTCAAAAATGCATGCAAAATGCAGCACTTGCGTTTTGTATGCAGTTCCTTTGAAGTCTATTGGACTAAAAATGCAAACTGCTGGAGGAAAAGAAGTCTGCGTTTGATCCGTTTCTGCAGTGCAAAAATGCAAAACGCACCACAAAAAGCATTGCAGAAACTTATCGAACGCAGACTGCATAGGTTGGAACCTAGCTTACGCTTTTTTAAGCTGCTGCATTTTTGGAAAGGGTCAGGGACTTTTTTAAAAGCAAAAAGTAGTGTTTTTGCTACAATAGAGTTGAATGGGGAAGCTGCTGGAATGCGTGGTAGTGCGTTTTTGCCGCATTTTGCATTTTGATTCTGCCCAGCAACAAAAAAATTCCACTTGAACAAAAAAAAGAGCTGAACAAAACGCGGTAAAAACGCATCAAAAATATGTCAAAAGTGCATGTAGAAAAATGCAAAACGTACTGCGAAAAGCACTGCAAAAATGATAAAAAGCAAACTGCATAGGTGTGAGCGGAGCCTAAAAAAAAAAGAAAACTAGTTCAGCCACCACATCTAAGGATTGGCAAGCTGTAATATGTGACGTTCTTGGTTTGCAGTGTAATAGCCGGGACCTGGTATCAGCCTCTTGTGGTCTCTGTACAGCAGGGCTGACGTGTGACAGGAGGAAGCAGCATAAACAGCCAATCACTTCATGTACTCTCTATGAGTGACAGAGAGATGAGCTCACCTCTGCACTGCTTCTCCTTTCATTCTGCAGTCACAGTCTGGGGGGAAGGGGGGGTGCCCAGCATAACTTGGGATCAGAGGAAGTGGTTGGCATGATGCTGGCCATCACGCTGACATCTAGTGGCAAAAAAACAGTACTGGAGGGAAATCCCTGGATGGAAGTTATATGTAGATGTAGTTATATGTAGTATGTATTTTGTAGATGTAGTTATATGTAGTATGTATGTATGTTGTAGATGTAGTTATATGTAGTATGTATGTATTTTGTAGATGTAGTTATATGTAGTATGTATGTATTTTGTACATGTAGTTATATGTAGTATGTATGTATTTTGTAGATGTAGTTATATGTAGTATGTATGTATATGTAGTTATATGTAGTATGTATGTATGTTGTAGATGTAGTTATATGTAGTATGTATGTATATGTAGTTATATGTAGTATATATGTTGTAGATGTAGTTATATGTAGTATGTATGTATATGTAGTTATATGTAGTATGTATGTATGTTGTATATGTAGTTATATGTAGTATGTATGTATGTATGTATGTTGTAGATGTAGTTATATGTAGTATGTATGTATGTTGTATATGTAGTTATATGTAGTATGTATGTATGTGTGTTGTAGATGTAGTTATATATAGTATGTATGTATATGTAGTTATATGTAGTATGTATGTATGTTGTAGATGTAGTTATATGTAGTATGTATGTATATGTAGTTATATGTAGTATGTATGTATGTTGTAGATGTAGTTATATGTAGTATGTATGTATATGTAGTTATATGTAGTATGTATGTATGTTGTAGATGTAGTTATATGTAGTATGTATGTATGTTGTAGATGTAGTTATATGTAGTATGTATGTATATGTAGTTATATGTAGTATGTATGTATGTTGTAGATGTAGTTATATGTAGTATGTATGTATATGTAGTTATATGTAGTATGTATGTATGTTGTAGATGTAGTTAGATGTAGTATGTATGTATATGTAGTATGTATGTATGTTGTATATGTAGTTATATGTAGTATGTATGTATATGTAGTTATATGTAGTATGTATGTATGTTGTATATGTAGTTATATGTAGTATGTATGTATATGTGGTTATATGTAGTATGTATGTATGTTGTAGATGTAGTTATATGGTGTCATTTTATCTTTTATTGGGCTATTCTTTGTCATCTTGTGATTTTTGGCTGGAGTTCTGTAAGTCTAGGTTCTCACCTGCGTAGGTTGCGTTTGATGTGTTTCTGCATTGAGTTTTGCACTTGCGGTTTTTACACACTTTTGCTGCATTTCTGAGTCGTTTTTTTTTTTTCTTGTTGCTAGGCAGATTTTAAATGCATAAAAAAACACAATACACGCTTTTCCACAGTGTTCCCATTGAAGTCTATAGAACCAAAGACACAACGTTTTGAGTTAAAAAAAAAGTCCCTGACCCTTTCCAAAAAACGCAGTGGGTGAAAATACACAGGTGTGAACGTGTCCCATAGGAAATCATGTTAATTGGACTGTACTGCGTTTCTGCAAAACGCTGAGGAAAACGCTTTGGTGTGAGTGAGGAGTCTCCGGTGTCACTCCGGCTACAAAGGATTTGCAGTTCTTTCAGTCTGGTTTATACATCCGCACTACATTACTAAGCCTGGACATTAACCCCTCACCTACCGGGCACTTGTACCCCCTTCCCCCCCAGGCCAACTCTCAGCTTTCAGCCCTGTCACACTTTGAATGACAATTGCGCTGTCATGCAACACTATACCCATATGATATTTGTAGCATTTTTTTTCACACAAATAGAGCTGTCTTTTGGTATTTAATCACAACTTAATGTTTTTTTTTTTGCGCTATAAACAAAAAAAGAGCAACAAAAAAAAGTTTTCTTTGTTTCTATTATAAAATTTTGCAAACAGGTAATTTTTCTCCTTTACTGATGTGCGTTGATGAGGCTGCACTGATAGGCAGCACTGATGGACACTGATAGGCAGCACTGATGAGTTGGCACTGATGAGGCGGCACTGATAGGCAGCACTGATGGGCACGGATAGGCAGCACTGATGGGCACTGATAGGCGGTACTGATGAGCTTTGATGAGGTGGCACGGATAGGCAGCACTGATGGGCACTGATAGGCGGCACTGATGAGTTACATGAAAAAATAAAACACACCAGGATTCCCAAAGCTTTGGGCTGTATATATAAAAAATGTAGTGTTCAAATAATGACCCAAATATATATAGCGCTGACTCACATATGTATATGTATGTGGTGCCCTCGGGACCCAAATAGTATAGGGGAATGAAAAAGAAGGGGACCACGGTGGGTAAAGAACCCACGGGTTAAGGGGGTCCGAATGAGGACCTGTGGGTTCTTTACCCTGCACTGATGAGTTGCCACTGATGAGATGGCACTGATGAGTTGCCACTGATATGCGACAATGATGGGCACTGATAGGCGGCACTGATGGGCAGCAGTGATGGGTGGCACTGACTGGTGGCACTCCTGGGCACTGACTGGCGGCACTGATGGGGGGCACTGATGGGGGGCACTGACTGGCGGCACTGCTGGGCACAGGTGGGTGGCACTACTAGGCACTGATGGGCACAGGTGGGTGGCACTGATGGGCACAGGTGGGTGGCACTACTAGGCACTGATGGGCACAGGCACTACTAGGCACTGATGGGCACAGGTGGGTGGCACTGACTGGTGGCACTCCTGGGCACTGACTGGCGGCACTGATGGGGGGGCACTGATGGGGGGCACTGACTGGCGGCACTGCTGGGCACAGGTGGGTGGCACTACTAGGCACTGATGGGCACAGGTGGGTGGCACTGATGGGCACAGGTGGGTGGCACTACTAGGCACTGATGGGCACAGGTGGGTGGCACTGCTAGGAACTTGTGGGCAGCACTGCTGGGCACAGGTGGGCGGCACTGGTGGGTGGCACTGCTGGGCACCGATCATCAGAGTACTGATCAGTGCCCTGATGATCGGTGCCGTTCCGTCCTCTGACAATTGCCGGTTATCGGCAGTACTTTCCACATGCTGTGACAACGTGAGGAAAACAGTCGGAAAACCGGCAACTGCATTTACCGCTGATCTGTTGTGTCATTGGACACGGCTGATCATGTGGTAAAAGGCCACTGTGATTGGCAGTTTACCACATCACATGATCAGCTGTGTCTGTAGGACACAGCGATCATGGAGATCACCGGGTGCGTGCCACTGGGGGCACGCGGGAGGGTGCGTTCTGGGAGGCCGTCATATGACACTCTCCAGAACTGGCACTGTAGCCATCATTCAGCTATAGGGCAAGTTAAATAGCTGTAAACCTTCACTGAATGACACCCGGCTCACACCGCTGCGGCTTTGAATTCCGAGCCACTTCAACGTGATTTCAAAGTCGCCGATCAGTGCGACTTCATCTGCAGCTTGACGATATCTATGCAATATTCACACCGGATGTGCTTGGGTGAGTTTGCGAGAGTTGCATTTGCCCAGTGCAAAAAATAAGTACGGCATGCACTACTTTTTTCAGCGCAATTCATTCAGATGCACGCTAACACGTAAACGCAACACACTGCAAGGCAAAGCAAGGCAAGCAAGCAAAGCAAAAATAGCCTAGAAAAAGCAAACTCAACGCATATAAAATTCACGCCAATTATTTACAACACATGACAAAAACACAACATAGCGCGCATGCGTGAGCAGATGCGTTGTGGTGTAATTGAGCCTTTCATAGTTGTATTTCAGCAGTTTGTTTGAAAGTTTGTCTGGAGTTTGTTGTTGGATATACAAATACCTTGCCATATCTCTTTATAGAGGCTGTGTGTTGTATTACAAGTCTACAAGGTGGTATCAAAAAGTTTCGAGACTAGTTTTGTAACATGCCAACAGATGACAGCACTACAAGTTTGCACATACAGTCACAGGGAGCACCAACCTTCATAAGTCTGTGTGCCAAAAGACATCATCCTGTGTACATTGGGTGCTGTGCAACTGGTGCTATTTCTGACCACGTGCATTACCACGTCTGCTATTTCATCATGGACCGCAAGTTAGAACAAAGTGCAGATGTGAAATTCTGTGTGAAACTGGGCAAATCTATTACAGAGACGTTTGACATGATTTGGCAAGTTTATGGCAATGCTGTAATGAGCAGTTTGATGTGTTTTGTGTGGCACACAAGAGCAGAAGAATGTCACTGGAAGATGACGAGAGATCAAGAAGACCTTCAACTAGCTCAACCTCCAAAAATGTTGAAACAATTCAGCAACTTGTGCATGATGATTGTCGGAGAACAATCCACAACATTGCTGCCATTATTGGTGTGTCATATGGAACAGTCAAGGCAATCCTCACGTGTGATTTGAACATGCGCTGTGTTGCTGCCAAGTTGGTCCCCAGGCTGAAATTATCTCATTTTCGCACCCACCTTACTCACCAGATTTGGCTCCTGAGGACTTCGTCCTCTTCCCAAAGATGAAGATCTAGCACAAAGATTGCCGTCTTGACAACACTGCTGAGATCCAGCATGAATATCAGAAGATGCTTAACACGCTTCGAAAAGAAGAATGTTGAAACCATTTGGCAACTTGTGCATGATGATCGACAGAGAACAAGCCACAACATTGCTGCCATTGTCGGTGTATCACACGGAAGAGTCCAGGCAATCCTCACGTGTGATTTGAACATGTGCCATGTTGCTGCAAAGTTCATCCCCAGGCTGAAATGATCTCACTTTTCGCACCAACCATATTCACCAGATTTGGCTCTTGCAGACTTTGCCCTCTTCCCGAAGAATAATAACATCACTTTCGCACCAACCTTACTCACCAGATTTGGTTCCTGCAGACTTCACCCTCTTCCCGAAGATGAAGATGTAGCACAAAGATTTCCATCTTGCATTGCTGAGGTCCAGCATGAATATCAGAAGGTGCTTGACACGCTTCAAAAAGAAGAATGTTGAAACCATTTGGCAACTTGTGCATGATGGTCGTCGGAGAACAGTCCACAACAGTGCTGCCATGGTCAGTGTGTTACACGGAACAGTCCAGGCAATCCGTGTGGTTTGAACATGCGCTGTGTTGCTGCCAAATTCATCCACAGGCTGCAATGATCTCACTTCCGCACCCACCTTACTCACCAGATTTGGCTCCTGCGGACTTCGCCCTCTTCCCGAAGATGAAGATGTAGCTCAAAGATTGGTGTCTTGACAACATTGCTGAGGTCCAGAATATCAGAAGATGCTTGACACGTGTAGAAAAGAAGAATGTTGAAACCATTCGGCAACTTGTGCATGATGGTCGTCGGAGAACAATCCACAACATTGATGCCATTGTCGGAGTGCTACACGGAACAGTCCAGGCAATCCTCACGTGTGATTTGAACATGCGCCATGTTGCTGCCAAGTTCATCCCCAGGGTGGAATGATCTCACTTTCGCACCCACCTTACTCACCAGATTTGGCTCCTGCGGACTTCACCCTCTTCCCAAAGATGAAGCTCTGGCTCAAAGATTGCCTTTTGACAACATTGCTGAGATCCAGCATGAATATCAGAAGACTTCCAGGACACATTCCAGAAATGGCAGGAATGCTAGAAGCACTGGATTACTGTGCGAGGGGACTATTTTGAAAGTGATAATGTGTAAACGTAGATAAAGTACTTGTGCATAGAGCTAGTCTCATAATGTTTTGATACCACCTCATACATTGTAGAAGAAGCTTCTCACATTATGAATATTGCCAGTTTTAGATTCATGATATCATCTTAAAGCGGACCTTCACCCCCTTTCATAAAGCATATCTAAGCCCATAACCAAAAATGGAATATGTTGTAGGTTACCATTTCTCAGATGGCTTCTTTAGTTTTCTTTTTTTAGGTTTTTTCCTTTATTTTTACCTGGTCATCCAGCCAGTAGTTATTCAGTATTTTTTCATCTTCCTTCACAGAGCAAGCTGTCAAGCAAAAGCGGCAGTTAGAGGGTTTAGACAAATGATTTAACATTGACAGGGGTGCTTACAATGGTCAGCTTGTATTCATGTATGTAAAACCTTTATCCCAAAAAGAAAAAAAAAACTGTTTGATGTAAGTGCTAAAAATGTGTTATCTGGAGTTTGGCTTTAAAGTGAAAGTTTCAGCTCTCCGGGAACTCCACCATTGGAGCCATTGCTTCCCACTACTGTCAATCATAGCCAGTCAGCCAATGAGGAAGAGAGGGCTGAGCCACGTCTGTGTGTGAATGGACACATAGAGCAGGGGCTTGGGAAGCGAGCCTGCTCAGGTGCCCCCATAGCAAACTGCTTGCTGTGTGGGCACTTGGCAGGAGGAAGGAGCCCAGAGCACCGGCAGGAGACCCAAAAAAGAGGATGTTCTGGGCTGCTCTATGCAAAACCACTGCACAGAGCAGGAGAGTATAAAATGTTTGTTATTTATAAAAAAAAAACACTATTTGGGCATTGCCGGACATAAAAAAAAAAAATGCAAAACGCTGCAAAAATGTAGCAGAAACACAATACATGCATTTAAGCAGCATGTCCATTGAACTCTATTGTAGTAAAAACACTGCTTTTTGCTTTTAATTTAAGTCCCTGACCCTTTCCAAAAATGTAGCATTCACAAAATATAGATGTGAACGTGTCCCATAGGAAACCATGTTAAATGGACTGCAGTACTTTTCTGCAAAAAGCACTAAAAAACGCATTGGTGTGAACCAAGCCTAAGACAGAAAGTGTGTTACTAGCAGGATTATCAGGTGAAAATAAAGGGAAAAAAAGTCTAAAAAAAAAAAAGAAAACAAATGCAGCCATCACATTTGAGGATTGGTCATTTGGAATATATTATATCTTTGTTCTTGGGTTCAGTACACTTCCCTCTGTTCTTACACAATTGCAAAGAAATGTTGATTTTCAACAAGCAAGGATGACATATCTGGACCCTGCACATGCACAGATATGCCTTGGGTCTCTCCAAGAGCTCCCATGTATTTTCTGCACATATGCAAGTTCCTGTGCAAAAGCCTCCAGAGATGTCTACATCATGCATCCCTGGAGGCAGTTTGCAAGATCCCGTGCATATGTAGACTCACTGCGAGGGCTCCCTGACGGACGCCATGGGGTCTCTGCAGTGGCAGACTGACAACTCATGGGGCCCCGGGCAATAGGGGATCATGGGACCCCTGTGCCCTTGCCCAAACTCAAAAAAGCCTATTAAAAAGGTACCAGGGGCATCTCATGGGGCCCCCTACTGACCCCGGGCCCTCGGGCAGTGCCGGAGTTTCCAAATGGTCAGTCCGCTCCTGGGTCTCTGCCAGTTCTATGGCAGAGCTTGTGGCAAGGAGGCTCTAACAGGTCCCATAGACCTGCCAAAGACCCCTCTTGGTGTGTCTGTTCACGCACTGGTGCTTGATTCAAGATGGCAGTGCTGGAGAAGAGCAGTGCATGAAGAACTTTGCCTGAAAGTAAGATACCACTGGACTCCATGGACTAATAAGTATATGTCTGATGCATCTCATATACAAAATATACCTTTGACCAGCAGACAATTAGGGGTTTTTGTTGCAAATATAATAGGACTTTACCTCCACAGTTCTAAATGTCCTTGTTGCACTGTTTTTTGAGTCTACATCTAAGATTACCAATTTGTTACTCATTTTACATACAAGGGTTTGAACATATTTCTCAAAACAGTCTCCAGTTTTGACCTGAAAGAAGATTACTGCTGATCAGTTGGTGCGTTGAGTGCTGTAGGCAAAGCCAATGTCATGGGCGGCTGATTGTTGAAGGCCTGGGTATTAGCTGCCAGGTCCGTTTTCTCCATTGTCACATCTCTCTCCCCTCTCCCTCCCGTCGTACAGTTAATTCACTTTTATTCCAGCTGCTGCTGGATCCTCAGTTGTAAAAACCTCTTTTCCTTTGTGGTGCAATCAATAGTTGGAGGTGACGAGGAGCCGGGAGCCAAGGGAGCTCTTTACTACATCATCATTGACATGTCGGTGATGGATAGGACAATACAATACAATTGTGGCGTGCCAGTGTTACGTTGTCACTATAAACCCTCTCTGACATGAATATACTACGCTGCAGGACTGGCTCCTGCAAAAAGCAGGTGATGATGATGCGGGTCGTTCTACAGAAATGAAATATGAACTGTCTGCCTTTCACACCCAAATCTTTCTGTCTCGTTTTCCTAAACAACTGTTCTTCTCTCTATCAAACAAGGCCCTTGCGCACTGCTTCAGTAAGACTTTTGGGGTCACATAGAAATGACTGGTAGCTTTGTTCTAATGCCCGGACTCTATCACCCCCACCAAGGGGAGCTCAGCAGTATGAGGGGGGGGGCACAACTGAAATCTGGGGGGGTGCAGCCCACCCCAGCACCTCCCTAGATCTAGTCATGGTTCCATGTGTTTGATGAAAGGACTTAATAGAAAAAGCAGGTTTTTCTGTGCCTCATCCCGACTTTTGGAATGGATTAAACCTAAGGAGAACATATGTAGCTCACCACTATACTGTATATACAGTTTATACTGTATATGTATATCTATATGAATGGGTTCAGGTGTGTCCAGTGAAGGGTGTACTGGTAATGCTACAGCATACAAAGACATTTTGGACAATTGTGCTCTTCCAACCTTGTGGCAACAGTTTGGTGAAGGCCCTTTTCTGTTCCATCATGATGGTGCCCCTTTGTACTAATCCAGCTCTATAAAGACATGGTTTGATGAGTTTGGTGTGGAGGAACTTGAGTGGCCTGCATACAGCCTTGATCACAAACCTACAGAAGACCTTTATGATAACTTGGAATGCCAATTGTGAGCCAGGTCTTCTCATCCAACATCAGTACCTGACCTCACAATGCTGTTTTAGCCTACTGGGCACACATTCCCACAGACACACTTCAAAATTTCATGGAAATCCTTCCCCAGAAGAGTACAGACTGTTATAGCCACAAAGGGGAAGCCAACTTCATATTGACGCTAATGGATTTGGAATGTGATGTATTATACAGGTGTGATGGTCAGGTGTTGACATACTTTTGACCATATAATGTTCATATTTTACATAAATAAAGTGTATGTAAAGGTAAAACTCTGTATTGAGTTTTGAATAGATTACGTCTGTGTCCCCGAGTTTCACCCTCTCTATTTATCTAGGCTGACTATTGTCACTAGAGATGAGCGAATCGAACCAGGCGAACCGGAATTCGAGTCGAATTTCAGGAAATATTCGATTCGCGGCGAAACCGAAATTTTGCCTACTTCGGGTGCGCGAATCGAACATTTCCCGATCAGCCGGCAAAAGTGTCCCTGCAGTGAGCTCCGCTATTTCTGACAGTTCTCTGACAGAAGGAACACATGTTTAGCGGTTGAAACATTGTATCTATTAGTTTACATTTAGGATACAGATGTTTCAACCACTGTTCATGTGAAGAAGCTGTGAGAGAACTGTCAGAAATAGAGGAACTCTGCACATACACTTTTTGCCGGCTTGGAATTATTCTTCTTTTCATCCTACTTCTTCTTCTTCTTCATCTTCATCCTCAGAAGAAGAGGATGAGGATGAGGATGAAGAAGAAGAAGAAGTAGGATGAAAAGAAGAATAATTCCAAGCTGGCAAAAAGTGTATGTGCAGAGTTCCTCTATTTCTGACAGTTCTCTCACAGCTTCTTCACATGTACAGCGGTTGAAACATCTGTATCCTAAATGGAAACTAATAGATACAATTTGTATCTATTAGTTTCCATTTAGGATACAGATGTTTCAACCGCTGTACATGTGAAGAAGCTGTGAGAGAACTGTCAGAAATAGAGGAACTCTGCACATACACTTTTTGCCGGCTTGGAATTATTCTTCTTTTCATCCTACTTCTTCTTCTTCTTCTTCTTCTTCTTCATCCTCATCCTCATCCTCTTCTTCTGAGGATGAGGATGAAGAAGAAGAAGAAGCAGTAGGATGAAAATAAGAATAATTCCAAGCCGGCAAAAAGTGTATGTGCAGAGTTCCTCTATTCTGCAGATACACTTAGAGGAGCTCTGCACATACACTTTTTGCCTGTTTGGAATTAATCTTATTTTCATCCTACTTCTTCTTCTTCTTCTTCTTCTTTATCCTCATCCTCAGAAGAAGAAGAAGAGGATGAAGAAGAAGAAGAAGAAGTAGGATGAAAATAAGAATAATTGCAAGCCGGCAAAAAGTGTATGTGCAGAGTTCCTCTATTCTGCAGATACACTTAGAGGAGCTCTGCACATACACTTTTTGCCGGCTTGGAATTAATTTTATTTTCATCCTACTTCTTCTTCTTCTTCTTCATCCTCATCCTCATCCTCAGAAGAAGAAGAAGAGGATGAGGATGAGGATGAAGAAGAAGAAGAAGAAGAAGTAGGATGAAAATAAGAATAATTCCAAGCCGGCAAAAAGTGTATGTGCAGAGCTCCTCTAAGTGTATCTGCAGAGCTCCTCTAAGTGTATCTGCAGAATAGAGGAACTCTGCACATACACTTTTTGCCGGAAACCGCTGTATGGAGGGAATGTCATGGAACTGTCAGAAATAGACTATTAATGACAGTTCTGGGACTGTCCTTCCATACAGCGGTTGAAACATTGTATGTATTTGTTTCCATAAATGGATCCATTTATGGAAACAAATACATACAATGTTTCAACCGCTGTATGGAAGGACAGTCCCAGAACTGTCATAAATAGTCTATTTCTGACAGTTCTATGACATTCCCTCCATACAGCGGTTGAAACAGCTGTATGGAGTGAATGTCCCAGAACTGTCAGAAATAGACTATTTCTGACAGTTCTGGGACATTCACTCCATACAGCGGTTGAAACATTGTATCTATTTTTTTCAATAAATGACATTCTGCAGATACACTTAGAGGAGCGCTGCAGATACACTTTTTGCCGGCTTGGAATTATTCTTATTTTCATCCTACTTCTTCTTTTTCTTCTTATGAGGATGAGGATGAAGAAGAAGAAGTAGGATGAAAATAAGAATAATTCCAAGCCGGCAAAAAGTGTATCTGCAGCGCTCCTCTAAGTGTATCTGCAGAATGTCATTTATGGAAAAAAATAGATACAATGTTTCAACCGCTGTATGGAGTGAATGTCCCAGAACTGTCATAAATAGTCTATTTCTGACAGTTCTGGGACATTCACTCCATACAGCTGTTTCAACCGCTGTATGGAGGGAATGTCATAGAACTGTCAGAAATAGACTATTAATGACAGTTCTGGGACTGTCCTTCCATACAGCGGTTGAAACATTGTATCTATTTGTTTCCATAAATGGATCCATTTATGGAAACAAATACATACAATGTTTCAACCGCTGCATGGAAGGACAGTC
This sequence comes from Staurois parvus, assembly GCF_062004578.1. Lineage (NCBI taxonomy): Eukaryota > Metazoa > Chordata > Amphibia > Anura > Ranidae > Staurois > Staurois parvus. Next base: position 11,358,490 of record NW_028318186.1, read on the forward strand.
CCAGAACTGTCATTAATAGTCTATTTCTGACAGTTCCATGACATTCCCTCCATACAGCGGTTGAAACAGCTGTATGGAGTGAATGTCCCAGAACTGTCAGAAATAGACAGAAACTGTCACAGAACTGTCCTTCTTCTCATCCTTCTTCTTCTCATCCTTCTTCTCATCCTTCTTCTCATCCTTCTCCTTCTTCTCATCCTTCTCCTTCTTCTCATCCTTCTCCTTCTCCTTCTTCTCATCCTTCTTCTCCTTCTTCTCATCCTTCTCCTTCTTCTCATCCTTCTCCTTCTCCTTCTTCTCATCCTTCTCCTTCTCCTTCTTCTCATCCTTCTCCTTCTCCTTCTTCTCATCCTTCTCCTTCTCCTCATCCTTCTCCTTCTCCTTCTCCTCATCCTTCTCCTTCTCCTTCTTCTCATCCTTCTCCTTCTCCTTCTTCTCATCCTTCTCCTTCTCCATCTTCTCATCCTTCTCCTTTTCCTTCTTCTCATCCTTCTCCTTCTCCTTCTCCTTCTCCTTCTTCTCATCCTTCTCCTTCTTCTCATCCTTCTCCTTCTTCTCATCCTTCTCCTTCTTCTCATCCTTCTCCTTCTCCTTCTTCTCATCCTTCTCCTTCTTCTCATCCTTCTCCTTCTTCTCATCCTTCTTCTTCTCATCCTTCTCCTTCTCCTCATCCTTCTCCTTCTCCTCATCCTTCTCCTTCTCCTCATCCTTCTCCTTCTTCTCATCCTTCTCCTTCTCCTTCTTCTCATCCTTCTCCTTCTCCTTCTTCTCATCCTTCTCCTTCTCCATCTTCTCATCCTTCTCCTTCTCCTTCTTCTCATCCTTCTCCTTCTTCTCATCCTTCTCCTTCTCCTTCTTCTCATCCTTCTCCTTCTTCTCATCCTTCTCCTTCTTCTCATCCTTCTCCTTCTCCTTCTTCTCATCCTTCTCCTTCTTCTCATCCTTCTCCTTCTCCTTCTTCTCATCCTTCTCCTTCTTCTCATCCTTCTCCTTCTCCTTCTCCTTCTCCTTCTCTTTCCTCATCTCCAAGGGCATTTAAATTAAAGGTACAGTGTTCTGCACTAATTTAAAGGCTCTCTGAAGCCTAGAAACCCTTTTTATAAGTCATCTTCGTAGCGAAGAAATTCGCATCGAATCGAATTTCACACTGGAATTCGCCGAATCAGCCGAATCGAATTTTTGAGAAATTCGCTCATCTCTAATTGTCACCAAGACAGAAAGTAAGTAAAAAGTTTTCATAGTTATATAGTTAGTCTGGCTGAAAAAAAGACAAAAGTCCACCCAGTTCAACCATTAAAAAATAAACAAATATTATAATCCTATACCCACAGTTGATCCAGAGGAAGGCAAAAAAAAAACCCCAGCAAAGCATAATCCAATTTGCTCCTGCAGGGAAAAAAAATTCCTTCCTGATCCCCCAAGAGGCAATCAGATATTCCCTGGATCAACTTTACCTATAAATGTTATATCCAGTTATATTCTGTGTATCTAGGAAAGAATCCAGGACTTTTTTAAAGCAATCCATTTAACTGGCCAGAACCAACTCTTGAGGCAGTCTATTCCACATTTTTACAGCTCTTACTATGAAGAAACCTTTCTGTGTTTGGAGATTAAATCTCTTTTCCTCCAGATGTAAAGAGTGCCCCTTGTCCTCTGTGATGACCTCAGGGTGAATAGCTCTACACTGAGTTCACTATATGAACCACTGATGTATTTATACATGGAGATCATATCCCCCCTTATGTATTATACATGGAGATCATATCCCCCCCTTATGTATTATACATGGAGATCATATCCCCCCTTATGTATTATACATGGTGATCTTATCCCCCCTTATGTATTATACATGTTGATCATATCCCCCCCTTATGTATTATACATGGAGATCATATCCCCCCTTATGTATTATACATGGAGATCATATCCCCCCCTTATGTATTATACATGGTGATCATATCCCCCCCTTATGTATTATACATGGTGATCATATCCCCCCCTTATGTATTATACATGTTGATCATATCCACCCTTATGTATTATACATGGAGATCATATCCCCCCCTTATGTATTATACATGTTGATCATATCCCCCCTTATGTATTATACATGGTGATCATAGCCCCCCTTATGTATTATACATGGAGATCATTTCCCCCCTTATGTACTATACATGGAGATCATATCCCCCCTTATGTATTATACATGGTGATCATATCCCCCCTTATTTATTATACATGGAGATCATATCCCCCTTATGTATTATACATGGAGATCATATCCCCCCTTATGTATTATACATGTTGATCATATCCCCCCTTATGTATTATACATGGAGATCATATCCCCCCTTATGTATTATACATGTTGATTATATCCCCCCTTAATCTCCTCTTCTCAAGAGAGAATAAATTCAGTTCCTCTAATCTTTCCTCATAGCTGAGCTCCTCCATGCCTCTTATCAGTTTGGTTGCCCTTCTCTGTACTTTCTCCAGTTCCCCAATGTTCTCTTTGTGAATTGGTGCCCAAAACTGAACTGCATATTCCAGATGAGGTCTTACTAATGATTTGTACCGGGGTAATATGATATATCTCTCTCTCTGGAGTCTATACCTCTTTTAATACAAGAGAGGATTTTGCTCACTTTGGAAACCACAGCTTGGCATTGCATGCCATTATTAAGCTTGTGATCTACCAGAACCCCCAGATCCTTCTCCACCATTGATTCCCCCAGTTGTACCCCCCTAGTATGTATGATGCATGTATATTCTTAGCCCCCAAGTGCAGAACCTTACATTTATCAACATTAAATCTCATTTGCCACATAGTTGTACAATTAAACAGTGCATTGAGGTCGGCTTGTAAGTTGGAGACATCCTGTAAGGACGTTTTCATGATTGCAAGAGATCAGGGGAGAACTTGAGATTATCTCTCATTTCCTATTGCGCCCCCCAGGCTGGAAGTAAAAAAAATTTTTTGACTGTACATACACTTTAAAATAAACAGATGTTATACATAAGTTTAAAAACTCATAAAATGAAAAAAAAATTGCTGATTATTTTCTCCAAATAACTCATCATCCCCAGACCTTTCTCCTGGAATGGGGGCATGCAAGACTTGTAATAAAATGTTTGTAGCTCCAGAGTTCTCACTGATGTCAGATTGACATTGATTCCACCATATCGAGGATTGAAGGATGGCTTCATAACTATGAGAACAGCCTCTTACATAGATTATTGGGTGTCAAGATCTCCTCTTCTGGTGTAAAGTGATTTCTTCGATGAACATGAACAATCCCTGGGCGGTCAATTATTCCTCATGTCTCATCTGTCGAGGTCATTCCGCCACCTTATTGCTTCAATTAAGATATGTTGTTAAGTTAAAGTACGTTTTCTGTGACAAGGAAATTATAGAGCGGGAAATCCACATGGGGAGTTCATGAAAAGGACCTGCCGCTGAAAACAAATGGACTAGTGCTTGTGTTTGCCCTGATGACACTTCAAAGGGAAAAGTGTCTATCTGGACTGCCTCTCCATCACTGAACTGGAATGGCTGGGAGGCAGGGGCAGACTGACAAATCATGGGGCCCCCGAGCAATAGGGGATCATGGGGCCCCTGTGTCCTTGCCCAAACTCAAAAAAGCCTATGAAAAAGGTACCAGGGGCATCTCATGGGGACCCCTACTGACCCCGGGCCCTCGGGCAGTGCCTGAGTTTCCAAATGGTCAGTCCGCCCCTGCTGGGAGGTATGTGTATTATACAATAAAGCAGACCATGGGGGCTGACCCTGGCACTCAGGCATCGGTCACACATGAGCATTTTGTAGCTCGAAGCTCAAAAACTCTTAACAAGCAAAAACCTGTTTTTTCAATAGCCCTTGTTCACATCTGAGCGATTTGTCGTTTGTAGCAAAACACCCGTCACTCCAAAAAGTTTGTGAGATACTTTTCAGACAGAATCGAGTGTTTATGTCCCCATAGACTTCAATGGAAATGCCTGAAAAGCAACATGAGCGTTTTGTCATGTGTTTTCAGCTCAAACGGCAGCTCTCTGCCCCGTCTTCAGCTTTCCATTGGCCACATAAAAAACGCCTAGTTGAAAAGTGCCTGACAAAAGCTGTAAAAGTGTGCAATTTTGCTCCAAAAAACACTTGAAAGCATATCCACTGGCTGGCCAAAGAGCCGTACAGAGCCGGAATCGACTTTGATCGGCTCTCTTTGATTGTAAACCAGATGGACCTGACATCACTTCTGGGTTACTCAGAAACTTTTCGGTGCCACTTTTAAAAATCTGAAAGCGCTTAAAAACACCGATCTTGGTGTTTTGAATGCTTTTAAGTGCCCAGGAGAGATTTGGGGTCTCATAGACCCCAGATCCCTCCAACAATGACACCTGCTGGCCAAAGAGTCGTACAGAGCCGGAATCGACTTTGATCGGCTCTCTTTGATTGTAAACCGGACGCAATGACCTGACATCACTTCTGAGTTACTCAGAAACTTTTCAGTGCCACTTTTAAAAATCTGAAAGCGCTTAAAAACACTGATCTTGGCGTTTTGAATGCTTTTAAGGGCCGAGGAGAGATTTGGGGTCTCATAGACCCCAGATCCCTCCAACAATGACACCTGCTGGCCAAAGAGTCGTACAGAGCTGGAATCGACTTTGCTCGGCTCTCTTTGATTTTACCTTTATCCAAGCATGCAGCCTAGCAGGTCAGCAAAGGGGAAGGGGGGGCGAACAAGCACCCCTCCCTACCTAAAATTTACAAGGCCACATGCTCTCAACATGGGGGGGGGAATGCCCCACACAGCACCTTTTCCCCATGTTGATGTGGGCAAGAGCCTCTTCCCCACGACCATGGCCGGTGGTTGTGGGGGTCTGCAGGCGGTGGGGGGGGCTTATTGGAATCTGGAAGCCCTCTTTAACAAGGGGGCCCCCAGATCCCAGCCCCCCCCCATATGAATGATTATGGCGTATATGGTACCGCTACCCATTCACAAAAAAAGTGTAGTGTAAAAAAGACAGTCTTTGACAAGTCCTTATTAAAAACAAAAATAAAAACATGCCACCGCCGGCCCGGAAAAATAATAATTAAAAAAAAAAATCTGCTCTCTATGCTGGGTTCCGCTGTCTTGACAGTTCTTGAATATTGTGATGATGTCACAAGGGGGTAGGATTACCTGCCCCCTTGTGACGTCATTATGCACTGTGGTCTGGTGCATTGTTTTGGCCAATCACAATGAACTGTGGGGCGCATAGGGTGAATAGCCCACCGAACACACAAACGGCCGATGTTTGAGTCGAACTTATGTTAACCTCCCTGGCGGTATGATTCTTTCCGATTTTTTGTGCTGAAAGCGGTACCATTTTTTTGCATGGAAATATGTAGTTTTTTTATTGTAGGCTGTCATTTTTAGGAATAACTCACTGAAATCTGTACGAACAAGAGTCTAGTAAACATCCCGGGTAAGATAAAATTTGAAACACGAAATCATAAATTATAATTTAATAAATAATCATAAAAAATAATAATATAATAATAATAAATTTAATTCAATAATATAATCAAACCAAAAACACTGAAATTTGAAATACAGAGGCAAATTCGCACATCGCTGAGCAAAGTCGCAAAATTGTTTTCAGTGTCTGATGACGAATTTCCCCACGAATCATTATCACTCAATTCTGCAAGTGGTTCTGATTTACTATCGCTGTTCTAAAACCGCTTTTGACGTAAAGGGATGCTTTTTGGACGCCATGGACTTTTCTAAGTTTCCAGGCAGAAAGAACAGTCAAAATGCAGGCAGGGGACAGGACAAAGCACTAGGGACAAAATGTATGTGAAATGCATTGAAACAGCAATGACAGCAAAAATGACATTTTTTAAAAATTTCAAATTTGCCGCCGGTTCCGGCGCCCGTACATCCCGACGTCACAGGGACCGGAACACAGAAGCCGGATGCCGGCAGCAGCCGGAGGAGATGGCCGGGGACGCTGCAGGGGACACATCGCGGGAGCGAAGGACAAGGTAAGTGCTACAGGGACGCCCAGAGCAGCGCCGCATGGTAAGCCCGAGTGTAGCTCGGAGTTACCGCTCTTGGTATAGAAATTTTACCCCGAGCTACACTCGGGAAAACCGCCAGGGAGGTTAATGATTGAGAAGCTGGAGAGCCGGTTTGCCAGTCACCTGATCACTGTGATTGCCTCTGATTGGCTATCACAGTGATCAATCACTGTACAACCAGTCTGTGTTGTTTTCTCCTCTTAAATGGAGAAATAGATACATTGTCTTCTTGATAGAGGAGAAAATTGAAAAAAAAATAATAATAATAAAAATTAAAGATAAAATAGCTAGATCAGGGTTTAGGGTCAAAGGTCATTGTCGGAGTCAAAGGTCAGAGTCAGTGTATTTTAAGTAGGACTCATATAAACTGGTGTTGGGAGGCGGGTCGGTGGTACAATCTGCAGAATTGGAGACTCTGCAATCAGGGAATAGGGCGGATGAAAACAATAAGTACGTTGCTTTCAAAATCATTTGGAAAACAAAAATCAGTTCCTAGTGTAGGATGTATGAGCGATTGTACCGGTGTATCATCATCTCGGAGTTCATCCACTCTTGGCTCGGGGACAAAGCTTCTTTTAAAGTGACTTCTTTGTAATTTGATGAGCTTTGAGCTGTAAACCTTCCAACTGCAGCGCTTCAGAGTGTTCTGAGATCCGGCTAATTACATCTACAGAGGAAGATCGCCCCTCGCTGTCTAATACAATTGTTCCTGCTCCATTACCTCTCATCGCTTGCTCATCTATGTAGAGATGTTCCTGTGTTTTGGAAGGATACTATTATTTATTTATTTATTTCAGGTACTTATATACTGCCATCAATTTACACAGCGCTTTACATTTATATTGTACATTCACATCAGTCCTAAACCCTCAAGGGGTGTACAATCTAAGGTCTCTAACTCACATTCACATACTAGGGACAATTTAGACAGGAGCCAATTAACCTACCAGCATGTCTTTGGAGTGTGGGAGGAAACCAGAATAACTGGAGGAAACCCAGGCAAGCACAGGGAGAACATGCAAACTCCAGGCAGGTGGTGCCATGGTTGGGATACAATGTATCTTATATTTTCTGGTATTCATCTAAGGCAGGCGTCTCCAAACTTCCAACACAAAGGGCCAGTTTAATGCCCTTCAAACTTTAGAGGGGCCGGATTGCGGCCAGGTAAAGTAGAAATTACCCTGGCATCGGTGGGAGGAAATAATGCCACAGACTTGGTGGCCAGTGGGAGTAAAAAAATAAAATTACATCATTGATATCAGTGGGAGGAATAGTGCCCCATCCTTGGTGTCAGTGGGAGGGATAGCACCCCATCATTGTTATTAGTGGAAGGAAGAGTGCCCCATCATTGGTATTAGTAGGAGGAGGAAGAGTGCACCATCATTGGTATTAGTAGGAGGAGGAATAGTGCACCATCATTGGTATTAGTAGGAGGAGGAATAGTGCCCCATCATTGGTGTCAGTGGGAGGAATAGTGTCCCATCATTGGTGTCAGTGGGGGGAATAGTGCACCATCATTGGTATTAGTAGGAGGAGGAATAGTGCCCCATCATTGGTGTCAGTGGGGGGAATAGTGCACCATCATTGGTATTAGTAGGAGGAGGAATAGTGCCCCATCATTGGTGTCAGTGGGAGGAATAGTGTCCCATCATTGGTATTAGTGGGAGGAATAGTGCCCCATCATTGGTGTCAGTGGGAGGAATAGTGCCCCATCATTGGTATCAGTGGGAGGAATAGTGCCCCATCATTGGTATTAGTGGGAGGAATAGTGCACCATCATTGGTATTAGTAGGAGGAGGAATAGTGCACCATCATTGGTATTAGTAGGAGGAGGAATAGTGCCCCATCATTGGTGTCAGTGGGAGGAATAGTGTCCCATCATTGGTATTAGTGGGAGGAATAGTGCCCCATCATTGGTATCAGTGGGAGGAATAGTGCCCCATCATTGGTATTAGTGGGAGGAATAGTGCCCCATCATTGGTATCAGTGGGAGGAATAGTGCCCCATCATTGGTATCAGTGGCAGGAATAGTGCCCCATCATTGGTATCAGTGGGAGGAATAGTGCCCCATCATTGGTATTAGTGGGAGGAATAGTGCCCCATCATTGGTGTCAGTGGGAGGAATAATGCCCCATCATTGGTATCAGTGGGAGGAATAGTACCCCGTCATTGGTATCAGTGGGAGGAATAGTGCCCCATCATTGGTATCAGTGGGAGGAATAGTGTCCCATCATTGGTATCAATGGGAAGAATAGTGCCCCATCATTGGTATCAATGGAAGGAATAGTGCCCAATCATTGGTATCAGTGGGAGGAATAGTGCCCCATCATTGGCGTCAGTGGAGGAATAGTGCCCCATCATTGGTATCAGTGGAAGGAATAGTGCCCCATCATTGGTATCAGTGGGAGGAATAGTACCCCGTCATTGGTATCAGTGGGAGGAATAGTGCCCCATCATTGGTGTCAGTGGAGGAATAGTGCCACATCATTGGTATCAGTGGAAGGAATAGTGCCCCATCATTGGTATCAGTGGGAGGAATAGTACCCCGTCATTGGTATCAGTGGGAGGAATAGTGTCCCATCATTGGTATCAGTGGCAGGAATAGTGCCCCATCATTGGCATCAGTGGGAGGAATAATGCCCCATCATTGGTATCAGTGGGAGGAATAGTGCCCCATCATTGGTATTGGTGGGAGGAATAGTGCCCCATCATTGGTATCAGTGGGAGGAATAGTACCCCGTCATTGGTATTAGTAGGAGGAATAGTACCCCGTCATTGGTATTAGTGGGAGGAATAGTGCCCCGGCATTGGTATCAGTGGGAGGAATAGTGCCCCATCATTGGTATCAGTGGGAGGAATAGTACCCCGTCATTGGTATTAGTGGGAGGAATAGTGCCCCGGCATTGGTGTCAGTGGGAGGAATAGTGTTCCATCATTGGTATCAGTGGGAGGAATAGTGTCCCACCATTGGTATCAGTGGGAGGAATAGTGCCCCATCATTGGTATCAGTGGGAGGAATAGTGCCCCATCATTGGTATCAGTGGGAGGAATAGTGTCCCATCATTGGTATCAGTGGGAGGAATAGTGCCCCATCATTGGTATCAGTGGGAGGAATAGTGCCCCATCATTGGTATCAGTGGGAAGAATAGTGCCCCATCATTGGTATCAGTGGGAGGAATAGTGCCCCATCCTTGGTATCAAGGAAAAAAAAATGGCTTGGTCAGGAAGTGGGTGTGGGGGGGGGGGGTAAATCTTCTGGATAACACATCTGATGACATCTGGGCTGTGAAATACACAAAGCGATGGCGATAATACAAATAGCAGTACAAAGTCGTAGTATTTTGGTGAGCTTTGTATTGATGGGTAACAAAGTATAACTTAACAGTAGTTATAGTTTTAGCCCTGGTTCACATCGGTGCAACTTCAGGTGCGACATGAGATTTACAAAGTCGCATCTAATGTATTTCTATGGCACTGTCTTAATCAGTGCGATTTGAAGTAGTGCAATTTCAACAATAGTTCCTGCACTACTTTTTTCAGATTTCCTTTGTGATTTGCGTTGACTTCTGTTGATAGAAGTTGCAAGCCACAGTTAAATACAAATCGCACGGATCTGCAGCTTTAAAATCACACAATTTCAAGTGAAGTAGTGCGATTTCAAAGCTGCATTCAGCGTGAAGCAGGGCTAACTCTCAATTGAAACATAGTCTACAGTCATACAAATGCTGCACAAAAGAAGGATCGCTTATTTAACAACGCCATTCATTACTTGCTATGTATAGTGATTTGGATTTTCCATGCTGTGCATATTGTGGCTCCTAAGTTCGTATGTGTCACTTTGAGATGCATGGCTGGAGCCCACAGCTAATACTCTGTACATACGCTGAGAATATCGGACGAATGGTCATCCATTTTTTTTTTGCTTGCTAGTCTCATATTGAAAATGAAGAGGTTACTAGTTACATAAACGTTCATATAACAGAATACAACTTTGGAAGTGATGTAATGTATTGTATTGTACAGGGGCGGGCTGACAACTCATGGGGCCCCCGGGCAATAGGGGATCATGGGGCCCCTGTGTCCTTGCCCAAACTCAAAAAATCCTATGAAAAAGGTACCAGGGGCATCTCATGGGGCCCCCTACTGACCCCGGGCCCTCGGGCAGTGCCCAACTTTCCAAATGGTCAGTCCGCTCATGGTATTGTATTGTAATCAGGGGTGGACTGACCATTCGGGCTCTCGGGCATCGCCCGAGGGCCCGGGGTCAGTAGTGGGCCCCATGAGATGCCCCTGGTACCTTTCATAGGGTTTTTTGGGTGTGGTTTGAGTGTGGGCAAAGACACTGGGCCCCATGATCCCCTATTGCCTGGGGGCCCCATGATTTGTCAGTCCGCCCCTGATTGTAATGTATTCCTTCGTTACTGAGCATGCGCGGTCTTGGTCTCTCGACTTTTTGGGGAGGACTGCTGTACTGAATAACCACTTCCCATCTGGCCCATATACATAAACGGTTGGACAGGAGCAGTGCAGGAGCGGTGGACGTTTATAAACGGCCTCCACATTCACTGCTTGTGCGAGCTCCCTGGAAGAGCACGGCATCGTGATCCGGTGCCCGCTGTGTCCAGAGAACACCGATTGCTGTACGGGACCTCTGTGTGAGGTCCCAATTCATGTGATCACTGATTGACCAATCAGTGATCACATGAATAGTAAGCAAGATGTCACTTGTGAAATCTGTGAATGATCACAGAGGTCAGATGGTACACGGCTATTCACAACAGCCTTGTGCAATGTGACAAGCTGTGACCAATCACAGCTCACACACTATTTCTCAATGGCTGCAGGAATGCAGCCAGAGTGAAGGAGAAATGATTGCTTTTACAGCCTTTACCCCTGGTTCACATATATGCGGCCGTGCGGGCCGCGTTTTGCGTGGGCACGAGAGCCCATTCATTTGAATGAACTCTCGTGCCCTGTGACATGCAGTGAAAAAGTCCCTGCACTTCTTTGGAAACCACAGCCCGAACGGGAAACTCGGTTTCCATTGCGGGCGATGTGCCATTAGAACTAATGGCACCCGTCTGTGGGTCCGCATTTTTCTGTGCAGGTGGTGTGGCTGCATGGATTTTCGCGTGGATCCGCAGCAGCACCACCCACACAGATGTGAACCTAGCCTTATGGGTGTAAAAGCAATCAGTGTTAAAAATTAAAAAAAAATCTTCATCACCCCCTGTCACGGTTCACCCACATGCACACGCCCACAGCAACTAGCTAACTGAGGTGCGCGCGTGACTTGGGGTAGGAGGGAATAAGGGGGACCTAACTTCTAATATATAAAGTATATAAGACCGGCCGTGATACACTTTTACAGCCCGCACTACCTCTTGGCCACCACTGGAGGGAGACTCCACTCCAATCCAGCCAGCCGACCACACACAGGCAGATACAAATCTTACATACAATCTGATGCATTAACTAGGGTTGAGGAGCAGCCTAGCAATCACACACCCTTCTAGGATTACATTTGGACCATTTGGAAACTCGGGCACGGGGTCAGTAGGGGGCCGCATGAGATGCCCCTGGTACCTTTTTAATAGGCTTTTTTGAGTTTGGGTAAGGACAAAGGGGCCCCATGATCCCCTATTTCCCAGGGGCCCCATGAGTTGTCAGCCCGCCCCCGGGGGAAGCTAAACTTGGCATTGTAACTGTTGTGGAATTACAAGTCCTATGAGGCAATGCAAGACTGACAGCCACAGGCATGACTCCCAGAGGTAGAGGCATGATGGGATTTGTAGTTCCACTGCATCTGAAGTGGCAAGGTTGCTTACACCTGCTGAAACAGAAACAACTGTGTAGGAGGCTTACAAATTGGGCAAGGAACAGCCAAACTCTGCTAATAAGGTGAGGTTGTGGAAGGCAATTTCATGTCACCATGGCAAGACTGGGCACACAAGGTAGTTATTCTGCATCAGCAAGGTGTCTCCCAGGCAAAGATTTCTAAGCAGACTGGGATTTCAAGATGTGCTGTGCAAGCTCTTTTGAAGAATCACAAAGAAACAGACAATGGTGAGAACCTGTCTGTTGTGGAACTACAAGTCCCATGAGGCAATGCAAGACTGACAGCCACAGGCATGACTCCCAGAGGCAGAGGCATGATGGGATTTGTAGTTTCAGTACATCTGAAGTGGCGAGGTTGCTTACACCTGCTGTTTCCATTCCCAAAGTGCCGAACACAAGGAGAAAGCAACTTTCAGGCATCTATTGAGGAGAGAGGAATTAGTGTTGAGTCCGTTGATTTGTCTGATTTGTCATTCTGCTGTGATTGTAGACACAGATGGTGCTCGGGGCAATTTTCCTGTAATGAGAAGAAATGCTTTGTGTATTCTGCACCTGTGGCTGGGGCAGTGACAGGTGCCCTTTATCGGGTGTCTCTCCGCAGACGTGCCCCGGCTGCCTAAACACACCATTAGACGGTGCTGAGACAACCACGCAGGCTAACGAGCCGCCGCTGTCAGATGGGAAACACAGCTGAAAAGGAAGAGATCTTTTCAAAGAGTTTGGATGAATAATTTAGAGAAGAGCTCAGTGGTAACTGGAGGAGCGGTATTGTATGGCGCGGGGTGTAATGGGATGCCAGCCTTCTCTGGGATGCTGCAGGGAACCACGAGCGGAAGGGGCAGCTGCCAGCCTGGAACCAGCCAGCTCCTGCATGATACATTTATAAAAGCCTTATTATACCTAGTGTTACAGTCCGATCATTGGGGGAGAGGAGACTGAGGAAATGCTTCCTCCTGCCTGCAGCAGACTGGTGACATCAGTTCAGACCAACAAAGTTACAGTCATTGCAAAGTGCAGATGCAGGAGCGTGTGAACAGGTAAGTTAACGATCATTGGGGGAGAGGAGACTGAGGAAATGCTTCCTCCTGCCTGTAGCAGACTGGTGACATCAGTTCAGACCAGCAAAGTTACAGTCATTGCAAAGTGCAGACGCAGGAGTGTGTGAGCAGGTAAGTTAATGATCATTGGGGGAGAGGAGACTGAGGAAATGCTTCCTCCTGCCTGCAGCAGACTGGTGACATCAGTTCAGACCAACAAAGTTACAGTCATTGCAAAGTGCAGATGCAGGAGCGTGTGAACAGGTAAGTTAACGATCATTGGGGGAGAGGAGACTGAGGAAATGCTTCCTCCTGCCTGTAGCAGACTGGTGACATCAGTTCAGACCAGCAAAGTTACAGTCATTGCAAAGTGCAGACGCAGGAGTGTGTGAGCAGGTAAGTTAATGATCATTGGGGGGGAGAGGAGACTGAGGAAATGCTTCCTCCTACCTGTAGCAGACTGGTGACATCAGTTCAGACCAGCAAAGTTACAGTCATTGCAAAGTGCAGATGCAGGAGCGTGTGAGCAGGTAAGTTAACGATCATTGGGGGAGAGGAGACTGAGGAAATGCTTCCTCCTGCCTGCAGCAGACTGGTGACATCAGTTCAGACCAGAAAAGTTACAGTCATTGCAAAGTGCAGAGGCAGGAGCGTGTGAGCAGGTAAGTTAACGATCATTGGGGGAGAGGAGACTGAGGAAATGCTTCCTCCTGCCTGCAGCAGACTGGTGACATCAGTTCAGACCAGCAAAGTTACAGTCATTGCAAAGTGCAGAGGCAGGAGCGTGTGAGCAGGTAAGTTAACGGCTGAACGCCAATGCTGGGATGGGGTTCATTTTATTCCCACTGACACCTACAATTGGGAAGTAGTCCACTCCCACTGACACCAATAATTGAGGTTTATTTATCTCACAGACTACAATAACTGACATTATTTATCTGAGGTACTTATATAGAGCAGTCAATTTATGCAGCGCTTTACATATATATTGTACATTCCCATCAGTCCATAATGCAGGCCATACATGGTTCGAATTCCGAACGATTTTTTGTCCAAAAATCGGAAACGTTCGTTCGGTAATCCGACGGCGCCATCATTGATTTTGAAAATCGGCCAACCGAGTCATAAAGTTCACACTATATAACAGGCACAATTTCTGCTCCTTCCAGGTCACGGCACATGCGCACTTTCTTTTCGAAAAAACGATCGTACGATTTGACCATCATTGAGTCAAAAATCAGTCGTTTTTCCCGAATGTTCCAACATGACCGATCACCGAAAAGGGGAGGAACCACAAAAATTGGCCAGTGCCATTGACCCACTAACAGAGCGAAAATCAGCCGATTATTCGGTCAGTTTTTGACCCATGTATGGTAAGCCTATCCCTCAAGGGGTGTACAATCTAAAGTCCCTAACTCACATTCATACATACACATTCTAGGGCCAATTTAGACAGGAGCCAATTAACCTACCAGCATGCCTTTGGAGTGTGGGAGGAAACCCACACAGGCACAGGGAGAACATGCAAACTCCAGGCAGGTGGTGCCATGGTTGGGATTTGAACCAATGACCATAGTACAGGCCAGGTGGAAGTGCTAACCATTTAGCCACTGTGCTGCCCATGATATCGATTGATCGATCGATAGATAGATAGATAGATAGATAGATAGATAGATAGATAGATAGATAGATAGATAGATAGATAGATAGATAGATAGATAGATAGATAGATAGATAGATAGATAAGATAGATAGATAGATAGATAAGATAGATAGATAGATAGATAGATAGATAGATAGATAGATAGATAGATAGATAGAGATTGATATATATATATAGATCTATCTATCTAACTGGATGTGTCCACCGGAGACAGCCGATGACTCATCTCTGCACCGGCCCGCTGCCAATGTCATGTGATCTGCTGTGACCAATTACAGCATATCACATGACCATTTTAAACAATGGATGGCTTCCTTTCATGCCATCCATTGCATACAATTGTTTTGTTAGCTGTGATTGGTCACAGCGATCACATGGTACAGCCAGGGCCATTCACACCCATCTGTACCATGTGATTAGCTTTGGCCAATCACAGCTAATCACAGCAAAAGACACTGAGCCCTGGTTCACACTAATGTGGTGCTACACATTGCATGTGAACCGCACCGCGTTCCTGTGCAAATCAGATGCAATGCTTGTGTGCTGCGATTTGAGCCATACATTTGGTATCGCTCAAATTGCATCACATCCATACCAAAAAAGGTGCATACCCCTTTTTTCCCTTACTTGATTTGCATCGCATGGGTGCAAATTCTGGTAATTGCGATCTGTTTCGGGGTGTCGTTAACATTGACACCCATACCAGATTGCATGGATGCCGTGCGATTGCAATGCAGTGCGGGAAACACACAGGAAACACACCGCATTAGTGTGAACCAGGGCTGAATGAATCAATTTTGGTATCAGCCAGGGGTGGACTGACCATTTGGAAACTCTGCCACTGCCCGAGGGCCCGGGGTCAGTAGGGGGCCCCATGAGATGCCCCTGGTACCTTTTTAAATAGGCTTTTTTAAGTTTGGGCAAGGACACAGGGGCCCCATGATCCCCTATTGCCCGGGGGACCCCATGAGTTGTCAGTCTGCCCCTGGTATCAGCAATCATAATGTGTAAAAAGAAAAATCCTGATCACTTCCCTAGAGAGGTCCAATGTTAGTATGTGTTAACAAATGGTAAATGGCAATGGTTGGCAAAGTGTCATTTCTTCAGTGCTGTCTGATGAAAAGAGAGAATAAAATATTTACAAAAATGTGAGGGGTGTACTCACTTCTGGGAGATACTGTATATATACAGTGAAG
This sequence comes from Staurois parvus, assembly GCF_062004578.1. NCBI lineage: Eukaryota > Metazoa > Chordata > Amphibia > Anura > Ranidae > Staurois > Staurois parvus. The sequence goes on from NW_028318186.1 coordinate 11,374,285, forward strand.
GAAAGAAGTATTTGCTCCCCTGCTGATTTTGAATGTTTGCCCTCTCACAAAGAAATGATCAGTTTAAAAATCGAATGGTAGGTGTATTGTAACACTGAGAGACAGAATAGCAACAAAAAATTCAAAAGAAATGCATGTCTAACAAATGATACACTGATTTGCATGTTCATGAGGGAAATAAGTATTTGATCCCCTATCATTCAGCAGGATTTCTGGCTACCAGGTGTCTTTCATACAGGTAACAAGCTGAGATTGGAAGCAGTCTCTTAAAGGGAGTGCTGCTAGTCTCATTTTGTTACCTGTATAAAAGACACCTGTCCACAGGAGCAATCCAACAATCAGATTCCAAACTCTCCACCATGGCAAAGACCAAAGAGCTGTCCAAGGATGTCAGGGACAAGATTGTAGACCTACACAAGGCTGGACTGGGCTACCAAACTATTGCCAAGCAGTTTGGTGAGAAGGTGACAACAGTTGGTGCAATCATTCGCAATTGGAAGAAACACAAAACAACTGTCAGTGTCCCTATGTCTGGTGCACCATACAAGATCTCACCTCATGGAGTGTCAATGATCATGAGAACAGTGAGGAATCATCCCAGAACTACACGTGAGGATCTTGTCAATGATCTCCAGGCAGCTGGGACCACAGTCACCAAGAAAACAATTGGTAACACACTACGGCGACAAGGATTGAAATCCTGCAGTGCCCGCAAGGTCCCTCTGCTCAAGAAAGCACATGTCCAGGCCCTGAACATCTGAATGATGCAGAGGAGGACTGGTTGAAAGTGCTGTGGTCAGATGAGACCAAAATCGAGCTCATTGCATCAACTCAACTCGCTGTGTTTGGAGGAGGAATGCTGCCTATGACCCCAAGAACACCATCTCAACTGTCAAACATGGTGGTGGAAACATTCTGCTTTGGGGGTGTTTTTCTGCTAAGGGGACAGGACAACTGCACCGCATCAAACGGATGATGTATGGAGCAATGTACTGTCAAATCTTGGGTGATGTCCCATTAAACCAAGTAGTTGCTAATGATCATCATTTCATATTTTGGTTGAAACACAGTCATTAGCTGAAACAGAAACAGCTGTGTAGGAGGCTTAAAACTGGGTGAGGAACAGACAAACTCTGCTAATAAGGTGAGGTTATGGAAGGCACTTTCATGTCACAGGGTCATGCACCATGGCAAGACTGGGCACACAAGGTAGTTATTCTGCATCAGCAAGGTATCTCCCAGGCAAAGATTTCAAAGCAGACTGGGATTTCAAGATGTGCTGTGCAAGCTCTTTTGAAGAATCACAAAGAAACAGACAATGGTGAGAACCGTAGACACAGCGGTTGGCAGGAAACTTAATGCAGCAGATGAAAGGCACATCATGCTTACTTCCCTTCCACATTGGAAGAAGTCCAGTCGTGCCATCAGCACAGAACTGGCAGAAACCAGTGGAACCCAGGTACACCCATCTACTGTCCGGAGATGTCTGGCCAGAAGTGGTCCTCATGGAAGAATTGCAGCCAAAAAGCCATACCTCTGACATAGACACCAATTAATTTACACATATTGGGATTTTATTTTTTAGCAAAGACATGTTGCAGAATACATTTTGGCCTAAATTTATGACGAAATCTGATTTTTTAACATTTTTTTTTACTGGACATGTTTAACCACCTCCTGTCCGGCCGTTGTATATAATATATATGGCCAGACGGTGGCAGTGCAGAGTCAGGTGGCCGTTTATAAATGGCCTGCCTGCACACTGCTTGTGCGCGCTCCCTGGAAGTGCCCAGCACCGCGATCCGGTGCCCGCTGTGTCCTCCAGATATAGTGAAACACCGATCATTGGACGGGAACTCTGTACGAGGTCCCGATCATGTGATCACTGATTGGCCAATTAGTGATCACATGCAGAGTAGTAAGCAAGATGTCACTTCTGACATCATTGCTTACTACGTATGAAATCTGTGAATGATCACAGAGGTCACATGGTACAAGGCTATTCACAACAGCATTGCACCATGTGACAAGCTGTGACCAATCACAGCTCACTCAGTAGTTCTCAGTGGCTGCAAGAATGCAGACAGAGAGAAAGAGAAATGATTGCTTTTACATCCTATATGGGTGTAATAGCAATCAGTGTAAAAAAAAAAAAAAAAAATCTTCATCACCCCCAAGTAGTACAGTGTCACCATGGTGACACTGTACTGCTAGGGTGACAGTATGTAAAAAAAACAAACAAAACATAAATAATAATATAAAAAAATTAAATAAAAATGTAAATTTTTTAAAAAAAATTATAATTTTTGGTTATAAACTAATTTGGCTTATTTTATTTATTTTTTTACTAAAAAGATAACGGAATAAATTTTGGCCAAGATTTATGATGAAAGATAATTTATTTGCAAAATTTTATAAGAAAAACACTTTTTTTCAAAATGTTTGGACTTTTTCATTTACATAGCAAAAAAAATTAAATCCCAGCGGTGAATAAATAACACAAAAATAAAGCTTTATCTGTTTAAAAAAAATGGTAAAAAATTCATATGGGTACAGTGTTGCATGACCGCGCAATTGTCATTCAAAGTGTGATAGCGCTGAAAGCTGAAAATTGCCCTGGACAGGAAGGGGGTAAAAGTGTCCGGACAGGAAGTGGTTAATAACAAAAAGACAAAAATATAGTTTTTTTTTGCAAAATTGTTGGTGTTTTTTCGTTTATAGTGCAAAAAAAAAAAAAACGCACAGGCGATCAAATACCACCAAAAGAAAGCTCTATTTGTGGTAAAAAAGGACGTAAATTTAATTTGGGTGCAGCGTTGCATGACCGCGCAATTGTTAAAGTAACGCAGTGCCGTAATGCAAAAAATGGCCTGGTCAGGAAGGGGGGTAAATCCTCTGGAGGGCAAGTGGTTAATGATGTGTGAGAATAAATGGCCAGAACAGCCGGGAGATATGGAGACACAACAAAGAAGGCCAAGATCAGATCTGTGGTCTGTCAGCTAGGAACATGGGACCAGGGGCGGACTGACCATTTGGAAACTCGGGCACTGCCCGAGGGCCCGGGGTCAGTAGGGGGCCCCATGAGATGCCCCTGGTACCTTTTTCATAGGCTTTTTTGAGTTTGGGCAAGGACACAGGGGCCCCATGATCCCCTATTGCCCGGGGGCCCCATGAGTTGTCAGTCCGCCCCTGCATGGGACTCTAGGAAAGCCTAGCACTGATTTATAATGGGGACGAATGCTGGATTTGCTGACCACATTGCTCTGATAAGGCTCTTAGGTTCCTTGTCATAACCCGGCAGCCGCGGTTCAAGCCGGACTTCCCCAGACTGGCAGATTCGGACACTGTTGATTGCTGGTGACCAGACAAAGACTTCTAATAAAGTATTGTGTGGGAATATGGCGTTCTCTTATCAAGGATCCCACCTCTTCCTCGCTTCCTGCAAGAAACTGACCTCAAAGCTTGTTCAATCCATTACTTGTCATCCGTCTCCCGCCACATCCTGCATGGCTGGAAGTGACTTCATTTTATTGTCGGACCTGAAAATGGAATTCCAATGAAGCTCCAGAGTTCTTATGTTACTGAGAAAAAGAAAAAAAAGAATGTATCCCCTCCAGGTCGGCTACATTCATTGCAAGGATTTTTTTTTTTTTTTTTTGCAGATCCTCACTTGCTTCTGTTTTGTAGATACCATGAAAGGCCACTCCTTTGGCTTTTAGTAAAATCTTACAAAATTATTATTATTATTATAATACAGGATTTATATATTGCTTCCTTTGTGTGAAATCCCTGGTGTTCCTGCCGATCCCTCTGCTTTCCTATTGAAAACTGACCACACTAAGCATGAGAGTACAGCGTGGTCAGTTATTATTATTATTATTATACAGGATTTATACAGCGCCAACAGTTTGCTCAGCGCTTTACAATATAACGGGAGACAATACAGCAACAATACAGTTCAATACAAGAGGGTTAGGAGGGCCTGATCCTGGGAGCTTACAATCTAAGAGGGAGGGGATAGTGGTACAAAAGGTAATAACTGTGAGGGATGGACTGGTAGGAAAAATAGAAGATTCCGTTATTAGCTGAGGGCAGGATAGGTTTCCCTGATGAGATAGGTTTTCAGAGATCGCCTAAAAGTGGGCAGAGTAGACGATAGTCTGATAGATTGGGGTAGAGAGTTCCAAAGGATGGGGGAGGCTCTGCAGAAGTCCTGGAGACGAGCATGGGAGGAGGAGACAAGGGAGCTAGAGAGCAGGAGGTTGTGGGAGGTCGTGCACTTTTCCAGAAATTTCCGCCTGCACAAGAACAGATTACAGTGTGATTCCCAGTGCAGGTGCGATTTTCCAGTGCGGGCAGAAATGGCACCCGCGGTTCCTGAAGTGAGGATCCTGCAGTGCCTTCCATCTGCACAAGTGAGAGCCAAGCCTTAGGGCTCATTTGTAGATGCGGCAGTCCTTGCTGCCCCTCTGAAAAGCGATATGTCACCTTCTCACTGCCTTTTTTAACCCTAAAAATGCCAACCCATCGCACTGCAACCTTGTGCATTGCACGCAGTTGCAGTGCAGCCCCATTCACTTGAACCCATCTAAGAAGCGATGTCCTCTCATTTCCGTAGAGGTCCTAAAGAATAAAATGGTGGGTGCTGCAATTTTTTATGTCACATGGTATTTGCGCAGGGGGTATTTTTTTTTTTAATACACTTAAATGAATTTTATTTCACACAAACGCTACATAATACCCAATATTTTTTTGTGAAAATATAAAAGATGATGTTAGACCGAGTAAATAGATACCTAACATACCTCCAAACTATGCTACCTACAAATCTCCATAGGTGATGCTTTAAAAGCTTTTCCAGGTTACCAGTTTAGAGTCACACAGAAGGTCTGGAGATGAAATGATTGCTGTCACTTTGACGTTCGCAATGATACCTCACAAGTGTGGTGCGATCGTCGTTTACATATGTGTGCGGGACTTAAGTATGCGTTTGCGTGTAAGCACAGGGGGGAGGGGGTGCTTTCAATTTTTTTTTTTTTATTAATTTTATTTGAAACCTTTTTTTACACTATTTATTTATTTTTGATCAACTATATTGCTTTCCCAAGCAATGATCATTTCTTGTGAAAGCATGGGCCATGACAGGTTCTCTTTATGGAGAGATCAGGGGTCTATTAGACCCCAAATCTCTCCCCTGGTCTCCAATGCAGTCGAGGAGATGCAGGAACTGGACAAATTTTAATCCATCTATGAGCAGGCTGGTTGCACTGAAGTTCAGCTATCGATCGACTTCAGTGAAACCAGCCCATCGGTTTTTTTTTTTATAAGATCACTGCCGCTGGCTATAGCCGGCAGCAGTGATCATTGTATTCTGATGGCAGGGAAACCTTCCAGTGTCAGAATACAAGAGCACAGCAGGAGGGATTCCCCCATCAACACTGAGTCCTCATGCACACGGGACGTTTTTACAGCGGCTGTTTTGGCTTTTGACGTTTTTTTCTACAGCCAGTAAACCCCCCAGCATGTTATCCTATGTGTCCATGCACACACAGACTGTAATCAGCGTTTTTTTGGCAGGGGGCGTTTTTTGGCTGGAAAAAAAACCCAGGACTAGTGGGTTTCTATAGGAGTTTTTTCGCTGTAAAAATGCTGAACGCTGAAAAACGCAGCAAAACGCGGTAAATTGCAGCAAACCGGCGTTTTTGGACTTTTTTGGAGCAAAAAAAATTTTTGTTATGGTAAAAAAAGAGCTAAAAAGCACTAAAAAACACAATTGCGAAAAAACACAAAAAAAAAACCACAGCAAAATGCTGCCAAATGCTAATGCGAAAATGCTAAAAAACACTGAAAAACGCACGTTAACGTCATTTTACACAGCTAACTTTACAAGCGTTATTAAAACGCCCCATGTGCATGGAGACTGACTGTGTTGATGAGGGAATCAAGAGATTTTCTTTTCTTCAACCAGTGGTTCAAGGAAATAAAATTGCATAATGTATGGCCAGCCTTAGGGTGTGAAACGCATTTGTGAGGGTTGTGGATGGACTGGACTGATTCCTAGTTAATCAATACGGTTTTAACCTTTTTGGAAGAAGCAGTAGGATCTATTTAGAAAAAATTTGCAAATGCCTCAACATTTTCAAATGATCCCCTTAATTTCTGTGTTTCCTATAATCATCAGCTCCATCTAGTGGCCATACTGCAGTAGTTTCCTAAAACAATGCAGTCAGGAAAATACCACATGATGGCCACTAGATGATGCTAACGATCATAGGAAATACACATATTAGGTAGGTATTACTGGTGAATTTTTTAGCATTCTTCTGGTCATATGCTATGCGAGTTTATGAATCGACCAAAATTGCTCTGTGGGTGTTCTTATTGGCCCCCTCCTGCTAAAGATTATTTGACTGAAAAACCAAAGAAGCTAGGCTGAAAATGGTCAAATGGTGTCCAATCAGATGTTCTGGTATTTTAACCGATGGATATTCATCCATCTGCACTGTACAACATGGATGGAGGAATGTTTGCGATTTCTTTCATTCCACTCGTAGGCTGAATGTAAAAAAAAACATAAGCGTGTATGGCCAGCCTAACTGTCAGGACTCTGCACGGCCTCATTACTGTCAGGACTCTGCACGGCCTCATTACTGTCAGGACTCTGCACGGCCTCATTACTGTCAGGACTCTGCACGGCCTCATTACTGTCAGGACTCTGCACGGCCTCATTACTGTCAGGACTCTGCACGGTCTCATTACTGTCAGGACTCTGCACGACCTCATTACTGTCAGGACTCCGCACGGTCTCATTACTGTCAGGACTCCGCACGGTCTCATTACTGTCAGGACTCTGCACGGTCTGTCTGCAGGAAATGCTGATTGACTAGAGAATGTTAATGAACCGTTACAGGGGCGGACCAGGGGTGGACTGACCATTTGGAAACTCGGGCACTGCCCGAGGGCCCGGGGTCAGTAGGGGGCCCAATGAGATGCTCCTGGTACCTTTTTCATAGGCTTTTTTGAGTTTGGGCAAGGACACAGGGGCCCCATGATCCTCTATTGCCCGGGGGACCCATGAGTTGTCAGTCCACCCCTGAACCGTTAGTATATTATTATTATTATTATACAGGATTTATATAGCGCCAACAGTTTGCTCAGCGCTTTACAATGTAACGGGAGACAATTCAGCAACAATGCATTTCAGTACAGAAGGAATAGGAGGGCCCGGCTCATGGAGCTTACAATCTAAAGGAAGGGGGAGGTGATACAAAAGGTGATAACTGCGGGGGATGATCTGGTGGAGGTGATTCAAGTACAGATCTTAGGTGGAGGTAGGGTAGGCTTCCCTGAAGAAGTGTTTTCAAAGATCACCTAAAGGCAGACAGGGTGGGGGCTGACCTGACATGCTGTGGTAGGGAGTTTCAGAGGATGGGAGAGGCTCTGGAGAAGTCCTGGGAGGAGGTGATGAGGGAGCTAGAGAGGAGTATATCATGGGAGGAGCGGAGTGGACGATTTGGACAGTATCTGTGGACGAGGTTGGTGATGTAGCTGGGGGACAGTGTTGTGGATGGCTTTGTAAGCTCTCCCCTCCGTCCTGTTCTTGTATAATATGAATTGTCATTCAGCCCCGAGACCATCTCTGCATTTACTGCTGAAATAATCTCCATCAGAATTTGCATTTTGCCATTTTGTATGTCTTTATTTAGAGAAGCTGAACTGCTGTGATTAGTGACGCACCAATATATCGGCCATTGAAATCTATCAGCTGAAAATAGGGTTATCCGCTTTTTGCTGAGAGAAAAAAAAGGTGCCGATAATGCCATTGACTTCAATGCCACATCGCGTCCCATTGACTTCAATGCAAAACTGCCCCCTATTTACTTCAATGCAAAAGTCTGTCCTATTGACTCCAATGCAAAATCGCCTCCCATAGACTCCAATGTAAAAACGCCCCCTATTGACTTCAATGCAAAATCACATCCTATTGACTCCAATACAAAAACACGTCTTATTGACTCCATTACAAAAACACCCCCTATTGACTTCAATGCAAAATCATGTCCTATTGATTCTAATACAAAAACACCCCCTATTGACTTCAATGTAAAATCACGTCCTATTGACACCAATACAAAATCGCCTCCCATTGACTCCAATGTAAAAACACCCCCTAATGCAAAATTGTGTCTTTTTGACTCCAATGCAAAATCACCTCCCATAGACTCCAATGTAAAAACGCCCCCTATTGACTTCAATGCAAAATCACATCCTATTGACTCCAATACAAAAACACCCCCTATTGACTTCAATGCAAAATCACGTCCTATTGACTCCAATGCAAAATCGCCTCCCATAGACTCCAATGTAAATACGCCCCCTATTGACTTCAATGCAAAATTACGTCCTATTTACTCCAATACAAAAACAAGTCCTATTGACTCCAATATAAAAACACCCCCTATTGACTTTAATGCAAAATCATGTCCTATTGACTCTAATACAAAAACACCCCCTATTGACTTCAATGAAAAAACACGTCCTATTGACTCCAATACAAAATCGCCTCCCATAGACTCCATAGATGTATGGGGCACAGTGATAGGTACACCTGCTATTTGGGGGCACTGTGATGGGGACATGACACGTGATGTATGGGTCACTGTCATAGGTACACCTGCTGTTTGGGGGCACTGTGATGGGGACACCTGATGTATGGGGCACTGTGATGGGGACACCTGATGTATGGGGCTCTGTGATAGGTACACCTGCTGTTTGGGGGCACTGTGATGGGGACACCTGATGTATGGGGCACTGTGATAGGTACACCTGATGTATGGGGCTGTGTGATAGGTACACCTGGTGTTTGTGGGCACTGTGATGGGGACACCTGATGTATGGGGCACTGTGATGGGGACACCTGATGTATGGGGCTCTGTGATGGGGACACCTGATGTATGGGGCACTGGGATGGGGACACCTGATGTATGGGGCACTGTGATGGGGACACCTTATGTACTGGGCACTGTGATGGGGACACCTGATGTATGGGGCATTGTGATGGGGACACCTGATGTATGGGGCACTGTGATAGGTACACCTGATGTATGGGGCTGTGTGATAGGTACACCTGGTGTTTGTGGGCACTGTGATGGGGACACCTGATGTATGGGGCTCTGTGATGGGGACACCTGATGTATGGGGCACTGTGATAGGTACACCTGATGTATGGGGCTCTGTGATGGAGACACCACACGCAGGCTGACAGGGGCCCCATTGCAATACTTTGATGCTATTATGACAGCACTGGTAACTGGCCCTCTTTAGTACATAGGAAATGTACAATACACCTTGACTTGGCATGAAGGGTGCCTAGGGGAGCAAGTTCTGCTTCTCAGTCCCCTGCTCACCCAAGATTCTGATTGGACAACGGAGGGGCAACAGTAAACTGAAGGGTTCATCCCTGTTCCCCCCACCCTGTCAGCAAGCATGCTCACAGCCCAGACAGGCAGCATTGTGAAGTTCGATAAATGTTCCAAATTGCTGTCCCTGTGTAAACTATGTTGTACACGAGGCTGACATCAGAACAGATTCGGATACTTATGCAAGCAAGTTGTAAAAAAAAAAAAGAAATGTAAATGAAGAATTGGATTAGGTGTTTCTTATATTTTTTCGGATGTCTGCTCTAAGGGCCCATTAACACCTTTCCAGTGAAGTGTATTAGCCAGAAAGCGCACAACGCACGGTAACACGCTCCAGGCATTATTAGCATGTTATGTGCCAAATGCACCCCAACACATTGACCCAACAACATGCATTGCAGTGCACCACATCTGCCATGATCCTATTACTGTGCCTCATGGTGCATTGCATTGGGAAATCTAGTGCATTGCCAGCCCATTCATTGGAATTGGCCGCCTAGCGCAGTGCACGTTATTGTGCATGTCTTGTCTCAATGTATCCGAATGGACAGCTCTGTTGTGCTTCATAACCTCCAAACAAAATAAAAAGATAGGAGCAGATGGTGGCCCCTGTGTATCCACGGGCCCCTGTGATGAGGATTGGCCTTGCACTGCAGATAATGGAAGCAGTTCTAGAGAAGAATGAGGATGTTGGCTGGAGGACAGTAATTCCATCTAATAGCTGGTAATGGGGACGGATCCTCTTCACAAATAGAAGCAGGAAACCACCAGCTTAGGAAGAACAGCAGCAATTTTAGCATCAATGAAAGTGTCACATTGATCTTGTGTGCGGCCAATCACAGCTTATCATCAGGAGAGCCGCTTGCATGCTAAGCTTTGTGTCATTCTCACTTAGTGGAGGTACGGTACAACAATGTCATCCATTACCCATCCAAAAAAAGGAATTATTCTTTACCATGGGAATGCTTCCTCTACTCCCCTCCAAGACAGCTTGACTCCATTAAAGTAGTTGTAAACCTCAGGCATGAAATATGAACAAAGCATATCCCTCTATAGGGTTTACTTGTCTCAATCCAGAGCACAAAGTGTCATTTCTGTCTGCTGCCTTGTTTCTCTGCATGAATCACTTCTGACTTTTTTCCTGACACCAAGAGAAAAATGGTGACAGGGGAGGGACCTCCAGCAGATTGACAGCCTCAGCTCTGTTCCCGTGAGCTGTGTGGAGGGGGGGGGGGGGTATGTCTTTTCCTTCCAATCAGCACAGGTGTGATTTTAGCTCTCCGCCCCCCTTTTTTCTGAATTTTCAGACAAGCTTTAAAAATTCTGGACTTTGAATGGCTGTAGAAAAGAGAACGTGGCAGATATACAGGTACAAATTATGTAGAAAAATTTATTTATTTATTTCAGGTACTTATATAGCGGTCAATTTACACAGCACTTTACATATATATTGTACATTCACATCAGTCCCTAACTCTCAAGGAGTGTACAATCTAAGCTCCCTAATTTACATTCATACACATACTAGGGACAAATTAGACAGGAGCCAATTAACCTACCAGCATGTCTTTGGAGAGTGGGAGGAAACCCACGCAGGCACAAGGAGAACATGCAAACTCCAGGCAGGTGGTGCCTTGGTTGGGATTCAAACCAACGACTCTAGTACTGCCAGGTGGGAGTGCTAACCATTTAGCCACTGTGCTGCCCAAAATTGTGCTCCATCTTTGTGTATCACTTGAGGCCAGTCACGTCACTGGGTATATGTGAAGGTTTACAACCACATTACGTCCTGCAGTTGTTTCAAGCTGGAGTTAAAGTGTTTCTAAACTCACAACAGTAAAATAAGGCTGTATATGCAGTAAAACATACTTGTTATACTGGGACCTAAGGGGTTAATCCTCCACACTATGTAAAAAGGCTGTTTGATCCTGTCTTCTCTGATCCTCCTCTTCTTCTACTGTCCCCAATCCATCTGCTGATAGTACAGAGCTCTAGGAGTCACTCTGCACATGCTCAGTTTAGTGTATATAGCTAGAGATATTTTTTTTTCTTTGGGAGAGTGCATGTGATCAGCACAGGGCCAATCAGCGCTGTCCAGACAGAGGGTCAGGGGTCATGCAGCCTCATAGGACAGTCACAGCAGAATGATAACTCCTGTTACGAGATCAACCAGTGCTCTGTAGGACACTGATAAGTGACAATATTGCTGATTAGAAAAGGTATTTAGAAGTTCATATTTACTAAAATAATTGCATTTCCATGTTCTGTGTACTGTGGGAGACCAGATATAGTGGATGCAGGATCAGGGGAGACCAGATATAGTGAATGCAGGGTCCAGGGAGACCAGATATTTTGAATGCTGGATCAGGGGAGACCAGATATAGTGAATGCAGGGTCCTGGGAGACCAGATATAGTGAATGCAGGGTCCGGGGAGACCAGATATAGTGAATGCAGGGTCCTGGGAGACCAGATGAAGTGAATGCAGTGTTCGTGGAGACCAGATATAGTGAATGCAGGGTCCTGGGGAGACCAGATATAGTGAATTCAGGGTCCTGGGAGACCAGATATAGTGAATGCAGGGTCCGGGGAGACCGGATATAGTGAATGCAGGATCCTGGGAGACCAGATATAGTGAATGCAGGATCAGGGGAGACCAGATATAGTGAATGCAGGGTCCAGGGAGACCAGATATAGTGAATGCAGGGTCCTGGGAGACCAGATATAGTGAATGCAGGGCCCGAGGAGACCAGATATAGTGAATGCAGGATCCGGGGAGACCAGATATAGTGAATGCAAGGTCCTGGGAGATCATATATAGTGAATGCAGGGTCCTGGGAGACCATATATAGTGAATGCAGGGTCCTGGGAGATTAGATATAGTGAATGCAGGGTCTTGGGAGACCAGATATAGTGAATGCAGGGTCCGGGGAGACCGGATATAGTGAATGCAGGGTCCTGGGAGACCAGATATAGTGAATGCAGGGTCCTGGGAAACCAGATATAGTGAATGCAGGGTCCAGGGAGACCAGATATAGTGAATGCAGGGTCCTGGGAGACCAGATATAGTGAATGCAGGGTCCTGGGAAACCAGATATGGTGAATGCAGGGTCCGGGGAGACCAGATATAGTGAATGCAGGGTCCGGGGAGACCAGATATAGTGAATGCAGGGTTCGGGAGACCAGATATAGTGAATGCAAGGTTCTGGGAGACCAGATATAGAAAATGCAAGGTCCTGGGAGACCAGATATAGTAAATGCAAGGTCCTGGGAGACCAGATATAGTGAATGCAGGGTCCTGGGAGATTAGATATAGTGAATGCAGGGTCCTGGGAGACCAGATATAGTGAATGCAGGGTCCTGGGAGACCAGATATAGTGAATGCAGGGTCCGGGGAGACCAGATATAGTGAATGCAAGGTCCTGGGAGACCAGATATAGTGAATGCAGGGTCCGGGGAGACCAGATATGGTGAATGCAGGGTCCTGGGAGACCAGATATAGTGAATGCAGGGTCCTGGGAGATTAGATATAGTGAATGCAGGGTCCTGGGAGACCAGATATAGTGAATGCAGGGTCCTGGGAGACCAGATATAGTGAATGCAGGGTCCGGGGGTTAAGTAACACTTTAAAGACATATGCTGGCCATACATTATGCAATTTTCTTGTACAATTTTCCTTTAGATTTACCAAAAACCTTATTATATGGGGTCAAACTTAAATAACACTTTCAATTGTACCCAATTAGATAGGCCCTTGCACTACATACTTGAAGGTAAATCTGAAGGAAATTGTATAGACATTATACAGAAAGTTGTAAGAAACTTGTATAATGTATAGTCAGCCGTATTCCAACTTTTGAACTTTTGTCTGCAGAATCTGATCTAATGATGAATGTGAATTTATTTTTTATTTTTTTTTGCAATGAAGCTGCAGTATCTGTAGTTCCAAAGCCTTACATTTAGGATCCATTTTCACCAGTTTCATTGGCATAGGGCCTGTAGAAAAGAATGTATGTGAGTAAGAGCAGTTTACACGGGTGTGCTGCACTGATATGCATGGGTTCACAGTGAAAAAAAAGTACAGCAACCTCTACATCTTTTCAACACAACGCATGGAACATGTGTCAGCGCAGTGCAACACGCATTGATGCACAGGAAAACAGCAGGCCTGCACAAGTGTGGCTCCTCTGTTGTACTGTAGACCCTCTGTTGCAGTGTGAAGGGACCCTTAAGGTTCACCTGGTGCCACCCGTATAACACATATGTCTGTAGGCAAAAGGGTGGGCATTAACCCCCACATTCTGCACGTATGCATCACTGGGCAGCCTATGTTTCTGTCCTGAGAGCACGCTCACTACGCACTCCCAGCCCACAGACCAAGCTCTCAAAGACAGCTCTTATTCCCCCCAGCAGGGCCGGCCCCTGATCATGTGACCACTTTAACAGACAATCACAGTGTTCATGTGATTGCCAATCCTTCCTGCCCCCCTGGTACTCAGAACCTTTTAAACGGAGTTCCAGACAAGCAAGAAGGAGTTAAAGTGATCGTAAAGGTTGTATTTTTTCTTTTTAAATAACAACTATGTTATACTTACCTTCTTTGTGCAAATGGTTTTGGACCCGATCCTCTTTTTTTTAAAATCCATGTAGGTGGTCCTGGCTCCTCCCCCCTGCCAAGTGCCCCCAGTAGCAAGCCTCTTGCTATGGGGGCACTCAAACACACAGAGTACAGCTTGACCCGCCCCTACTTTCTACTGATTGGCCCTCTGGCTGTGAATGATAGCCAATGGCTCCCGCTGCTGTGTGAGCCCATGAGGAGAGAGAGACCTGGGAGAGCTCTGGTAAGTATAGTTATTAGGAAACTGCACCCAGAAGGTTCTTTATCTGAATTCATTAAGGTAAAAACTTTCTGCCTTTAGAGCCACTTTAAAGTAACATTACGCCTTCATGTTTTTTTTTTTTAATTAATGTAACAAACATATCATACTTTCCTGCTCTGTGCAATGGTTTTGCTCAGAACAGCCCTGATCCTTCTCTTCTGGGGTCCCCCAACGGCGCTCCAGGCTCCTCTTCTTCAGCAAGTGCCCTCGTTGAAAGTTGCTTGAGATCAGTGCTAAGATCTCATCAACCAGAGCCAAGATCTCATAAAACAGTCCCAGATCCTATTAACCAGTGCCAAGATCTAACCAACCAATGCTGAGATCTCATCATTGGGAAGTGGCAAAATCTCATCAACTAGAGATCTAATCAACCAGTGCCAAGATGTTACCAACCAGTGCTAGGATCTCATCAATCAGTACTGAAATCTCATCCGCCAGTGCCAAAATCTCATCGACCAGTGTTATGATCTTACTGATCAGCGCTAAGATCTCATCAATAAGTACTGAAATCTCATCCACCAGTGCCAAGATCTCATCAACCAGTGTCATGATCTTACCGACCAGTGCTGAGATCTCATCAACCAGTGCTAAGATCTTATCAATCAGTACTGAAATCTCATCCACCAGTGCCAAGATCTCATCAACCAGTGTCATGATCTTACCGACCAGTGCTAAGATCTCATCAACCAGTGCTGAGATCTCATCAACCAGTGCTAAGATCCCATCAATCAGTACTGAAATCTCATCCGCCAGTGCCAAGATCTCATCAACCAGTGTCATGATCTTACCAACCAGTGCTAAGATCTCATCAACCAGTGCTGAGATCTCATCAACCAGTGCCAAGATCACATATACCAGCACCTAGATCTCATATATCTCTCACCAAGATTTCATCTACCGATCCTTAGATATCAGCTTGAAGAGACACTGATTTTTTTCCCCATCTTCTCCATGATTTCCATGCCAGGCTTCATAAATTGGTAGAAAAAGTAAACGTTATTTTGTTGACTTTTACAAATAGAATCTGCAATCTATAGTGTAAATTCAGAGGACACTGACAGAAGAACGGACTGTATAGGAACAGAGGGAACTGTCATAGTGCTGCTTTGAATATATCAATGGACAGACTGGGGTGCAGCTTGTGCTGGAGACATAATTAGCCATTCCCATCATTATCACTTCAGTGTCAGGACTGGCGACAGTGAGTAAAAGAGAACGTGAAGAGGGCAATCTCCACCACATTATCTGATGGTTTATCACCCACAATATACAATAATGAAGCTTGATAATCTTTTCTTACCCAAAAATACACATGAACTTGTTTTTTCACTATTTTTACCTTCTGTTCATGAAGTCAAAAAAGGAAGAGGTTGGAGAGGCTGGAGTTTTGAGGGCCCCATTCACATCTGTTGTGTCTATGAGTTACTGCACAAACGTTAATGTTGCGTTACTTTTCTTTGTCCACCCAAAACTTTTTTCTTAACTTTGTATAAAGTATTCCCCTGTCTAAATTTTATTTATGTCTCTGTCCCTGTTACAGATATTCCCTCACTTCCTGTCTGGTGAAACCACTATGAGCAGGACATTAACCTAACCGAGCTCAAGATATCAGTAAAAACCCAACAGGGCGTCTAATTGTTGAACTCTATTCAAAAGTAGCAAAAATGTTTTTGTCTTGATATACACTTTAGGTCATGCCAAAACAATGGAACAAACACTGGACATATATCTCCACTACATATTGATAATTACACATTGGGACTGTTCTGCTTTTTCTTTGATGTCCACTTTTGGCTTAGATGGATGGTGTGTGAGTTATATATCTCCAATACAAAGTCTTTACATAGACCAGGGTTTTTCAGCAAGGGTTCCTCCAGAGACTGCTAGGGGTTCCTTAAGCAATGAGCAATATATGCCTCTCAGATAAGTTCCTACTGACACCAATAATATTTTTAACTATCTGAAAAGAGGTTATACTTCCTTATGACCACATCAGTAAGGACTGACTCACATTAATGTACCATGAGCTGTAGATATAGTAATTCTTAGCAGGCATTCCCTGAGACCAGAAAGTTATTTCAAGGGTTCATGTGAGAAAGGCTGACATATACTGCCAACATTAAGAAGCAAAAAACCTCTATAGGTAGGTTCTGCCATGCAAATGAGCAAAACAATCTCTCACTAATCGGAGATTGCTGAATGTCCTTAGGGATGACACATTGATGGATCTCTTGTATGAACACAACATTTGTCATAAAACAGGGAGTGCAGCGCTAAATCAAATATAAAACCTTTATCATAACAGAATATGTGACTGATATAAGTCCACTTATATTATCTTAATAAGAGTTATGTAGTCCACCATAAAATATCAATCTCTGTGAGCATGATCCTATCTTCTGTTGTAGAGGTATGAATAGATTGCCTACTCACCAGAAGCACAATATCATTGCTCATATCTAGATCACATGCATCCTGGGGTCCTGGGTGGAAACAGCCTGGTGCCAAGATCCTCTGGTGATCCCTCAGTGGTATATGGGGAGGATACAAGTCAGATCACAAGGTGCTTAATCCTCAGGTCTGCAGCAGTGCCTGAAATACTGGTGCTGAGGTATGGAGGCTCAGTGCCAGGTATGGGGAATAAAGGTGCTCATAGTGTTGTAATATGAATAATACATTTATTGTATCAAATAAGAACATTGACGCACAAAAGCAACTAAAAAGGTTACAAGAGACTGCTGTGAGCAATCTTAAGAAGCACCCAAACAAGCACTGACCAGTACAAATCAAGTGTGGGCCGCCGGACCTCCTGATCCCGCGTCGTGACGTCAAGGCATCACTGAAGGGCTGGGTTTGGTGAGTTTGGTGGGACCAAATGTAATATTGCCCCAGATTCCATCACAACATTGAGTTGACAACTTTGTTCTATTGATCTTTGTGGATTTATTATGCAGAATATAAATAAGGCTCATGTATAAAAGAACTAAGGGTCCTGATGGACTTTATATTGGAACTCTGCTTGTTTTCAAAGAAGTGTTCAACTCCTGCTTGCTATGAAGAACACTTATGACTGTGGCTTGTTGCCTTACATCTTACATCCATTACAGGTATATGTAATGTGAAATTATTCATGGAAAGTTTCACAGTATGGAAATCCTTTGAGGTTCACACCTCAGTATTTACAGGCTACCAATGAATATTGAAAAAAATACTTCATACTGAGAATTGATAGGGTGCGGGAATATGATTTATATTCATGGACAGTCTATTAGCCATCACTGTAGAATGTTATAAAGGACATAGTGGGGGGGGGGGGGGGCAATTTTTTATTTGGATTCGCATATGCTTTTATATGTTTTTTCTGCAGTAGGCAATAAAGCTTTTGTTTTAAAAATGCAGTGTAAAGTTTATGATGTATGGTATAACTTTTGACATTGGATAGATATTTAAAACCAAACTCCAGAAAACCAGAAAATGATCCCTTACAGTAGGGCTGAGCCCATGTTGGAAGGGTTCATTTCTTATTTAGAGTAAGGAATAGTAAAAGTGATTTTACTTACCTGATCCTCCACTCCCCCAGTAGGCAGTGCTTCCCCACACTCCGGCAGTGGACAGCACTTTGGCGTCATCAGTGCAGGAGTGCAGTGCAGGGATATGAGGTCAGGACCTTAGACCACTGGAGAATGGGGGAGAAGACACTGTGGGGACCGGTATAGCAGTCTGGAAGATTGGGTACATAAATTTACTTTAACAAGTCCCCTAGACCTAAAGGAGCAATTAACTCTTGCTGTGTGGAGTTGGGCATTTTTTTTTTATGACAGTTATCCTAGGTCTTAGGGGATCCAGGTAAAAAAGAACAAATTGGAGGATGTCAGGATGTCATCTAATGTCTATGGGGGTCATTAATTAGGACTCAGAAATAGGTTTGGTGTACCTCTTGTGAATATTAGACCCAAACTATGGGTCGCCCAGTGTGTTCCAGCTCTGAGAACTGAACCCATAGCAGGCTAAGTGATGTTACCTAACAACCATGTTATCTCATCAGTCTTCTCACGCTCTGATAAATTGTCTCCTCTTTTGTTTCAGGCCTCTCATTTTACACCCGAGTGCTGGAGAACTGTGAAGATGAGGCCAGGTTTGATGAGGTATGAGATTATATTGCTCAATAATAACTGCAAAGTATCTCCTGATTGCATTCCCAGCCAATCAATACACTCAATTACAACATTCGCAATGTCTACTGGATGATACTTTCATAGGGAAGGGGGCTGAATTACTCAATCATCAAGTGATCAAGTAGTGTGGACAGCTTCTGCTGGGAAGGAATTATTAAGAATCAATTAAAAAAAGTTAAAAAAAGAAAAAAACATTTTAAATTATACTGACCTTCTATTCATTGTCTGTTCAAAAAGTACTAAGAATATTTTCTATGCAACTGTGTTTGCCAATTTAGGCTTCATATACCTGGAGGCCAACTCCATACTACATTACTATTGTCACAGCCGATCCCACTGTCAGCTGTGGACAGAATTAGATACCTGACCAGAAATATTTTGCATGTGTTTATTCTTTTATTATTTAAAAATGTTTGTTATCTGGAAATGTAATATGCAATTTTGTGCTGTCTGTGTTGCCCAAAGTAACCAATTTAAATCTGGCCAGTTAAGATGGTAGTTATGGGGCAGTCACTACATATGCTGAAGTGAGAATGGTTGTATATGGTACCTACAAGGTGATCTAAGGAAGGCTCAGAATCCTGACTTCTAACGGACATCCAGGGACTTGTACATTATTTTCTAGATTTCAGACCTTGATGCTGTTATGGAAAGTAACAAAAACAACCAGGCTATTGTAGCACTACCCTCGTAAGGGCCACTGGATTTGTTTGGGTCCCCTTTGCTCTGCACCGCCAGGTAAAATGCATTTTCCACATTTATACCTTCAGAGTCAGTAAACAGTCCTTGAGCTGGTTTTAGTTGTTTTTATTGAAAAGTAACAACTTGGATGGGGTCTAGGGGTATATGGGATGCCCCAACTGCGAAACCTCAGGACAAACTTCTTAACAACTTTGACAAAAATGTGGATAAGAAAGAACAAAATAGCAAACAGTCTCTATTAAGGCATGCTACAGTCCTCTTTGGTGTATCTCCTCAGGCCCTGGATGAATCC